>NC_045134.1:25920670-26558500 GCF_007655135.1 Punica granatum | reverse complement strand
TTCAGCATGTCTTCCACAAACGAGCTACCGGAGGATGGTGAAGCTTGGAGACAGGTGCCACTGAAGCCATCGTTACCGGGACAATAGAGCTCTCCGTCTCCTGCCTGTTTTTGCCCTCCTCCATTCGCAGTGGTTTTTTCTTGTTCAGTCGGGGCCAAGTTCGTGTCCTCAAGAAGAAACTCGCTCCAGCTGAAATTATGAGTCAGCGGCTTCTCTTGAGCCGCCACTGCTGTGGAGCAGGTTGAGGAAGATGAGGAAGACGAGGAAGAAGAGGATGAGGATGTTGATGAGGATGATGGCAGAAAACACCCTGCATTGATGAAATTGGGTGACAACGATAAGCTCTCGTGGGCAGTGGAACAGCTTGAGCCCTCCGTCACGAGTTTTATGGCTTGGAGTTGAGCAAGAAGGTCCAGGGAGTAGCAGTTCTCTGGGGTTTCAGGTTTCACCGCCGTATGGGACATCTGATGGTAGGAGTTTAGGCCAGCAAATCCCCCTCCTTGTCCCGTATAGAAGGCGTTCTTAAGGTCCTTGTTGATGCACCCGATTCGGTTTTGGGTCGGGACCCCACCTATACTGTCATAGTCTCTCAGGATCTGGGAGAATGGCCTGTGCGTGATCGGATCGATTCCCTTTTCCGTGAGCTTCTTCTTCAGCTTCGTGTTCCAGTAGTTCTTCACGTCATTGTCTGCTCTCCCTGGGAGTTGCTGGGCTATTATGGCCCACCTGAATATATGACCGATACATAAGACGGAATCATTAGCATTGCTCGTCTAATCGAAAAACACATGCTGGGAAGGTTGTCTGAGTATACCGACTTATTAAATTTTAAATGGGAATGTTCTTTTGCAGTCAGCCAGGATCTGATGCATTATTTGGCTCTTGTCAGGAAAAACTAAATTAGCCCGAAAGGACACGAGTTGACAGAGGAATAAGATTTTGTTGCACTCTGGAGTCCAGGTAACGTAAGTGTTCACACAATGGCCTCGAACAAAGTCCGAATATGATTGCCGTGACAATAAATTCGTCCATAGACATATCCTGAAGCAGCATCGAAATGTGATAACATATCGGATTCACCTCATAAAAGCCAAAACTTGTTCAGGTGAAATCAATCTTTTTCAATTGGCATCGGCATTTCCTGATGATGAATCTCAGGTGCAGTAAGGGTGATGATTGATGAAGGTTGCTCCAGGAAATGTGAAGAAGTTCCGATGTAAGGAAAACAAGAGAAACTCGGGATATACAAAACATATAATCTAGTGTTGTATTTGTTTTTACGTGTAAGACAGTACTGGTCATTTGAACAACCGCATTTTCGTTAATCTCCATGTTTGACACCACAAGAAGAATAAAGAGATAAATTACCACATGAGCGCATTTGTGAAATCAAAAGACGGAAAACTGAATGTTGAAATGTTTCTCATTTAGAGTATGACTTCCATATTCATCAAAAAAAGTCTGGCTTCCATAAGATCGGTTTGAAGGGATCTTTCATGAATCCAAACATGTCTATATATACTCGAATGAAGTAACAGCTCTCCACCGTACTGATGTGAAACATACATCAAAGCAGCATTGCAGACTCGAAATCGCAGAAGCATTATTCGAAAATGGACAGACCTGCTACCAATGGCGGCATGGAGCTTAATGATGAGATCCTCCTCTTCAACGGAGAAGCTCTCATGTTTCAGTTCTGGCCTTAGGTAATTAGTCCATCGAAGCCTGCAGCTCTTTCCACATCTCCAAAGCCCTGCAAATAGTGCATAAATATGAAACTCGGCTATGTAAAATCAGTCGATCCCTGCAAAGCTAATAACGATCCCTGAACCTGCTTTCTTAGGGACAGAAGTCCAATTGCCAGTCCCGTGCTTCGATACATGGGCAAGAATCTTTGCATCTTCTTCCTCACTCCATGGGCCCCTTTTTACGTGCATCTTGTCACAGCAGGGAGGCCTCATCTATCGATCAACCCAAACAGACAATGAACAAACAGAAACAAAAGATTGAAGCACGAAGAACAAGATAACACGAATCCCTCGTAAGACGCAGGCATAAAAACTTATTTATCTGTTTGGAAATTCTACGTTTAAGTGGAAAAAATCAGATGGGACATAAAAGGTCAAGGCAAGAAAAGCATGAGCCACTTTGCCTAGCTCGAACTAAATTTGCATGATGAAATGGTAGAGCTTCGAGAATGAAAGTTAGCACGCGAAACAGCTCTTGTATTCCCTGCTTCAAGAGAGCATGCCTGATTCAGGTTCGAGGCGGTTAGTTCTTCGGTTTAAGTTCAAGACCAGTGTTAAAGAAAATGAATTATATTCAAAGATGATTTGTACAGTCACAAGTTTGATGACAGAACTAACTAATTCGAAAACAGATTTAGCCCAACCCTCGATCTGCAATCACCTTCTCTGCGTCATGTGTCTGCTCATACAATGATGATGACGCGAGATGATCAACTGTTTGATCCCTGCATAATCTAACTCCTGTGTTTCGGTAACATACGAGGATTCAAGAGACGTTGAGGATGCGATAACTAGTATAAATTAACCAGTAATGTCGAGTTCCCTGAATTCGTGCATAAACCAGTAATGTCGATTGGCTAAAGAGTTATCCAGGCCCGTGTGGCTTCCTGCACAGTCCACGGCCTTGACACAATCCATGTGCACGAACAATGAAGTCGAGTAACTGTCCGTACATGTGTTTTCTTTTGATGTACGCATAACCGCCGTTAAAGTTTTGAATATATTAATCGGTCCTTACTACAGTTCAAAAAATCCGACTAAGCGATGATCGCCATAAAACACATATATATGTTTGTGTGTATTGCAAACAAAAACATCTGGTGACAGGGCTGCATAAAGTCGATGAACAGCTATAAAGGTTAATAATCATCATGGACAAGATTATTGTACCTATATCCAGTCACGAGACATCTATTGATTATTGGTCCTTCTATCTTTCCAATACGTACCGATTGAAAACAACATAGATGTTCGGCAATCAATAGAAACAGTGACATAAACGACATGTATCGGTGCCACCACGACTGCAGAAATTGCGATATGATAACTTATTTTGTCGCGAACAGACTCGAAATCACAAGGAAATATTATGTAAAAGGAAAATGAGAAGATTAATTGGAAAAGCCAGAGCGGCGATGCCAACAACAAAGCCGAATGTTTCAATTAAGAACAAATACATATATTAAGAATAAATATACATATATGCTGTCTATGAGAATTAATGGACAGACGATACAATGTCTTTTATCGGATGCTTTTGTTCTCTGTCTCAGTCATCATCCATGTGGGGTTCACAGCTAATCCATGGAATGGAAGCTTTCGGCCTTTGGGTCCTTCACAATTAAGATCCTATATAAAATAAAATAAAATAAAATAAAAATTGAAAAAAAAAAGTGATTCTTTTTTTGCTTTTTCTCGACTAGATAAAAAGTATAAGAGGAAAAATATCCAAGAAAAAAAATAAGAGTAGGCAAAAAAATAAAAAATAGATTCACCAGAATTACAGAATTGATAAATACATTGAATACAACACAATACAATTGTAGGAATCCTTCTAATAATGAAATCCTAATCTTGACGTATAACATTTTTATATGAATTCTAGTGAAAACTGAGAAATGAGATTCTCCATTCAGTCCATAAATCAACATACAAAGCTAATTCTTTGTCGACTTTTTAATAGAGAAGTAATGCAGCACAAATATAGGAAAAACAAATATTACTAAGATGATGCGTTCACAAATTCTAACACAGAGGAAAAACATCAGATTATATGTGATTATTATTTAAAAATACGTCTCCAAATAGTGATAAAATCTTTAATTCGTTCTTCCTTATAATAACATGACGAGAACTCATTAAATTATTTTATTCATAAAGAAAAAGTTTGATACAGTGACAAAAGTCGTCGGACCAGACCTAAAAGATATTGAGTTTGATCCTCACTCTAGAACTTTTGTAGTGTTCATTTCGTCTTTTCTATTCCTGTACAAGACCATAAAACTCTTTTATAATTGAAAAAAAATATATTCTTACTTAACAAAGTCAAGACCCATCGATCATATATTAATAAGCTAGTCAATTTTCATCCGTTTATTGGTGTATTCGCGTCATCTAACGAGGTAGTACCGTTGCGGAATTTTCCGAAAGTGGGGACCTTGGTTCAAAGGGTGTCCATACACGGGTCCTACTCGAGATGAACTCGTGGCATGCTCAATTTCTTCGACATAGACCATTTGGAAACCGACGTAAGATTTGGAATTGAAAATTATAAACTGACGTAATGTTGAATTAGTCAATAGTATCTGCCCACCTGAAAAATGTCGGTATTGATAATAATTTGGTGTCAATAAGCTGACAGTCGGTTTCATTAATCACATAAACAGTTAATAATTTTTTAATTATTATTAACATTAATTGTGCTTTTTATTTTTTGGAGATTGCCGAATTAATTAAAAGCTACGTCAGGTGTTTTTTTTTTATATAACTACGTCAGAGGTATTAATTACGGGTCAAAGCCAGAGTTCTCTGAATTCTTAATTTCCACCCAATTGACCTTCTTTTTCTGTTATTTTGCTTAGATTAAAAAAAAAGGTAGCATATTACTTGCGTTAAAAAAATGATTATCCCTCCCCTATCTTCCTATATATATTATTACTGGGATTATATTCTGTTATAAATAAATAAATATATATAGATATATTTGATATTGCTTATAGTAATAAAATAAGAAATATGTAATAATTTAATGGCCGGGGCTATTTCCACCCCTGATTGGCTAATACATTCCATTTGTTACTTGTTGGACCAAATTATCCTCAATTGCATCTCTATGACTTTAATAAATATGAAAACACAAATCATTCTCCCAAATCTATAATTTTCTTTCTCAATTTATTGTCATTGGTAATTTATTGCGTATGATTGTATGTATATAGCCCTTAATACCACGGTTTATTTTAATTGCTTTACAATATGACCTGAAAAATATAAAAAAAATTATAAAATAGCAAATTTTTTATATTAAGTTAAACTTAATTTTAGATATTTGACTTACTGTGTACTCATTATATATTCATAAATTAAAAGATTATGAAACCAAATAAAAAAGAAAAGTTTGAATTGGAAGCATGATCAAATGGCGCGGATATTTAAGTCTATTATTAGAATAAAGGCAACTCATATTTAATATAGAATTATTAAAAAGTTTCACCATAGAAAATTATTATGAACATAGATATTAAACTTAAAATGAATGCAAAATTATAAAAAAGTAGAAAAAAACTAAATAAATAAATGAAAGTGCACGTCCTAAACTTCATATCCCCGTCCCATGAGTTTTCCTAGTCCTATCATAAGTTTCAAAACATTTTGCAATTCTATGACTAATAATTTCATAAAAAAAAAGCCTATGCAAGGATTAGTTGTTTAATCTTAAAAAGATGTTATGATGAATAAGATTAGTTGATCGATAATACTGATGATATTGTCTACTCCATGTATGTCAAAGATGTTTGGCTCCTTCTTTTATTTTGGCATTGAGATTTTTTAAAACATTAGTCTTGCTCTAGATATAGGAGATTTGAAATCTTTAAGATTTTTTTTTGTCTATTATACAACGATTTAAGATACAATAATGTTAGAAATTTAGCATATTTTCATCAACAAAATATAGGAGTATACGAATGGTCAAATCTGTGCCCAAATTAAGAAAGAAAAAGATGATTGTGAGAGTGATTAGGGGGATTCGAGAGAGTGATTAGGGGGTCTAATCATGTTTATTAGAGCCATAAATATGGTATTGGGGGTAATTTTGTACAACAAATAACAGAGAGTGTGTACTAGTCAAATAGTGGGCGGAAATAGCCCCAGCCTAATTTAATTATATGCCAAGCAGATTTCGATATTTCCCGTGAGTGCAATTAAAGCATATGTCATCTGCTTTGTTCTTTAATCCTGCATTCACGGAATGAAAAACGATCAGCCTTTTTTTCAAACGAGGAGGCTGATGCATTCGGCAAAACCGCATTTTTTGTCGGTAATGGTTTTATACCGGTAATGCAAGAATTCAAAACTCCCTCGAATTACTTTGAGCTAAGATATATAATCGACCCGTGCACGAATCGATTTCAGCTAATAAAATAAAGTACACTTCGTAATCCCGTAGTTTGCTCCGTGAAAAATCTCCCCTAAGTTCGGCAGAATGCGAAAACAAACATAAGACTGAGCAAATTTTGATCGTTTCATCTCAATCAACAAAGGTCAATGCAGACCAATAAAACGCGGAAGTTGATTTAGTTTGAAAGTCAAATTCAAACCACGTTATGATTAGTTTCCGTGTGCAATCTTTTATATGATTTGAAAATAATTTTCTCAAAAAATTTGGCGGATTTGTTCTACCTGAACGTTTGGTTACGGATGCCGAAGTCCGGGCAAACTGCAAAAGCCCGTTTGTCTATCAATTTCATTGGAATTTTTTCGTATTTATGTACAATACAATAACCATAGATTAATTATGTAAAACATATATATATATATATGAGAACATTTTCACGTGGTAAAAATTCATCATGACATTTGTTTGCCATAATTTTGGTAATAATCAGTATTAATAAGATAGAAGGAAACTGCAAGCATCAAAGCCTATGTCATTTTTCGTAATAAAAATCAATAAAATTTTAATATGAATTGAAGCCGTTTGATTCGAGTATTATTAGATTGAAGCAAATACAAATATTATAGGACAAATTTAAAAAAAAAATCATTTTTCTTGAATGGTATGCTGAAATATGAGATTATTATATTAATTATAACAATTTTATTTTTTAGTAAGTAATTAATTATAATAATTTTATTGATTCTTATGCATCATATCATTGTAAAATTATTTAAGTTTTTTTCATACATATATACAATGATAATTCACATATTCTTATATATTTACTGCATTGTTTATCGAATAAGTTCATTTTTGTTGAGTCTGTCATATATCTATAAGTCAGTTTAAGTGATTGCATTCTTTTTATATTTTTGCTACGAGCTTCGCTATTCGTTGTTTCTCCTCTCTTATGCAATGACCTCGACAGAATCGACCACTCGAAGTTGATTCGACGGATCGGTAGCTGCACCTCCCAACTATTAAATTCCACCATATGCATAATAATACAACACATAGATCATAATAGCGTTACATAAATAAAAATAAAAAGAAAGTAAAACGGTATTAATTCCATTTCATTTCCCACTACATTGATTAATTCAATTTCAAGATTATCATCATTACAATTATATTATAGAAAAAGATTTTGAATTTTTTAAAAAGGACTGCATTATTCTCTGGTTCCAGAAAAGCTCTCTCTCTCTCTCTCTCTCTCTCTCCGTCCCTTTCCACTTCAATATTCTCTCTCTCTCTCCCCCGCCCCTCCATGTCGGTGTTTCCGTTGGTTCCGATGACCTAACCTTCCCTCTCTCTCTCCCTCTCGTCATCTTCTTCCCCCTCCACCCGCATTGATTCCCAAACCCAGAGAGCAGAGAGCTTAAAGGGTTTGCTCAATCTTCACCTCTTAAGCAGCAGCGAGATTGAACTGCAAGCTCTCAAACCCTCTCTCTCTCTCTAGAAATGAAGAGGTCCAAGCTCGAGAAATCCGACGCCAAATTGGACATGTTCTGGTCACTCACCGGGCACCGTTCCCTCCAAATCTTGATCTGCGTCGCCTTCCTCTACCTTCTTCTCGTCACTGTCGAAATCCCCTACGTCTTCATCTCCGGCATTGGCTCCCTCCCCCAGGACCCCACCGCTCTCACCCGCACCTCCCAGACCCCCCACCTCCAGACCGGCAGGGACTTGCAGGAGAAGCACGCCCCCACCCGCCCCCAGATCACCGTCTCAGTCAACTCCGACGAGCTGGCCCCCACTGGCCTCACCGACAACAAACCCCGCAGGATCGTCTCTGGCCTCAACTTCGACCGCGCTCTCAGACCCCGTGGAGCCGTCCCCGGTGGCTCCTCCGAGCTCCACAAGTCCGCAGCGGTCGCTTGGCAAGTGGGCCGCAAGCTCTGGCAGGATTTGCAGTCGGGAAAGGTGAAGGAGGCCCACCTGGAGAAGCCACGGAATGCATCGGAGTCGTGCCCGCACTCGATTTCCCTCTCAGGGTCTGATTTCTTGGTCCACGGGCGGGTCATGGTGCTGCCCTGCGGGCTGACGCTCGGTTCCCACGTGACGGTGATCGGGAAGCCGAGGGTGGCCCATGCAGAGGATGACCCGAAGATATCATTGCTGAAGGAAGGCGACGAGTCAGTGATGGTGTCCCAGTTCCACATGGAGCTGCAGGGCCTGAGGACGGTGGAGGGGGAGGACCCACCTCGGATTCTGCACTTCAACCCGAGGCTGAAGGGGGATTGGAGTGGGAAGCCGGTGATCGAGCAGAACACTTGTTACCGGATGCAGTGGGGGACTGCCCAGAGGTGTGAAGGGTGGAAGTCTAAGGCCGATGAGGAGACTGGTGAGTGGTCGTTTTTTGATTCATTTTCTTTTACAAATTTGTATGTACATGTTCCGATTTTTGGAAGTGATTGCTGCCTTTGTGCTGTTCAGTGGTTATCGATGTTGTATGTGATCAGCAGGTCCTTTAGTTCTAGCTGTAGTTGGTAGAAAGCATGCATGTCATAGAAATTTCTGAGAAAACTAGGAAACTGAATTCTGGGATACTATTTGGTCAAGGCGGTTCTTTTTTTCTAGTGCAAGACAATATATTTCCATGCGGGTATTGGTCTTGCTATGGATCTTGATCTTATAGACTTCATACAGTTGACGGGCAGTTGAAGTGCGAGAAGTGGATCCGAGACGATGACGATCACTCGGAGGAGTCCAAGGCGACTTGGTGGCTGAACCGTCTCATCGGCCGAACAAAGAAGGTTACAGTTGACTGGTCATATCCATTCTCTGAAAGCAAACTCTTCGTGCTTACTCTTAGCGCGGGATTGGAAGGTTATCATGTTAATATCGACGGGAGGCATGTCACTTCTTTCCCTTACCGAACTGTGAGTAAACAAATGCAACTACCTACCAACACCCAGGAGACCTGTTCTGTTGTTATCGAGCTTATGATGTCTATATTTGATGCCATCAGGGATTCGCTCTAGAAGATGCCACTGGGCTGACTTTGAATGGGGACGTTGATGTTCAATCCTTATTTGCTGCTTCTTTGCCTACCTTGCACCCCAATTATGCTCCGCAGAGGCATCTTGATCTGTCGACTAGATGGCAAGCTCCACCTCTTCCTGACCAACCTATAGAGATGTTTATAGGTATACTTTCTGCGGGTAATCATTTTGCGGAACGGATGGCGGTGAGGAAGTCCTGGATGCAGCACAAACTTATAAGATCTTCGAATGTTGTGGCTCGGTTTTTTGTAGCACTGGTAAGAGTAGACACCATTTCTTTAGTTTTTTTGGTAATTGATACCTGTTTATATGAAGTCCAAGTTGGCAGGTCTTGATATCAGCTTGTGTACTTGTTTGTGTATATGGACAGCATGCTAGGAAAGAAGTGAATGTGGAACTGAAGAAAGAGGCAGAGTTCTTCGGGGACATTGTGATAGTGCCATACATGGACAACTACGATCTTGTTGTCCTAAAAACTGTTGCAATCTGCGAATATGGGGTGGGTTTTTGATGCTCAGCAACAAATTTCACCTTCCTTTCTCCCCCCTCCCACCCCTCTTTCCTCGAAAGGGGCACGAATTTGACTATGAAATTGATGGTTTGCAATCTGCAGGTTCGCACAACGTTGGCAAAGTATATAATGAAATGTGATGATGATACATTTGTGAGGGTTGATGCGGTCTTGGATGAAGCGAAGAAAGTACCTGTAGGCAGCAGCTTGTATATTGGAAACATCAACTACTACCATAAGCCCTTGCGGTATGGTAAATGGGCAGTCACTTATGAGGTAAGGAACCTAGTCCAATTTCCAAATACATGTTTAATATTCTTTTCCTTTTGTTATTTGGCATCTTAGCAGCATTTAATCATGATTAGCTTTTCTTGCATGTTGCCTTTGCTGCAACATCTCATATGAATTGCTCTACCCGCATACTCATTCTGTGTTGTTTCGTTGCATGTATCCGCAAATACGCCTGTTGTATTTCTCTTATCTTTATCTGTGAATGAGTCAACCGGCGTAACTGTCACTGCCGTGTCATAATTTGTTTGATTTATCTAGACAGAGTAAATTCTTGTTCAGGTGCTCATTGCTTGTGTAATAACTAACCTGTGGACATGCATGTTTAGATTCTCTCTTTTAACATTTTATGCTCTCCAGTATACAGTGAATTGCTTTCGGATTCTATCTGCACCATTCAAACCGGCATTTGTGCACCTGTATTAGCATGAAATTAAATGTTTTTTATGTTCTCATATCATATAATGACTGTAGACTTGCTCGATTTTATGGATGATGTTACGATGAGTAGCCTGCTTAAATACTATTCAATCTCGGTTTCCTATTCATCATCTTATGGTTCAAACTCATGCTGATTCTAGGAATGGCCTGAAGAAGAATATCCACCCTATGCTAATGGACCGGGATACATACTCTCCTCAGACATTGCACGGTTCATCGTGTCTGAGTTTGAGAGACTTAAATTACGGGTAATAAGCCAAAGACAATAAATCATTCTCTATGAATACTCCATTGCTTTTCGCTTCCGTTTTTAACCGAAATGTTGTCCGATCTGTTTTCTTCAGCTGTTCAAGATGGAGGATGTGAGTGTGGGGATGTGGGTGGAGAAATTCAACAGCTCGAAGCCTGTGGAGTATATACACAGCTACAAGTACTGCCAGTTCGGGTGCATAAAAGACTATTACACGGCACACTACCAGTCTCCGAGACAGATGATCTGCATGTGGGATAAGCTTCAAGATACAGGGAAGCCTGTATGCTGCAACATGAGATAGTGACGACGACGATGGCAGAGAAAGACGTGTTTCTGATGGCACATCAGGATATATAAAGTTAGGGAGAACCAGAAACAAGTTTTGCAGTCATAGCCAATGATGTTCTTTTGTACATAGTTTTGAACCAGTGAGTTTGGCTGTATGTATCAGTCCTAGGCCTTCGTTAAATGACCTGCTGATATTCCATTCATTATTTCTCCTCTTTAGTCCCCACTTTTCTAGCTTTTCTTTGTCATTTCCACTAGTTTCGGGGGGTCGGGTTCGGGTTCGGGTGCAGGAATATTGGATCAGCAGATGAGGTTGACAGTCAGAGGAATCTTTACTGCTGTAATTTACATTTTGGGAACCACAGCTGAAGATGGGTTATGAATTCTCATGGGAAAGATTTTTTGTTTTCTTCCCCACTCCGAGATGTTCACCTTATGTCTTGCCTTCGTTTTCCCGATCAGTGTCGATGATTCCCGATTTTAGTGCTCGCAAAGGAGTTTGCCATGAGTTCTATGAGTATGTTCCTCCCGTCTTCCATCATACCAAACGTGACATTACTTCTGTTCGTAATCAGATGTATCGTTCCAAGTAGGGCCTACAAAGCCCCACGTATTTGTCAAGCGGACCGGATTAAAAGAAGTTGAGCCCACAGGAATGTGAGAACTCATACTGTTGGACCGTTCTTCATGGCTTTGGGTCCCATCGAGGCCCATCGGTTCCGATACGTCCAGTCGAGGTAATCTTGAATTGGATTCTAGATAAGGTTACTGGTTGATGTACAGAGTTTGATCAACAGCAACATCGATTGCTCGGGTAGGCCCAAACAGTCTCGATCAGGATGGGGTCGATGATTTCATACGGATCCACTGCAGCTTGTATGGTATCATTACTGATCATGCTGCAGAAAGAGTGAGCGGCATAGCCCATAGTAGGAGTATTCGGGGTCTGGGTACTCCCTGTTTTTTTTTAATGATATCTTAACCAAACAGTTTTCAAGATTTTGGAACCGGACCATACTATATTGAGTCTTGAAACCGAAACCTATCCGGAACTTATATTATACCACAGGTTCCGAGTATCCTATTGGAACCTGTAAATTTTTTTTGTCTCGCTAAATAAAACCGAAAATGTCTTATTTATAATCAGTAATCACGTAAAACAGAATGTCAACATAGATTTAGATTAATCCATAATACATCTACAACTAAGAGTAATATGTCTCATCAATCCATTCACAAAACTAAATATCCGTAATACGACAATGCCTCATCAAGGACACACCGAGGTCGTCGAACCAAAACTACCGACGATAAGGAATGCGAAGCTTCCACCGAGAGAAAGAGAGAGGGCGGAGAGGGTTAAGTAAAAAGGAGAAATATTTCTGAATATAACTAAGAGAAATTATTATCGGGTTCGCGCACCGGTTCCGGTTCCAATTCTGATTCTGGGTACCCTATATGTAGGAATCGAAATCGATTTTTACCGGTTTCTTATTTTAATATCTAGATCCTATCCTATTTCAAATGCGAGCTATCCGAACCTTACTCTACTCGGTAGTTTCCGACAGATTCCAGGTATATTCGGTATTCGTGCACATCCTTAACCCATACAGTGGGAATTTGGGATCGTTTTTTTGTGAATTTGAATTTCAAAAACCATCATGTGTTCGTTGTGACATGCTACCACGGGCCGCGGTTGGAACGGTCATGCCATTTTATTGACATAATAGCTGTGAGAAGTACTTCCTGCGCTCGGAAAACTTGTCCTGAAAGGCAAACATGCCAAGTTCATGCTAAAACAGACAACTTGGGCCACGTGAATGACGCTGCCCTTTGTACTGTCAGTGTCCAGTCTCTCTCTCAATTCGGAAGCGATTGGAGTCTTCTGAAGGGACTCGTGGCGAGAAAGGATTGCTTGAGAATCTCACTTCGATCTAATTCCTGTGATCGGGCATTTTTCAGCTTCCAGCCGAGATCCCAAGCGAGATCGTGTGCACGAAGAAATCCGGATTGCTTGCTCTAGTGTAGAAAATGTACCAAACGAACTTGTATGTAGAGGTGATCGGTTCCGGATATTTTGTTTTTCTCATGATATCCGGACCATATCATATAAGAAATAAGTTTTAAGTGTTGAATTCTAAAATCGAAATCTACTCGGAACTTGTATTATATCACAAGTTTCTGATATCATGTTAGAACCTGTAAATTTTTTTATCTCACTAAATAAAATCGAAATGATGAATTTCATCGTATACCCTAACCTCTTTCAAAGCTTTCCCTAGCGGCAACTCCTAGCTACAACTCAAGCAAATTTTTTTCGTATGAAGGGACGGAGGCTAAACTAGTGTAACCTGAAAATCCGACAAATTCACCTTTTCTTGCTGTCATGGGTTCGACCTGTGAACAAGGTAAACCCAATGGGAATAAAAAAAAAAGAAAAATCCCTCATATGACCTATCAAAAGATTAGGAAGGGGATCCTTAGTAGTGGTGGCCCTTTTACCATTTCACGGACTGATACATGTATCGAATGCTCAGATAAATGGCCCTCAAAACACTGGTACTAACATAAATCTTTATTCTGTTTCCAAAAGAGCCATTTGAGTTGGCCACAGGACAACAACCTCTTCTTCTTCAATCGCGATAGGAGAAGCTGGCGCAAACGGGTACAAGCTGCCATGAGAGTAGAGTATTGAACTTTACCTTGGCGGAGAGTCGGAGACAAAGGAGAGCCTCTGGAGAGTCGAAGACGAAAACAGGGAGCGAGAGAGAGAACAGATGGAGATTGGAGAGTCAGAGTCTCGAATAGTCAGATCAAAGAAGAGACGGAGACGTCGGAGAGAAGAAGAAGGAGAATGGATATTCCAAATTTAGGTTTACGTTGTTTCAGAGTAACAGAGTTGAAACCGAGAGTTCATCCATTATGCAATGGAACTTTACTCACTCTTTTTTTTTAATTAGTAAGTATCATTCGATTTTGGTTCCCGTTCTGAATACCCTGCATATAGGAATCAGAAAATTAATTTTCACCGGTTCTTGATTTTAATATCAAAATCCTATCATATTTTTAATATAAGTTACCCGAACCCTACCTTAATAGATAAGTTCCGATCGGTTTCAGATATACTCAATATCTATGTACACTTCTAATGTGTACGTACTTGCGTATACTTGTACGTGAAGGATGCTTTGCAAATATAGGACTTAGAGGTTGGGGAGGAAGGCCCACTTGCCCAGCCTAATGAGGGGCCCATCCTAAATTTGTCAATATCCGCTCCATTATTAATTTATATTCTCCATTTTACGTGTAAAGGCCCCCTTTCCCCCACATTCTTTTCATTAATTAATCTGAGGGGGGGGGGGGGGGGGGGGGGGGGGGGGGGGGGGGGGGGGGAGATTATTATACAAAACGAGGCATCTTTGACAAGTGACTCTTGAAAAGTGACTTTTCAGAAACTTCGACAATTGTACACAATTAACTAGTTCGATACATCCGGAAAATACTTTGATTGATTAAGACCGAGACCGAGACAGGTGAAAGCAGAAGTTAGAATCAGAGTATGAAGATTATAATGCAAAGGTAATAACTGTCAGTTTTCGCAGCGAGAGAGACGTGCAGTTGCGAAAGATGTGGCATGTGATCGAGTTGAACCTCGGTCGGTGTCGGTTCGTGCGTGCGAAGTCGAAAGGGAGTGGCCATCTAATGGACCCTTTTGGAAAGGGAGGACAAGTCACTTCTCCAAGTATAATTTGACTCATTGGAGATGCATTGAAATACAGGTAATGCCACCCAATGATAAAAGTCCATAAAATTAAAGAATGTTTGGGGACCAAAGCACAAAAATAAATAAATAAAGGGAAGTACACAATTATTTTTGTATGAACTCGATGATTTGGTGAATGTTGATAAACACTAGACTTTGGCCTTTACCTACTCTTATATTCTCTTTTTATATTTCCCCTCAATGACTGTCCTTTCCACCACAAGTGATATTACACACCACAAGTGATCGTTAACCGAACGTAAGCTTAGCCCCGTAACGTTCTTCCCCGAGAGTTGCTGAACCTAGTCGCGGCGACGACGACGATGCCTCCTAAGATGTTTGAAATGTGGGCTACGATGGGGTCGACCATCGCGAGCCTCATGTTCATGTGGGCGATCGTGAGGCAGTATTGCCCCTACGAGGTCCGGCGCTACTTGGAGAAGTACACCCACCAGCTCATGAGCTTCTTCTACCCGTACGTAAAGATCTCGATCCACGAGTTCACAGGGGACCGGCTCAAGAGGAGCGAGGCCTACGCTGCGGTCGAGGCCTACCTGAGCGTGAACTCCTCCAAGACCGCGAAGAGGCTGAAAGCCGAGATGGGGAAGGACAGCACCAATCTCGTGCTGAGCATGGATGAGTACGAGAGAGTCACTGATGAGTTCAAGGGAGCGAAGGTCTGGTGGGTCTCGAGCAAGATCGTGTCCCCTTCGAGGCCCATGTCGTACTATCCCGAGCAGGAGAAGCGCTACTACCGGCTCAGCTTTCATAAGCGGTATCGAGAGATCATCACCGAGGCTTATCTCGAGCACGTGATTCGGGAAGGGAAGGAAATCCTGTCCCGGAACAGGCAAAGGAAGCTTTACACTAACTCCCCGGGGTACAAGTGGTTGAGCTACAAGCAGACTATGTGGAGTCACATTGTGTTCGAGCACCCGGCTACGTTTGATACCATGGCCCTGGAGACCGAAAAGAAGAAGGAGATCGTCGAGGATTTGGTGACGTTCAGCGAGAGCAAGGATTTCTACACGAGGATCGGAAAAGCTTGGAAGAGGGGCTACCTCCTCTATGGGCCACCAGGAACGGGAAAGTCCACGATGATCGCCGCAATGGCGAATTTCTTGAATTATGATGTGTATGATCTTGAACTGACTGCGGTGAAGGACAATACAGAGCTAAGGAAGCTCCTGATCGAGACCACGAGCAAGTCGATCATCGTGATAGAGGACATAGACTGCTCTCTTGATCTCACTGGGCAGAGGAAAAAGAAGGCAGAGAAGCCATATCCCGGGGAGGATGAGGCCGAGAAGGCAAAGGCGGTGGAAGTCCCAAAGAGAGAGCCCTACGAGGAGGGCGCTGCCACGAGCAAGGTGACACTCTCAGGGCTTCTCAACTTCATTGACGGGCTGTGGTCGGCCTGTGGAGGGGAGAGGCTGATCGTGTTCACGACAAACTATGTCGAGAAACTGGACCCTGCGCTCATAAGGCGAGGTCGCATGGACAAGCACATAGAGCTCTCCTACTGCAGCTTTGAGGGATTCAGAGTTCTCGCGAAGAATTACCTCAATCTCAAGACACACGAGATGTTCGAGAGGGTTGAGGATCTGATCAGTAAAGTGAAGATCACACCGGCCGATGTGGCGGAGAATCTCATGCCCAAGTCCCCCACAGATGATCCCGAGAAATGCCTCTCGAGGTTGATTCAAGCTCTCGAGGAGATGAAGAGAACAGATGAAACGAAGGAAGAATCTGCCAAGGAAGAAATTATTCAGTCGTGAGGTTTTAACAATTCGATGCGGAGATATGACTATTATTAGCTCGTATACGATCCACAGGTAACTGATTTCTCCTGCCTCAAGTGCCACTATGATTCATTTCGATAGCATATATTGGATCCGGCAGAATTAACCTTGATTGTTGTATTTATTTCGGAAAAGAAGATGTTATTCATGTCTTGTTTGAACAGAGTTGGATTGGGCAGAGTTGCCTTCTGATGATCAGGATATGAAGAAATATACACCTAATAAACCTGGAAAGCTAGGATTTACCGGAGTTAAATGTCCTGTAGCCTGATATATGCAATTCTGCGAACTCGAACAACCATTCATCGATACGGTCTGTCTGAAAGTTTGGAACAAGCTAGCCTGAATTATTTTAAACTGCTCCGACTCTCGGTTTCTAGAATGACCTCAGAAAATATACAGGGCAGTGAACTCTCATTTCACATCGAAATGTTTTCAAATGGCTATATCGTTGACGAACTGTTATTTTACCTACAAATTGAGAGAAATCGAGAGAGAGAGGAGACTCTCATAATGTCATCCTTGTAGTCTCCGGCGGATGACCTGATTGTAGAAATCTCGAGTCCTGAAGAACAGCCATAGTGCAGCAAGCGACCCGACGAGGGTAGCAGAGGCCATGATAATGAAAGACAAACTAAAGCAGTGTGTTCCTTTGCACTTAAACCCTTCTCCTGATGCTTCTCGGTCGTAAATGTATCCTATCACCCTCACGGAGAAGAGATACGAGCCAACGGGATTTGCCATCGTGATTGTATTGAATATTGTTCCCATATGTTCTACGCCAAATATCTCCGACGATATTGTCGGCATAAGGGACCACTGTGAGCCATAGGCTATCCCAACCACCACTGTACCGCCGTACAAGGAACCACGCAGACCAGAACTGATCACAAGGTGGCCAATGCTCAATGCCAGTAAAGTTAGAGCCATGAAAAGTGGGCGGGCCCAACCCTGGGCTCGCAGAAGGATGTCCGACACGTACCCTGCTCCGAATCGGCCCAGGAAGTTCCATATGCTCCACAGGGAGATCATGGTGCTGATCTCGTAGCTCTTATACCCGAGGGACCTGCCTATTTGGCTCAAATTGTTTACAGTGGCAAGCCCAGATCCCATCCCACATGCCATCGCGAGAAACAAGAGCCAGAAGTCAACCGTTCTAACCGCTTGCAGCAAATCTCGATCTTCTCCACTGCCCAACACAGCTTTTTCCTGGGCACTATCTTCTTGATCTCCATCACCAGGCACTATATGATACTCCAAACCACTTACGTCGCTATGTTCTCCTGCTAACTTCTGTTGTCGAGGATCTTCTCCTCCTGCGGCCTTAATGGCGACATAAAGAGGGGAAGCAAGTAGCAGCAGCAACAAAAAGAAGGCGATTGTCCGTAGTATGAAATGAAGGCTTAGGACCTCTTCCAGGACAATTATCACCATGAGATAAGCTGCAATGATCATGGATATGGCCGAGAACGTGTTGAGCCGCTTCAGGTCGTCTCCCTCTGCCGATTCGTGTACTCTTACAAACCACATGAGGAGCATCGAGTTGATGGTCGGCAAGAGGGCGAGCATGAGGAGGAACGCTGTGGGCTTATTGTTAAATATCGTCCGGTATGCCTGAATTAGTATTGCCCCGCTTAGGCCGATATATCCCTGCAAGACATCGAATTTCGAGTAAGCAATTGATTAGTTCATCGCTAGGCAATTGGATGAACTTGGATAGGATAAATTAGTCTTGTCGAAAACGATTGCACCTTCATGATCCCAACGGCAGTTCCGCTATACCCAGGGAAGTTCCGAACAGCTGTGACCACATCCGCCGTGTTGAAGAAGCTCTGCGCGTGTGCCGCGACGAACATGAACAGGCACATGACCACAACCGGCGGCCTCGGGATGAGGCCAACGACGGAGGCCCAGATGAGGAAATACCCTGCAAAGCTCTGGGCTGCCCCCGCGAGGTGGACGACCCATGGCCCGCTGAATCGCCTCATCCAGCGGCCACCCGTGGAGACTGCAGCTGAGTAGAGGACGCCGGAGAGGATGCCGCAGTTGGCACCGACGTCTTTGGAGACCGAGATGGTGTCGAGGGTCGACTGCGAGTAGCCCTGCGTCGACTTGAGGGCCTGAGAATAGATGGAGAATGTGTAGAGGTTCCCACTCGTAGTCTGGATCCATATGCTCGCCGCTGTTGCCGCCCATTTCGTGTTCACCACCTTCCTCAGAGCTTCCATGGCCACCCTTCAGTACTCTTTCTTCTCCTCCTCCTCCTCTTCTTGGGCTGATTCTTCATAGCCCCATAGTTCAGTTGGAGGTGGAAGGTGCTCTGTCTGTTCCTGTTGGACTTGAGGTTGACGTGTGGGTTACGTGGCAAGACCATGTTGTTCCCAGGAGTTTTAATGTTGTCTGCACCTGGGGGAGTTGACAACTTTCTAGGTTGCTTCTGTGACTTGCATGCTGTAAACAACAATAACTCTCGGAGATTATTCTTCCTCGAGGATCGGCTTGACCTTAAACGACGTATTTAGCGTGAGTTTCAAGCTTCTATGGCACGAGTAAGTCAGCCACATTAAAGATCATTTGTCAACTTCAGCACAGTTCGTGCTCGAAGACTCTGTACTTAACCCAAAGACAATGCATAAAAAGAACAAACACCGTTGCCGTAGACAATCTTTGGATTACAACAAACTCGGAATTTCCGGATTCTACATCAACTCTGCAGGAGATTGAACACCGCTCAGCAACTGCAAATACAGCAATTTATAAAAGAACATATACCAGACGCAATGAATCACTTCTACCCTTGAAAATCAGAAGCCATTGTTAGATAGGAGTTGAGATGCATTGCAACAAAATTTTGCAATGACTGATTTTCTTCAACGCCATATTCAGTTTTAGCTCCCACGATCCTGTAAACGTTTTGATCTTCTATGGACGACTAGCTAGTAGGAGCTCCTTGTCCGAAAGAACAACAGCAGGTTAACAAGGAACCAGAAGAAGGCCACGGACGCCAATATCAGAGATGACAGCATGAAGCAATGGGTCCCGTAACACGAATTACCATCCCCAGTCGCCTCCTTATCGTAGATATAGCCAATTACCCTCTCAGACAGGATGTAAGATCCAACAGGGCTTGCTATCGCGATAGTGTTGAAGATCGTTCCCATGTGGCTCAGCCCAAATATCTCGGAAGTTATTGTGGGCATCAGTGACCATAGAGACCCGAAGCAGACACCTACTAGGGTCGAACCAATGTAAAGATTTCCTGGAAAACCAGAGGCAATGATAACATGACCGCCTGTCCTGATAAACCACATGATAGCCATCACCAGTGGCCTCGCCAACCCCTGTTGATAAAGCAAGATATCGGAGATAAACCCAGCCCCGACACGGTGAAGTTCCACATGCTAATTAGGGAGACCAGAGTATTGATTTCCACGGCCATGTGTACCCCAGAAATTCTCCGATTTGGCACGTGTTGTTTATGGTTGCAAGTTCGGAGCTCATACTACACACCATTGCTATGAATAACAGCCAGAAGTTTCCAGTGCACACGGCTTGTATTATATTCATGTGTACTCTCGTATTCTGAATTGCCGCATCGATTGAACTGGCAGGATATTGGGAGGGAGCCTCTTCAGTATCCTTCCCGGGTTCAGATTGAGAACCACTTACTAGAATGTTTGTCTCGAGTAGAAATTTGTCCGACTCTATAAATTCTTGCCTCATAGCTGCAACGGCGACTCTGAGTGGCCACAAAATCAGAAGGAGAAGAACGCAGAACGTGATGATCCGGAACGATGCAGCCAAAGTGAGGACATATTTGAGGACAATCAAAACCATGAGACATGCAGCGATAGTCAGGGCAACTGCCAAGAAGCTGTTCAGGTGTTTCTTGTCACCTCTTGCGTTTGTATCATAGATCCTCACGGGGAAAAAAAAAAGAGCAAGAGGGAGACAGCGGTAGGGAAGAGGGCAAGCATGAGGATGAAATTGCTCGGCTGATTCTTGAATAGGGTGTAGTAGACTCGGATGAGCACCGCTCCGCTGAGACCGAGAAAGCCCTGCATCAAAACATAAGCAGAACCAAAACTAAAACCAGTGAGAACACCAATTCAGAGCTGAAAAAAGAAAAAAAGAAAAAATATTGTCTCCAACATAACAAGTTTGATTAAAAAGCCCAAGGCAAATCGTATGAAGGATTTCAGGCCATTGTTGTAATATATTCTACAAATGCATTACCAAAGTCCTAGTAATTAGAATTTAAGAGGTGCTCTCAAAGATAATGCAAGAATCAATTTGCTTTTATCAAAAGGAGACGGATTAATGATAATGTTCTCTTGGGACACGAGTTGGTCAGAAATTATCACATGGCCCATATTTTCCCCAGAGGTGCTATAAAGGTGGATCTAATTAATGCTTTTGATTCTATTACTTGGGATTTCTTGCTGAAGACTTTAACAGTGTAAATTTTGAATTTGTAATTTTAATTTTGATTGTGAAAAAAGATAAAAAAAAATATAAGGCATGTCGATCCCACCAATTTTATTATGTAGTGTATTGGGTAGTGTATGAGATTGTATATTAAATAATATATGGGGAATATACATATGGGGTTCACTAGTTTGACTTTTAAAAAGTATATTTTGTTATGTAGTGTATTGAATTAAAGTTAAAGTTGAAATTTTAAACCGCAACTCTAAAACCAAACGGAGTATAAATGCTATGAGATTTCCAAGCAAGTTTTTAAGCTGGATTCAGGGTTGCATCACTTCTCCCTTCATTTCTATGGCTGTCAATGGCTCGCTTGCAGATTACTTTATGGGAAAGTGAGGGGTAAGGCAAGGAGATCTTTTATCACCATACCTCCTCTTTGTGATTGGAATGGAGGTTATTTCTCGGCTTATTGACTTTGCAGCTGCTCAAGGGAGGGTGAAATATCATCCTAAATGCAAATCACTTTCACTCACTCGTCTCTGTTTTGCTGATGACCTATTTATATTTTTCGATTGATTTGAAAGCTCGGCGACAACTATTGTAGATACTTCGAGTGTCTTCTACAGGTGGCCTGGCTTGAAGCTTAATCAAGACAAAACTGAGTTATATTGTGGAGATATGGAGGAACAAAAAATTGAGGATTTACTGCATTGCATTGGATTTAAGAAGGGAAACTTACATGTAAGGTATGTGGGCCTTCCTCTTACTTATGGGAAGTTATCTTTAAGGAACTGTGAGAGTTTGGTGGAAAGGATCACACAGAATAAAAGTTGGATTGTGAGACACTTTTCTTATACATGGAGGTTTCAACTTGTGAACTCAGTTTTATTTAGTATGATTTCTTATTGGTGTACGCACTTTATCTTGCCAAAAAGGGTTATTCGTTTAATTCATCAAAAGTGCATATCCTTTATCTGGAAGGGTGTAGATGAGCACAAAGGTGGGGGAAAGGCGAGATGGAATGAAGTTTGTTTGCCTAAAGGAGAAGGAGGCCTAAGTATCCAGAATATAGAGGAATGGAATAAAGTTTGTGTTTTGAGGAGTATATGGATTTTTTTGACTAATGCAAGTTCATTATGAGTTGCTTGGGTGAAGCGATACCTAATCAAGAGAAGATGTTTTTGGACATTAAAATTTCATGGGGATTATACCTGGAATTGGAGGAAGATCCTTCAACTTGGACCTCTTGCTAGGCCTTTATTTAAGAATGATGTGGGGGATGGGTCAACTATGAGTTTTTGGCACAATTGCTGACTGCCTGTGGGACCTTTAGCCCTATACTGTACTATATTGTACTCGGGGTCTGCAGTAATTTCCTACAATAAAAAGTCATTAGCCAGTTTGTTGTATCCTCAAGAATGGTATTCGGCAATGGCCAAGGAGCATTGATCCTCAGTCTGAGGAAACAAAGCGCTTGACAGACACTATATCCCCTGAAATCACAGACCACGTTATTTGGCTCCCACATAAATTTGGAACCTATACAACAACAAGTGCATGGGAAAGTCTCTGAAGCAAAGGTTCTAAGGGTACATGGCGAAAAGCGATGTGGTTTGCTGGCCACCCCCAAGGCTTCTTTCATTAGTTGGTTAGCTGCTCTTAACAGGCTAAGAACTAAGGATCGAATGCTTAAATGGGGACTATTCATTTCAACCTCTCACTATGAGTTTTGCAGCAACTATTAGGAAAAGAGGGATTATTTGTTCTTTGGGTGCAAGATTACTGGGGATCTGGTGCAGCTTATTATGCCAAGTAGGTCATGTTGGATGACTAACAAATTGAGAACTTGAACTTCAATGGGTTTCAAACTTGAAGGGCGGATCACTTGATGCTATTGCACAGAGACTCTTCTGAACCATATACATCTACATGATGTGGAACGAAAGGAACTCGATAATATTTGAAAAGAAATCAGTAAGCATAGTAGATTTTAATGCTCCGTTTGGTTTCGCAGTTAAAATCACAAAAATTTTAACTATAACTTTAACTCAACACACTACACAATAAAAATATACATTTCCCAAGTCAAAAATTTTAACTTTAACTTTAACTCAATACACTACACAATCATTTTTCATTTTCCACAGTCAAAATTAAAGTTATTTTAAAGCACCATAATGCTCCGTGCCATCAAGTTTTTGAAGATGAAATTGTTATCAATTTCAAATATACAGTTTAAGTTGTCTAGATCTTTTATAGTTCAAAGTTTGGGGTTATAGTTTCTCTGAGTTTTTATCTTGATGAGCGAACTATTGTACATATTTTTTGCTCGATGAAAATTACACCAATTATCAAAAAAAAAAAAAAACCTGACAATTTGATGAAAAAGCTCTCCTTTCCCGCTATATCAATGTTCCCGGATGATGTGAAACATGAGCTAGAACCAATATCATGCAATGTGGAACATAAAATGCCTAGCAAACAACTGAACATGCCAAGGAACCGATGAAGATACATTAAGAAAGAGTAGCTAATTAGACCAAGATAGAGTTAATGTTGTAGACAGAATCAATGAGACCCAATTACCCGATCGATTAAAAATTTCTCATCTCCTACTTATATCAATGTCCTCATGTGAAGGGAGCCCGGCATGAGTTCGAATCAATACGTATAATATTGAGCAAAACATTTACCGGAACTAAGAGTAGCTAAGACCATGATAGAGCAAATGTTGCCAACAAAATCAATGAGACCCAAATAAACCATGACTTGAAGCTTCTTTTCTTCGTGAATCTCAATCCCAAGTCGTCTGAAATCTATGGCAGCTAAGACCGAGACAGAGCAAATGTAGTCGACATAATCCCAAAGTTCGGATTTTTTTCCTTGTCGATCATACCTTCATAATGCCCACAATAGTCCTACCGTAACCCGAGAAGTTATGGACGCCGCTGACGACATTACTCGTGTGGAAGAACGTCTGCCCGTGAGCCGCAACCAACATGAACAGGCATGTCACCGGCACCGGTGGTCTGAGAATCAGCCCCACGACGGTGGCTCATATCAGGAAGTACTTGTGAAGAACTGGATGGCACCGGCGAGGTGGACCAGCCAGGGCCGGGGGGCGAGGAGACCACGGTTGGGGCTAGAGGAGGAGGTAGCCCCGACAGCCACTACTCCCCAAGTCGACCATGGCAGAGTGGTAATCCCTATTGGCCCTCTTCCTTCAAGGTTGTACAACCATAAGTCGCGACTGTAGAGGTAGAACTGACCTTCGCAAGCTCGAAATCGGGGACTACAAACGGTTGGGAGATGTGGGATATGTTGAGCTCGAGATAGCAGTGTGCTCCATTCTGGAAAGGAAGGAAAGAGATAGAGGTTTTGCGTGGGGAATATGGAGTCGACGGTGGCTGTTGGAGTGCCCCTATTGCAATCTATGTCCTCTCTCTCTTCAATTTCTTTTCCAGTTGCTTTTCTCTTCAATTTCTTTTTGCATCGTCGAGTGCTCTGCTTCGAGATTCTCTCAACCTGAATTCTAGGCTAAGCTAGGTATCCCTTTTTGCATCCCTGCTGCTTCATTCTCAGCTCAAATCTTGCTTCCTTCTTCTTCGTTTCTGAAAATTTGTCTCAATATACCTTTATCCTACTCATGCAATTGGGTGTTGTTGCCATTGGATTGGAGGAGAGAGAGCGGGGCTATTACAGAGAGGCAATGAGGGCAGAAGTTGCTTGAGATCCTGCTCTATTCTTGTCGATCAATCCAAGCTCAATTTGGCCATTTATGGGTCTGACAAGCTAGACACAGATGTCAACCAAGTCAAAGGTAGGGGCGGGGCAGGGGAGTGCTAATGGGGACGATGGTGGAGGCAGTCGGTGATAATTTTGCAGCGCTTGTAGACGGGATCGGTGCTATTGAAAGTATAGTTTGGCTTGCATTTTATTAAACAAAAATTCTTCAATAATGATCTTCTGATAGGAGAGGAGAGCGACACTATTTACCGTTCGGTGTGGTCGCCGGAGGCCCGGAGCTCTTAGGAGTCATCGGCGATCTCCCGTGGATGTGAGGGCAGAGGGCAGTAACCGGCTGTGACTCCCAATCTGTCCTCCTCTCGCTTACTTAAATAATAGAAGAGAAAGAGAAAGAAAGAAAGAGTAAAATAATAATAATAATAATAATATAAGTAATGGAGAAAAAAAAAATGTCATTAATGCGTCTTATGTACGATAGTAGAAGACAATATAAACGAAAAAGTAAAAGTTACACACGGAATTGATTACCCAGTTCGTCAGTAATTCTGATTACGTCTGGGGGCGCCGCCAAGCCAGGTATATCCACTATTTTTTTTGAGTTAGGGTTACAAGAGATATAAACTGTTGTTTTAAAGGGAACAAATCCTAATTACATCCCCAATTGGCCGAATACAATATGGGCTGGGGGCTACGCCCCGGGCCCCCAAGCAGGGGGCGCTGCCCCCTGCAACCCCCAGCCAACTCACCTGCGAGTTGGATCGCCGATCTCGACCCGGATTCACAGTACTTCAGGCTCCATAACTTAACAGTCATGTAGGACAATTCCATCCATATTTTAAGAGAAGGTTGACAGCAGGGTTTCTCAATATATTTTTCAACTGTTAAGGGATTATGTGATGTAAGAAAATTTTCGAAGTTCAAATTTATATAAAGTCCATCTTTTAGTGTATCTTTAACAGTTTTCTCTTATTTTTCTTGAAAATCAGTAGCATGTGTTCTTTGCCCCTTTTTTCTTATTTTTTAATAAATTTTATTTATTCGTTTATCCATCTAATTTAATTAATTTATTTTATTTCTTCTATCCAACTATTATGGAATTGTATCTGATCTTAAAAGGGGAAAAAAGGGAAGGAATTGTATCTGATCTGATCTGCCCTTTATGTTACATATTACACTGATCATTCAAGTCACAATCGAGTTTAAAATCAAGAAATTACGTTGTCATCACGAATATAATAGTCAAAACAGAAGAGAAGAAATGATCACTATTTATCGCCCGAGACTAACTTCTGTTTGTGACATAATCTCTGTATTGCGTACAAAATCCGTCCTCTCGCCGCATTAGATTTACTATTTCTTGATAGATGGGAAGGCAAAATGAAACAAAAAAGACAAAAAAGAAAATATAGACGGAAGGCAGCTAATTATTAATAAACGACAAAACTTCTCAAAATAACAATAATTATATAACAACCGACAAAACAAAAGGGCAAAAAAAAAAAAAGGCTCCAAATCTCTCGAGGACTCAGAAGCTTGGGTCTCAAAAAAAAAAGCTCCAAATTCCCTCATGCCTTTCTTTATGGCATCATGATTGTTATGTTGGATCAATTATATGAGGATGTGTCTCATATCAATCCGATGATCGCGGGGTGTTATGGAACGAGAAAGGGCCATCCATATCTATTATATGAATTATCCAATGTTCGCTAGCACAGAGCGGCCAATACAGATAGATCGGGTGGTGGAAGCACCAACCAACAAAGATCAGGAAATAAAGAGTTCAAGGACCCCACTGGGAGGGTTATCAAAATGTACAATATTCCGAGTGTTATCTAAGTCACCCCTAATCATGCGAGCCATGTAATCAGCCACCGAAGTAACTTTACGGTAGATATGCCTCCTCCGAAGCCTCTGAAATTGCTGCATCAGGGTCCTGTAATCCAAAATCATCGGCATTAGTACAAGACTCGCATTTGTGAGGCCAAGAGTTAGATCACAAATTGTTTTTGGCATCCAGCTCTCTCTCAAGAGCATGGATGCCCATGTCACGTGCTAAGATCAACCCATATCTCAAAGGTTGTTGGAGATGCCTAGGGATCGGGAAAATCCTCGAACTCAGCCACCTTGGCTATTACGAAGAACACCACCAGCCTCCGCTCTTTCCAGTGATCCTTGTGCTGAACCATCAGTGTTTAGTTTAGTCCTGCCTTCCAGATCCCAATGGATGCATAAGTCGATTCTTTCACGTGCAAGGCTGTTTTTAACAGAGGCATGGAGCATCGCGGCCTGCTCGAGACAAAGCCAATGACTGTGATATAAAGTCTACTGTTGATAAAAAAATTGTATATATCTGCTGACTTAGTATATCACGTGATATACCCGTTATATACAATATCGGAAGGCAAGTGTAGCTGTGTTTGCAGGCCAGCCACTTAAAAGTAAGCACCATAGATGGGATGGAATTTTCCAAATCCAATCCCAAAGTCCTAGAGAGAGCCGTCACGGCAGTGCCCTCTAACATCAAGTGGAGGTTTATGAGCCAATAGCATGGAGCCTTCTCCCTGACGGATCCCGCCTCTTCCTTGAGACCCGATTTTGTGGAGAAAGTCCACAACAACGTTCACAAGCCCCCTCTTGCTCTCCCTGTCCTCCGCTGTGTATGAGGTCCAGGAGCCTGCCCACGTGGTCCCGGACATTTTGCCCATCCGGCCCTGATGCCGGCAGGGAGAGGCAGGAACATGTGAGCTGGGTGGCCCGTTATCGCCATGAGCCAGCAGCAGAAGCTCATGTCGAATGACTACCGGGCCTTGGTTCAGCAGCAGAGAAGAAGAGCCTAAGTTTGAAGCGATGGGCTTAGCCCCCAGTGGGAGAATGTTTATAAGAGGATCGTAACTTGTAAGCATCAGAGGGCTTGCAGACCCTAAGGAATGCCCCGAGCGAGGAATTGCAAGTGGGCACATTCAGGCGAAGGCCCCCATCAAGCATAGCACGATACCACTCTGAAACCTTCTCAACCTGACCCACCTTCCCCCACAAGGTCCGCTAAGTCTAAGAGACCATAAACCGGCTCATATCCTGCATACTGCATATCCCGGTATGACTCCAGTGCATTCCGAAATTCCGGGCCTTAGCCTTCAGAGCCATCATTATATTATATTACAGGGGCCACAGCCCTGATCGACCATCTCATGGAACAACCTGCGGGCATCCACTAAATAGCCAGCTTTCCCGAGGCAATTGATCATAACACTATAAGTGAATGTGTCAAGAAGCCCAGCTTTTGCGTAAATGTCGATCAATGTACGGTATGTGACTCGATCAGGTGGAGGAATATGAGTTCTTCTTCTTGGGCTGATTCTTCACAAGCCATAGGATTTCACTTCAGTTGGAGGTGGGAGGTGCTCTGTCTGTTGCTGTTGGGACTTGGGGTTGACGTGTGGGTTGGGTTACGTGGCAAGACTGTGTTGTTCGGAAGAGTTTTAGCTTTGTCTGCATCTGAGGGAGTTGATAACTTACTAGGTTGCTTCCGTTACTTACCTGTTGTGATCAACAACAAAGACTCTTTCGCTGAGCTTAAAGTCTCTACTTTCTTTCGTTAAGAATATGGCTGCCCTTAAGTCTGTTGCCTGAGCTTATTTCTTCTTATGCATCGACTTGATCCTGACAAGATGGTATTTTCATCGAGTTTCGTTTTACAATACAGGTAATGTCAACTGCATGAAAGACGATTTATCAACTGCAGCACCTTGTGATTGAAAGTCTCTGTACTTAACAAAAACACCGCGCCGAAAGAACAGACGTCATGCCTTGAATTTGAACAATCTTTAGAACAGAACAAACTCTGAAATTGAGGACTCTACATGAACACTGCAGGAGGAGAACTGCAAATAGAGCAGTTTGCAAAAGAACATATACATGATGCAATGAATCACTCCTACCCTCGAAAATCAGAAGCCGTTGATTGATGGGAGATGTGATGCATTGCAACAAAATTTTGCAGTTACGAGGATTTTATTTAACGCCGTATTCGGTTTTATCTCCCGTGACCCTGTAAATGTTTCGATCTTCTATGGAGGACCTGCTCGTAGAAACTCCTTGTCTGGAAGAACAACACCAAGTTAACGAGGAAGCCGAAGAAGGCCACAGACGCCAATATCAGAAATGACAGCATGAAGCAATGGGTCCCATAACATGAATCATCATCCCCAGTCGCCTCCTTATCGTAGATATAACCGATTACCCTCACAGACAGAATATAAGATCCGACAGGGCTTCCTATCGCAATAGTGTTGAAGATCGTTCCCATGTGGCCCACCCCAAATATCTCGGAAGTGATTGTGGGCATCAATGACCATAGAGAACCATAACAAACACCTATGATGGTCGAACCAATGTAAAGATTTCCTGAAAAACCAGAGGCAATGATAACATGACCACCCGTCATAATAAACAACATGATAGCCATCAGCAATGGCCTCGCCCACCCCTTTCGATAAAGCAAGATATCAGAGATAAAACCAGCCCCAAAACGGCCGAGGAAGTTCCATATGCTAAGTAAGGAGACCAGAGTACTGATTTCCACGGTCGTGTACCCCAGAGATTCTCCGATTTGGCTTATGTTGTTTATAGTCGCAAGGCCAGAGCCCAAACCACACACCATTGCTATGAATAACAGCCAGAAGTTTCCTGTGCACATGGCTTGTATTATATTCATGTCTTCTCTTGTATTCTGAATTGCTGCATTGCTTGAACTGGCAGGATATTGGGAGGGAGCCTCTTCAGTATCCTTCCCGGGTTCAGACCGAGAGCTGCTTAATAGAGGGTTCGTCTCAAGTAGAAATCTGTCTGACTCTATACGTTCTTGCCTCATAGCCGCAACCGCGACTCTGAGTGGCCAGAAAATCAGGAGGAGAAGAACGCAGAATGTGATGATCCGGAACCATACAGCCAAAGTGAGGACATTTTCGAGGATGATCAGAACCATGAGATACGCAGCGATAGTCAGGGCAACTGCCGAGAAGCTGTTCAGGTGTTTCTTGTCGCCTCTTGCATTTGTATCATAGATCCTCACAAAAAGCATGAGCAAGAGGGAGACAGCGGTAGGGAAGAGGGCAAGCATAAGGATGAAATTGCTCGGCTCGTTCTTGAATAAGGTGTAGTAGACTTGGATAAGCACCGCTCCGCTGAGACCAAGAAAGCCCTGCATCAAAACACAAAACTAAGACAACTGAGAACACCAATCCAGAGCTGGGAAAAAAGAAAATGAAACTTTCCAGTCTCCAATATCACCAGTTGATGAAAAAGCTCTCCTTTCCACTATATAAATGTTCTTGTGTGATACGAGACACAAGCTTGTACCAATACCATGCGATATGGAACATAAAATTTCCAGCAAACAACTGAACTTGCTAAAGAACCAGTGAAGATGCTCTAAGAAAAGGCAGCCAAGACCAAGACAGAGCAAATGTTGTAAACAAAATGGATGAGAACCAATTACCATCTCGATGAAAATTTTCTCCTTTCCCACTAATATCAATGTTTTCAGGAGGCCCGGCATGAATTGGAATCAATACGCATAATGTTGAACACAACATTTACAGGAACTAACAGTAGCTAAGACCACGACAGCGAATGTTGTCAGCAAAATCAACGAGAACCAAACAAACCAACTTAAAGCTTCTTCTTTATGGACCTCAATCTCGAGTCGTCAACAGAATCTGAAAGTTCGGATTTTTTTTTCTCCGCTTTTCTCTATCATACCTTCATAATGCCCACAATAGTCCCACTGTAATCCGAGAAGTTGTGAACGCCGCTGACGACATTACTCGTGTTGTAGAACGTCTGCGCGTGCGCCGCAACCCACATGAACAGGCACATCACCGGCACCGGCGGTCGGGGAATCAGCCCCACGACAGCGGCCCAGATCAGGAAGTACCCGACGAAGAACTGGATGGCACCGGCGAGGTGGACCAGCCAGGGCCCGGGGGCGAGGAGATGACGGTTGGAGCTAGAGGAGGAGGCGACGGCGGAGTATAGGAGGCCGGAGAGGACGCCGGCGTTGGCGCCGATGTCCTTGAAGACGGAGACGGTGTCGAGGGTCGATTGGGAGTAGGACTGGGAGGACTTGAGGGTGGAGGAGTAGATGCCAAAGGTGTAGGAGGCGCCAGTGGCGCACTGTATCCATATGCTCGCCGCCGTCGACACCCATCTGTTGTCGATCCTCTCCATCTCCTCCTCCTCCTCCTCCTCCACCTCCTCCTCCCGATGGAACCCTCTGTCTGTGTTATTTCTAATTCAACTGATTTTCGTTTCGCCAGCAAAGCCTTTTCTTGGCACGTGTTCTTTGTCTTTTTCTATTATTTTTCAAAACTCTATTGTTTATTTTATTTATGTAATTTTAGTTAAATTAATCTATTTCTTTCTATCCAACTTTTTTATTTTTTTAATTCTCAGCAAATCAATGAATGTCCATCGATGAAAAAATCGAAACAAGGTATACGTTCAAGAGAAAGATTTCAATGACATAAAAATACAATAGATCTCAGGAATCACTACAAATAAAAGATTACAGTGTGACATAAGCGCATCCAATAAACACAATTACAGTTGCAGAAATCATTACAGTTGATGTATATCCGTTCCCGATCAATTGCAACTAAACTTTATATAGACCCCAGTTAATACTGGGAAGCAGAGCCAAGTGCAATCCATATAAAAGGCCTGTACTATATGGAAACAAATGAGCAAAGTAAATAGGGATCTTAAACCGATTGTCGACGCAGAAATCCTTCACACAGATCACAACATCTAAATCTAATCAATCAACCAACCAACCCTAAACAGTAATATCAATGCAACCAGACATCGTTGATCAGTGCAAACCAACGACTATCATCTATACAATCAAACCAAATCAATCAAGCTACATTGATCGGTTCAAGTAATAGTATCTGATCTGCATTGTCATCACGTATACAATAATCGATCCATAAGAGATGAAATTACTACGAGTTTATTGATTGAGATTCATTTCTATTTGAGCGTCGACTTTATAATTGAATCAAGCCATGGGATGCTTTTAATGAAATCTAAACCTCTGATTTGTAAATTAAATCCGCCTTCTTGAGGCACATGATTCTTTAGGCACGGTCTACCACAATCTCCTCGCTTCGCGATTAGTAACCGTCAAAAAACCTCTTGATTAATCCAATTTGCTCTCTCTTGATAAGAAGACCCAAAAAAAAAAACTAAAATATAGACACGAGATAGCCAATTAAAATCCGTCTTCTTGAGGCACATGGATCTTGAGGTACGACGGTCTACCACATACTCCACACCTCGTGATTAATAAACAGCAAAAACCTCATGATTAATACCATTTATTATTTCTTGATAAGAATGCCAGAAGAAATTTTTTTTTAAAAAGGCAAAAAAGAAAATATAGACGGAACTGCTAATAAAGGACAAAAAAACAAATCACCAAAGCTCCAAGGAGTCGGCATCCGCATGCGTCCCTGCAAAGCTCCAAATCTGTCATGCGGTTCTTTATCACATCGTGGCTGTCCCGTTGTGCCAATACGCATTAGGGATGGTCTCATGTCATATATGGCTAAGGAACGGCCAAATCTTCCAATACAGAGATTCGGAAGAGCAACACGCGAAAGCAGAAGAAAATCACTAATAATTCATTCCCTTGAACAGAACATACTGATAGCTACAGCACCTTCAGACATGAAGAGCCCCCAGTGGCAGCAAAGGCTCGGCCAGAACTACCCGAGTTCAGCCAATGGCGACTACAGTCACTGTCCGATTTACATAACTCAACTAAACATTAATCTGCAGTGCAAGTTTTAAGTTTTAAATACAAGCAATTGCGCCGAGGCTAGCCTTGCCTGGCAGCTTCCCTTGCCCTACCTCCACAACAAAACTACAGGTCTTCCTCCGCTGGAGTAGTACTGAACAAAAAACGTTCAGACTATCATAATAAGTGCATCCTCTCCACATAAGACTGATGAAGCCACCTGTTGAGCGGCTCCCCGCACCCGACAAAGCAGCCGGTGTTTCCATTCTCCGTGAAGAAAGGGAAGCTGAACAGGTTGAGTAGCTCCTGGACAGCTTGCCTCACGAGGGATGATCCTGTGATACGGCTCCGCCTCCCCCATCCCGTAACTATGTCTATCCTTGTGGGGCTCACGCCCGAGACCAGCATCTGCCGGCGGAACCAAGCGAGTGTCCTGGAAAGAGCAGTCACAGCAGTGCCCTCTGACATCACGTGGAGGTTTATGAGCCAATAGCATGAAGCCTTCTCCCTGATGGCATCAGGGTACATGTTCTTCTCTGCAGCAACCTCCCACACGGATCCTGCCTCTTCCTTGAGGCCCGATTTGTGGAGAAAGTCCACAACAGCGTCCACTAGCCCCCTCTTGCTCTCACGGTCCTCGCTGTGCATCAAGTCCAGGAACCTGCCCATGTGGTCCCGGACATTCTGCCCATCCGGCCCTGATGCAGGCAGGGAGAGCAGGAACATGTGAGCTGGGTGGCCCGTCTTCGCCATGAGCTGGCAGCAGAAGCTCATGTCAAATGACGACCGAGCCTCAGTGCAGCAGCTGAGAAGAAGAGTGTAAGTTTGAAGCGATGGGCTTAGCCCCAAGTGGAGCATGTTTATAAGAAGATCGTAAGCATCAGAGAGCCTGTGGACCCTAAGGAATGCCCCAAGCAAGGAATTGCAAGTGGGCACATTCGGGCGGAGGCCTGCATCAAGCATAGCGCGATACCATTCTGAGGCCTTCTCAACCTGACCCACCTTTCCCCACAGGTCCACTAAGAGACCATAAACAGGCTCATCAGGCACCCAGTTCTTACGGCCCATCTCACGAAAAACTGCCTCCGCCTCCTCCAGATAGCCACAGTGACCAAGGACTTCCATCACAATACTGTATGTAACCTTGTCAGGCTCATATCCTGCATTCTGCATATCACGGTATAACTCCAGTGCATTCTCATAATTTCGGGCCTTGGCCTGCAGAGCGATCATTATATTATAGGTGACCACATTGGGGACGCATCCACGATCGACCATCTCATGGAACAACCTGTGGGCATCCACTAAATAGCCAGCTTTTCCAAGGCAATTGATCATAACGCTATACGTGAATGTGTCGGGAGAGAGACCTGCAGCTTGCATTCTTCTGTACATGTCCATGGCATTGTCAAGGAACCCAGCTTTTGCGTGAATGTCGATCAACGTACAGTATGTGACTCGGTCAGGTTCGATTCCCTCTTCCAGCATCTGCTCGAAGACACTCATCGCCTCCTTCAAGTAATTTGCCCGGCCATAACTGTGAATTAACCGGTTATAAGTGACAACATTCGGGTGGCAACCCTCCCTGACCATCTGATCAAGCAACTTGTTGATTGCTCCGAACTGCCTTGAACGGCCGAGGATTCCAATCATGGTGGTGTAGGTGTGCCCATCATGCTTAAATCCAGGGTGCCTTTTCAACCAATGGAAGAAACCAAGAGCCACTCCATAGTCTTGCAGTTTCTTCAAAATCTGGTTCGCTTGATACGCATCGATCGTGCAGTTAAGCCTTTGGAGAGCCTCCTCTGCATGTGGGCCCCACTCCATCTGCATTAATATCCGCGAAATACGATCCACCATGCTGGCTGTATTCGCAAACTGCCTTGGGTTAGAGACGATCCCCGTCAGCGTTCTAGCATCCTTCACAGATCCCGCAAAACTCTCCGCAACCCTTGTCTCTGGAACTTGCACAGGGTTGGAATGCAAGAAATTATTCGAGTATGTCTTCGGTCGTTGCAGAATACTTGTCCTCCTGTTTGGAGCATCTGAAAATACAGATTTTTTGACTGAATTTCCAGTTCCAGTATCATTGAAGCCCTTGAAACCCTCAGAATTGGATTTCCCAGCTCTGGTATCTCCCTTGTAGTCCCTTGCATTGTAGTGACTTGAACAATTTGAGCTTCCTGTTGATGGTCTTTGGTGAACCTTTTGGAATCTCTCCCTCCTAACAGTCTTCACATTAGATGGCTTCACGTTTGCAACAGGCCTAGAGGGATCGACCATATATTTTTGGGAGGATGGCGTTAATGCTCCGCTTCCATCTGACAAGGCAATCTTACAGTTTACGAGGTCGTTCAGAAAGTTCACAGCAACAATACCTGCCCGGAAAAGTTGATCAGACATCTGAGGAGACGACGAGTGCCCGGAAACATCCGCATCAGCAGCATATTTGATGAGCCCAGATTTCTCTGCCCTGAGAGTAGGACTAGTAGATACAGCTTGTGGTATGTTGTCAACTTCATGAGAAGGCCTCAGCTTTACATTTTCTGCAGAAGCAAAGGCTCCAGCTTTTGCTGAAGCTGTGGAGACTAAGGTGGGCGGCTTTTGTACGACAGGTGCATCGTTCCTAGGCTGCTGTCTCCTAGGAATGCAGGTCTCATCTTCAGAGCATGAACATGAACTTCCTTCTGCTGTACCACAGCGAGACCCACTGACAAAGAATGACCGAGCACTGTTGGAGAGGTTAGTGATCTGCTTCGCACGCAACATAATGATCTGTAGAATCTAGGAATGCCTTCAAAACAAGGTCAGAGAAAGTGTTAGAATCAATGCTATAGCATAACAAGCACCGATGCACCCAAAGTAGAATGACAGAAAAAATACAAAGACAAATGAAAACTGGTACACCCCCATGCAGAATAAAATAGCAAAATTATAGAAGAAAATCCAGAATAAATCTTAGAATATCTCTTGCAGCCTTTATGGACACAAATATATCGAGTTAATAAAAGGAGTATTTAACATCTATGTCAATATGCAGCTGTAGCAGCAACTTTCATTCCTGTATCTGCAGAGCTTCTAGATTGCAGACCGAACAGTAAAATCCATCCATTCCGCTCCCTAAAACATCTTCAACAAGACATTATTGAACTGTCAATCAGACAAGAATGTACAAAGTATCGTTATCCCTTGTATCAAAAAGAACAAAACTAAAAAAAATAATCTGGATACCAGTATATCCACGTCTATATCTCCCACATCACCCCAACCGAGCTAATCTTCTTAGTATTTTATTGCTACCGAAGACAAGAGAAATCTGTAGATTCAAAGACACACTTTGCTTCTCCAAGACAGGACAACAGAAAATGCACTCCCTGACCTCACTGAAAAAACTACAAATGGAGCTTGATTACTAAATCAATCAGAACAACACACTTTCCGTGGGTTTAGCAGGAGCAGCCCAAACCTCTCTGCAGAATCTCAGCAGATAATCATCTGCAGAACACATTTCTAGTTTCCCCATTGGAACCAAGTACTTCTTGGAAAAAGCACAAATTTTGCACATATAAAAATATGCCTATTCAGCATACAGAAAATCTTATTCCTCCCAAACCCAGTCCCCAACAAATGCAAGACTGAATTTTTTTCGTTTCCTCCCTAGCTCCTAAATACAAAAATGCATAAGGAAAAACAATAATAAACAAAGGCAATCATCCACAGTCCATCGACAAATGCCGATGAAAAGAAAAACAAAAACAAGAACTTTGAACACCCACCAAGCATTTCGGCAGAAAAGATCAAACCCGACAAGATTAAACACGTAAAGCTGCTCTCTTTGAAATTAAGCACGTAAAGCTGCTCTCCTTGACATTAAGCACGTAAAGCTGCTCTCTTTGAAAGCTGCCAAAGGAGAGGACAGGAAAAAAAAAATCAAGAAACCCTTTGAAAATAGGGTGCGCTTAGAACAGCAGAGACCCAACAAGAAGAACGAAAATGAAAAGAGAGCAGATTGCAGAGGGGGGCAGCTCAGCCAGAGGAGGTACCTGTGACGGTGATGAGGTGGCGGGTCTACACGGCGAAAGGAGGGGTACTCTTAGAGAGAGACAGAATGGCAACCCGGCGGCGGCGGCGGCGGCAACTCCCTCTGTCTACCCATCTCCCTCTGCCGTCAGCTGAATATTTTTCCAAGCAAGTTGGGGCAGGAAGGCTCGCTTATACAGCTCTCTCTCTCTCTCTCTCTCTCTCTCTCTCTCGCCTTTTTCTTTTTTTTTTTCTTGTCCCTTTTTATGGGGCGGCCTCTCTGTTTTTTCAGCGTTCCGTTATCGTCGCCTGTGAGCCTTAAGTTGAACATGTGGCAGGCGCGTAGATTGTCTTCACGTGACAGTCTGGTGGTCTTCTTCTGGAAAGTGCTGATCAGGTGCGGATGATCCTATCTATCAAGATTTATTTAACGGCTAAGATTTGGGTTTGGTTTTTAAATGGACTAGATTGACGTAGGAAAAATCCCTATGAACGAGCAACCGAGATCTTTTATTTTTGTTTGGGTAAGTATCCCTTTCTTTCATTTAGTCATCTCTAATATGAACCAGCGAATTCAATTAAAATACTGTAATTTCTGGATTGAATAAAAATCTATAATTCATGAAATATTTTATTGCGCTTAAATTTATTACCGATTAAGTAGATCGAAGCATTTCTTATCTAGATGGGATCTTATTCTATATTTGACTTGCATTCAAATAGTAAAGCGCTATCTTATGGCATCAAATGAACCTCTCGTTTAAGTCACCTCAAACAACAACACTTCTTCTCATAATGTTTCCATATCTTGCGATAATATAGACTAGATGTGTTTACTGCTACATTATGCTCATGCGAGTTTGATTATACAACAATGTTATAATATGGACAAAGTTTACTATTAATTAAATTATATTTTACATAGTAATGACTTAAAAAGTGGAAGATCATGAAAAGTATAGGATTAATACTTACACAATTAAAAATTCAAAAGATTTTTATTCAAAATGGTTAATGACTCAAAAAGTATTAATTTTGATCCATTTTTCAATTTTGAAACTAACTGTAATTTTTTAGCAAAAAAACATGAACTTTGATTTTCTTGTCAAATTAGGCATTCGTGTCATTTTCTTTCAATTTCACTGATAAAAAATGATGACTACGTGACAAACAGTGCCACACAATGTAAAAAATAATAATAAAAAAAAATTAAAGAGAAATGCTTTGATTGGAGAAAGGTGAGGGTCTCAGGTAGCCACTGTAACCCCGATTGGGGTCGTCAGTGATTTCGGAGAGCGTCGGCTACTCTAACTAGGGGATGGTGGTTGGGATCAAAGCCGTATTCGCCAAAATCGGGACAATCCCAAGGGTGGTGGCCAAGATCAAGGTCCCACCCCGTCGAAATAGAGAAAATTCCCAATTTGAGGATTCTTTCGATTCCGTCCGTCCACCACTCTCATAATTAGGTTTGTCGATGCCCTCTAAGGTTACCGGCAACTTCAATCGGGTGGCGGTGACTCACTATTTCTCCAATTGATGACTTTCTAACTTTTTTCCTTTGATTTTTTTTTTAAATTTTTGCTGAAGTGGCATGACACAATTTACCATCTAGACACCGTTTTCCGTCAAGTCGGTAAAATGGATGGAAAATGGTACAAATCCTTAATGTGACAAGAAAATCAAAGTTCGTATCTTTTTTTGTCAAAAAATAAAGTTTATATCAAAATTAAAAGTGAGTCAAAGTTCATGTTTTTTTTTTGTCATTAATCCTATTCAAAAATAACATATGTAAATAAAGACGATGATGGAAGGAAAAAAAGGGACAATGTGGTATCTATAAAGACCATTAAAAACTATGATGATCTATTCAGGAGAGAATAAAAAGAAATACTACGATGATCTGATGGTTGCGGGTGTGCCAGTGCACGGAAGAGATAGTGTGGAGGAGCAGCAGCTGATATTTCATGCCGCGTTACTGTCAACGTGGACCAAGGCCGGCCTCAGGTACGACGTCTGATTCTTGTTGCTCAAGCAAAAAATCTCATTTATCGCCGTCACCGTCACCGTTAATTCATTTCCTCTATTAATTAATTATGGTAAAATGTTGTTTCCATTTTAGATTCCTTCCGGGATTAAATAAAGACACTAATAATAAAAGTAATTTGCCCCCAAACGCGTTGAAAATTGAATAATATTTCAACGGGCCTCTTGCAACCCTAATGGGCCTAGGCCCAGTGTCACTTGAAAACCCAATTATCCTTGCATGCCAGGCTTTAAGAATGAAGAGATCCACATAATAGGTCTTTTTCGAATCGTAAACCTCGATAACTCGATATCGTTTATACTACTTTGATCGATCGAGTCTTAGAATATCATCGCGCAAATTGTACCATGAGTGTTAGGAACTTTCCGAATAGCTGGCTGAGATTCAATGTCATACAAAACACCTAGTTAAGTACATCTAATATTTGATCATACGACTCGGGTAACCGTAATTATGTCTGTCGACATGAAATATAACCGGAGTTCCCACTATTCTTTACAATCCAAGACCTCTGGTTTGGTTTGTAAGCGCAAGCAATTGATACTCTTAAGGGAAGGCAACCCACACGGGATAAAAATCCAAACCAAACTCAATATCGTTTTACGAATTAATTGAGGAGAGATTATCACATATATTGAATTTGAAAAAAAGAAGTTCCTTATATCAAATCGGAATTTAACTGCTCATGACTAGAGAGGAACTCCACACGGTTTGGCATGGCAACTAACAGTTGTGATTCAAGGGCCTGTCAAGGGGTGTGCACGGATACCGGGTATACCCGGAACCGGTCGGAACCTACCCGTTAGGGTAGGGTCCGGGTACCTCGTATTGAAAATAGGGTAGGGTCCGGGTATCAAAATCAAGAACCGGTGAAATCTGGTTCCGGTTCCGGTTCCACTTACAGGGTACCCAGAACCGGAACCGGAACCGGATGATGATTATTAATTAAAAAAATAGAGTAAAGTTAGTGCTCAGGAGTCGGGAGGAAGACAGGAACTCTGTTACTCACTCTGTAACCTAAATCAAATCGCCTCTCGGTCTCGTCTCAGCTCCTCTCCGTTGCTCGCCTCTCGTCTCCGACCGTCCTCTCCGTCGCTCGCCTCTCGTCTCCGACCGTCCTCAGACCATCAGGCACATGATCGAGGACGACTGCGCCGACAACGGGATCCCCCTCCCCAACGTCACCAGCAAGATCCTCGCCAAGGTCGTCGAGTACTGCAAGAAGCACGTTGAGGCCGCCGCCGAGAGCAAGTCCGAGGACCGCCCCTCCCCCGCCACCGCCGTCGAGGACGAACTCAAGGCGTGGGACGCTGATTTCGTCAAGGTCGATCAGGCCACGCTCTTCGATCTGATTCTGGTCGGTCAGTTGCTGCTCTCTTAGAACCCTAATTGCTGAAATTTCAATTGATTGTTTGTGATGTCGACGTTTCTCATAACTTCGATAATTGCAGAGGCCGGTAAATTTGTGATGAACATATGTTTTTTGGTGGATGAGTTATGAGTGTTGTTCTTGCGTGTTCTTTGTGCTGCTTGATTTTGCTTTTCTTGCCGTTGACATTTTTTTTCATCTTCCGGCCTGCAATTAAGCTTCTAGATTAGTTTGATGAGGTGCCCTTTTCATCGTAGTTATAAAAAACAATTTGGTGGAGCTGAGGAGTAATTATTAACTGTTGAATTCTTTCGAGTCTTTTCAGTTGTTGCCTACTTAAATTTTAAGGTTGTTGTTTGTGACGTGCGTGACTTCTCATGATATTTGAGCTTGTTCCGGTTTGACAATGCTTGTCTATTTCACCAAAATAACAAGGTTTTATTAAGCCGATGAATTAGAGTAGTTTGAACATGTCCTTGTACGAAAGTCGTTGCTGGATTTTGATGGTGGCTTGCTGCTAAGAAACAGCATATAGTACATGTTATTTCCTGCTTTAAGAATTAGCCTGTCAGGTTAGTCATGAAATGCAAGAGATTGTAGCTGGAGATCACGTCAATGTGGTCGTGATCCCATATACTTGTGATGTTAGATAGGATCTAGCTGATTGAAGCAATATGGTTGTATGAGCTGATTGAAACTCTCTGTAGGAGTCTGTTGATTTGTTCAGCTCCACTGTGCATATGGTCATGAATTGTGGTCGGAAAATTTACAGGTTTCAACAGGATACCCGGAACCTGTGGTATAATACAGGTTCCGGGTAGGTTCCGGTTCCAGGATTCAACTGGGTAGGGTCCGGGTATCGCGAAAAAAATAGGGTACTCGGAACCGATCACCCCTAACTGTCATTATAAGAGATGGGCCTGCCACTTCTCCCTCATTGGAGATGCTATGGTGGAAGAGTAACTAATCCCATTGAAGAGATCAATGCAATTACAGCACATTATAATTAAATTTGGCATAATTTCATTCACAACTCTTTGCGATCATGACCTAGTCAACGGCGGGGAGGCGGAAGGCATACAGAATCTCAATAATCCTCCTGCTCGCAGAATCGATCGAGAATGTTAGTATTCGGGGTGGGTGTTGAACGATAATTTGGTGTCGATGAAAATATATATATTACAAGGGTGAGGTCTACGGATAATGACGATTGTAATATGTTTCGGCCAAAAAAAGAAAAAAACCAATAATAATATGGAGTGGTCTTTACTATTTTCGAGGATGAAGTAGGGCATGCCCGCATGTACATGATGAAGTACTTTTCTAACATGGATCAATGGAAAAGGATTCATGAAAAAAGTTCTCCATTTTTTTCCCTCTACTTTTGTGAATGAGCTGGGAATGAGAAAGAGAAGGCACTTTTGCTTTATTTCTAGTCACAAAGAAATATATACATATACACTATCGGGTGTGGTACATTTGTCAAAGTGTATTATTTTACTTGTACTTTGGAAATTTGAAACGTACTGGAAATGACTCGTGATTAAGAACCAAACTAATATGCTTGAGTTAGGATTAATTTAACTGAGAACACCTTGTGTTCCGATATGCGTGTGTATGGAACATAATGATAGTCTTAACATTGGATCTTTTCCATTTTTTTTTTCTAATTTTGCATTTGTTTTTCTTATATGAGTCACTTCCATGCATATGCTATGGGAGCCCCTCAATAAAGTGCCCGACGTAAAGGAGACTTTCATCATTGCTTTGTGGAGGACATGCTTTATATCCAAGTACTCAACGCATAAATAAATAAATATACGGACTTAAATGGTTTGAGAAGAAAAAGATACCATTTATATATAGAGCTCACTGGGGAAAAAAAGTCTCTTCATATTTTTTCTTGGTTGCATGTATATGCATAACCCGTTCATCTTTGTTATAGGTATAACAAAACATTATTCTATAGTATTCGGGACTTGCATTATTAAATAAAATAATTGTATAAAAATATTATAGTTTAGCTACTACTGTCATAAAGGGAGACCCCTAGATCAACAACCTTAATTATGATGTTATATTTCTTATGCAAACATATATATGGCAATATATATTATATATACAATGGTGAAATGATTTCAGTTGTAATTTCGTAATATTCTAGGGTGAGATATATGAATTTGTCACTGATCATTACAACAAAATCGCGATTAGAACCTTGGCCGAGTTAACATCATTAGTATTTGTCGGGTTTGAATTGAATAATTGATAGAGGAAGCATCTCAAAGATGTAGAGGGACACGCAAGGAGAAAAAGGAAAAGAAGTTCTCCATGCATATATATATGAACGGTTCACGGTGGGAATAGTCGATCATATTTCATTATCACTCTATTGCTCTTTTGATGCGTTCCCAGTGAACTCAATTGTCTCATTCATTTGCTTGAGAAGGCAGTTTCCGTGGTCATCATCAGAGGTCAAAAATACCCATAAAAAAAGAAGAAGATTAATTCCTTAAAAAATACAAACTTTTCACATTTCATCAATTCGGGCACGAACTTTTTTTCTTAGCCTAAAAATGTATGAACTATCAATTTCATATCAATTTTAGCATACTTTAACTTTTCCGTTAATTTAAACGAGATCCTATAGTTATACCTTCCGATCGAGGTAGCTAAGGTCGCCGAAGACCTTATATAGGTGGCGGCGGGCCCCGATAAGGCCCTCATTGCCTGAATTTGAAAAAAAGAAAAAATAAAATCGAGAAAAGAATGAAGGGGATAGGTGGTGGAAGTCTCAGTAACGACCACCATCCCCTAATTGGGATCACCGGAGATTTTTTCCATTATGAGCAATCCCAATGGGGCCGGCGGTGGTTGTCGTTGAGGCCTACCGATCGAGAAATGGAAGTCGTTCTAACATTAATATCAAATTGATTGTTTGTTTATTTTTATGTCAAGAAAAAAGTTGGTAGTAAAATTGATAAAATATTATTTATATTTTATAGGAAAAAAAAATGAGAGGAAGAAAATATACATACACACACATATATTTAGATGGCTATATAAACTTATTCTTCCAACTTTGCGGGACCCGGGGCTAATGATTCGAAGTTCCAAACCCTTGTTTACGGGGCTAGCTTTGATACAATGGTTAAAGTTATTCCAATCGAGAAGATAATGGTTCGTTGCGGACTATTAACAATAATCAATATTTTAAAACTTTGTTTTGATTAGTACTTAGAAGTTCAAATAGATTAATGCTAAAAACTAGATTTTGAGGGGCTCAGCCCCGTATTTTACCCCAAAAAAAAATTGATTTCTATGTGGCAATAAAGTTTTTTTTTTGTGGGTATACAAGACGTAATTAAAAGTATTTTTAACTTGGTAATTAAAAAGCACAGTAACATCCAAAGCTCGGGATTATTATGATACTTTGGAAGGAAGGAAGGAATAGGAAGAAGAGGAAGGAGGATGGAGAGTTGGAATAATTAGTCAACCAACCTTTGGTAGGGATGGCAATCATTTTTGTTGACCTTGATTGATTTGTGAATTATATAATTTCTAATCGATTTAGAAAATGTCCGCCCAAAAAAGGAATCCCATGAAGAAATTCTTTTTATAGGTTCATTTTGGGACCTTCTAATAATTAATTTAAGGCCATGATTGACCAAGTCTTCTCTCGTGGACTGTTCAATTCAATTCACCCTACTATTCCTGACTAAAGCAAATGTACGCGTGATTATGTCGCGACTAGTTAGGACTTGGGACCATCTTCTGTATATTTAGGATGGACCAGTAGGAGATTTATCGACCTTTTTGCACTCTGTATTAGAATTTTGAATGTCCTGATTAGTTATTCGGATATATATATATATATATAGTTCACATGTACTTGCGTGTAGTACTTGATCGAGTTGAAAATATCTCGCGAACAATAACTGAAATGAAATTATATCAACTATTTTTTGGTTTCAGACCCGTTGTTCCCACTCAGAGAAACTTCATCGAATGTTGTTGATGTGGGTCTATATGGTCAACGTCTCTTGTCATAGTCTTCGAAAGAAAAATTGTTCTGTGATGACTCAAATTACGAGAAAAATTCTGTAAATCACAGGAAAAGTACGAAATTGATTTATTGCAGCTTTTACTTGGGTCCTTGGTTTCAAAATTGAGGTATTTTTAAGGTTCCGTCATTGAATAACCAGCCACTTTAGACTTTTTTTTATTGTATAAAATATTATTTTTTTTATACGAAACATTATTCTGCAGTTGACTAATTGTTTTTATATGAAATATTTTCGTAGTTAGAGGATAATATTTCGTATAAGAAAAATAACATTCCAAACGGGAGCTCTAATTGAATATTCAAACACGAAACCCATGAATTATTCTCAAAATTGAATCTTACACCATCAAATGGTAAGGGGTAAGTTAATTTATTTATCATCAGTCAGATTTTTCACAATATTCTTATTTATTGGAGAGCTTGAGTTGTCAAGTAATACTAAAATCGTATAAAAAACCACGGATCCACTCTTAATACCCAATGTGAAATTTTTTTTTCCTTTCTCAACGCTAGCACTCACGTGACAACATATAATATTTTCACACCTTACTTACACATGTCACATGCACTCGAATATCTACCTCTCAATAACTGAGTTCTATTCTCTCTATGATGCTTGGGCTTCCACAAGCGCACCTTCTTTTCCATATTGGTGGCGAATCTACTTCTAGACTTGGACTTGCTAGTCACGAGTTCCATATATGAGTCTGGCGCGAATCCACACAAACGTGTAAAAGCCTTGTTCTCTTAGCATCTTAATTTATGAAGGCTTATCCAAGTCTAACTCAAAAGATCAAACTGTCAAGTGGTAGCCACTCAAGTCATATATAAATTTATAGATCCACTCTTAATTGCCCGAAGCAAAAATTCTTCATCTTTGTTTCTTTATATACATCACTCTGTTTCTCATTTTTTTTTATCTTCTTATGAGATTTATAGATCTCCTTCGTAATTGAAGATCACTGTGTTGTTCCAAATACGTCCAAAAGAAATTAGAATAACGAGAAATCAAAAAATAATGGCACCAAATATATGTGATAAAATCCTCAAACCAATGGAAATATCTATGAACAGAACATGAGTATCCATTATATTGAAAAATCGGAGATTACAACAGAGATATTACTCATGTTTTCCAAGCCACCTTACCGACCGGAACCTCACCAAGAAAAGTCTTTCCTGACCTCTCAATTCTCTCACATTTCTCACTTTAAAACCCTAAAGTCACAAAGAAAATATTCCCGAGAGAATTCCGAAAGATTTCACCTAACACTCACTCCCTATATAGATACAAGATCCCACATATCTCAAAGATATACTAAATCTCTCTAGAATAATAATATTCCATTGGAGATATAGATATATATATTTTCCTTTAATATAAGGTAATGATATCCTAGAAATATCCCTAATATCTCATAGGAATATTTCACTTTTAAATATTCAAATGATATAACGAAATCTTTAGAAAATAGGAAATATATCGTCATTTTCTCTTTTCGATCGATCTCGTCGCCACCTACCAGGATTCGATTCTTCAAATTTTTTGGGCTTAATGCGAGACATCTCCAACGCGCCGAAAGAAAATCGGTAGGAAACTTCCAAAGTAGGAGATTTGGCAATGCCGAAATTAATTAATAGAAAAAAGAAAAGAAAAAGATAATCCAATGAAAAAAAAAAAAAGACAAGAAGCGAGGTTGGCCATAGTCAACTCTTGCGACCGGTCGAAGCCCCTTTTAAAATTGGTGAACTAACCCCAACGACCAACTGCCGGACGATCCCGGCCGTTGATCAGCACTTTCGGGCAAACACGCCAAATGTGCAATTGACGATGGCGATCTCTCAAGCATGGGCCCCACCCCCCCAAACAGGAGTGCGTGACCCAATCATGTAAGCCGCGGCAAAGTACTGCCACAAGCGGGCCCCACAGCGCGGTAGATTCTCATGATTAATGTGGGTCCGAAGAGTACGGTGGTCCTTAGTGCACCGGATAATTGCCCTATCGGCTCCCGCCGAAATGAAAATTCCAGCTCACGGGAAATGGATATACAGGTAAGCCCGATCAACTTTTCCTCAACAAAACCAATATTTGCCTCCAATGTTTTTCTTAAATTTATTTGGATCGATTAAGTGAAATCTCAAGCCAGAATTATTATTTTCAATAAAAAAAATTGTAATTCGGCTATTTATAAATTTAAATGGGCGTTATTGCTATACAATAACGCAAACGGCTTAATTCTATAAGACTAATATATGGAACTTTTACATGAAAACAATTTATTGCTGATTCAAATGTATTACTTGTTTTTTTTTCCTTCTAGAATTAAAAGTAGTTCGTAGATCATTTATCGACTTTTACCTAATGCATACCAACATTACGTGCCATTACATTGGGGTTATCTCTAGACCCTTTTTTCTTTTGCCGTGATAAGAATAAAATATTTTTATAGGTGAGTGACGATTCGCGATGAAAGGTTTAAGTAATTACAACCGCGTTTGGTGGTGACCAACTATATTTCTTTTCCTTTTTTTGGTTTGTGATTAATTATAATATTTGCCAATCAATAAAAACTACAAGCAAAAAACCCTATGAGGAGGAATTGCATTTAAAGTCCCACTTATCTTAGTCCAAGGTCAGTCCAAAAAGTCAAATGTGACTCAGCCTTCTTGCATTTTCACCCGTCTTTTCCAATGAAATTACGATATGTTCGCAATTTAATGGCTCTTTGCGGATTAATCTTAATTTGAATATCGGCCTGATTACGATGTCTACTTTGTTGCCACCTTTTACCGCTTGGATTTTACCCATTTACTCCATTCCTCTTGTGACCTTAATAAATCACATCCAATTAAAAATCAAATCACCAAAATCGATATTCACATAGCTTTTTTTTTTTTTTTTTGGAAGTGTAATAATTATTAATTATTGCCGAATTTATATATTTTTCAAAACCCCCTCTTTTCCTCATCCGACCCCGCGTTTTCTCCCCTTCCCCATTCTCCACCCCAACCCCAACAACCACCCGCCCCCGCCACCACCACGGTTGCGGCGGCCCTCCTCAAACGCGTCGGCTCAGACTACTCAGTCAAACCCCTCCGGAACTTAGTTCAGCTGTCGGAAAGGTGTCTGCTCTCTCTTTCTCTCTCTGACAGAGCCTAAGAGAAGCTGCAGCTATGGGGAATTGCAACGCCTGTGTGAGGCCGGAGGCGGAGGAGAAGGAGAGGGAGCCCGGCAATAGGCCGGCCAAGAAGGGCAAGGATCGGAGGCCCAACCCCTACGCGGAGGACCCGATCCGCTCGCCCGCCCCGATCCGGGTCCTGAAGGATGTCATCCCGCTCAGTCACCGCACCCGGATCAACGACAAGTACGTGCTCAGCCGCGAGCTCGGTCGGGGCGAGTTCGGCATCACCTACCTCTGCACCGACCGGGAGACCCGTGAAGCCCTTGCCTGCAAGTCCATCTCCAAGCGGAAGCTCAGGACCGCCGTTGACATCGAGGACGTGCGACGAGAGGTCCGTCATATACGCCCAAAAATAATAATAAAAATAAAAAAAAGACAATCTTTATGCTTTGTTCTTTGTTTCACGGGACATTCTCTACGGAAATGGATTTGCTTTCTGTGATGGGTGGACAATATTCTGCGTGGTCTTGTCGTCTCAGTGTCTCTGAAAGTTAAGCTTAGCTTTACTGGTTTGACTTCGATTGCTGGGGAAAGAACCGGGATCAGGGATTGTGTAAAGCTGATAGATTGTTGAATTAGAAGTTCTTGGCAACTTTTTTGTTTAATTTCCATGTTGTTGCCAGAATCAGTCGAATCAGGTGAAGTGATCCAAATTTTGCTTGTTCCTGACTAGGTTGCCATCATGTCGACCCTGCCAGAGCACCCGAACATAGTGAGGCTCAAGGCGACGTACGAGGACAATGAGAACGTCCATATCGTGGAGGAGTTATGCGAGGGAGGGGAGCTGTTTGATCGGATTGTTGCAAGGGGGCATTACAGTGAGAGGGCAGCTGCCAGTGTAGCGAGGACCATCGCTGAGGTGGTGAGGATGTGCCATGCGAACGGTGTCATGCATCGGGACCTGAAGCCTGAGAATTTCCTGTTTGCTAACAAGAAGGAGAATGCGGCTCTCAAGGCCATTGATTTTGGGTTGTCCGTATTCTTCAAACCGGGTACAACTGTTGATTCTGGCTCATTATCAGAAAATTGTTGACAGCAACTTGGTAATCATGGATTCCTCGTGATTGGCCCATTGAATTTCCTATTGTTGTCCCGTCTGTTTCAGGGGAGCGGTTCTCAGAGATTGTGGGAAGTCCATATTACATGGCTCCAGAGGTACTGAAGCGGAACTATGGACCCGAGGTTGATGTGTGGAGCGCCGGTGTGATTCTCTACATTTTGCTATGCGGTGTTCCCCCATTTTGGGCAGGTATGCGGGTCCTGGTTTCTCTTCATAAAAGTTTGAAACAAACAAATACAGCGGTAAAGTATTGTTAGATAACAGTTAAAAAATTGATTGCCTAATAAGCCAAGCATTGTTAGTATGGTGGTGAAGTACCGAGTACAGCCTTGTATGCGTTCGGTTGAGTAAATGAATGGAACGAGCATCACTTACTGATGGAAAAAAATAAAAAAAATAAATGAAATTGATTGCCTTGCAATATGTGGTACAGAGACCGAACAAGGTGTTGCTCTGGCAATTCTGAGGGGAGTAATCGATTTTAAGAGGGAGCCATGGCCTCAAGTATCCAACAATGCTAAGAGTCTTGTTCGACAGATGTTGGAACCTGATCCTCGGAAACGATTGACTGCTCAGCAGGTGCTTGGTACGTGTAGCCATAGTCATACCCTGGTCATTGAACTGATGCTTGACTTTGGGTCAAGGGAGTTTTTGCAGCTAAATCCCATTTCTAGAGTACATGGTTCTGCGTATGATGAGGAATATGCTTAATCATCCATTTTCTTCGTTTGAGACACATTTGTATGTTCATTTCAAGCTCAATAGCATCCCAGTGTTACTTAATGGGCTTCTCAATAAATGGAAAGTTAAGATAGTTTTAATGCTAATGAGACATAGGAATTAGCATTCAGGTACTTAGGCATAATCTCGTGGTCGCGAGGCAGAATTAATTATGGGATCATCATATAAAGCCAAAACAATTTGAATAAAAAATCCATTCTGTTCCTTTTCGATCCCTTTCTACCTAAGATAACCTTAGAGTTCAACAATTGAGCTTATGGATTCATCATGCTAGTTATTGATCTCTCTTCATTTCGGCGGCAGACCATCCCTGGATACAGAATGCAAAGAAGGCTTCAAATGTTCCCCTGGGCGATGTAGTAAGGACTAGGCTGAAGCAGTTCTCTTTAATGAATAGGTTCAAGAAGAAAGCCCTCCGAGTAAGTGTCTTTTTATCCATCAGTTGACATGTAACGCAACCATTGTTTGCTTCCATGTAATTTTTCTTGCCAAATATTCCAACTTGCCTATATAATTGATTTCTATTACTAATAATTTGTTTGACACTCTTGCAGGTAATCGCAGAACACTTATCTATTCAAGAAGTAGAAGTGATCAGAGACATGTTTGCGTTAATGGACACTGACAATGATGGGAAGGTGACTTATGAAGAACTGAAGGCTGGGCTTCAGAAAGTTGGCTCACAGTTGGCTGAGCCCGAGATAAAGATGCTCATGGAAGTGGTAAGTATCTGAGTTTGGGATAAATTTGAACTCGTGTTGAGATTTTGTTTCCATCTTTCTTGCTGATGAAAACCTTATAAAATTCTGTCTTTAGGCTGATGTTGATGGCAATGGAGTCCTTGACTACGGAGAGTTCGTTGCGGTGACAATTCATTTGCAGCGGATGGAGAATGATGAGCACTTCCGAAGAGCCTTCATGTTTTTCGACAAGGATGATAGCGGTTACATCGAAATGGGAGAGCTCCGGGACGCCTTAGCAGATGAATCGGGGGAGACCGATTCTGATGTCCTGAATGAGATCATGCGCGAGGTTGACACAGACAAGGTTAAACATTCTCGACCTCAAATTCATTTTCCTTCATTTCTCACTGCGTTTTCTAAGAAGCCCATCGATTCAAGTTGCCACTTCAACGTCTGCCCCATATTCTTTTCAGGACGGGCAGATCAGCTATGATGAATTCGTAGCGATGATGAAGACCGGAACCGATTGGAGAAAGGCTTCCCGACAATATTCCCGGGAGAGATTCAAGAGTTTGAGCCTTAACTTGATGAAAGACGGGTCGCTCCACCTGCATGATGGCCTCACGGGTCAATCGGTCAAAGTATGAATCAGAAACAGGCCTGAGATCTTGTCCCTGCCATACCGGCCTGTAGGAAGGCTGAACTGACTTTGAGCTTGAGGTCTGAAACCATCGAGTTCGGGAACAAAGACGGGCTTTCTTTTTCTTCTTTTTATGGGGTTTAGATAGGGCAGTGTTCTATTTATTGGTGGGCTGAGAGGGTGGTGGGATATCAAATCCTTGGGGGGGTGGTGTTGGGATGCAGTTTGTGAGTAAATGTTGCATAGGGTTTGTTAAGGTATGTGTATGTTTTGCATCTAAAGAAAGATTCTTTTTCCACCTGTAAATTCTTTTTTTTTTTTTTTGGCCTCTTTTCCCCTTTGATGACAAATGATGATGAGGATGAGGGTTTGATGATTACTTGTGTATTTTTATAAGATTCTTGTGACATTGTTAGATTTCCATTCAAGTCTATGGCAGCCATACTCTTCAATTTATGTTCCTTCTTTTTCATAATATAGCCATTTCCGAACGAGTATCGGAACATCAAACATGAATAATTTTTAGTCCACCCCGATAAGCCGATCTGTGAAAATGCCGGTAGTGCGCGAATTGGGAGTTGCTGTATGGCCGTTTTGTGGACGGGGCAAACACGAATGTCAGAAAATAGGAAAATAGTTCACACTAAGGTTACAAAAGCCCAACTGAATGGAAGAAATATAGTGGAAAGGTGAACTTTTTTTTTTTTAAAAAAAAAAGGAAAACTAAATGGAAACACACAGGCCCTGTGATGGGCCGAACCCAACATGATTGGGCCGGACTGGTTTTCAAAATGGGCTATGAGAGTTCTGCTGAACTCCGAAGCCCAGAGATTAAATAAAGCTTCATATCTTATGATTTGGGATTCAGAATGCCAAGAGAGCATAAAAAATAAAATGCTGGTGGGACAACTTGGTCTTGCAGAGAGGCCCGAAGATAATCATTCAATTTGTGGTAGCCTCTCCACTTTTGAACAAATCCAAATCATCGCAAAACTCGAGTCTCCTCTAACAGTAATCGAAACCCGAGCTAGACTCGGAAAACCTCATACGGGTCATCATCTTTCAGTAACGAGTATTCTCAAACCGGAGCAAACACTGCTGAATTGAAAAGATTGCTCGGCACGCAACAGATATGAGACTGTTTGTTTACTACCAGAAGAAGTGGCAGAACGTAGTGTTGGGTGGTTTTTGATGCCAAGTTTGATATCTTGCTTTTTGGTGGAAAAATATATAAATGATTTGTTTCGAGTTTTATGGATCATTATTACAATGCTGCTATTATTATTATTAGGTAGATAGTTAGTTAGTTAGTTAATTAATTGAGAAAATAAATTATTATGGATTATTAATTTATTACTGCTATGTTGACCACGAAGTGTTGCAAGTAACTAAATTCATTGTTGAGTCAGAGGAGGACGACGAAGAAGCTGCTCCATATATAGTGGGGATGTGTGATTAGAGGGAGGCAATTGGTTAGTTTTCGAAGATCCTTGATTGATTTTATATTACATTTCTGTATCATAACATTATTGCTTTCCATTAAATACAAATGGAAATACAGAAATTCTCCTGTTTATGTACAGAGTACATACATAATTACATATATGTACATATAGCATCGTAGCATTATTGCTTTCCACGTGCTAATTCCCATCCCCTCCGTGGGATTGGCTCTCTGCTTTTATGCCCCTTGTATTCTTCTGGCATTGTGATGAGAAATATAAAAAGTATGTGCATAAATCTTTATTATATTTAAGTATATAATTTTTTTTCCCTGGTATACACTTGATATTAGAAAGTCCATTAGGCCCGATCAATCTATTCTCGAGCGAGGTCGTTCACCCACTAAGGGATAAACCTCTCCCGATCGTAAATAGTTTTCAATAACAAGATCTGCACTTAAAGCCTTTCCTAAAAATAACAAGCGCCGACTCACCTAAAATTTTCAACATTTTTTAATTTTAATTAAATTTAGGTATGCAAATATATTTTTTCATGTGCACACTTGATATTTGGAAGTCCACTAGGTACGATTAATCTAGACTCGAGCGAGGCCGTTGATCTACTAAGGGCTCAACCTCTCTCGACCGTAAATTCTTTCCAATTGAAAGACTTGCACCTAAGGCCTTACCTAAGAATAACTAGCGCCGACTCACCTAAAAACAACCAATGTTTAACCCATATCAAGTTGTCAGCATTTTAAGTAGCATCTTTTCATTTGTGATTTTTTCGGTATGTATCACTTAATATTCGAAAGTCCACTAGATCTAATTAATCTAGCCTCCAATGAGGTTGAGCGAGATCGACCTATTAAGGGATAAACCTCTCTCAATTGTGAAATTTATAATTTTTAGATATAAGTAATATTGTCATTAATTTCAGTTATGTTCTACATTACTCATTACACACACTATCATGGTAAATAACTAAAAAATTGACGAATTTTTTTTCCAATCCGCGACATTGTGCGGGTACAATGCCCTAGTTTATGATGAAAAGCCCTTGTTATAAGAACAAAAGGCCCTCACTGGGGCGACCTACCTACTTATTTTATACATAGATTCAAAGATTTAGTATTCAAATCATTAACTAAAAAAAATATACAAAAGGTTCGCGCGCACTGAACTTGTAGTTAGCAGAGTTAGGCCAAAAGTGAAAGAACAAGAAACGACAGGACATGAAAAACAAGATGAAGAACAGATGATGCAGCAAATTACATTATATTACATTAAATTAAATACTTCTGAATATTCCAAATAAAGTGACTACTTTGTTTCCTCGTATTCTTTGTCTTTCTTTTGCGTTCTACTATATATAATTTATATGGTCGAATTCAATTCGAAAATGATTCCTGGACATCCAGATCGACTCTTTCAAATTGGTTAGTCGTGTATGATAATTAGGCATATATATGTTTATTTATATAATATCGCCGTATCTTATTATTTGCATGTAAGAATCTACTTAACAAGACCGTACAAGCACATTGTAACACTCGGAGACGGATCCAAGATTCGAATAAAAGAAGGAAATGAAGGGGGTCCTTTTTTTTGGTGAACAAATGAAAGGAAACATGTGCGAATATCTTTAGAAGATCAAATTTTTCGAGCACGATGCTCATGACCTTCCAAGCCCCCCATCGATCCATCCTTAGTATGTAACACGGATTCGGTCGATATATAAATCCCATAATGCATTTTTCATGTTCTTTCTCTTTTTGCCGTCCCTAGCTAGCTATACGAGCTTTTAGGGTCTTTATGTAAGATCGTGATGATGTCCTATGAGAAAAATTTTGCCGTGCGATGGGCCTTTTGGAGGGATGGGAATCAGATCACTTTATGTTATATAATTGGACCAAAAAGATCTGACCCCAATCAATCAAAAGTACCATAGAAAGACAACCGCGATTTTGTGAAAATGAAAGTTAGGGGAAAAGGCTTGGTGATGATTCATGCATGAGAGTGGATGGAAGAATCAGATTCCACTCTCAGTGTGAGTGCGTCATAAAAGAGGACGATGAACAAACAGTCCCATCCATTATTCATTTGAAAGCTACGAGTAAAATAGTATTTGCCCAAAAGTATATGTAGCCACATTGAAGAACAAAGCTTTCACTTATACTCTCCTTTTTGTTAACTTTAAGAAAGATATTATATGATTCTCATTTATGTCTCATACTTTAATAAAATTGCGCGCGCTTGTCTGCAGATTCATCCATTGTTTGTATGAAAAATCACATTCAGGCCCTCAGCACGTGTAGAGCTTTTGGCCTTGCCCAGCCGCCTTTTAATACTTGTAAATCACCCGATAAGCAAATATAAAGTCTTAGAGTTTTCTTGGGCTAATATCTATAATACGTAATTGAGGTTAATTTGATCATAGGTAAGCATTGCTTGCAAGATATTTCTAAAAGTCATGCATAATTATGTGCACCGAACTTTGAATAAGACAAGGCATATACGTCCATATATCTATATATATGTGTGTGCGTGTAAAAATAAATATCTCCTATTCCTCTTCACTTATATATAATATATATTTATAATTTGTGTATTATTAATTCAACTATAAATGATATATATATGTGTGTGTGTGTGTATGCTATCCATATCTACATATCTCTAGGATGAATTAAAGCCATAGGATTGGGGGTGAGACAAAGATGGTGTAGGATGTGTAGATGTTGGGCCAAGCATTTAATTTTGGTGTTGGATGAGTCAATTAAAATGTCAGAGAGAGGGGCCATCCCTTCTCTGATCAATTTAAGCCAATTCCTCACTGTGCATTTACCCTCGACATACATATTGATGGATTTTAAAGCTGCGTTTGGTTTGGAAGTTGAATTTTGATTTTAATTAGTTGATTTTGATTTTAATTGGATTGTAATGATTGTAGTGTTGAATTATAAGAAAAAATGTGAAAAAATAATGAATAGTTTAGGAGAATTTAATATTAAAAATTGAATTGAGTATAATAGAGTTGTATGTGGATTTATATATGAGGCCTACCTTTTTTACTTTGAAGAGATAATTTTTATTATATAATGAGTAGAGTTAAAATTAGAGTTAAAATCTTAAAATAAAACCCGAAAACAGACGGAGCCTAAATGATAAGGAGGAAATAAGACCGTACATGGTGGTCTGAAGGCCGAAATCACAGGGTATAGAATATTTAATATATTAAACGACTCAATGAATTATACAGAGAAACTGTCTATTTATATGCTATAATAGAAAATCTAGAAAGAAGTATCAAAATCAAATCTAAATAAAATCTAAGAAATACGAGGAATATATATTATCTAACAAGATTATATATAAAAAAATCTACGAAATACAAGGAACATATATTAGCTAATCAGATTATATATTTCTTAAATGATAAACAGATATCTTCAATGTATATCTAATATACATACACTCATTCACAGTCATTATTTCGTCTTTCCCATTTTACTTTATTTTTATAATTAAAAACTACATGTACAATTAAATGAAGAATAAGATCAATAGCAAGAAATTCATCGTTCCCTAATTTTCATGTGATATATTTATAGGATAGGTGGGACGAGTTTATTATAATTTTCCCAAAAAATATATATCTATAAGTTTGTTTATTCGATAAAATATTTTTGTTTTCCATTTTTAGATTATAAATAGAAAGATTTGTTGTCTGGGTGCTATTATATGTTGTCTTTGCTGGATCAATGATATGCACATATTAATATATTATAGATACGTGTATGTATATCTATTCCTCTGTTTTTTTTGTTGTTGTCTATATCTACATTTGATACTTACCAAAGTCTGCTGTCATCATCAAAGAACAGATATTTCTACTTTAATCGAGCACTATTATATTCATTCTTCTATTTTCGGTGTGAATCCCGATTTTTAAAAGTTCAATTAGACCTTAATCAAGTCAAGTCGAATCGACTTATTAAGGCGTAAAGTTCTTTTAATATGAATTTTCTGTATTCACAAAAAGACGTAAAGCTCTTTTAGTATGAATTTGTATTCACAAAAACTCGAACTCAAGACCTTTTTCAAGCGGAAAAAGCGCCGAACTACTCGAATCAATTCACGTTAGTATATCCATATATTTTAATCAGGATTATTATGCATCAGATAATGTCTATAGAGTCAGCGTGTCCTTTAGTTATGTGTTTATATTAGGAGAATTTAGATGATTTCATTTTATGGGCTACAGTGGTTGCATGAAAAACAAAATTAAGATATGATTAGATTAGGCTCGAGCAGACGTACATTTCAACGCTTTTCAGTGTGTAGTGAGAGGTTTGTTAAGTCTTTTCCACCATTTTTAATCAAGATAGATTTATTTTTGGCACGTTACTTTAAAATCATAACACATTAACTTTGATGGTTGAAAACATAATTTTTTTTCATATAATAAGGCTACGCTTGATTGTTGAGTTAGGGAGAGGGACAAAGTTAGGATGAGATGGGTTTTACTATTATATGTATTTGTTGTATCTTAACTAATTTTTTGTTACATATATATCAAGGATTAGGATATGAATATGGCACAAGTATGACCATGATCCTCTTAAAAATAAATAGTTTATAATTTTTCTTAAAGTAAAATCACTTTCACTTAACATAAAAATTAAAAATAGTATTGAAGAAGAATCACAGGTGAATGAGAGGGGCGGAGGAGCCTAACGCCGACCGTCACTTTCTAGCGAGATTGCTGGACTCACAATCGTCATTCTTTCTCTTCAATCGTAGAGAGAAAGAAAAAGAGGGTTGAGGATGGGGCTTGGAGTAGATTGATGCTAGTCACAACAACTCCAACAGAGATCGCCGGTGGATGGAGATGCAGGCTCCTACGGCCCCCATTCTCACCCCTTTTTCTCCATGAATGAAGAGAGCAATGATGACTGTGAGATGGAGGGAGTCTGATACCAGCCACCACCGACTAAGGCAAGATCTTGTCGAGGGTGATGGTGGCTGGCTTCGGGCTCCACTGCCCCTCTTCATCATTCACCTCCTCCAATGTTGAATTTCGAAAATTCAAAGTAGGATATTTATGTCTTTTTTTGATAAAATAATATCTCAATCCATTCTTAAACGGCTTATATATATCTAGCCTAATCCCAATCCTCATCCCATCCTAAGTGGTTCTAAAATCTGATTTTGTTTTAGAATTATATATATAATATCGCTCAATTGTCATTTAATTTATAATCTTTCTTCAAATTAGTAAATGATATACTAGAATCGTTAATCTTTTGGGGAAAAGAAGGAAAACAATTTTTGTTTCAATTCTTTTTTCGTCAACAACAGCACTTAAGTATTAGAACCACTTATTAACACTTAAGTATTAGAACCACTTATTACCAAAAAATGATCTTAAAAGAAATGACTAAATCAGAATAATCTCAAATATGGATGCCAGAAGAAGGGATGTGTACGGATACCAGGTATACCCGAAATCGGTTGGAACCTACCCATTAGGATAGGGTTCGAGTAGCTCGTATTGAAAATAATGTATAATTCATGTATTAAAATAAGGAACCGATAAAATTATATTTCGGTTCCTGCATATAAGGTAACCGAAACTTGGAACCAGTACCCGAACCCCATTAATAGTTACTAAGTTTTTTAAAAAAGTAAAGTTACTAAAAGTCTCGAAACTAAACGAAAAGAAAACTTAATTTCCATTCCCCTTTCTCCTCTCCGTCTCTTCTCTAATCTCCAGTCTCCACCATTCTCCTTTCTCGATTTCAAGCTCCAATCCAACCCAGGCGTCTCCAATCTCCATCTTCTCTCTCTCTCGCTCTCTGTTTTCGGCCTTTTGTTCTAAAATTTGCTCCGTTCTGGCGTCCCCAACTCCAAGCTAGAGCCTCCCCTCTGTCTCGGCCAAGGTAAACTTTCTTTCTTTTGTTGGTTTTCGTTTTCCGGCGTCTTGTTACAACGGCCGGTGGAGAACCCAACAAAGGAATTGGGTCTTGATTAGACTTATCACATATCAATTTTTAGATCCGTTGACATTATTCTAATATTTTGGGTTTCCAATTTTGATAATGGTAGTGTTAAGTCTCCTATAAATTATGCACAAGAACTGCTTGATGAAATGTTTCTTTTAATATGGCTAAACACGTTTTCAGTTTTATTAACTTTGGATGTAAGGATTGCTCCAGATATTATCTTGTATTTGCATCGAGAACTGCTGTGTCCTTAAATGTAGGGGTGGCTTCGCTGGCTTGGATTGGAAGTAAGGGCTTCACTTTCTGATCGCTTTTTGAGAGGCGTGTCACTGGGTCGGTGGGGGAACTCGTAAGTATTTACATGTTTCAACAGGGTATCCGGAACCTGTGGTATAACACATGTTTCAGTTTCGGAATTCAACGGGGTAGAGTTCGGTTTCAAAATCTCGAAACATGTCCCTTATAGGATATGGTCCGGGTATTGTGAAAAAAACAGGGTACTTGGAACCAATTACCCTTAGTAAGAAGGAATCGTGTATAATATGGTCTACATGCTGGATGACTGAAATAATGAAAATATCATCGGTGTATTCCATTTATGTGTGAACCATGAGAAAGTATGCCGAAAATATCGATTAGGTCCAACTCGAGTCCCAATCAGCAACCACTGGGATGCCCTTAGCATCGCATAAATTTTTGCCCCTTTCCGAGAAATTATTTGAAGGATTATGATAAAGTGTGAGGTGCTACGGAATAGTACGGATTGGTACCTCTTTGCTTATAGAAGGGGACATATCTCATGTGAACTGTTACAAAAAGAAAATTTGGTCGTTTTCCTATCTTACTTCCATTTGGCAAAAAAATATAAATATATCAAATTAATTGCTTAATTTATGAAATTTATATTGTTTGGCTCTTACCATTATGTTTAACTTGTTGTGTTTTTTTTTTAATGGGCAGTTTAGATGCCCGATAAAGTTTCAAATTGGGATGAGAGATGCCAAACATATAATGCCCTATGAGTGGGACAAAAGGCTCTTGCAAGCACATTGCATGCAATTCACCAAATGTTCATACCCACATGCAATTGTTTGGGACATCCATACAAAAAGATTCCCTGGATCATATGACCCGAATTAGGACGTTCTTCCAAAAATTAGGGTTTCGTCTTTCATGTGATGGGAATTAATGTCTTGTTGTGTATGCGTGTGTATTTTTGGTATGAAAGCGGGGCCAAAGCCTAGACCTAAGTAAAACAACTCGAAGAAATTAAGAAAACTAGAAGCAAGGCTATGCAATCCCAATCGTACCGTCTAAGAGAAGAATATGCTGATATCACCATCACCAGTTAGAAAGTAATACCACACAAGTAAATGCACCAACCACTCAGTGATCTGATATTTTGCACATGAGTTATCCTCACGATATGTGGGATAAAATTCAAATATGCCAATCTCGTTCCAATGGGGGAAATCTGTTTGGTAATGAAACCAATTTATGTGGTGTCTATCCAATGTTTTAAAACCTCTTATGCATTACTCTCAGAAAATTAGGACGATAAATGAATACCGGACACAACCATATAAATTATTGTTAATCATATCAAATTCCCCTTTCATCGAGATTATTATAACGAATAAACATGTAAATAAATGAGTTAAAAGCTGAATCAATAATATAGGTTTCTTTAATAAAAAATAAGCAACAACCATATCTTTTTTTTTTATTAATCAGTCACAAAAAGGGGTTAAAGTTCATTTATGAAACACGCTTTAATATTTAAAATGTTTCTATTTGATCAAGATTTTGTACTGATAGGGAAGTTCATGCTTTATCACATAATTCTTATTTATTAACAACCTCATTTACATCCATACGGAGACGAAATCGGTGCCGATTTATGCGTCATTGACGTGCCGAAACTACAAAACTTTCGTTCCTTATAATAATTATTCCAACTAACTTTCCACCGTGTGACCCTGAAAGTGACAAAACTTCTTCTTGAATCTAAGGTAGTAATATCTTGAAAGGAGTTATAAAGAAAAGTCGAAAATAGAACCATATCAAATTATGGGCCTATTTAAAAGTTCTCAAGGAAAGAAGAGCTCTTCTTTGGTGGAATTTATATTTCCCAAATTCTACTGTGCATAACTTTGATTTTTTATCACTGTATAAAACCAATATGAGCCCTTATATTCTTCCTCATTTAATATGGACCGTCCATTTTATATAATATTTTTTAAAGTATTTTCATTATTTACTTTTCTATTTTCATCTCAAAAATCATTAATAATGTTACAAATTAGCTCTAACACATGGACTGACGAGGAAGTGCCACGTCATCGACCATAAACCACTCGTCGAATCGGCTGCGTAATTTGCTCTCAAAATCATCTCTTTCACACTCAAGGCTGCGTTTTTATGATCGGGGTTGGAATGGTAGCCAGAGATGGAAATTCTAATTAAAAATGTTGCTCGATTCAATGCATGTATTCAATTATAACATGGCGGCAAATTTGGTTTCGAGCTCCGATATGTCTATTTGCTATCAACTCAGTGGGTTTTTGTACGAGCTCACCATACATGAACTCATGCTTCTTCCCAATACAATATGAGCTTTTTAATAATGTTTGTGTGAGCTCAAGATGGAAAGCAAAAGCCTTTAAGTAAACTGATTTGCCTTATTTTGTCCATACATACATAATTCATATTATTGGCCCTTGACTGAACACTGTAGACAGTGAACTGAGTGAAGTAAAAATAATTTTTTTGCAACAGCAAAGCAAATATATCAACTGAGGTTGGCAAGGACATAGAGGAAGATCAGATTGCCGAGCCTTGAAGACGGTAGAGAAGAGAATTGGTGGGTGGGGTCAAAGGCCATGAGATGGCCAAGGTCTACCGTCTCATTGTTCTCTCCACGGCACGAAGCTCTCCCGATTTGTGATGGATTGAAAGTTGATGAAAAGAATTGTAGACAACAAATCACATTTTATAAAACAAAGAGATTAGATTATGATTTTGTATGGATGTTTTCGAAATTTTAAAACTCATTAAAATTGACAGTGCATATTAGGTTGTGGAAATCTAAAGGCTCAAATTAGTTATATATAGTCTGAAAAAATAAAAAATATGCACTGAAAAGCATAGTTTATATTTATATATAAAAATCAATGTTTGTCATTGTCCATGGATGGGGATCGATTAAAATAGAAAATAAATATCCAAGTTTAATTCTGGGTAACTGAGTGGTGACCCATAATTCTCTTTATTTGAATATATAATTTTCATTTTATTGGTCTTCACGTACAATCTTTGAGCAAAAGAATACCACCTTTTTTTTTTTGATGAGTAAAGAATACCACTTGCAACCCCTGAAGAAGACGCAACTTCTTCTTCTTCTTCTTTTTCGAATAAAGAAGAAGATGCAATTTAAAAAATATATATTATATTGTCCTTATCGCACCATTATTGGATTTTATGGGCTGCATATTAGGTGTATCTTTGTTAAGTAAGTTGAAGAAAATTGCCCTCTAAACATATTTGGCATGAAAAATTCTTCTAACGTGTTTGCTAATGTTTTCTTACTTTGACTCTTATGTTGATTATACCGTAAAATAATAGTTTAGCCCGTGCGATCACGAAAAGTTATTGGGTTACCATATTTCGTCACGTGCCATGAGGAAACATCAATCGAAATGCATAAAATTAGGAAGTTAGTACTAATCACTTAAATAATTGCCATAATTACTCTTCATTAAAGAATTCTTATTGGTTTTTCCTCACTACGTCATTTGAGGTAGGATCATCTAAAATTTTCTCGTGCGAGTACTCATGTAAAGATGTCTTACACGTTCATTAAACTCTCAATTAGAACTTAATAATTATCAAATAGTTAATTACTTCTTTGAATTTTTCAATTTGATTTTCCTTTTTATAACTCGAAAAGTTGAGACCCGTGGTTGTTGATAAGCCGGTCACCAGACACGAACAAATCTTTGAAAATTTTCTCAACTTATATTATATAAGAGAAAATCCTTGAAAAGTATATCTGTATTTTTTTGATACAGCTTGCTCTGCGATCCCTCCATTATTGATCTTTGAGCTGTTCATCTGATATCAAATATTTTATATTTGATTATCAAATTAATATTATTAATGTCATGTAAATTAAATTGATCAGTCCATGGGATTAATAAGTTAACTAAACTTAACTTGGGGTGTATTTGTTTTAACTTAATTAAATAAGTGCTTAAAAATTAGTCACAAGTTAGTTATGAGGGAAACTGAATGGAAAAAAATAGAGAAATATGAGATATGATAATCTAAACTACGTAAATTTTAAGTACATAATCACTTTATGAAATAAATAGAAAATTTTAACTTAATGAAATAAGCACTTAATTTATCAAATACCACTAGAGTAAAAGGCATGTATGTATAATATATGAAGATTAATGTGAAAAGACAAAATTGTACCTAACAAATTAACATTTCAAGTTGATGGAATCATTCAATATTTAAGAGGAATATACTCTGATTCATCGAATTTTGAGTTAAGCCGATGACACAGAATATAGATGTAATCGACATATAGGGAGAAGGCAAAATTACATTCATAGCTGAATTCCAAACTAATCTGGATTTCAGTAAATCTATAGGTACAATAATTTCCTTTCCTCAAAAAGGGGACGGACAAATGTCTTCGATTTTTTATTTTCTCTTTTTCATCTGGGTGATTCACAGTGAATCTCAGGTGATAAATTGATGAAAAAAGATAATTTAATTAAGGAAATATAAGATGACCATGTGGCCATGGCCACATGTCGGTTGCATATGCTCAAATGATTGAGGAGGTGATTAATTATGTTATTTCCATTTTAGATCTTAAGATTGATTTAGACAATATAATTTAGGATGTTAATTAACTTAGGATGTGTATGTGCCTAGCATGTGACATTGATTAATTATATTTAGAGAAAAGAGGTTGGATTTAAATATCTGGGGAGTAAGTAAAAGGAATATTCATTTTTTCCTTCGGCATTTAAATTTTAAAATTTGGAATTATATCTAATTGATCCAAGTGTAAGTTAACAAGACAGGGACAAATAAAACACGGGGCATGGCGTGGTTAATGAACAATGCTCCTTGTTGGTTGATTATATATATATATATATATATTATGCATTCGAAGGAAGTATCTTGTGACTAGGCTAATTAACATATTACAACACAATTTAATATGAGTTAATAAATTATGAACACCCCGTGATTTCATCGCAAAAAAATAGAGAGACAAATAGGGTTTTAGGCGAAGAGATGGCAGAGATTAGGGGACAAATGAATCTTATGACCTTAGGTATGTGGCCGAGAATCATTTCCAATTGGATCATAGGTCTTTTTCTTTTAAAAATAAATTAAATGATTTTTTTATTACCAAGGAACAGTAGTTTTCATTATTTCACATATTTTCTACACTCATGAAAGTATAAACTCTAATTATAAAGTGGCAAAGAAGCTTGCGCGATGTCGCGGATCTTCAAAAAAGATCTCAATCAACAATATTTTCATATGATAGAACTATAAATAATGATATTAATAATATTGAAAAGTATAAAAGTATTAACAAATTAATATTGCGTGACTTATTTTAAAATTGATATAACACTATAAATTTGAAATTCCCTTAATTTAATAAACATATAGATGTGGAGGAAGAAATGAAAAACTTAATTAGATAACATGATAAAAAGACATAAAAATATAAAAATTTATAGGAAATATTAAATATGGAGATATAATTAATTTTATAAAATATTAAAATATTTAATTCATGCTTTGTAGATATAACTATATCTTATCTATTTGTATTTACACATAAAATTGCCACTATATTTATTAGCATATAATTCTACTTAATTTCTCTATATTAAGTATCTCATATTTTTTATATGTCACTATTATAGTTTGTCCTTACTGCAATATATTATATTTTATCTCGATACATTTTAGACATATGATATCATACTAGGATGTATTCAAATATTACGAGGAATCTTTATGTAAAATTGTGAGAATTCTTTTATTTAGTAATAAAAAGTAAAAAATATATGAGTGCATTTTAGCGTTTGAAATTATGTACAATATTATAATAATACAACAAACCTATAAATATAAAGTACTATAATTATTATATTTTCTATTAAGTACAAATCTAAATTGAAAACTCATCATTGAGAACCTCATTAATTTTAAATGCCTTTGAAATTCGTTTAAAACATTTCACGATCACGGCTAACCAAAGCTAGGATTGTCAATAGGTTGAAGTAATATTTCATTTTATCGAAAATTGGTGGTGACTTAAAATAAAAAAATATATTTAGGTAAATAAATTATATATATATATATATATATATATATGAGCCTTAGATGAAACCAGTGTTATCAGAACCGGACCGGATGATGAACCGGAAGGGGTACGGGGTCATGGGTTTATGGGTCCAACCGGGGGTTCGATGGGTCGGACCGCTCGTTTATTTAAAATAAAATAAATATTCATATTATTAAAAAAATTATGATAATTAAGATAAAAGTATGATGATTTTAAAGAAATATAACAATAGTATAAAAAAGTATCTATATTTAATATTTCTTACTTCAAAATAAATATTTTATTTTAATAAGTACTTAAAAGTAGAGTTAAAAGAACAAAAAAGTGGTGGTGGCTTGGTTGGTAGTATGCTAATATGAAAAGTAAGAGGTCATGAGTTCAAATTCTTACACAACCAACCAATTTTTACATTAAATAGGAAACCCATAAAAACCCATAGAACCGGCCGGTTTAATGAAATTTTGCTTAAAACCGGCCGGTTCAATGGGTCCGGCGATTCAAAGCTGCCATTTCGATTTTTAGGCGAACCGGACCGGACTTGGTGCCGATTCCCGGTCCGACCGGTCGAACCGGCCGGTCCGGTCCGGTTCTGATAACAATGGATGAAACTATAAACTAATATCAAAAAATCAAAATAAGAAAAAAAGTAAAAATTTATTACTTGACATGTGTTCATTCAAACAAGAGTTTTAGTTTTATTTATGGATGGATATAGAAGGATGGATTCAAAGAGAGAGAATAGAGAGAAGTTATTTAATGTACCATTTACTTGCCAAAAAATTGATTCCATCAAGGAAAAATAATTTTGCCCTTCCAAAGCTGATTGGGTTGCATGTGCAGTTTATGATCCATTGGCCTTGGTAGGTGTCCTCATCCCTGAGAAATTGCTATTTATTTAAATATGAAATTATGCATTATTTTATCACAAATATCCAACAAAAAAGAACCCCTAATGAAATGACAACAATGTCCTTCCAATTTCCAACAATAATATCAACATCAATTTCATAAGAAAATACGACAACATACACCAACTCTACTCGGCCCGTCGGATAAAATAGAACACTCGACAAGCTCTTTCGTCAAGAGTCACCATGTCAAATTAAGAAGTTAAACGTAATGATTGTAGTTCCATACTAGAAGAGCGACATCTCCTATATCGATATGGGTACTGAAAAGGCAAGAATTAAATATAATATGTTTAATTTGAAGGATTGAAATTTACAAATTTCAAAATTTTCAAAAAAATTTACTACAGAACATATTGATGAATGCAATCCCTTTGTATTTGAAATGCGAGTTTCTATGATAAAGGTCAGGTTTAGCTATTTCAATGCGCATAATCGCCACCTATCATCATATAAAAAAGTCAAAGCTGAAAAAGTGGAAAGAAACGATTACGTTGAATCCATATTCTCTGAAGTATAAGTCCGTAGCCAATGACTCTACACCGACACAAGTCTTTAGGGAATAATCCGTGAGGACATAGCATTGCTCTTAAGAAAAATTTCACAAGATAATTGATTTCATTTTTAGCACGACATATTTAAATTTATTATTTCCCACATTTATCAAAAAAATAAAACTCAATTCCCAAATTTCCAAGAAAGAAAAATGAGTGGGCCCACCAGGGGCCATTTGGACATTTCATGGGGGGAGAAAATGCGAAGAAAAGGTTTTGCGTTTTGTGGACTGTTACTCTGCCAGTGCTCCAACAGCGGTTTCTCTTTCGTCGTCTGTTCGGTTCCTCTCCTCTCCTCTCCTCTCTTCTTCTTCTTAAGCAGATTTGGTGTTGGTGGTCTGTCTTCTTCGTTCATTCCTACCTCTCAGAGCTGCATTTTACTAGCAGTCGCATGTTCTAATTAATGAGATTCTTCCTTCGATTCTTCTCTGCACCTCTGAGCTGCTGCTGGAACCATTGCCCCGTCTGTTCTTTAATGGGTTTTAGTTTCTAGCTCCCATTGAGTAAAGAGCCTGTAGAAAGCTTGAGTCTTTGGTGGCGTTAGAGGACGGGCGAGAAGATGGGGGACAAGTCTGAAGTCTTGGAAGCAGTGCTGAAGGAAGCTGTGGATTTGGTAAAAGAGAAAATGGCAGATCTAACGCAAGAATTTCATGGAGTTTTGGTCCTCAGTGCCTAAAGGTTTTGTCTTTATTGCAGGAAAACATACCCATCGAGGAAGTTTTGGAGAATCTGAGATGTAGCAGGGAGGGTCTGACAACTGAAGCTGCTGAGGAGAGGCTCAACATCTTTGGGCACAACAAGCTTGAGGAGAAGAAGGCACCTATCCAGTCACTTCTCCCTATCTCTTCCTCTCTCTTTTCTCTCTCTTTCTGATGCATTGTGTTCCGTCCATGTTCTCTTTGAGGATTGAGTTCTTGTTTTGCCTCATGGGTTGTCAGTTTTCGGTTTCAGGAGAGCAAATTCTTGAAGTTCTTGGGGTTTATGTGGAACCCTCTCTCATGGGTCATGGAGGCTGCTGCTATAATGGCCATTGCTCTAGCTAATGGAGGAGTGAGTCCCTTTTGTTACAGTATTTCCATTTGTCTAACAGAGTTTTCCTTGAAATGTTTATGTTGGAGCCTTATTGCTCATTTCTTTGTCCTACTTGGTTTATCAGGGAAAGCCCCCTGATTGGCAAGACTTTGTTGGTATTATCACGCTGCTTCTCATCAACTCCACCATTAGCTTTATTGAGGAAAACAATGCGGGTAATGCCGCAGCTGCTCTCATGGCCCGTCTCGCTCCTAAAGCCAAGGTGATTGGAGTTTGTGCAGCCATTTCCTTGAGTCTGTATAAGTTGTCAATACTGTTGGAAAGCTGATGGAGTACATGGGGCCTTTGCTATAGTTGTTTGTGATTACTGATCTGTTCATAATGAATCATGTATAGGTTCTTCGTGATGGGAGGTGGAATGAGCAAGATGCTGCTATTCTGGTTCCTGGTGATATAATAAGTATCAAACTTGGTGATATTATTCCCGCTGATGCTCGTCTTCTCGATGGAGATCCACTGAAAATTGACCAGGCGGGGTTCATTTTTTGGTCTCTTTTCTTTTATCTGTTTTAAGTATGATTAATTTACTCCAGGTGGCATTATCTTATTAAAAACTTTTTATTTAATTCTGTAGTCTGCTCTTACTGGTGAGTCTCTCCCCGTTACCAAAGGCCCTGGAGATGGTGTTTACTCAGGTTCGACCTGTAAACAAGGAGAAATCGAAGCGGTTGTTATTGCCACTGGAGTCCATACTTTCTTTGGGAAGGCTGCGCACCTTGTTGATACCACCAACCAAGTGGGCCACTTCCAGAAGGCAAGGCGACAGAGTTGCTACAATTTTCAGATTTTCTCAACCATTATAAAAATTAAATTACTCTGTTTAATTTGTGTCATGCTGTTTTTGTAGGTCTTGACAGCGATTGGGAACTTCTGCATATGTTCTATTGCTGTGGGAATGGTAATAGAGATTATAGTGATGTACCCGATCCAAGACAGGGAGTATCGTCCTGGAATTGATAACCTTCTTGTGCTGCTCATTGGAGGAATCCCGATTGCCATGCCCACGGTCTTGTCGGTCACGATGGCTATTGGCTCACACAGATTGGCTCAGCAGGTGGGCCATGAAATCTGAACATGATCCCTGTCAGAGTTCAATTGAAATGTCTAAGAATTATGGATGTTTGATTGAATATTTTATTTACTGCAGGGAGCTATCACAAAGAGAATGACTGCTATTGAAGAGATGGCAGGCATGGATGTTCTTTGCAGCGACAAGACTGGGACACTTACCCTGAATAAGCTGACTGTTGACAAGAATCTGATTGAGGTTGTACTGAGGACTAATGCTGGTCTCTCTTTATTGACACACTGTCACACTTCAACTTCAGCATTCGTGGCGTTCTAATTACGAGTAATATAATTTTTGGTGGCTTAGGTTTTCGCCAAAGGAGTGGACCCAGACACGGTGGTTCTAATGGCAGCCCGAGCATCGAGAACGGAAAACCAAGATGCCATTGATGCTGCTATAGTAGGGATGCTGGCTGATCCGAAGGAGGTGACCTATCTTGCTAATTATTTCGAATTCATCATATACTGTAATTAGTATAATTTCACACGACTGATTGCAATACTTTAACCTGCAATGGACTAAAAGGCTCGGGCAGGTATTCAAGAAGTTCACTTCCTTCCATTCAATCCTACTGATAAGAGAACTGCATTGACTTACATTGATGGTCAAGGGAAGATGCATAGAGTGAGCAAAGGTGCACCTGAACAGGTTATGATACTTGCCTTCACTGACTTATCTTGTCCAATGGTCATCTGTTGCTTTTGTTGTTATTATATTTTCCTTTTTTGGGCGAGTGTTATTATTTATTTTGACTATTGTTTGTTATTTACTTTGTTCGCTAAATTGATCTCTAGATCCTAAACCTTGCACACAACAAGTCCGAGATTGAGCGCAGAGTGCATGCTGTAATTGATAAATTTGCTGAGCGTGGGTTAAGATCTCTTGCTGTCGCATATCAGGTTATTGAACTTGGACACTTGTTCTTAGAAATTCTATTGTGATAGCTCATAGAATTATTAGCTTCAAGCTACCGGCATAGATTCTTTGTTTTACTAAAGTACCTGCTCATTACCTTTCATTTCGTGCAGGAAGTTCCTGAAGGAAGGAAAGAAAGTCCTGGAGGTCCATGGCAGTTCATTGGCCTCATGCCCCTTTTTGACCCACCGAGGCATGACAGTGCAGAGACTATAAGGAGAGCTTTGAATCTCGGTGTGAACGTTAAAATGATTACTGGTGAGTGGTCTTCCGTAGCCTTGTTGTAAAAAGAACAGCTAATTTCCATGTGTCCGTCTCGCATGAAGGAACTGAAAAAGTTACTCAATGGAATCATGATGTTGTCTGATTCCTGTTGCTCCTCTTCAGGGGATCAACTGGCGATAGGAAAGGAAACTGGACGCAGATTGGGAATGGGAACCAACATGTATCCCTCTTCTGCTTTACTGGGACAGGACAAGGACGAGTCAATTGCTGCACTACCGATTGATGAGTTGATTGAGAAGGCAGATGGCTTTGCTGGCGTCTTCCCTGGTATCCATCTACCGATCCCTCTTCGAACTTTAGAATTGTCAGCGCAACTCTTCTGATTTGTTTGGAACCATTGCTGTGGTTCCAGAGCACAAGTATGAGATCGTGAAACGGCTGCAAGCAAGGAAACACATATGTGGAATGACTGGAGATGGAGTTAACGATGCTCCCGCTCTTAAGAAGGCCGACATTGGAATTGCTGTAGCTGATGCAACTGATGCAGCTCGTAGTGCTTCTGATATTGTGCTAACAGAACCTGGCCTTAGTGTCATCATCAGTGCTGTTCTTACCAGTCGCGCGATTTTCCAGAGAATGAAGAATTACACTGTAAGGCATCAGTTCTACCTCTTCCTTTTTCCTGTTGCCTGTCTATCACTGTCTCACTTCCATCTCATTCTGATTGGCAGATTTATGCTGTTTCCATCACGATCCGTATTGTGGTAAGTTAAAGACTTCTGGGAGAATTGCACAAATTCTGAAACATTGTATTATATACCATTCCAGTGTGATTCCGAATTATCTTGTTTATTACTTGTGGAGAGGAAAAAAGATTTGATAAGAAGTGCAGTAACTGAAATGAATCTAAATCCCCTTTCTTTTCTTTTGCTGCCGGAAGCTCGGTTTCATGTTGCTTGCCCTGATATGGAAGTTCGACTTCCCACCTTTTATGGTGCTGATCATAGCTATCCTTAATGACGGTTAGTTGCTGCTCTCCCATATCATATAAATATCAAGCAAGATATAAGCGTGTTATTCGTATGAAGTTATTGTCCTGTGATATTTTAGGAACTATTATGACAATTTCAAAGGATCGGGTCAAACCGTCTCCTTTACCGGACAGCTGGAAGCTAGCAGAAATCTTTACCACTGGCATTGTTCTTGGGAGTTACCTAGCAATGATGACTGTCATATTCTTCTGGGCTGCGTACAAAACAGATTTCTTCCCAGTGAGTCTATCTAGTTGTCGTAATTAGTTGTAGAACTAACACGTTTTCTTTTAGACTTACCCTTACAAACTAAATAGAGATTCATTACTATGTTGGTCTTGTAGAGAATATTTGGAGTGCCCACTCTGGAGAAGACAGCTCATGATGACTTCAGAAAGCTTGCCTCTGCGATATACCTGCAAGTTAGTACGATTAGTCAGGCCCTTATTTTTGTGACTCGGTCTCGTGGTTGGTCTTATGTGGAGCGTCCTGGGTTGCTGCTCGTGGCGGCTTTTTTGATCGCTCAACTGGTGAGTAAAAGTTGATTGAATAAGATAAAAGCAACAGCCGTAATGATAATTTCCAAGTTTTGTACCTTAATTGTATGTTCCCCCTTGTGCAGGTTGCGACCCTTATCGCTGTTTATGCCAATTGGGCCTTCTCCGCAATTGAAGGAATTGGGTGGGGATGGGCTGGTGTCATATGGCTTTATAACATCATCTTCTACATTCCTCTCGATATCATAAAGTTCATCATCCGTTACGCCTTGAGTGGAAGGGCTTGGGATCTTGTTATCGAGCAAAGGGTATGGGATGAGAAAATTTTACGGACGAGTATCACAATCTATTATTATTGATGTCCTCAAGGAGTTTCTCCTCCCTTTTTCTCTTTGTAGATTGCATTTACGAGACAAAAGGACTTCGGGAAGGAACAGCGTGAGCTTCAATGGGCGCATGCACAGAGGACTCTTCACGGGTTGCAGCCTCCCGACACGAAGATGTTCACTGAGCGAAACCGCTTCACAGAGCTCAATCACATTGCGGAAGAAGCTAAGAGGAGAGCTGAAATTGCCAGGTAATATAAGGCTATCTTTAAAATACGAGTAAATTAAAAATGGTATCCATCACGACTGAAGCTATGGAAAGAGTTTTTCCGGGGAATGACTTATGGAAAGTTGGGAGAGGGAGTTTATTTCCAGTAATCATAACTGAATTCTCAAGTTTGGTGAAGCTGGTTTGGTTTCAGTCTTTAGGCATTTATACGTGATTCCTAATTGCTGTCTCCTACTGAAACGACTAAAATTTGTCCATGAGTTTCATCATTCGGGTTGATGATTCCTGGGTCTGGTTCTGCAGGTTGAGAGAGCTTCACACACTGAAAGGTCATGTGGAGTCAGTGGTGAGACTGAAGGGCTTGGATATTGAGACGATTCAGCAGGCTTACACCGTCTGATCCAAAAAGAAAATCTCTCCTCTACTCTGTTGTCTTCTCTCTCCTACCCTTGCATAGAACTGCTGAGAGTAATGACATTTTGTACTTGGCTTGTGGTAAAAGAACAACTAATACATCGATTTCTCTCTTATGTTAATTATCAAATCGAGAAAATCCAAGTTGATGCTCTTCTACCTTTGCGGCTCAAATGCCCTACTCATGGTACATATATACCGTATACGTATGAAGGGAGATACTAATATGATGTGAATATGTTAACGGAGTCCCAAGATGCGGGATCCTTTTTAGCGGGGTACAAACATGATTGATCCTCCACGGAACTCATACAACATTAGACGACAGCCTTCTCAGCTGGCTGCATTTCTGTTTCGGGTAAGGGGCAAATCTCGTCCTTCTCCTTGTACTTGTACCACCTAGCACAGAGCATGAAATAGATGAGGTTGAGGAACCCCAAGCCCGCGATCACATAGTAGAAATAGTCGAGCCTCCCTTTGTTGAGATCCTGGGGGAGCCAGTCGCCTCTTTCTGACCCCTTCGTAGTATTGTGGACGACTGATATGAGTAGGCTGCTCAGGTAGCTCGACCCTGCCATCCCGCAGTAGAAGAGGGACCCTCCAATGCTCCTCATGTTCTCCGGGAACTGCTTGTAGTAGAACTCGATCTGCCCGATGGATGTAAAGGCCTCTGCTAAGCCAGTCGACACGAACTGGGGGATAAGCCACATAGCTGACATGGAGGAGATATCTCCCCTCCTGGGATCGGTACCCATTGTTGGCTTAGTCAGGGCGATTGTCCTTCTCCGTTCCTCCATGACCCCTGACAAGATCATCGTGATCATGGCAATGAACATTCCGATTCCCATCCTCTGAAGTAGAGTGATCCCGCCTTCCTTTCCCGTCACCCTACGGAGAAATGGGACGAGTACCTGGTCGTACAAGGGGATGAATAGGGTGAGACTTATCATGACAAAGACAACATAGGATGCCGATGGGATCTTGAAATTCGTGCTCCCGAGCTGCCTGTCAGACTGGGCGGCCTGGAAGATCGCGTAGGTCTGTTGCTGGACCATTGCAATGTAATATATCAGCATAGCGGCCCATATTGGCAACACTCTTACGACACACTTCGCTTCTTCGACCTGCTGCATGCTGCAGAGTCTCCAAGGATCTGCAGGCGACCCATCTGGGTTCAGTCTGTCTTCTGGAGTCAGAATTGCCGCCTTGTCCAAGCAACTGTTGGCGGGAAAATGGATCATCAGATTTATGTTTGAGAAACAATGTGTGGCACAAAGGAGTGAAAACAGAACATAAGCAGAATTGCTGAATCAGTACCGGAGCTGATCGGTGTAGGGAAGCTTGGAGTTGATGGACTTGGGAGAAATGTAGTTGTAAAGAGAGAGCCACGGCTGCTTGGGATGACTCAACCGACTCTTCTTGATTGAGACCACAAGCACCTGCACAATGCTCGTCATGGGACTTCCGGTGGCCTTGACTTTCACATACATCTTCCATCCCATGAAGTACACAGCGCATGAGATAAGCATCAGGAGGGCTGGGATCAACAGCCCGATCGCCCAACTCACGTTCGATTGGATGTACACAATCAGGGTGAGGGAGACCATCTGGGCAAAGGTGAAGGTGAAGAAGTACCAGTTGAAGAAGCTGGTGATGCCCGTCCTTCCCGACTCCGTGTTGGGGTTAAACTGGTCAGCCCCGAAGGCCAAATTGCACGGGCGGATTCCTGCAGCCCCAACAGTAAGCATCGCAAATCCAGTGACTAGAAATGCCATTTGCCCTGCTGTGGGCCCATCACAAGTCGCATTGTCCCCACAATCAGGAGGGTGCAAGTTCTTGATTGCGGCTGTCAGTTGTATAGCTTGCAACCCCTTTTAGAAAAGACGAAAAAGACCGGTTTAAAAATCTATAACTTATGAATCTTGTTAAGCTCGATTCAGGATTTTATAATGAAGTACCAGGTAGGACGCTATTGTGCAGAAGGCGAGAGTCTTGTATCGACCAAAGTACGTGTCGCAGAGGAAAGCTCCGAGCAGAGTAGCGAGGTTGGTGGTGCCATTGAAGATATTAATGATGTTTGCGGCAGTTATGCTACTCAGATTGAACACGGATGTCAAATAGATCAAGAGGTTCGCTAACGTCCCAATTGCCCCGAGCTTCTCGAAGGTTTCATTCCCTTTAAGGAAAATACCCCATTTTTAGATAACAGCAGTCATACAACTGCTAAAACGTTCAGTAACAAAAATGATGGAAAACCGGAAAGCCGGGAACAGCTTTCCGTGACTGGAAAGGCCTGGATGCCCAATGAAGCAGATATCTCATAAAAGAGGTCGGGTTGGTTCAGGTTTTTCCCGTACCTATGATGAAGGGCATGACTTTCCACCCCCTGTAGTTGATCTTATGGTCTTGAGTACTGACAGCATTCCCGTTCATCTCCATTGCGGTTCCATTACCTTTCGGGCCGTGAGTCGGGGAAGAAGAAGCTTCTGTTACCGCTTCCATGGAGTTCGGTTCACCGTTCCGGTGCACAGCCTCACCCTCATTCTTCTCCATGGCTCTTCTCCTTCTTCTTCCCCTTCTCCTCCCCTCCTAATTCTAACCGTGTGTGCCCTTTTGCTTTTTGTCTGGGCTTTGTAGTGATGAAAATTCAGTGTGAAAGAAGAATTGTCAATGTCCACACAGTTCCAACTCTTTTACCTGCCAAACTTTTCTTCATCTTCCCTGCCTCTCAATCATATATTGCTCGAACACTGAGACTGTCCTTATCGAACTTATCGTCGACATGGACAGCACTAAACTCATGCAACTACGGGTCGTCAATTATCACCTTCGTAATGTAATGTCTCAGAGCACCACCTAATAATTTTTGGAATTTCTCAACTCGGGAGATCTTGTGGTTCCACTTGAGGCCGTGTGGGGCCTACGATCGTCACTGGTGACATAGGGTGACACAGATGCATCGGATCTTAGAGTTGCTGTTTTTCTACGGGTTGTTGAATTACCACACAAAAATCAAACTAATCGAGGGAAAATACAAATAAAAGAAAGAGATGAAGTGAGAGAGGCTCCATGTCTTATTGTTTAAGAGCGGAAATTGGGCAAACCATAAACGAGTATCTAAAATTTAATATATATCAAAACGTGAACGTTTCAAATGAAGAGATCTAATATGCAGTTGATAAATGACAAAATATAATGTTATCGGCAAACTACGTTCTATATAAATTGAACTTGTGACGGAAAATTTTAAAGGGGTATTTACCTAAAATGATTCATGATTTGTCCGTTTTGTCAAATCTATCATATGTTTTTTTTTTGTCAAATCTATCCCATGGTTTACTTTTTGCATCAAATCTATCCCAGCGTTATCTTTTCAGTCGACATCTAACTGCCATGCTAATGTGGCGCTCACGTGGCAAGTGTGGCCCACTATCTCTTCAAGTGCCACGTCAGCACGACCGTTAGATGTTGACGGAAAAGATAACGCCGGGATAGATTTGATGTAAAAAGTAAACCATGTGATAAATTTGACCAAAAAAAAGCATAGGATAAATTTGACAAAACGGACAAACCATGAACCATTTTAAGTAAAAAATCCAATTTTAAAATTTATTGAATTTTTTTTTATAATAAGGGTCAGTTGGATGTTTAAGTGGAGAAATAACGTTAACTAATAATAAATTGAGACTATTTGGTGGTCCAACCTAAAAAGAAAAAGGTGAATTAATGTTTTAAACAACAGGCCGTATACAAGTGTAATTGAGTCAAAATGAAAAAAAGGGTTATTTCTTCGTCGAGGTTTGACTTGGAGGTATAGAACAGGTGACAGCAACCAGTCAAACTAAATAATGTATATATTTGAATATAAATGCATTACCTAGAGACTTTATCATAAGATTTAAAAGACTTCATATGATATATCTTTAACAACAGAAATATCCTCACATGCATATAAAGTAAATGTAATGTATTAATACTATATTGTATGTTATATACAATTGCAACTACAAAATCCATATTAATAAATATCATTAAATTTATTTTATTTTATATTATTATAAATAAATAGAATATTGTATCGTAAATTTTCGTTTTTCTTTAACGCTAGAGTCTAACACTCGAGTTCATATATATATATATGAACATATAGATACTTTTTAGTAAGCATTCTCGTATTCGAAAGCACAATTAGTGGTAGAATCGAAAGCACAATTAGTGGCAACTAATTCAGTTTAAGCTAAGGGGAAAACTCTCCTAACGTGAATTACACATATATATATTTCGTCTTGTAAGTTTGGTAACCCGGTTTGTCACGCGATAGACTACACATGGAGTCTGTTCAACCTGAAAACCAATCCCACAAAAGAAATATATATATATATATTTTTTCAACTGATGCCGGACCTAGATGGAAATTACAGACTTATGTCTCGCATTGAATATATAAAAAGAAAATCCTAAATATATAATATATTTGGATTCATCATTTTATCGACTCAATTCAAGATTTTGGGACTAAATATGCCAAATCACTTATAAATTCAAAATGGAAATTTTACGAGAATTGAATATGAAACCTGTTGAATTATGGGCCCAAGAAGCTCTTGTTCAAGATCAGCCTAGCTAGCTGCCGAATCTAGATATCTCTATTAATTTAATGGTATGTTTGGATTATCTTGTTCCTTCAAAAATTGGGGAAAGCAGAATACCTTTTAGACGCACCTTATCCTCGACAGAGAGATCATGTTCTCACATTTGTATAGTGGAATTTGGACTTTGGATGTCATGAATCAGAAAATCATCAGTAGGTCTGTCTTATAATAACTTTCGAGGCTATGTTTTGCGGAAAGTGCCATTTTCATAATAAAATACATGTAAAAGAAATGCGACTATCCTGGGCCATGATGGCCATGTCCCATATTCAAGGAGTTCATTTCCCGGGATGGCCTAGGATATACTTTCCGGGTTCGGTTTGCGGAAAGCTATTTGATGGAAATCATATTCGAGCAACTGGTTAAGGGAATCGGATATGATATCCAAAAGATGACTCGTGGTTTTGAATTTTACGTGTGTTAAATCACATTTATCTCTTGAATTCGGATGACTGAACAGAATAAAACTTAACCAGTTAAATCCGTAGTCCAGTTCAAATGATAGATTCATAAGACTCCATTATAACTGGAAAAAAAAAAGAAAGGCTTCACCGTATACGTAAATAAACATGCAGAGGGGAGGCGTAATTTGGCATGAATGTACAATGATTTGTCAGATAATTTTCATGATAGGAAACATATGATAGGAGAGGAGATAAAATAGGGGATACAAACTACATCAAGTGATAGATTTCACTTGTGCTATCTGTCCAGGTCAAATATAATATGGGAAGTGTTAATGCTGCTTTTTGATTGATTAAGGGGTTAGTTCCGAATTTCGGTTTCGCCTCTGCATTGTCTCAGTTAGGTTCCAGAGTCCTGAATTTAAACCTACAACAGCATCAAGACGTACCTATTAGTTATGCAGGCAGGGTTCTATTTATCAGAAAAAGGAATGGTTCTATTTATACTCATCAAAAAAAGAATGGTCCTATTTATATGCTAGCTAACACTAAGTAATTCCTGCATTAGGCAAATTCAAATTTGTTGACTGTTATAGTATTGTCGGGTGAATCAACTCTGAAGGTAAGACCAAACTGAGGACAATAGATTCTGTTGCTTGATCACCCAGCTATCTGAGAATTGATGCGTACTGAAATAGTTGTTGATAAAGATTATTTTAAGGTTTCAGAGCTGGTTGGCTTTTTTATTTTTATTTTTATGTTTTTTTTTAAAACTCAGTTGGAAATGATTGCATACTGATTGATATATAACTAGGAGGGTTGCCCTGCAATGCACGGGGAAACCAATAAATAAAATCATGCACAATACATATATGATGGAAAATACATATATTTGTTTAATAGTTAAATTCTACTTCAATTTAATACAATTATTATAAAGTATTTGAAATTTTGACAATTCAATATCTTTATTAAAAATACATAACATATTCTTCGATCGACCCTCATTATGTAATTATATTGATACATCTTATTCATAATATTGTTGACTTATTCAAGTTATATAAGTAACAAACCCTATTTAAATACTTTATAAATCGGCCTATAAGATTGAATTAAGAACAATTATATTATATTATACTATATTATATTATTATTTTATGATATTATTTTATATTATTATTATTACTTATTCACTTATTTCATGGTTAAGTAATGTCTATATTTACATTAATTTATTTGTATTTTTTAAAAAATAAAAGAGAAACTCGAGAGTATGAAAAACGAATGTGCTCTCTATGAGAACTTTTAAAATGCTTCCGGTTTATATAAATAGATGTATAGATATAAATATAGATATAGATTAGCAGAGTCTTGGAAACTGTCTCGCGATGAAGAACAACTTGAGAGAGAAATGCCTTTGATCCGAAAGTGAAACCATCATAATAAGATGGAGTCCAGTAAAAACCACCCAAACTCCGGATCCAAGTTACTGAGGATGAGCTTCAGTTACCATTACTTCCTAACTTATCCGTTAATTCTGTCCTTGTTACACTCGTCCTGGTGGCCAACTAACTTAGAAATATCAAGTAAGCTCCGAATCTCGTAACCGGACACAGACATTCTGACAATTGCTAGGAACACACCAATTCCCATCTTCTGGAAGACTGTGATTCCGTCCCTCAGTGATGGGATGATTATTTGGTCATAGCTCGGGATCCAGATTGTGAGGGCAACCCTTGAGAACATGGTATACGAAGCAGCGGGGATCTTGAACGATGGCCCAACGCCATGTTCTGTTTGGAGGGCTTAGAAGAAGGTATATGTTTGCTGTTGGACTAAAATGACATAGTAAATTATTGCCGAGGTACATATTGGGAGGGTATGTACCAAGCACTTCACTTCTTCGAAGTGCTGAATGCTGCAGAGCCTCCTAGCAATTTCAATTGAGCATTGTCAGCGTGTTCCTAAGCAATTTCATTTCTTGAAATTTCTGACCTTGTCTGTGTTTAAGCATTCCAACTGACACAAGTAAGCTCGCTGGCTTTTCGTGTTAATGATGTTTTTCATGTGTTGACCCTTCCTTACTCTCGACTATAGACAGAGTGCTAGTTCCTTAACTTGGATTGTCTTTTTTCAAGGTGTTGGATTGTACAATTTATGAGCATAAATCATGTCGTCTCCAAGCTAGAGAAGAGAGATGGATGTTATGAGGTTGTAAAGTCTGTTGTTCTTTCGTAGTTTGTGGTCTTCAATAGCCCCGCTTCTTGGTCTTTACCTCTAGTGGTACTAAAATGTACTACGGACTGTTAGTCCACTCGAAAAGAAAATCCTTTGCGGCCCTTGGTCTGTTATTCTGCGTATCCTCTAAGATTCTGTTGTTTAGTATATGCTGAAGTTAATAGGTAAGAAATATCCTATCTTAGCTTTGAATTATGCTGCTTAGTGTTTTATTTAGGATGATGAGTGATTACAATGTGGAGACAATGAATGACTGGCTCAATGAATTCAATGTGGAATTTCACGGACTATAAGATAGTATAGTATCAATCCCACTTCACTTTTTGTTAATCTGTTGACATCCTCTCCCTCCATTCTCTCCCTCTGTTTCCATGCTGTGTTCATGATAGAAGAAAAATGGTAATACGCAAATCATGTAATTTATCGGGGTCCAATTTGGTTTCCGAAACGTATGGTCCTCGCCCATTTTAATGCCCGTCTAAATGCACTTCAGGCTTATATGAAGGTGGGGTCTGGAAGATCCGCGTTGAGCTCCCAGAATCATATAGGTCTCCTTCAAATGGGTTCATCAACAAGATATATCACCCAAACGTTGACAAGATGTGAGCCACCCTGATCCTATTAAAGCTGGCAATCAGATTCATCCCTTCACTGTAAATTAATTCACGACACACACTGCTTTCTGTTGAATTTCTGGCCAATTTGCAGGTTTAGGTCTGTTCGGTTAGATGTCATCAACCAATCATGGAGTCCTATGTTTGGTGAGTGTTATGTTCTTCTGTTTTTTGTAAATACAAACAGCCTTCCCTTCTCATACTTGTAGTTAGTTCTCTCACATTCATCAGTGACGAATGATATCACTCTTTTCCACTTGCATCTATTTTTTCTTTTTCCTAATTGTCGCAGACCTTGTAAATGATTTCGAGGTTTTCCTTCCCCAGCTTTTGCATTATCCAAATCCGCCGGATCCGCTCAATGGTGAAGCAGCTTACTTGATGATGCAAGACAAGAATCAGTACGATTGAAAAGTGAAAGGTGAAGTTTGTTCGTGTCCCCTGGTTTTCTCTATAGCCCTCATAGTCATGCCTTTTCTTTTTCTGTGGTTAACCTGGCCCTCATTTAACTATTGGTGTTGAAATGGAAGTGATGATTCAGGAGAGTATGAGTTTGACTTGTGAGAACTTTCCTGACTTAGGAATGTTAGAAGCAGTTTTTCGATTTTGTAAGTGATTGATAGAGTGAAGTAGTAGAAGTGTGAATGTACCATTATGATATGCGTCCATGGAAGTGGAATGAATAGAGTCGTGGTTTATGCCTTAATGCTGAGAAAGAGGATGGTCTTCTATATGGACTGAGGCTTCGACTGTAATATTTGATGGTGTTATAAGTGTCTATCTTCTAGAACTAGAAAAGTCTACAGAAAATGTCATGAGTTACTTAAACCAGTTAGTAAAGTTAAGATGGTACAACAGTTTTATGCCCAGTAAGATCATCTTCTGCAAAAATTTCCCTGCTTAGTGATTACCATATTTAGATTGGAGCAAAGATACTAAACACAATCAATAGATGGTTTGATCATTCTCATTTGTGGGCATAAACTACTGCGAAAGATACGCGAAGAAGGAGCACATCACCACTCAAGCTGAAGAAGATAGCGATGATCAGGACATCAACAATAAAGGAAGTGAATCGAGAGATGATGAGATACCGGAACACGGGGACCTGTGACAAAATAATCAGGGATTATGTAATGCATAATTGCACTCTATATTGGGGATGATCAGAGGAACAAATATATGACAATCAGTTCTGTCACAAAATTCACAAAACATTCATAGTGTATCACCAATATCATCATAGCTAGTATCACAGTGGATCATCATAGCTAGTATTACAGTGTATCACCAGTATCATTCAATATCATACGGTTTCTTCAATTTTGTTAGTATTCCTATCACAGTGTGATGAGTCTTCATGTTTCACCTGTTGCCACAGTGGTGACGTCCACACACATCCGTGCATCAGAAACCCATTTGCAAGATAATTATTTTTTCATTGAACCATGAAAGCCAAAAATACTTCAGACAAAACAAAACAAAACAAAACAACAGAACATCTATTTCTTTGGATTAGAGGTCATTATTATTATGACTTTGAAATAAGAGTTACCTTCAAACAGTTTACACATGTTGATGAAACGCTGATTTTTAGGGCAGCGACAGATGACCCTCCAACAAGCGGCAACCTCTCTTTGAAGGTACTGATCACGCTGTGCTTGAAACACAATGTTGTTGTCTCTGCTGTTGCAGTTATACATGTTAACGCTTCTTCCTCTATGCGAAGAAGGAGCACATCACCAATCAAGTTGAAGAAGATAGTGATGATCGTCAAGAACAATGATAAGAATAAAAAAAAAAAATTCATATATCATTTGAATCATCATCAGATCTTCGTCATCATTGTTGTCATATGTTCTCGAATGGAACATAATCTCGACCCAAAAATGGGGTTTGCTTGTCTCAAATTACTTTAAAATTACCTAAAGACGCATGGACTAGGATCGGTTGGATCTTAACTATCTTACTATCCTATGATCCAACTAGCTGTCCTAGACCTATCCTTACCTTTTAGATCTTTTGGTTGAGATCGAGATAGGAAGCTGAGTGCAAGATCAAGAGATCACACTATCTTAAATGTGCAAGCTATCTTGACAATCTTGTCTTTACCTATCTAGTAGTTCATAGTATCTAAACGAATGCAGGTTCGATGCTTCCTTTCTAATCCCGGATCCTTCAATCTTGTCATTGTCAGTGGTGAGTCTTTTTATCCAGCATTTCGATCACGCATTCCTATTGCCACAGTCGTGGCAACCACAGAAGTTAGTGCATCGTGCTCCCATCAGCAATCGAAAACATGAAAATAATAGACAATTAACAATTAATTACAGAGCTGAAAAGGAAGTACTCAAAGGCAGTTAATGAAATGATTACCTTCAGACAATGGCAAAGGTTGATAAAGCAACGGTTTTTTGGATAACGGCACATCACTCTGCGAAAAACCGCAACATCTTGTCTAGGGCATCGGTTGAGACGTGCTTGAAAAGCAACATTATTGTCCATGCTGCTGCAACCGTTGCAATCGGAAACACCCCGTTTAAATTGCTGGCCGCTACGGAAGCAGCTGCATCTTCTGTAGAGAATCAGGTAGAGGAGCAAACATTATTGAACACTGAAAAAGTCTAGGAGGAACAACTTGGGAGAAGCAATCAAGACATAGCCCAACTCCCGTAATGTTAGAAGGAATCATTATAGTGGTTGTGCCGTGCTTGAAACGCAATGTTGTTGTCTCTATTGCTGCAGTTACACGTGTTGACAGTTCTTCATTTACGCGAAGAAGAAGCACATCACCAATCAAGTTGTAGAAGATAGCGATGATTGTGAAGAATAATAATAATAATAAAAAAATTTCATATGTCATTTAAATCATCGTCAAGATATTCGTCATCATTGCCATCATATGTTATCGAATGGGCCAAAATTTCAGCGGAAAATCGGGTTTGCTTGTCCAAAAATTACTTTAAAATCAACCAAAGACATGTACTAGGATCAGTTGGATCCTCTATCTTACTATCCTATAATTCAACTAGCTAACCTAGACGGTGCAAGACCATGAAATCACACTATTTTAAGATTTTGCGAGCTATCTTGACAACCTTGCCTTTACCTATCTAGTAGTTCATAGTATTTAATATGATGAGTCTTTCTTCAATCTTAGACATGTTTCACCTCATCATTCTTCAAGCTTGATTACCACAGTTGTGGCCTCCACATGTATTCGTGCATGGACCCATCTGCAAGTAGCTTCAGATAATGGAATGAGCACACCTTCCTGTAGTAAATTAGTAACACATATTGATGAAGCATCTATTTTTCGGGCACCGACACATATTCCTCCTAAAAGCTGCAACATTACTATGAAAGTATTCCTGGTGCGTTGCTTAAAACATGACATTGTTTCGGCTGCTGCAATTAGGACAAATGCAATCCGACCCACAGTGCAGGCCCCTTCGGAAGCATCCACGAGTCCTGATAACTCAGCAGTTATCTAGAATCATTTAATCATGGTTGTAAACAATCAAGCTGACGTATACGTAAACAATCTGTCACAGACCCATTGATTCCGCAGAATACCGGAACTACGACCTTCAATCCCTATTGATTTTTTGAATTTCTAGGAAATTGACATCCAACTCGAATCAAATCCGAGAATGGGCAAAAAGTACGAAAGCTCCAATTTTTATTAATTGATCAAAAGACAAAACGTTCAACCCTAGGGTTTAACAAAGCTTAAATAGGAATTTAAAATGCCTAAATTACACGAAAGATATAAAATTATAAAAACGCCCAAATAACATAAAATTACCCGTTTTCTGCCGCATCATTCATGGGCGTTTTTGCAATTTTAGGGAATAGTTTAATTTACGGAATAATTTATTTTCTTCGTTATAATTTTGTTTACTTCGTTATAATTTCGTTTAAGATTATTTAAGCGTCGTAAGCCCTAGTGCTAAAAACAGTTGAGTTTTTTGGATGAATAAAATTTCGAGAGAATATTTTCTCTATTTTCCCAAATTCGACATTGATTGAATCAACGAATTTGATGCCTATTCTTTGGTATTTGTAGAATCAACATGTTATAGAAGATTGTTTTCTGGCATTCGTGCGCGAATCAACATATTACAATTGTTCTTTAGTTTCGCTGCGTCAGTTGGTATCAAAGCCACGTTCGCTCTTGGATCAGCGATGCCGCCCAGAAGAACGGCTAGTCAACGTCGTGCTGTTAGAGGAGGACGAATTGGATCGGAGGATCGAAGACATATCATATGATGAAGCCAATCCAGTTTTTGATATATACCCAGATGAAGATCAAGAAGAAGTTACAAGATTTGTATTTGATGATCAAGGAAAATCAACGTTCGTTGTCAACAAATCCGTATTAAAGGATATTGGAGATGATAAAATTTTTCACTATTGTGCTCAGATTATTCTAGATGAAGAAATTTCCAATGCAAAGAAAGATGCATGGTTGCTTACAGTGTCAATTTCGGAGGTTATTCAGTTGCCAAAGTTGGTCGAAGTGCACGTGACTCGATAAAGAAAGCAAAGATTCAGCGAAAGTGTTTATTGGCTAAGATGTGTACGTAATTTTATGTACGAAGAATTAAGAGAAAGAGTTCGTAAATAGAAGAAGGCATTCAAGTGGCAAGTGAGAAAACAACAGAAACATATTAATCTCTCTATTCGTGAAGATCAAGATAATAGTTCGAACGATGACGATTTAAGGACAAATGATACTGCAGAAAACGGGCAATTTTATGTTATTTGGGTGTTTTTACAATTTTAGAGAATAGTTTATTTTACGAAACAGTTTATTTCCTTCGTTATAATTTCGTTTCCTTTGTTATAATTTCGTTTAAGCCTATTGAAGCGTTATAAGTCCTAGGGCTAAAGATAGTTGAGTTTTTTGGATGAATTAAATTTCAAGAGAATATTTTCTCTATTTTTCCAAATTCAGCATTGATTGAATCTACGAATTTGATGCACATTCCCTGGTATTCGTAAAATCAACAGGTTATAGAAGATTGTTTTTTGGTATTCGTGCGCGAATCAATATATTATAATTGTTCTTTAGTTTCGCTGCGTCACAAGCTAATCACAATCGTTCATAGTCAAGCTAATTAGGGTTCACAATCATTCGCAGTCGAGCTGAAGCTATTGGAATTGAAGTCGAGAAATTAATCACAATCGTTCACAGTCAAGTTAATCACAGTCATTCACAGTCAAGCTAATTAGGATTCACAGTCGTCAACAGTCAAGAGAAGAATTGACAAAGAGTGGAAATTGGCAAACTATAGATAGGGATCCAATATTTATACGTGAAGGTTTTGATTGAAGAGATCCAATACAATTATCAAATGACGAGATATAATGCAACTAACAAATTGCATTTTATATGAATAGACTTTTGGTGTATAAATTTTATTAATAATATTTTATAAGAAGGGTGAGTTGAATGTTTAAATAGAGAATTAATATTAATTAATGATAAATTGAGAATATTTCGTGATTCAATAAAAAAAGAAAAAAGAAAAAAGAACATGACGTATGTTCTAAATAACAGTCCATATACAAGTGTAATTGAGTCAACGTAAAACAAGGTGCTTTCGTCGAGGTTTGACTTGCAGGTTTTAGAAGATGTGACAGCAGCCGGTCAAACCAAATAATAAATGCTTGTTCTTGTTTCAATTTTCTAAATACATATCTATATATATCACATACTATATGTATATTATGTAAAGCTCAATACTGTATAATAAATAGTGGTATAATAGTAAATTTACGTATTATTAGAACTAAATATGATTAAATTAATAAATGCATATAAACTAGGAGTTTATAAATGAAATTATTAATAATTTTAATACATAGACATAAATATAGTTGGACGTGAAATATTTTAATTTTACCATATCCTCAAAGTTTATGATAATTACAAATTATCCTCAAACTTATGGCATACCAAAATTTGACCGAACTGGAGAAATGATAATTTTAAAAAGATTACATCACTACTCCTTCTCTAGCATAGTAATAATATATGAATTAATCACAATTCTTTAATATATTTGAATATAATTATTAGATATTATATACTATAGAAAAAGAAAATTCTTTATGAAAATTTTGAAATTTGACTAAAAATAATTAAAATTTGAATTAGGTAAATATGATTATATCAGTAGTGTGCAATGCACGGGTCAAAAAACCTATTGTATGTGTATATATATATATATATATATATGTATATTTCATACTGGTGACTGGCCAACATGAAAATTACTGTCTTGTGTCTCACATCAAAAATAAAAGCAAAATCATAAGTATATAAGATTGAATTCATTATCATATATCGACACAACTCAAAATTTTGGAATGAATATGTGCCAAATCGTTTGTAGATTCAAAGAAAATTTTACAAGAATTGAACAAGAAACCTCTTTAATTCTAGGTCCAAGAAGAAGCTCTTTTTCAAGATCAGCCTAGCTGCCCAATCTAGATTTCTATTAATTTATTTGTATGTTTGGTTTATGTTGGAGAAAGCACAAAAGCTTACAACGCACCTTATCCTCGACAGAGAGATCATGTTCTCACATGTGTATAGTGGATCATGAATCAGAAAATCAGTGGGTGGTCTGTCTTTTAATAATAACTTTTGAGGCTCTGTTTTGCGGGAACTGCCATTTTGCGGAAAAATGCGACTATTCTAGGCCATGATGACCATGTCCCTTATTCAAGAAGTTCATTTCCCGTGACGTCCTAGGAAATGGAAAGCTACTTGATGGAGATCATATTCGAGCAACTGATTAAGGGATTCAGTCATGATATCCGGAAAATGACTCGTGGTTTTGAATTTTATGTGTGTTTGAATCAATCCATCTCTCGAACTCGGATGACTGAACATAATCAAACTTAACAATTCAAATCCGTAGTCAAGTTCACATGATAGATTCATAAGCCTCTATTGTAACTGAAAAAAAATAGACGGCTTACATCATATACGTGTATAAACATGCAGAAGAGAGGTGTAATTTGGCATGAGTGTACAATAATTTGTCAGATAAGATGATTTATCTAACTGGAAAATATATCTTAGGAGGGAAGAGATAAAATAGGTGATACAAAGTCATGAAGAATGAACCCAAATGAAAATTTCACTTTGTGCTATTTATTAGGCCAAACCGATGCCTTACCACTTGGCTATACTCCATACGGCCTGGTTTGGACTGTAGAACGGGAAGAGGGGGAATTTAGAAGCAGGGCTCAAAGAACAAGCCGTGCAAGAACGTGGGGATATAGCAAGGTTGCACAAATGTGGGAAGTGTTAATGCTCCTTTATGGTTGTATTTTCCTATGACAAGATTGATCATGGGTAAGCTCCTACTTCCGGTTTCGCCTCTGCATTGTCTCAGTTAGTTTCGGAGTTCCAAATTTAAACGTACGACCGTATCGAGATGTACTTATTAGTTGTGCAGGAAGAGTTCTGTTATCCTTAAAGGGAATGGTTCTGTTTATATGCTAGCTAACACTATGTAATTCCTGCATTAGGAGATCAAATTTGTTTTGAATGTTATAGCTATTGATGTCGGGTGACTCGACTCTGAAGGTAAGATTAAGCAGAGGACATTAATTTAGTCGGAAAATGACTGTATACCAATTGATATAAAATTAGCACAGTGTAGTGTAAGAAACTGTCATGCGGGTGAAGAACAGCTTGAGAGAGAGATACCTTAATTTGATCGAAAAGTGAAACCATGATAAAGAGATGGAGTCCAGTAAAAACCACACAAGCTCCGGATCCAAGTTACTAACTGAGGAGCTGCAGTTCACATAGTAATAAATTGAGGAAGTGGCCTGCAGTACCATTCCCACCTAACTCATCCGTTTTGTCCTGATTATGCGCGTTCTAGTGGCCGACTAGTTTAGAAATATCAAGTAAGCTCCTAATCTCATAATTATATTGGCCTTTGAGCAGGACCTTATGGCTTCATGGCCTTTGAGCAGACCCTTATGGCTCCCCCGTCATATCCCTAGAGTTTGTTTTATCAGAATCAAACTCGGTGGCCAAACCATCCGGACAGGCCCAGTAAGATCCACATTGCTGACAATTTTCTCGGTTCATGGATGCAGCAACTTTGCAAATCTTCATTGATGGTCCAAGAAAATTACTCACTTTTCCGGAAAATACTTTCTACAAGAATAGTTCTCCCAGAAAACTGAACGGAACCTTACACCTCAAATTTGCCACTTTTTGTTTTTGGGATCTTATTGTTAAGGAGTGAGTTCTTTTCCTGTGTGAACTTTCTCCACATCGACTTGCTTAGTGATCGTACTCTCACTGCTTCCGTTGTACTTGTACCACCGTGCACGCACTATGAAGTAGCCTAAGTTAACTGCCTCTAACAAAAGTCCCCCAAGTTATTGCCTGAAAGTTTCAATTATTTATCTATTATATGATAAAATTAGCCAGCTATTTCCCATCATTGGATTCATTGCTAGATTAATTACATATATTCAGGACAGATTAATATTGTCGATTCCTCGAACAATCACCTCAACAAAAAAGATTCCTCGAACAATCCCCTGTGAGTTCTCTGTACCTCCGCTGATTGTTATTCAACAAGTTGGCTAAATAATATCAAATAAAAATGCATGTAAACAGGCCAATAATAGCCCAACAGATTCTTGCTTATATGTATTTTTATTGAGAGTTACTCATCGGTGCATGAGTAACGCAATAACACTTATTGAATATTTTTCTAATGAACACTGGCTCCTACTTTACTGTATTGATGTAACGGCTCAAATAGTTCGATGACAGACAATCTTAATTGCTAATTGACCAACGAGCCATAAAAGAAAATAAAGTTCTGACTTTTCTAATAAACCCCGGTGGTCACGGCACGGCCAAGAGGATGAAGATGGGCTGGTTTTGTTTTCATCAAAATACATATCCAATGTACTGAGCTGAGACGCGAGTCACCTCACGTAAACCCTCGAAATTGGCTCTTTTGCCCTCTTATTTATTTATTTATTTATGTATTTTAATTTTCATTGTCGTGAGATAATAATGATGTAGTCCAATAGTAAACAATTGCTTTATAAGATGGAAACGGGTCCAAGTTACTAACTGGAGCTGATGTACGTTGTTATTCACATCATAGGACAGAAATAGATGAGATATGAGGTGATGGTATCGGCCGACGTTAGGGCATCCAATCATGTTTGACATTGATTAGCTGGAGTCTTGGAGAAGTCCAACATTTCATGCTGTTGGCTTTTGGTGTATTTTCCTTTTCCTCCAGACATAATTCCCATGACAAGATTGATAATTGGTTATGGTACATTGCACAATTAGTACAAAACTTTTTTTTGTAACACTTTGGTACAAAAACTAAAATACGTAACAATCGAGTACATTTTCTTTTGAAACTGTAACAATATTATACACACCGTCAATTGAGATTTACGGCGTTAATTTTTGCTGACACTTAGGAGCCACCTCTCCAAACTTGACATCTCAGCAGTCCATGTGAGAGCCACGTCAGCAAAAAATAACGTCGTCACAATTGACGGTTTATATGACACTGTTACAGTTTGAAAAGAAATTGTACTCGATTGTTACGTTTTTTAATTTTTGTACCAAAGTGTTAGGAACGTAAAAGGTTTGGTACCAATCGTGCAATTTACCCTCATTGGTTAGTTCCTATTTCCGGTTTTGCCTTCGCAAGGTCTCGGTTAGGGTTAATAATACCGAATTTAAACCTATAACACAGTACGGAGACGTATGAGGGAATGGTTCTATTTATCCCAAAAAGAAAAAGAAAAAAAGGGAATGGTTCTTTTTATATGCTAGCTAATACTATATAAATCTTGCATTAGGAGATCAAATTTGTTTCGAATGTTAGTATTGTGGGGTGAATCGCCTCTGAAGGGTAAGGTTAAGCAGAGGACAACAGACTCTGTTGCTTGGATAGCTGAGAACCAATGTGTACTAAAATAGTTATTGAAAATTCAATTAAGTTATTTTAAGGTTTTAGAGCTGGTTGGATTTATTTATTTTAAATACCTCAGTTGGAAAATGACTGTACGTACTGATCGATATATAATTAGCATTGTCTCGAAAGCTGTCCCGCGGGCGCAGAACAACTTGAGAGAGAGATATGCCTTTGATCGGCAACCATCATAAACAGATGAAATTCAATAAAAACCTCACAGAAGGTGTAAGATGGAAACGGATCCAAGCTACTCACTGATAACGGGATGCTGCTCAACATTGTACTAAAGGCGGTGGCTGGTCGATACCAATACCTCCTAACTCACCCGATTTGTCTAAGTGATGCTCGTCCTAGTGGCTGACTAGCTTGGACATATCAAGTAAGCTCTGGATCTCGTAATTGTATTGGTACACAATATATTTTCATGGCCTTTGTGCGGGTATGGCTTCATGGCCTTGGAGCTGGTTCTTGTTCTTATGGCTTTCTAGTCATTTCCCTAGAGCTTGGTTTAACGAAATCAACCTCGGCGGCCAAACCTTCGACATTCTTAGTCAGATCGACATTGCCCGACAACCTACCTGGTTCATGGCAGCAGCAACTTTGCAAATGTTCACTGACGGTGCATACAACTGCAAAAAAGTTACTCTGCGTTTCTCAAAAATACTTTATGGCAGAACATCTTTGTCAGATAACTGAACAGAATCTTAAACTTCAAATTTGTGATTCCTCTTTCCTTTTTCTTTTTTTGGTTTGTTATTGTTACAGAGTAAGTTCCTTTCCCGTCTGAACTTTCTCGACATTGACTTCCTCGATGATCCTACCCTCACTGCTTCCTTTGTACTTGTACCACCGTGCACATATGATGAAGTAACCTAAGTTAACTACCTCTAATGCAGCAACTAAATAATAAAAGTAGTCCAACCTCCCCTTGTTAAGATCCTGAGGCAACCACTCGGTCTTGTTCCCTTTCGTGGTATGGTGAATGATTGAGATCAGTAGGCTGCTCAAATAACTTGACACCGCGAACCCCACAAACAATAGGGACCCGCCGATGCTCCGCATATTCTCAGGGAATTGCTTGTAGTTGAACTCAACTTGGGCTATTACTGTGAAGGCCTCGGAGAGCCCCCCAAGAACCAGCTGAGGCACTAGCCACAACCCCGACAGGGACGAGATGGACCCTCGTATAGGATCAACACCGATTGGGTTCTTAAGAGCCAGAGACCTCCTCTGCCCCTCGACAAAACCAGACACAGACATTGTGACAATTGCAAGGAACACACCGATTCCCATCTTCTGGAGGACGGTGATCCCACCTTCTTTTCCTGTGATTTTCCTCAGTGCTGGGACGAGTATCTGGTCATAGATTGGGATCCAGATTGTGAGGGCAACCATTGAGAACACGGTATACGATGCAGCGGGGATCTTGAATGATGGCCCAAGGCGGCGGTCCATTTGGAGGGCTTGGAAGATGGTATATGTTTGTTGTTGGACTAAGGTTACATAGTAAATGATTGAAGTGGTCCATATTGGGAGTGTCCGGACTAGGCACTTCACTTCTTCGACTTGCTGAATGCTGCAGAGCCTCCAAGGAGAAGCCCCTGAGCCGTCTTCATTAAACTTGTCATCAGGAGTTATGATCGCTGCTTTGTCAAGAGATCTGCGCAAACATGAGGTTCTTATAAGTAATTGCGAGAAACTAGGAAGGTTAATTGGAGATCGTTCATTTACTAGATTGCACAGAAAAATGTCATATCAACGTTGAAATGTAAGTAGTCATAATATTATGGTTTACTATATATGTTCATGTACATATACCAACAGACAGAGAAATATATGATGGAGTAGTCGATAAATCATTACCGGAACTGATCAGTGTGAGGGAGCTGAGCGTTGATGGAACTCTTTTGGATGTGGTTAAAGAGCCCGAGAGACGGCCCTGAGGGCAACTTTAACTTCCTCTTCCTAATTGCTGCAACCCCAACCCTGAGGACTCCCGTCAACGGGCTACCATCAGGCTTGATTTTCACGTATATTCTCGAGCCCAAGAAGAAGAGAGAGCATGAAATTAACATCAGGAACGCAGGGATAGCCAACCCCCAGGCCCAGCTGACATCGGACTGGACGTAGACTATTCCCGTTAGGGAGACCATCATTGCGAAAGTGAAGGTGAAGTAGTACCAATTGAAGAAGCTGCTGATTCCTCTCTTGCCCGAGCTAGTGTTAGGATTAAACTGGTCCGCCCCGAAGGCTAAGTTGCATGGTCTAATCCCGCCACCCCCGATGACTAAAAACCCAAACCCGCTCAGTAGAAATAACATCTGCCACGTGTTTGGTCCTGGGCAATTTTCAGTCTCGCCCGGTCTACATTGGGGAGGGTGAAGTTTCGATATTGCAGCTGTTAGCGTGAGCACAAGCATTCCCTAACACAGCAGAAAATGCCATTTTAGTAAGGGGTGGCCGGAAACATCAAATCCAAAACGAACCAGGAAACCGAAACCAGCTAAACTGAGTTGACCCAAAGTAAAAGAAACTCTCAGAAAGCAGCTTCACTTTAAAGGAATGATTCAGCTCTGCTTCGGGGCCTTTTCAGAACATCAAAGTTTGGCCCCTACTATTACGTGAAATTAAAGATTACCAGGAAGGACGATATGGAAGCAAATCCTAGGGTCTTGTAGCGACCGAAGTAGGTGTCGCAGAGGAAAGCACCAACTAAGGTGGCAAGGTTGATGGTTCCGTTGAAGATGTTGACGAGGTTTGTGGCGGTGATGCTCTTCATGTTGAACACAGAGGTCAGATAGACTAGGAGGTTAGATGCCGTCCCAAGCGTTCCCAGCTTCTCAAATGTCTCATTCCCTACGCGAGTACAATTCCATAGTGAAAACAAGAAGAGTGTATGCTGAATGACGACTAATGAGGCTGATATATGTATACTTTCTGATAAAAACAAGGAGATGGAAATCAAACTGAATCTTTCCCGGAACATTGAAAACTAAAAGGCCGTTCTTAACTGGAACATATATCAGAGAAAAGTAGCTACTTGATCGACTCTGTAGCTCATACCTATAACAAAGGGCATGGCTCTAACTCCTCTGTACTTGCTCTCTTCATGCTCTTCGCTCTCCTCGATCCCCATGATTTCTTTTGGGAGGATTGCTCAGTTACGTGAACATTATATATACTTACTGCTCAAGCTTGTAATATTTGTGTATATAACGTATCGATCGATTGGCTGTGATTTTCTAAAATACATGCTTTAATGAAGATATATATATATATATATATATATATATTAACAATAAAGTTAATTATTGGAGTCAGAAGTTGCATGCCACTCCGGACCAAATCTAGAGGTGGGCAATGCTTTTTTTCTCATATGCAACTCGATGATAGGTAGGGTGCAATTTTGGCAAGATTATAAGGATTTGTCAGAGATAATTTCTATAATTGGAAAAATTTCTCGGGAGGAATCTAGTGAAAAATGTATACCTGATATCTTGAATAGAGAAAATAGGGAGAGTTTTACTCATTAGTGGACTTGAATTGAATTAGTCGAGATCTGCTGGATTTTCAAATACCAGAATACACACAAAAAAAATGTATACCTAATATCCACTGGCATACGTTTCATGAAAATAACGTGTGCACCAGCACCGCATCCCTTTCCTTTCCCGACCTAATGATAGCTTGCCCATATCGTATCATATGGATAAACTAATTGAGGTCAAATGTGGGAAGTGATAATTCTGCTTTCTGGAATCTGGAATACTTTCCTATCCTATGCTCTTTACCATCCGGTCGCTCCCATGACAAAATTGATGCATGGGGTTAGTTCCTGATTTTAGGTTTCCCTCCACATTGTCTCGGTCAATTTGGTTTCCAAGTTCCGGATTTAATCTTATATTAGCAGTACCGGAATGTGCTTGTTATTGATACAAGAATTAGCTAACTATGTATAATTCATGCATTGCATAGTTGCCAAATTTAATACTGTCAGCGTCAGGTCAAATTATTTTAATTAAGAAACTAGCTAGTTAAGGAAGGGGTCTTTGTGCAGTGGTAAAAGGCTTCTTTCGGAACCAAGAGATATTGAGTTCGATTCTTACAAGTGAGACTTATGTGCCCCTTTATTTAGTTTTATTTCTTTTTCTTGCACTATGCCTATGTGCCTCCCTTATTACTGAAAAAGAAGAAGAAGAAACTAGCTAGTTCATGTATAATCAAAAGTAGTATCGAGGACTTCACATCTACAATATTGTCACAAGTCGCTAACTCCGAATCATAAGATCGCGGGTATAATCCTCCTCAATGGGATTTTTGTCGCCCTTTATAGTTTATTGATAAAATTTTCGTTTCAGCTTTTGCCTTTTCAAAATGGCAACTTCCCGGAGTCTATATATCTACATGAAAGCATAACATGATGCGCGCGGCCTCATGACCTCAGAATGCCCGAATTCTTAGATGTAATATTTTCGAATTTTTGAATGTTTTATTGAATTTTTTAATTCCGAGTGGATGATAAATTGTGGGATCAATCATCCATTTTTTGAATTACTATACTATATTTTCTTTATAGAAAAGAAAAATTAGATCATATTTTTTACATATATGAATCATATTTGGTTTTTAAAAAGTAAATTAGATCATATATTTTTTATAGATACATTGTATATGAAATGTTATAAATTGGAAGTACCATACATAAACTGTGATTGATTCATCTTCCAAAAAATATTGTTACCATTGGATGCAAGCTCCCAAAAAGTATATGTAACATTAAATGTGAAGGTACACTGTTCAATTTTCTTTTTCTTTTTCTTTTTTCTGCTTTTTTTGGTCACTTCTAGTTCTCGATCTCAAATATGAAAATGGAGACTTACATATCTCAAATTTTTTTCCTTCGTTTGTTTTTTTGCACTGATTCGGGAGTTCTCATCGAAAATTGTTAGTCTTTATCAACTCTTTCTGTTCTGCTTAAGAAGAGTTGCCTTAAGTTCTTTTGCAACTATTGATTAGTAGTTCTATAATCTTTTATTGTCTTTCCACTTTCATCTTGCCGTGCTCGAAATTTTTATTTTTGAATTTTTTTATTATTCAAAATTTCTTTTTATTTATCTCATATAACTCGCATGCTCTACGACTAATATGTGTATATATATATTACGCTTGTGACTATCGTCGACCACGATGTCTTTGTATATATAAGATTTGCTGTCATAGGTGCATGGTGCACGTCACCAATAGTATATACGACTCAGAATAGAGGTACGAAGGTCAAATCAAAGAAAAACAGACTTTATTTTAATTTGTTATTTGATCACCCGGACTAGTGGATGATATAGACACCAACACCATCTACATGTGACAATGAAATATTAGATACGGCATGCACATATGTTAGAATTAATATCTAGAGTTATTAATGAATTTATGGCTGAAAATTCAATTACGTTTAATATATATATATATATATATATATTTATAAGGTCTAAGAACTGTTTCGAAAGTGACCGTATCGGTCGATATCTATAGAGTTGGAAGAGTTTCAAAAAGTGTCCTGCTCAAGCAAAGGAGTGAATCTCATTTTCTTGACTTAGGGCATTTATCCTGCTTTTGTCCCCATCGATCAAATTATTGAAGGGCATGCCGGCCTCCTGCAAAAGTTCAACCCACATGCTTGAAATTTCTGGCCAGTGGTCGCATGCTGCCGAAGAACAACTTGAGAGTTGCCAATGATCGGAAAGCATAGTCAGAAACAGATAAAAAGTTCACTGCCGGAGTTTGACAAATTGAAGAAACACGTGCATTCTATTAATAATTTTTTAATATTCTACACTACTTATTTTTAACTTAAATATCTTCTCCATCATCTCTTATCGTCAAAACATGCACATCACACTGACAGACAAAAACTCCCCCAAGTTATTGCCTGAAAGTTTCAATTATTTATCTATTATATGATAAAATTAGCCAGCTACTTCCCATCATTGGATTCATTGCTAGATATTCAGGAAAGCTTAATACTGTCGATTCCTCGAACAATCACCTCAGCAGAAAAGATTCCTCAAACAATCCCCTGCGAGTTCTCTGTACCTCCGCTGAGCGTTATTCAGCAAGTTGGCTAAGTGATATCAAATAAAAATGCATGTAAACAAGCCTACAATAGCCCAACAGACTACTCTCTCTTCTATGCATTTTTATTGGGAGATACTCATCAGTGCTTGAGTAACACAGTAACATTTATTAAATATTTTCCTAATCAACACTGGCTCCTACTTTACTGTATTGATGTAACAGCTCAAAGAGTTCGATGACAGACAACCTTAATTTCTAATCGACCAAAGAGCCGTAAAAGAAAATAAAGTTCTGACTTTTCTGATAAACCCCGGTGGTCACGGCACGGCCAAGAGAATGAGGATGGGCTTGTTTTGTTTTCATCAAAATATACATCCAATTTACTGAGCTGAGACGTGAGTCACGTCACGTAACCCTCAAAATTGGCTCTTTTGCCCTCTTATTTATTAATTATTTTAATTTTAATTTTCATTGTCGTGAGATAGTAATGATGCTGTCCAATAGTAAACAATTGCTGTTATAAGATGGAAACGGATCCAAGTTACTAACTGGAGCTGATGTGCGTTGTTATTCACATTATAGAAAAGCCGTGGCCGATACCATCACCTCATATCTTATCCATTTCTGTCCTATAATTACGCCCGTGTTACTCGTCTGCTAAGTTAATTAACATTTCAAGTGAGCAACACATCTTATCGTGACGGACGTTACGGCATCCAATCATATTCGTCAAGTCCTCAATGTATAGAGACGAAGTCAGCGGAATACCGGCCGGAAGTATGAAGCAGGCTGAATCTTCGAAATACAAAAAATTCTAGTATATGACATTGATTAGCTGGAGTCTTGGAGAAGTCCAACATTTCATGCTGTGGGCTTTTGGTGTATTTTCCTTTACCTCCAGACATAATTCCCATGACAAGATTGATCATTGGTTATGGTACATTTGACGATTAGGACAAAATTGATAATGAAGCGGACAGTCTGTCGCTTTCTTCCTCCCTCTCACGGTTCCTTCATCGAGCTCAAATCAACACCCCAATACGGAGTGAAAGACTCTTTTTTCTTCTTTTTCGGGGGATTTCGTCCACACAGTCAGGGACCGCCCTTGCCACACGACCATCACCCCGCCGGCCACTCCATCCCATGATCGAGCTCCCCGGCGAGCTTGATCAGGGGGTGGGGTCGCAAGGGGGAGCGGCCCCACCTCCGATTTCCTTGAAATAAAAGAAAAAGGAAGAAACAAAATGTAGAAGGAGGAGAGAATGGAGAGAGGGTTGCAACGACCAGGAGCTTCCAATGGGCTTCCGGAGACCGCAGATGACCTGCTAGAGGCGGAGACACCGACGAGATGGGCAGAGAGGGGAGAGACGTCTGAGTAAGAGGGAGGAGAGGAGAGGAGAGGAGAGGTAATTTTTACATAATTTATTTCAATTTGTTTTTATTTCTATTGTTATTAAATTTGATTTTTATTTAAATGTACAACACGCTGCCACGTAGGAGCCACCTCTCCAAACTTGACATCTGAGCAGTCCATGTAAGAGCTGCATCAGCAAAAATTAACACCGTTAGCTCTCAATTGACGGTTTGTACAAACACTGTTACATTTTGAAAAGAAATTATACTCGATTGTTACGTTTTTTAGTTTTTGTACCGAAGTGTTATAAACGTAAAATATTTTGTACCAGTCGTGCAATTTACCCTCATTGGTTAGTTCCTATTTCCGGTTTGGCCTCCGCAATGTCTCGGTTAGGGTTGAGAATACCGAATTTAAACCTATAACACGGTATGGAGACGTACTTGTTATATATGAAGGCATGGTTCTATTTATCCCAAAAAAAGACAAAAAAGAAAAGGGAATGGTTCTATTGATATGCTAGCTAATACTATGTAAATTCTGCATTAGGCGATCAAATTTGTTTCGAATGTTAGTATTGTCGGGTGAATCGCCTCTGAAGGGTAAGGTTAAGCAAATGACAACCAGACTGTGTTGCTTGAATAGCCGAGAACCAATGCGTACTAAAATAGTTATTGAAAATTCAATTAAGTTATTTTAAGGTTTTAGGGCATGTTGGATTTATTTATTTATTTTAAATACCTCAGTTGGAAAATGATTGTACGTACTGATCGATATATCATTAGCACTGTCTTGAAAGCTGTCCCGCGGGCGCAGAACAACTTGAGAGAGATATATGCCTTTCATCGGAAACCATCATAAACAGATGAAATTCATTAAAAACCACGCGGAAGGTTTAAGATGGAAACGGATCCAAGTTACTCACTGATAACTAGCTGCTGTTCAACGTTGTACTGAAGGCCGTGGCTGGTCGGTACCAATACCTCCTAACTCACCCGTTTTGTCCTAGTGATGCTCGTCCTAGTGGCTGACTAGCTTGGACATATCAAGTAAGCTTTGGATCTCGTAATTATATCGGTACACAAGATATAGTCATGGCCTTTGTGCGGGTATGGCTTCATGGCCTTGGAGCTGGTTCTTGTTCTTATGTCTTTCTAGTCATTTCCCTAGAGCTTGGTTTAACGGAATCAACCTCGGCGGCCAAACCTTGGGCATTCTTAGTCAGATCGACATTGCCAACAACCTACCTGGTTAATGGCAGCAGCAACTTTGCAAATGTTCACTGACGGTGCAAACTACAAAAAAATAACTCGCGTTTTTCGAAAATACCTTTTGGCAAAACATATTTCCCAAATAACTGAAAAGAACCTTACATTTCAAATTCGCGATTCTTCTTTCCTTATCTTTTTTTTTTGTTTCTTTTTGTTATGGAGTAAGTTCCTTTCCTGTCTGAACTTTCTCGACATCGACTTCCTCAATGATCCTACCCCCACTGCTTCCTTTGTACTTGTACCACCGTGCACATACGATGAAGTAACCTAAGTTAACTGCCTCTAATGCGGCAACTAAGTAATAAAAGTAGTCCAACCTCCCCTTGTTAAGATCCTGAGGCAACCACTCGGTCTCGGTCCCTTTCGTGGTATGGTGAATGATCAAGATCAGTAGGCTGCTCAAATAACTTGAAACCGCGATCCCCACAAATGCTAGGGACCCAGCAATGCTCCGCATGTTCTCCGGAAATTGCTTGTAGAAAAACTCGACTTGGGCTATTAACGTGAAGGCCTCTGATAGCCCCCCAAGCACAAGCTGAGGCACTAGCCACAACCCCGACAGGGAGGAGACCGACCCTCGTATAGGATCAAAACCAATTGGGTTCTTAAGAGCCAGAGACCTCCTCTGTACCTCGACAAAACCGGACACGGACATTGTGACAATTGCTAGGAACACACCGATTCCCATCTTCTGGAGGACCGTGATCCCACCTTCTTTTCCAGTGATCTTCCTCAGTGCTGGGACAATTATTTGGTCATAGATCGGGATCCAGATTGTGAGGGCGACCATTGAGAACATAGTATACGATGCAGCCGGGATCTTGAACGATGGCCCTAGGCGACGGTCCATTTGGAGGGCTTGGAAGACGGTATATGTTTGCCGTTGGACTAAGGTTACATAATAAATGATTGCCGAGGTCCATATTGGAAGCGTCCGCACGAGGCACTTCACTTCTTCGAGTTGCTGAATGCTGCAGAGCCTCCAAGGAGAAGCGGCTGAGCCGTCTTCATTGAACTTGTCATCAGGAGTTATGATCGCTGCTTTGTCAAGAGATCTGCGCAAACATGAGGTTCTTATAAGTAATTGCCAGAAACTAGGACGGTTAATTGGAGATCGTTCATTTACTAGATTGCACAGAAAAATGTCATATCAACGTCTAAATGTAAGTAGTCATAATGTTGGATAAATTTTTAAATCTAAAAATGGGCCTAAATTCGGACTCGAGCTCATATGCAACCCAAAAACTTAAGCCAATGGGTTACTGGGCCTTTGTCTTTTATAAAGTTTTCACATATTTTCTTTTCAACCGATGTGGGACATTGTATCCTCTCACATCACCATTTTTTCTCCAACATCCCGCCCTCACGTGGTATCGTGTCGTCTTACACGAGACACGTGACCTTAATCAATCGACGAGACCGCACGACTTAATCACACCCGCCCTCACTTCGATGTCCCAACATCGGACACAACGGGTGCTTGCTCGAGGCGCACGTTACGCTTACACTCGAGCCTACCGGTCACACGGACGGACCCGTGCATACATGCTCGTTATGCGCACCTCATGGCACGAAGCCGCCTTACACACCCAGGATTATAACCATGGGCTCTAATACCAGTTGGATAAATTTTTAAATCTAAAAATGGGCCTAAATTCGGACTCGAGCCCATATGCAACCCAAAAGCCTAAGCCAATGGGTTACTGGGCCTTTGTCTTTTATAAACTTTTCCCATATTTTCTTTTCAACCGATGTGGGACATTGTGTTCTCTCACATCACCACTTTTTCTCCAACACATAATATTATGGTTTACTATATATGTTCATGTACATATACCAACAGACGAGAGATATATGATGGAGTATCGATAAATCATTACCGGAACTGATCAGTGTGAGGGAGCTGAGCGTTGATGGAACTCTTTTGGATGTGGTTAAAGAGCCCGAGAGACGCCCCGGAGGGCAACTTTAACTTCCTCTTCCTAATTGCTGCAACCCCAACCCTGAGGACTCCCGTCAACGGGCTACCATCAGGCTTGATTTTCACGTATATTCTCGAGCCCAAGAAGAAGAGAGAGCATGAAATTAACATCAGGAATGCAGGGATAGCCAACCCCCAGGCCCAGCTGACATCGGACTGGACGTAGACTATTCCCGTTAGGGAGACCATCATCGCAAAAGTGAAGGTGAAGTAGTACCAATTGAAGAAGCTGCTGATTCCTCTCTTGCCCGAGCTAGTGTTAGGATTAAACTGGTCCGCCCCGAAGGCTAAGTTGCATGGTCTAATCCCGCCGCCCCCGATGACTAAAAACCCAAACCCGCTCAGTAGAAATAACATCTGCCACGTGCTTGGTCCTGGGCAATTTTCAGTCTCGCCCGGTCTACATTGGGGAGGGTGAAGTTTTGATATTGCAGCTGTTAGCGTGAGCACAAGCATTCCCTAACACATAGCAGAAAATGCCATTTTAGTAAGGGGTGGCCGGAAACATCAAATCCAAAACGAACCAGAAAACCGAAACCAGCTAAACTGAGTTGACCCGAAGTAAAAGAAACTCTCAGAAAGCAGCTTTGCTTTAAAGGAATGATTCAGCTCTGCTTCGGGGCCTTTTCAGAACATCAAAGTTAACCGAACCGTATTGGCCCCTACTATTATGTGAAATTAAAGATTACCAGGAAGGATGATATGGAAGCAAATCCTAGGGTCTTGTAGCGACCGAAGTAGGTGTCGCAGAGGAAAGCGCCAACTAAGGTGGCAAGGTTGATGGTTCCGTTGAAGATGTTGACGAGGTTTGTGGCGGTGATGCTCTTCATGTTGAACACAGAGGTCAGATAGACTAGGAGGTTCGATGCTGTCCCAATCGTCCCCAGCTTCTCAAATGTCTCGTTCCCTACACAAATATGATTCCATAGTGAGAGAAAAAAAAAAAGAAGATGAATGACTGCTAATTAGGCCGATATTTGAATACTTTCTGAGGAAAACAAAGGAGATTGAAACCAAATGGTTCCCAGAACATGGAACACTAAGAAGCTTATTCTTAAACGGAACATATCTCGGAGAAAGTAGCTACTTGATCGACTCTGTAGCTCGTACCTATAACAAAGGGCATTGCTCTAACTCCGCTATACTTGATCTCTTCACGCTCTTCGTTCTCCTCGATCCCCATGATTTCGTTTGAGGGAGTCAATTTTGGAGGATAGAAAGCTCTCAGTTAAGTTCTCGGTAGTAAGCAGTGTATATATATTTAATGCTCAAGCTTGTAATATAGTTTTCCATACTTATTTAATGCCTCGAGCTTGTAATGAATGAGGATAATTATTGGAGTCAGAAGTTGCCAAGTCTAACCAAACTAGGAGAAGGAGAAACTTGCATGAGCAGCTGCAACGCTTTTGTCAGCATATACATATGGTGAGGTGCAATTTGGCATGATTGTAAAGATTACTCAGATAATTTCCGTAATTGGAAAAGTCGTGTGGAAGGGCTTTATTGAAATATGTACCTAATATCCTCCACCGATCGACAAGAATTGAAGTTTTGGCAAGTAGGAAAGCATTTCAAATTTCTGCTTCCAATCCATCGACCTATGGTTCATCATCATGTAATGTATATTTCATGGATTACCAAGTCAGCAGGTCCACCTCGGAGGTATCGAAGTTTTTTCATCAGACATTCATATTTTCTCACTCCGTTTTGCTTGGATTCGATACCAACATGCTTGCAGAGAATCTGATAACTTTACTGATTCGTTAGCCAAATTAGGAGTAGACAAAATTTTTAGATTTTATTGCTTGATCGTAAGGCTCGCCTAAAACACTTGGCCAGATCTCTATCCTTCTATTCTTGTCTTTATTCTAACTCTATGTTGTCCTCATTTCATCTTTGTCGTTTTACGGAGTCTTTGAATTATGTTCTGTACTTTGACATTTGAATAAGAATTTCACGGGACTTATATTAAAAAAAAAGAAAAAAAGAAATCGGATTCAACTTTTGTTAGTCATTGTATGAAAATAACGTGTGGCGCCACTGCACTGGTTCTCTTTCTTGGCCTGATGAAAGCTTTCCAATATATAATTAGCTAATCGAGGCCAAATGGTGGGAAGTGATAATGTCGTGTTTTGGTATGCTTTCCGATCCTATGCTTTTTACCATCCACTCACTTCCATGACAAAATTGATGGGTTAGGTATCCCCACCACATTATCTTGATTAGGTTAGGAGTTCCAGATTTAGAGTTAAATTAGCAGTGCCGAAACGTGCGAATGTTACCGATATAGGAATTAGCTAACTATGTATAATCCGGTCGGCATCATTAGGGGCATAGTTGCGAACACTAGAACTGTCGGTTAAACTGTTGTAATTAAGAAGCTAGTAGTACATAATCAAAAGCAGCTATTCATCTACAACTCAAAATTACTAACTTAAGTGACCCTGTCAACCATCAATCTTTTTAAATTAAGCTCGATCACCATAAAACTTAGCTAAGTCGATACCTTTCACAGTGCACTACTTAATTAAATTATTGTTTCAGCTTGTGCCTTCTCAGATGGCAGATTCCTGCGGCTGGTATATATAACGCTAGTGACTGCAGAGCCCACAACGATGTCTTTCTATATATTTGACTCGTTGTCATAGTTGCATGGTGCACATCATTAGTAGCAGTACCATGCCTGAATCGGGTGAAAGCAAAGAACAACAGACTCAATTAATTAATTAATTTTTCTTATTACAAGAACGAGGCTCATGGACCTATAAATATATACAATGAAACGACACATTTTATTTTGTTACTTGATCACCCGGATTAGTCAATGATATAGCCATACACCAACACCATCAATATGTGACAAAGATATATATATATATATATATATATATATTATTTTTATGGTTAAAATTCTATTACTTAATTTCAACTTAAAAGATCTTCTGCATCATCTTATCGTCAAAACAAAACACATCACACTGATAGACAAAACCCTTCCGTGTTATTTGCCTTAAAGATTCAATTTTATTTATTATATGATTATATGTTAAAATAAGCCAGAGACTTCCAATCATTTCAAGATCTCAATTTGCTCAGTAAGATATATTAGATGCTACATACACATACATTAGAATTAATATTTAGAGTTATTATTAGGGTGATGGCTGAAAGTTCAATTACGTTTAATATATAAGATCTAAAGAACTGTTTTGAAAGTGACCGTATCGGTCTACATGATTGATCGTAAGCGGCCGAAGGACAAACTTGAGAGAGCTGTCAAATTGAAGAAACACATGCATCTATTATTTTGTTTAACTTTCTGCTACTTTTATTATTATTTTTTTCATGGTTAATATTCTACTACTTATTTTCAACTTAGAAGATCTTCTCCATCATCTTATCGTCAAAACAAACACATCACACTGATAGACAAAACCCTCCCGAGTTATTTGCCGTAAAGATTCAATTTTATTTATTAATTGATTATATGTTAAAATAAGCCAGAGACTTCCAATCATTTCAAGATCACGATTTGCGTAGTATTTTGAATTCTCCGAACGTTCCCTTATAGATTTCTCTCCATCCTTAAAATTTCCACTTAGACCTATACTGACTTGAGCTCATCTGCAACCAAAAGTTTAAGCTGATAGGTTGCCTCTAGAGTAACTTTTATCCATTGAGTGATGGCGCTTCCACTCGACACTGTCGGATCACTAAGGCCGACTTTTGTCCCCGCTCGATGGGTGGGACTTGTAGTCAAGCTCCCTTCTGCCTTTGCACTCGATGGCCAATCTTTGTCCAGTTTGCACGCCTCTGTTATCCTTTGGGAGGCTTACGCCCCATAGAAAATGTCCACTTGAGATTGTCCCTTGGGATGTAGGTCTTGACATAAGGTTAGAATTCTAGCTCTTCCACAGGAGTATATCATTGATGGCTCGGGCCCCCCTAGGAAGGTGGCCTTTTTCATCTTCCACCTAAACTACGCAGGAAAGGCCCAAAGCCAATTCCAGGGAACAGAAAAGCTCAAGGCTCATATAAGTTTGTGATTTATTTCTCATTTTTTTTTTCATATGGGATAACATATCTCAACACTCGCTCTTACGTGGCAATGTGTGGTCTAGCACTTGCACGTGCTCTTAAACAAACATCTGCTCTCAATAACTGACTAAGAGCCAGGTATCCTCTTCCGTGCTCGGGTGATGGGGGACAAACAACAAACTAACCCCGGAGCTCCATACTTGGGCTTAACTAGAGGTGCACTTTTGCTACCTCAGAATTGGACCGGATCACTCTTGGGCATGATTAACATGAGGTGTACTCTTGGCTGTCTCGAAACCAAATCCGGCGTGGTGTGAACCCAGACGTGTGCACGAAAGCGTAACCCGTTTTGAATCTCTGATACCATGTAAAATTTTTATTTTGGCTTACACGAACTTGAACCGATCTGCAATCCAAAAACTTAAGCTGATAGCAAGGTTGTCAGAATTGCGATTCTACTTAGAATCGGTCGAGGGTCGTAGAATCGTGAATCGCGATTCGAATCGTGAATCGTAAGATTCTACCTGTAATTAAAAATATATATATATATATACGTAACATTCTTTTCTGAGCAAAAAAATTAATTCTTGTTCATTCAAATAAAAACACAAACCAACAAATCAATAATAAGTCATAAAAACTCAAAATATCGTTACAAATTATCGAAATTCAAGGTTCAAAATCCAAATCATAACTCAAATATCGTTACAGTATTTGCATTTAATCTTTAGTCTTTCTCCTGGAACTTCATAACCGTGTGCCCATGCCGGATCATCTCTAACTCCAGTTGCATTTTTTCTAGATTTGACAACTACCCCAGTATTATTAGCCGATGCACTACCAGATCCACTTGCAGAGGCCATATCTGTTCAACCCAAACTCAACAGTCACTCACTTAACAATTCTAACACAAACATGGCTTAACTGATCAACTCAGTCCAGAACGACTCATTCTAGAACGACGACTAATAGCAGCAAAAATTTTATTACAAAAAAAAAGGGAAGGAGTTAGGGAAAAGGTACCTGGGAAGCAGTCAAGCAGCCCTTTGTGAGTGGAAATCCCTCCAGCAACTGATAGTACTTCAATGCTGAGTGGTAATCAGGTCTGTCTGATCGTGCTCATTCTCCACTTGCAGGGCATTGAATAGAGACTACACAATAAACAGCAGTCAGCATCATTATTCATCGACTGCTTTTCCCCCTATCAAATAGTTTTCGACAAAACAACTAAACAGGGAAGGCAGATTTATTAAGTTGCTTGTATCCGATGCGAGAATGACGACTCTCGTGCGGATAAGCGGAGACAGTCAAAAGAATATGAAAAATAACACACAAAATCCATCACCATCAGCAGCTCATGTTTGCAACCCATATCCACACTCCTAGTTAGAATTGCATAGCCTCCAAAAAAATTGCTTCCCGCAATTCGATCTTCAGTACAAATAAATTCCCATTCTAAAACATATACATCTCGTGCATATAACAACAGAGAAGGATCCACCCAAAAACTTTATGGCATATCTCACTCAACAGTTCTGGCTCTGAAACTGTTTCTTCTTCATCAACATTTACACCTTCAAGCTTTAGCTGTGAAGAAACGAGGCAGTTCATATATAAAGTCATTAGTGGCACCAAATTAATGTGAGAAATATGACATACTCAAACAAGCATCAATATAAGGAATTACAAGCATCAATATAAGGAATTACAAGCATCAACATACTGAACTAGCATGTTGACCCTCAAGGTTCTACCTGCAACTTTATGCAAACAAGCTGAGATTGAACTTACAACATATATAGCTCTTGGCAGCGGATTGCTAAGCGTTCGATATGCATCAATTACCCGAGCAGATTGTTCAGCAGCATACTCTTTTTCTCGCTGTAGTGGAAATGCAGCAAAGCTATTAAAATAAATATCGGAAGAACTCTTCGCTTGAGATCTATGAAAACAAAAGCATATCTCAGATTTAGTATGGACAAGGTCAGGATGCAACTTCTTCTGCCAGTCTTTGTACTTGCCCTCTAAATTCTTCTGCCAGTCTCCGTCTCGAGAAAGAGACAAGAAATCGGAGAGAAATGCGAGGAAAAGTACCTAGAATGGTATGGAACTATCAAAGATTTCGTCCGCAACCGCAATCGAAGCTTGGACAAGCTAGCTTCTCGGAAGGAAAAGAGGAAGAACCGCAAGCTAGCTTCGAAGATTTCGTCGAAGACGTTCGAAGGTCGAATTGGAAGGACTTCAGCAGGGGAGAAATTAGGGTTCGTGACAGGAAAAGAGGAAGAAGGGCGGGTGGGAGAGGGGTTTCGGGTTTGGGCTTTCGGGTCCAAGCTTCGGCCCGCTTATTGGGCTCGGGCTTGGGCCGAATCCAGCCTGAACGTAGAATCGCAGAATCGGCCCGATTCTGCGATTCTACGATTCAACACGCGATTCGGCTCCGATTCTACAATCCCGACTCACCTAGCTGAATCAGAATCGGTGATGCTCCTTGAATCGTAGAATCGTACGATTCTAAGATTCGAATCGCGATTCTGACAACCATGGCTGATAGGTTGCTGGACCCAAGCCTCATATAAGTTTGTGATTTCTTTTTCATTTTTTCCCTTGCAGGACAATATATGTCAACTGGATCATCAGATCATCACTAACTCCTACTTCACCATATGTTATCCGATAATCTGGGAAGCTAAGGACATGATTATTTTCCAACCGATCAAAGAGCCATAAACAAAGGAAAATAAAAGTCTGACTTATATGATGTTCACGGGGTCACAGCAGCCCAAAAGGACGACGACGGCTTGTTTTCATCAAGATATCCAATGAACTGAAATGAGAGGTGACCCTTGAATTGGCTCTTTCACCCACTTTTTATTTACTCTATTTTTATTTAAAAAAAATTCATTGTCGTGAGATAATTATAATGGAGTCCGCCAATCAACAATTCCTGTAAAATCTAGTGGAAACGGGTCCAAGTTACTAACTGGAGCTGACGTTGTTGTAGGTTGTTCACATTATGGGAAGACGTGGCCAATACCATCACCTCGGCTCCTATCTCATACAATTTTGTCACATAGTTATGCCCATGTTATACTCATCCACTAAGCTAGACATTTCAAGTAACGGATCGACACATCTGATCATGACAGACCAGTCATATATATCATCAAGTATTCAATGGATAAAAATGACACAAATGGAAAACCGGAGGCATCGGCTGAACACTAGTTATGAATTGCTGATAGTAGATTTTGAATCCTTGAATTACGAGTAAATTTTGTGTACTCTGGCAACGCGGATTACCGGAAACGCCAAACCTAGTTTACTGATAAAAAGACAAAAACCTCTCCTAACTGATGAGCCCCTTCACGAATATTCTTCAGGGCTTGAATGTGAGATTAAATTTCTTTCACGGACCAACAAAATATTGTATTCGTTCATTTGCTAATAGAATTCATAATGGTCGGGCGACGGACGACGTTGGATATACATTATTGGCCTCCTCGTGACTTGTGTGTGTTTATTAGAAATTACTGTTTCATTAGTCTATCCACGTGATCCTATGGAGGAGAGCTCATCATCATCACGTCCCAAGAAGAAACTTGATGGCAAAGTGGCCATAGTGACTGGCGGAGCGAGCGGTATCGGCGAGGAGACCACATGCCGATTCATCGGCCACGGCGCATTCGTGGTGATCGCAAACATCCAGGATGAGAAGGGACAGGCCTTCGTGTCTTCCCTCGGGTCCAAATGTTGCGCCTATGCCCACTGTGATGTGACAGACGAGGAATAGGTCAGATCCATGGTGGACTCGACTGTGGAAAAACACGGGCGGGTGGACATCATGTTCAGCAATGCTGGAATAATAAACTTCAGTACGCAGGACATCCTCTGATTTGACATAACATTGTGTGATCGCCTATTCAGGGTCAACGTCCTCGGGGTCATAGCTTGCGTGAAGCACGCTGCACGGGCCATGGTGGAAGGCAGAGTAAAGGGAAGCATAATATGCACAGCGAGTAATGTAGCCGAGATAGGGTCTCCAAAGAAGTTCGACTACGTTATGTCGAAGCACGCTGTGCTGGGGCTCGTAAGGTCGGCGAGCAAGGCGCTAGGGCCAAATGGGATCAGAGTCAACTGTGTGTCTCCTGGGGCGGTTGGGACCCTGCTGCTCTGCGCTATGTACAGCAAGGAGAAGGAAGAGGTCGAGAGCCACATCGAACAGTTTTCACATCTTAAGGGGGTGCTCAAGACAGGGCACGTGGCTGACGCGGTCGTGTTCTTGGCCTCGGATGCAGCAGAGTTCATCACCGGACATTACTTGGTCATCGACGGAGGCTCCCACTTTTAGTTAATAATATTTAGCTACCCAAGTTCTGTTTAGCAACGCTGCACCATTGCCCCAACAATTTGTCCTCCTCTAATTCGCCAGAAGCATCTGATATATCCTCATAATGCAGGGAAAATCAGTGTTATCATTGAATGGTCTTTGATCATGAAACTTGGATCAGACCAAACTCTTTTTGCGCGAGAAATTGTATGTTACATGAGATCGACATGGAGAAGCAGAATTAACGAGGTCGTTATAGAGAAGGGTAATTAACGAAAAACCTAGTCAGGCATATGTGGATAAGCGCAAAGACCCACTCGGGGTGAACTAGAAACTCTTATATTATGTTTCAAGCCCCAGCGAGACTTGGAGTGAGCATTTTCACGAACAATATGACAGATGAGGAACGTTTTTGAAACACAGAGAGCCCCCAGCTGTGTATTGCCACTTCCGTTACCCGATCAAATGATTCTTCTCGTGAACATTCGACCTGCTTGAGAATGTCTCAGTTTATTAGTTTCTAACACAATACCCTATATCGACTAGAACATATTATCCGCATAATAATCTTTGCAGATCGTTAATCGAGTTGATGGCAAGTGTCAACACCTGCGGAACCGTAGCTTTCACGAGGCAGGTCGTGCTGGGGCCATATCAAAATGCAGGGTCAAAGGAAGCATAATATACAAGTCGAATTTAGCATCCGAGATGGGTCATCCCCTGCAGATTGATCGACTGGGCAATGTCAAAGCAGCTGTGATGTCTAGCATCTTGCTTCGATAGAGACTTAACAAATTATAGACATCAAAACATTGTGTGTAACGTCAAAATCTCAGTAAATCAGATTATCTATAAGCAATGTCAAAACACAATCCAACACAACCTAAATTAGAAGAGAGAATCAAATTGCCCAAAAGCAGAGCTTAGAAACATATGACCCAAAACCAAAACTAAAGCATCTAAACAACGGAAAACATCAAATAGAGAATAAGATATATTAATGATCTGATTTCCGTTCTCGACGCATCTTCACCACTCTCTGTATGTCTTGGCAACTTTCAGCATAAATTCGCACTATGACCCAAAACTAAAACTAAAGCACCTAAACAACGGAAAACATCAAATAGAGAATAAGATATATTGCTGATCCGATTTCCGTTCTCGAGGTATCTTCACCACTCTCTGTATGTCTTGGCAACTTTCGGCACAAATTCGTGCTCGGGTGGCCTCCTCCATAGTCTACTGGCAGCGAAGACCCACTCGGGGTGGACTAGGAGCTTGTTCTGTTGCATTGCCCATCGAGCGTAGTAGCCAGTACAGATTTCGGAAACCACGTGCGTGACCGACTGGGACGGCTCCCAGACAATGGTTGCGCCTAACTTTCTTGCCATCTCTGTTACCCAATTGGCTCTCCCGGTCAAAATTCGCAACCCTTGAGAACGTCTCGATGCAGTAAGGAGAGCACCGTCCTGACATTGACTGGCCCTCCTTTTCCATGATCGTATTGATCAAAGTAGCGTTGGTGGATGGCCTTGAGAACATCGAGGATAATTGCCAGGTGGGGTCTTTCATCTTCGCTTTCGGGATTCTTCAGGGAGGCAATCTTTACGGTAAGTGCGTCGATCATTGACGAAATAATTGTATGGCTCGACTAGGATAAGATTCTCCTGGTGGCTGGGCCAGAACTCGGGGTCGCCATCAAGGATTAGTGTGTAGGATTCCATGGCAAGGACAACGTCGAGGCTCTTCCAATTGTTTACTCCTGTGATTGAATCCAACTTGGTAATTACCCGATTCCCAAAATAGCAACATTCAGGATCGAGCAAGGGCAACATCCTGTCAGCATAGGATCATGGTCCCATCATGTAAACAGTCAAGTCGAATATTGTGCTCCCCTCCCTTAGGGATGAGTGGACAAAAGGACGCAACTTTGTGATCTTTACGCCCTTCGTTTCGACAAACAGGTCGCCAGTGGTCTTGTCCAGATCATTACATTCTGCAACGAGGTGCTGCTCATCAGGGATTAAGTTGGAGCAACTGGTCAAGTGAAGTAACATGTTACCTAGATCCAAAATTAGGTGGAGCTTCCCCGTATCGAGCAGATTCCGGGATATACTCTCCTGCAGTTTCCGGACCACCTTCCGGCCGACCCTAAGCCCTGGCTCGAGATAGTCCAACCTCAGATCGCACCAGTCGTCCGTGCACTCCTTGCACACGAGGCAGGTTCCCTTTTACACCAGAGGTTGCACGCATCCAGCCTCGGGTTTCCTAGGATCCTTCTTCTCTAGAGTCAAACAGAGAGAGTCGATCACATGAGTGCCCGAACCACAAAGAAGAGGGAGATTTAGGAGAAACTTCCGCATATCACTCGACGGCGAGAGAGTTTCCTGGACAGGATCCTCGCCGGAGCATGGGACCAGTGACACAGCTAATGGCAAGGAAGACATGCTGCGGCAATTCAAAGAAGAGAAACGAGGGAAGTAATTTTTTTTACTGAATAACGAGAAAGTTATTGGATGAAGAGAATTCATTTCCAAACGGGATGAGTGGTCTGAAGAAAAGATGATACATATATGTAGACTTGCACGTATATATATACATAATATATAGTGTTGTATAGATATGGAATATGGGATTCATAAGATTAGAGATAAGGAAGAAATTGAAAAATTGAAATAATAAAAGTAATAATCTATCTGATGTGATATTTACTTGTCATTTTGAAAAATTATATATTTGGTGAATCAAATTTATCGTATCAATTAATTGATTTATGTTAAAAATACTGGATAGAATAGAACTTTGTACCTTGGCCAATACAAAATCTACAGTTCTAATTAAGTTTAAATTACAAAAAATTGGAGTTATTCAATTGAAATCTTTACCCGATCAAGCTGCGGTTGGTCTACTAGCCAAAATACTTCCCCTCAATATAAAAGTAACATATTCTCCTTCGATTCTTATAAAATAGAATCATCATTTATGCCGCTTAATTATATCTATATAGGCCTCAATTAATTAAATGCTGATAAATCCCCACCTCTGGTATGAACCCATGTAATAGGTTAATGGCCCAATATATACTAGTTTAAGATGATATAGCCCAATGAGCCTCTTGCTATCTTACATCTAAGCTCGGCCTAATCGTGAACCTCGGCCATTAAGGTGATGCAATGTAACACATACATGATATCATAATCCGAATGCATAGTGTTTCCAATGCTCAAGGGGATAACGGCAATTTAACGAGAAAAAGAGAGAGAGCCAAAAACGTTTCTTGAGATCTCTTTGGTTGTGGAAAAATTTTAGAGTGCTAGGGTCGATGCGTCCGAGGGAGACGAGAGATTATTCGGTGATCCTACCTCGCCACATGACATGAGAAAGAACCAATTAAATTGCAATAAACTAAATAATAAGTACTAATCACTCGATTAATTGTGGTAAGTCTTCTTAATTGAAATAATATTATTAGTTTTTCTTCACCACATCATTATGAAGTAGGATTATTTAATACTTTCTCGAGGGAGACCGGTTCGCTTTGCAATTAGGGATTGTTTGGTTGGATGTAATCTTCTGATTTTCCTAGAAAAATCCGAAGATTATATGACCTAGCTATTTTACGCCGTTTGGACGTAAAGTGATTCCCCGATAAAGTAATCAATTTCCTGGATTAAAATTTTACGGGTGTGGTTGGGAAAACTTTTACGATTGAAACACTTTGTTATTCTCGGATTACGACCGTAGATTCTATATCTTATTTCTATAAAAACAAATCATATATTATATTATCACCCACATTTCCCTAATCCAATATATAGACCAAACACAACAATTTTTTTTTTCGATCTTTAGCTCAAGTAAAATGATTCCATAGTTATTTTTTTTCTTGTAATCTTCACATTTCCCCGTAATTTAACAATCGGCGAATCAAATGGCCCGTTAAAGTTCATGAAAACAACAATATCATTGGATGTTGGACGGTCATAAAGAAAAATGGTTTGCATGTTCCATCAGAATTATAATGAAAGAAAAAAAAATTCTAGGGCAGCTATTTGACCGTTGGGTTAGATCAATTTGGCTTTGATTTTCAGATGGAGATGGGACCATTTATGACAGGCAACGGCATGGCAGGGGCAGCACTGTCGGGATATGCCTCGCATGTTCTATATAAACCAACACATACGATTTATCTATGTACTTGTCCCAGGCGAAATCGGACATCGATGTCAGAAAATCCACCGAGAACAAACCCGAGCAAGCTCGCGGGCAAGGTGGCCATCGTGACTGGTGGTGCCAGTGGCATTGGAGAGGCCACGGCTCGCCTCTTCGCAGACCACAGGGCCCGTGCAGTGATAATCGCCGATATAAACAAAACCCTCGGCGAGCAGGTGGCGGAGTCGATTGGGGCTCAGGCCCAGTTTGTGCACTGCGATGTGACCCACGAGGATCAGGTGAGGGACCTCGTCAACACCACGCTGCGGGCCCAGGGGACCCTGGACATCATGTTTAGCAATGCTGGGATAGTAAGCCCGCTGGAACAGACAGTCCTCGGCCTCGACCTCTCGTTTTTAGACCAGCTCTTTGCGGTCAATGTTCGCGGGATGGCGGCATGCGTCAAGCACGCGGCGCAAGCCATGGTCGACCGGGGCGTGAGAGGGAGCATCGTGTGCACCGGAAGCGTCGCATCCATGTGCGGCGGGGTCAAGCGGACTGATTACCACATGTCAAAGCATGCCGTGCTCGGGCTGGTGCGGTCGGCGAGCGTCCAGCTCGGGCCCAAGGGGATCAGGGTGAACTGCGTCTCGCCCTACGCGCTTGCAAGCGGGCTGACTCGCCGCGCGCTTGGGATGGATGCGGCGGATGACGTTGAGAAGGTTTACGGGCCCCACATGCTGCTGAAGGAGAAGCCACTCAAGGCAAGCCACGTGGCGGACGCCGTTCTGTTCCTCGCATCCGATGATTCGGAGCTCATCACCGGCCACAATCTGGTCGTTGACGGCGGCTTCCTCATCCGATCGACAGCCTGAAAACTTTGTTTTTCAATTTTCTCATTTATACATATCCAAAAAACGAAGAAATTAATTCCTCCTTTTATTATTTTCTCGGATAGCAGAAAAATAATGTTGTTGTAGTTGTATAATATATAATATGTATATGGGCTTCGAAGGAAAAGTTTCGTACTGGGAGTATCGGATCGAGGAAACAAGAGCTAATAATAAGTGCAAGTTACGATTTATTTTTGTCTTATAAAATATTATCTAAGAAATTTTTATTTTCACAATAATAAGAGGGCATAAAAATTAAGCTACAAGAAACTGAATGTATTACAATATCTTACAATTGCTATATTCATACGTGATAGAAATATCGCCACCCAAGGGGAAGACCGCATCAAGGTCGTCTCAGACAACACCAGTTCTTCAAGCCAAGGTTGGGATGGCCTCCGATCGGTGAAGCTAGGGGCGTGGCTGAGCTAGGAGGTCTTGGCCGAGCCTCTCTTCCCCTCTCTCTCACTTTTCGAGTCTCGAGAATAAACAACACATTTAGAGTTAATCGTAAGACACCACATCTATACATAGATTCTTAGATTTACCTTAGGGATTTAATTGCAATTATTAATTATTCTATATGAATTAATTAATCACAAATTAGCCCTTGCACTTTAAGTTGTCTAATGACTTGGCCTCCAAGCAAGAAAGAAAGATAACTTTTGTCCTTGACACAAGTTTTCACTTATAGACCATCTATTTATATGAACTTTTTAAATAAGGAAACTCTCATATTTCCTTAATTAGATCTACCTTGATGTTGGATTCAATTTCGGGATGTGCTAGCACCTCTGCAGCCACATTGCAAGCCTTATTCGATAATTAATTCCTAATTAACTTCTTTAATCAGAATTAATTATTTTCTCGGCTTAAATACGCTTAATGTGTGTGACTAACTAGGTTCATCACCAAATGATAATGGGATCATAATATCAACTCGTTTAACTTTACTGGAAACTCTTTTCGTAACCAAAAGTATAATTCCTAAAATGTCTCGGCTCCCAAAGTTCATGAGTGATGCCTAGTAGCATATCATGACAACTTAAATAGTAACGAATGTATAATTAAACATTATAATGAACCTGTGACCAAATATGCCATGCACTGGTCTCTTCACTACAAGATCCCGGTCTAGCCAAGGCCACGGTAAATGTCAAACCCTATAGTCGACAATACGAATCATCTGGTTTCATTCTTCGATCTGGAGCACTTAACGGAAATTCTTTTTTATTCAAGTCTATCTATTCCGATCGAGGATTTTTTGATCCAGAATAAAACTCATAACCATATGACATTTTCTCTGCTCACTCAGATTAGTGAATTCCGTCTTGATCAAACACTTACCTTCAAGTATAACTAACTAGGACCACTATCTGCTGAATATACAGGTTAAGCACAAATATATTAGCAGTAACAAATCTTAATTACCCATACATGGGATAACGTTCCATCGCAGGTCTAAGGACTATATGCATTAATACATCTAGATAATATTAATTGACATTAATAAATTATCATGTGAATATTATCTAAACGTCACGTTCGACTACTTATATAAGCATCCACATGTCTGTACTGCCAATAGTTGTCAGATAGTATGAGACTCACTACTCTATCATCATTAGTATCTGTATACTAATCATGGATATAGACAGAGTGACAATTTATTCGTAAAGATAATATATAATTAAATCTCTTACGATCATGAACAATTTAAAGATATTCTTATTGAAATATTGCGCTACTCATATTTTTAACTCTTTAAGAATGAAGCAATAAAATATCTTAAGGATTTTATTCTAATAAACACAAACAATATATGAATAATATAATAAACTTCATTGCCATAAAAGGAATTATTTGAATACATAAACTGGCTCTATGGCATATCACTTACAGATACGTGAACCCACTAATTATGATCCATATCTACCCATGCTTCCAGTAACCATCTTTTACCTGTAATCTAACGACTTTGTATTTCTAAAGTGTGGTCAGGATTAAATCGATATCTAAATAAAAATTAGCCTAAATCGATAAGACGAGTACCTCTCACATTAAAAAGAAAAACAAAAGGAATATTCCAAACCCTTGTCAATGGTTTGAAATAATGGCAGGATGCAAAATGACATTTACCATAAAATATTAATACAAAAGTTACTTATAAATTAAAATATTAAGTGAAAGATACAATATAATGTTAATATAATCGCGCATGATTGTGCAACTCTAACCACTTTGTCTATTATATTCCACCCAAAAGCTTCTCCAATCTCCACCATCTAATATTATCATGGAGATATGACAATGTCAACCATCTATAGAAAAGGGTCTTTTTGCTAGGCAGCATTGATTACTACATAGCTATAGTGTTTGTTTTTCAGGATAACAATCATAAAGCTTCAACATTAATATTAAAGATATTAAAAAAATTACATTTCAGTAATTTTCCTCTTCTCATATTAGGTATCAAGAGATAAACAGCTAGTACTTGTGGGTGGATTCCTCTCGAACTCTCGAACGTCCCGCCGAACAATAATAAGCAAGACACCGTCGTTCTACTATTACCGGCTACTTTTTTTCTTTTTTTTTGCTTGAAAGGTAATTCATTACTGGTTTCTTCTCGCTCACAAAAGAAAGCATAATTATATATGTTTGAAACAGCAACCGTAGATATTTATGCTGCGTTTGGTTTCAAAGTAAGATTTTAAAATCAGATTTTGATTTTGAAAAAGAGTGGTTTAAATGAGATCCACCCTTTGATTTTGTATGAGTTATTTTGTTTTGTTGTGAAAAAAGTGATATAAAGAAAGCCCACTCTTTGACTTTGTATGAGTTATTTTGTTTTATTGTAGGTATAATTAGGTTAAAGTTGTAATTTTAAAATCACATTTGCAAACCAAATAAGCTATTAGACAATGTCTATGCCCACCAATTAATATGTATTACACACGAGAAAAACCTGTCAAATAAGGTGATTTATAAAAACATTATGAAGCTTTTTCGGTACTCATTCTTCCTAAATAAATTAGATTCGAGTAGTGTGAATGGAGAAAATCAAGAGTTTTACTCTTTTGATGAGCTGATTCGACTTAATCTAGATTAGTAGAGACTTATTATTGGGATTTCGGATATCCGGGTGCACAACAAAAAAAACGACGAGATATATTTATTAAAGAAAATTCTTTTTTTATATGATATATTATATATATTGTCAGAATCAAATTTAGATTTTTTTTTTGGGGCTCAAGTAGATAAGTGGACCCTTTATTAATACACAACAAAAATGGATACATGGTAAAATACCGATCATAAATTACAAGAGCGAAAACAAACGTTTAATCTATGGACAAACTACAAAGGAAAGATAGGAGAAGATCAAAGAAGAACATATACAATTGTAATTTGCTATCTTGAAACCGTCGGTTCCAATCACTACATGTTAATAGTATTTCATCGTGGACCCCAATAGTAATCTGGAAGGAGGACATCTTAAATCCACAATGAAATTCTACTCTAGAATAAAGTTGATAGTTAGGGTATCTCAGGCCAGTATCCGAGCACAAGATCCCATTAACAATCACGAATAACATGCATAATCAATCTATCTAATCATTAACAGCTAAAGCCCAAAGTAATCAAACTAGGGAGCCTGGTCGATTCATACCAGTGATCACCACTGGCCCTGAGTAATCAAACCAAGGAGCCCCAAGGCCTCTTTGATATGGTCAGATCAATGATCACATAGGAAGCCGAGACCTGCAAAAACCAACAAAAAGGTATTGGTTTTTGTCTGCGAAAGGTGGAGAAATCAGACTATTGCCACAATCGTTTGTCGTGGTGGGCAATGATACAATTGTGGGGAGGAGATGGGAGGCCGAGAAAAGAAACCGTCATCGGAGGGAGATGGAAGAAACCGATCAGTATAGGAGGGTCAAGTACGAGGAGGCCGCGTCTACTGCATCGTTGCTACCGTCTCCAATGCGGATGAGGACACTACAGGTTGGGGTCGTTGGGCAACCCCTTTGAATTGGTCATGGCCAGTTTGAGTGAGGCGACGGTGGCGAAGAGGAAGAGTGCATGTTCACTGGAGTAGAGGAGGAGACCGCCACCACACGAACCTTACCTAAGACAGAGAGGAAGAGGGGAGGGCCGCTGCGACCTCTGGGACTCCTAACAAAACTGTCTCCACCTCAGATTGAAGGCGATAGGGAAGAACGATTGCAGCCATAGAGACAACCCGATAAAGGAGGGGCATTGGGTCTGATAGGAACAGGGGTACCGCAATGACCACAATAGCAAAATCGACCTCAAGGGAAGGCGATCTGCACGGCTACAGACACAATGAGCCGCCATCATCACTTCTTACCGGGCCTCCATGATAGATCGGGAAAGAAGAATGAGAAGGATATAAGATGAGGTAGACGGAGGGAGAAAAAAGCACCACCACCGAGAGGAAAGGGCAACGTCAGCTTTCCATTAGTGGCGGCATCGACACTCGACGTGCCTAGCTGGAGCTGGACCTTTTCATATGAAATCAATAGGCCGCGTCTTTGGTGATGCATCAAATTTAGATTGCGGTATCTTTTCCTCAGAAAGAAAGAAATTTCACAAAATTAGATTATGAATAAGTGCACATGCAATTTCACTTAATTGTTTTTTTTCTAGGGTATACTCTCGTATCTAGATGTCTAATTTGTTCTGATTAATCTAATCAAGTCGAATTGATCTATTAAGGAGTAAAATCTTCTCAATATGAATTTTTTTATCTAAAAGACTTGAACTCGAGACTTTATTTAATATCAGCAAAGACCAAATTCATTCAACCAACTCACTTGGATCACTGAATTGTTTTTAACCGCATTTCTTCTTCACAAAGCTAAGCATAATCTATATTTCTCGAAGTCTTGTTATTCCTTTAGTTAGATTTGCTTAAGCGAATTGTAGAATTGATCAAGGCCAATATATAAATATACAAACTTATTAGTTTTTCATCATGATCATCTTCACTGATGCTTTTTTTTCTTCCTAAAGAATTTATATTCCTAACACTATTTATATCACAAATGAGCTCTAATAGACATTACAATTAGCTTTTGCCAATATAAATAAACAAAATAAAAGTTAGCTATATTCCAAATATTTGTTTCTATCAAATGATCGTCATCATTGTTGCATTCATCAACAATTGAGATTATAAATAAGAATAAAATATGAAAGTCGGCCTTGGTAAGTCATTCAATCGACCAAAATCATTATTGCTCGAAGCCTTTGACAATTACTTGTTGTTACCCCTTTAGATATATTCGCTTAAGTGAATTATAGAATTGGCTTAGGCCTATATATAAATATATGAACTTATTAGTTTTTTTATTAGGTTCATCTTCACCGATGCTTTTGTTTTCTCTCCTAAATAAATTTTTATTTTTAAGACTATTTATAGGCTTATAACACAAATGAACTTTAGTAGACAATACATTTAGTTTGAACTAATAATACAAAATGGTTTTAGATATAAAAATTAACTTAATTAATGAACGAAATATCCTTGAAAAATATCAACTTACATGACAAAAATTGTTAAATATCTCTCTATATCAGGGAATAACATAAGGAAATTATTGTTGCCCAAAAGAAAAACTGATCAGAGGCCGGGAAAAAAATGAGAAAGATCAACATGACCGACCTCCGATGAACTCTCCAAGAATACTACTGGAAGCCTTGAGCCATGGCGCGGTTTGACGAAGTGAAACAAAACATGCCGATTGGAATTGGCCATTGTAATCGAAAATTATTTTCCCGTCACAACGGCGGGACATTCAGCAGGGGACTCTTTTCTTATTGAAGGCATCGCGAAATTAATGAGGGAGTTGAAGTTTCAATTCAGTGAACATAATTTTCAATTATGAACAAAGAAATGCAAAAATCGGTTGTTTGTGGAAATAATTTGATGATAGAAAAGGTTGAAACCTCCATATCAATTGCTAGATGATGATCGAACATGGTGAACGGAATTGAAAATGATAGAATGAACCTATGAAAAATCGAAAAAAGCTGGTTAAAAAATATAGAATGAACCAATGAAAAGTAAAACAAACCGATTGAATAAATAAGACTAAATTGGATTTGCAAAAAACTAGACTATCGGTTCAGTATTAGTCCGATTAATTAGGGTCAGCTTTTCCCATTATTCGATTACATTTTATCTAGCATGTGGACACGTGTGATGTGTGATTAGGTCATGTGTCAGATGAGTGAGGAATGAATACTAATTATTGTGAGTAAAAACCGCTAAATGAATAATTAAAGGACTACAATTGAGGGGAAAAATATGTAAATTATGAATAGTCAAGGTTTTATGTTGGAATATTTAATGGATATGATTAGTGTCCCACCATAAGATATTATTTAATGTCTTATACTAGAAGCACTCTTTGGATATTATGGCACACATAGAGAAAAATCAAAATGCAAATTCAATATGATTGATATAATCGTTGAAAAGTTCCCTCATGAAAATTAAAGTTCGAAATTCGAATCACTCTAATATCAAATATAATCTTTATTGGTTCACTCGATCGTAGAAATTAATCGTACAAAATCTTGTCTTGTTTAAGAAAAATGATTTATTACACAATATAATCCAACGTTGATATATATTCGTAGATCTATCCTAACGTCTTTTTTTGCCTGAGATATCCCAACGTTACTAGTTTTTGCCTGAGGCTAGATGGTGATATTAAATTAGTAACGTTGGAATACCTCTGGTAAAAAATCGACATTGTAATAGATATAAAAATATCTGTCAACGTTAGTCTATATAGTGTAATATATCTTAAAAAAAAGTCAGTGTCCTTTTTACCCTCCGAATAAACTATCTTAAATTCGGAAAACTAATTAATATCATCGCGGTGGGTCCACTTTCCCCACCACCCAATGAGATTCAAGCACTAGCTTGCCATGTTGCACCGAGGTCTCTGTCAGTGGGACCATGATGTGACGGAAATTTCGGAGGCTTCATCTGAGCCACGCACGTGGCGCCGATCCCCGAGTCTCCCTCTATACAGCGACCTCGACTTCTGCAAAGGGTTCCAAATGGCACTTTCTAATTGGTTTTTCTTTACAAGGCGTATTGGAAATTCCTCATTAGCTTCCTTTCATTATAATTATTCTTTTAATTCTTAAATAATTACGAAACCCGGAAGACTGATAGTAAAACATCATCCCACCTACAAAATATTCACATGGTTTTCAAAACCATCTTATCCGAAATTATCGCATCTCCCGATTATCCCAACCGCGATTATGCTTAAACCATCCAGCTGTAGATAACGGGCTATTTCGTAACCGGAAGCAGGACATGCCCCGGAGAATGGCTCGATTGGGGACCCAACATATACAGCCTGCGCCGGTTAGGGAAAAGTTAAATAAAGCCTCTAATGAGGATGATTATAAGAGGATACCCAACTCAGAAGTTAAATACTTTCAATGATTAAGACCTTTCCATAGATTTTCACATCAGCAAAGGGTGTGGGCCCCGCCACTCGGTGAGAAAGCAGAACACCTGCTTATGATGCCATAATCATCCTTGCATGGAGGAGATGATGATGACTACTCAGCAATCATAAGATTTCCCACCCTTTGCATGATCATAAGCTTTTGTTCATGGCTTCCTTCCTTCACGTAGCTTCTCACAGGGTGCTGCTTTATGAATCGAGAAATCGACATAGCTATACGGGGGTCCCGAATCGATCCTTCTATCACATTCGTGTGCCGGCTCTTGACTGCCAAGAGAGCAGAGTCTCTCATTTGAGTTGGTAAAATCTTTTATAGAGATTATTGGAAAAAAAAAAAACGAAGAACACTGTTTTCCAATAAAAGGCATTGGATACAGAATTTCACGAGATTGACATGCCTTCTTCTAGATGCATATTTATTAATTTACACTCCCCAAACAGTCCCTGAACAAAACTAAATTGCACTCATAGACCTGGATCTACAAATGAGGCAAAGACTACCGATATTTCGAGCCTGAACAACAAAAGGAAATCCGCCATTAATTGAACTTATTGCTGTTTACACGCCCATGCCCACGCTCAGAACGGAACACGACACGAGAATATGAAAACCAACATGGCAATTGGCAAATGATCTAATAAGACCAGGACCAGAAGGCATGATCAAGACCTGAGAACCCGAAATTACACGAGTTCGAATCTTCGAGCTTTGGGAAAATGTTTGCTGTCACTAGGGAGTTCTTGCTAAGCTTATCGTCTTCGTCTTGGGAGAGATCTGATTGGTCTGGCTCGAAAGCGTAGGAAGAATCACTGGGATCCAGAAGCGAAGAGTAGGAACCATCGGCATAATGTGGACTTTCTGAATCGAATATATCGCTCTTTGCCGAACAAATGTCTTCCTGTTTCGAGCTCAATGTCGGAGTTTTGGACACTTCACCATCAGAAGCTGAATCCATGCCGGGATTTTGTGGTGGTTCCTGAGATAATTTGGCAGAAAGTTCGGAACTTTCGGTCTCTCCATCTTTCACCTCGAGCTTCTCCTTGAGGGAATGAACCTGCACCAGAAATACAGTTAATATTCAACAAGACTCGGGAATAGTTTATGAAGCAATTGAATCGAGAAAATTCTTACCTCGGCTCTCAGTTTACCCTTCTCCTCGAGGAGAGTCTCATATTCGGCGGCCAGGCTTTTATAACTCGATTGCAGGACCTCGAAGTCCTTCTCAAGCTGCTTCGTCTTCCACCTTGCTCGGCGGTTCTGGAACCAGATCACGACCTGCCTGGGCTGAAGGCCCAGATCCTCGGCGAGCTGGACTTTCCTCTCAGGCTCGAGTTTGTTCTCCTCCTCGAAGCTCCTCTCGAGGAACCGGACCTGATCGGCCGTCAGTCGCCGCTTCTTTTCAGGCTGCTGGAAGTACTCCTCCAAGTCCTCGTCGGCGATCTCTTCGTAATCGAAGGACCGGAAGAATGGTCTTTTTGATCCATTCCCGCCTTTGGCATCTTCAAAGCTGAGCATGGATCTCGGACCTGAATCGCAACATAAATTTCAGAACTTCTCTCAATCCCGACATTGTTTAATGAATGATGAATCATCGACAACTCCGAAATTCATCCATGTGTCGAAAAGCGCACATCATTTCCTTTATCAATCAAGATTCTTCTTTTTGTTATTTTTCACGCAACCCGGATATCTGTCTCAACTCTTAAAGTAGCAAATTTTCTTAGAAAGGATGCTAATCTGACCTATCGCCATCACAGTCAGAGGTACAGAATTCAAAAGAGTAAACCAGAATCCAATCCAAACAGAGCAGAGCAGGCAGAGAGAGAGAGAGAGAGAGAGAGAGAGAGAGAGAAAGAGAGAGAGAGGTGTACCGAGAAAAGAAGAGGACCCAGAAAAGAAGGAGTCAGAAGAGAGAGGGACCGCCGAGTGGGTCTGAAGGAGGCCGCCGGGCATGGTGGGTCGAAGCATATTCTTCCTCAGATCTTCCCCGGGAGCTGGCAGCTGAGAATCTATGGACGGAGTGGGAGGGATGAGGTTTCGGGAGCTGTGAGCGGTGGAGATTAAGACTTATGGCGGAAGAAGCTGGTGATGATGATGGCAGTGATGTGGGAGGTGGAGGAACAGCGGCGGCAGCTCACACCCATCACTCAGAACAATGAAGAGATTGACGACACAGAGTGAGAGAGAGAGAGAGAGAGAGAGAGAGAGAGAGAGAGATGATTGGAGTTGGGGAGGGAGAGATGGCAGAGAAGAAGAGAATAGGGGTCATCGCTCCGTTACCGGGATCCGTTTACTATTTTTTAATTTAAGCGTTTAGTATTTTAATTGAAGTGTTTAATATTTCTAATAATTGTCATTAATACAAGTATCTTTTTCCTTTTACTTTCAATTAAAGTGATTAGTGTTACCATTGAATTATTTAGTATTTTATATAATCTATCACAAATATTACAAGTATTAAACACTTCAATTAAAATATTAAATATTTAAATTAAAATATTAAGCGTATTATGATGACAATGAATTTTATTAAAATTTCCTTTGAGGATGATGCGTTTATGATCTTTGGCAGTGATGGAGAGAACATAGAAATGGAGGAGTTTTCTTTTGACCAGAAGGCCAGGTGTTAGCTTTTATTTATTTATTATTTGATGTGAGTCCTCATATCTGGAAGTTATTTAAGCTTCACTAATTTAGCCGAACTAGATCAGTCCACTAAGAGGTAAGCTCTCACAGCGTGAATTTCTACATTCACAAGAATTCAAACTCGAGATATTGCTAAAGCTGAAATAAGATCCGAATCGCTCCAACCAATTTAAGTTGATTTTATTTATTATTCGTTTAGCAAAACAAAAACTTTTATTTATATTTCCAAAAAGAAAAAGCTTCTATTAATTTATTAATTTATTGATTTATTTGTTCATTTTATTGATTTTATTTGATTTAATGGTGTAGTCTAATATTGTTTGAATTGGTTGTGATTACCATAATTTCTTAGACTAATTAGAAGTTTTATTATTCGTTTAGCAAAACAAAAGCTTTTATTTATATTTCCAAAAAGAAAAAGCTTCTATTAATTTATTATTTTATTGATTTATTTGTTCATTTTATTGATTTTATTTGATTTAATGGTGTAGTCTAATATTGTTTGAATTGGTTGTGATTACCATAATTTCTTAGACTAATTATACTTCTAAGATGGGATGATATAGTTGAATGTAAGAGTTAGCATGAGTCTCGAACGACGTATCATAGAGATTGTTGATCTTGATATGACAATTAAACGAACAACCGGGCTATATAGAATAAGTGCTTCTGAAACTTCTCTGCATACCTTCCTTAGAATTTTCAAATTTCTGCATGATTTGCTATTTCGGATCGAGATTTGTGTTTTGAAAAGAGTTCATATAAATAACTCATGAAGATGCAGATTTTACGATTCTTAATATTTCTTTCTTTAGTCTCAGAGAACAGTTCTTATTATTAATTCAATCCCATCTCCTCATTTTTTTTAAATAGTATTCTCAATTCTATAGAGCATGTTTTCACGGAAATAACTTCATGAAAGATTTGACACTTGCTCGTGTAATTGTTTGTAGCTTTTAAGATAAGGATAACTATAAATTATGACTAATTTTCCACCAACTTATAGCATTTCGAGCAGATTTCTAAGTTAAAAATAAATCAAAAGTTTTCATGGAATGCCATAGAAAATATGAGAAAAAGATAATCCACTTTGACTCGTTTTTATAGTTTACACACTTTTGTATTACCTCTTCTTACTGCCGTATTTATGTTAATGCATTTCCTAATGATACGTAAGCAAGGTATTTCTGGTCCTTTATAAAGAATATAGATCGTAGATATTTGTAATCAATCATTTATCACTTGAGGAGGAACAATAGCATTTCATTGCTACAAATATGGATTATTGAAAATAATAAGACATGTATTTGGATATTTCCCTTCAACTATACAAGTATTCTATATTTGATACGAATAATTCTAGTTGAAGTGAATTCTCCGAAGAGAAAATGGATTATGGGAGTGTGTGACTTGAACTATTGATTGAGCCGTGCAGATAGATGTCAGCAGAGTCGATCGACACATACGAGATTACTGGTTTCATACCAGCATCATATGATTGTTGCTTGCGTTTCGGATAAGCAAGAACTTGCCACCTTGTTTTTATCCAAATTTCAATATCAATATCGTGATTATCAAGTTTATCACATTTGCAAAGCTAATTGAACTTAATTATTACGTTCAACTTATTAAAGGAAGTATGAGATATCGAGTTTGTATCTTTATTAGCCAGAAAAAAAATTGCATGTCGACAATATAATTGAAAAAAAATCTAATTCTATATATATATAATTTTTTTTCGAATAGGTCCAAATAATATTTCATAATCCTATATGAATTTGGTAGCAAATGAACTATTAACTAATATTAAGCAAGAGGATATAATTAAGTCAAGAGCGAGTGAGGGAGGAACAGGTTCAACTGACCGGGTCAATGCCAGCCTTCTCAGCAACAACAGGTGGGTCCAACCGGGCCAGGTCAACGTGATCATTGGGCTACTCTGTCACTTCTCATCTCATGCTTCATTTCTTTAATTTTTAATTAAAAAACCTTTTTTTGGGGGGTGAATTTCTAAAAATTTCAAGCTTGTTGTGATTTTTGGCCCCACACAGTTTTGTGGTTCAAGTATGGTCCGTGCCTAAGTACATGGACTGAATAGAGAGCCCGAGCTATACCTGTCCTTGTCTCACGTACGTACATCTTATCCGTAAACCCATGACATTTAGATTACAAACCGAATTATCGATCATTAAAGGTTGTGTTTGGTTTTAGAATTGAATTGAGTTGAATTTTGATTTTAATTGGTTTGTAATGATTGTATTGTTGAATTATGAGAAAAAGTGTGAAAAAGTAATGAATAGTTGAGAGAAAATAATAATTAAGTAATAATTGTGTTGTTGAATTGTGAAAAAAATAATAAATAATTAAGAGAATTTAATATTAAAAATTAAATTGAATGATTAAAAAAATTGAAAAAAAAAGGAAAAGTAATAATTGTATTGTTGAATTAAAGATAAGTGGAATTAAATTGATTAATGTTAAATGGCAGAATGTTAGGAGAAAATCTCCAATAGATCAGTTATTATCTTAGTTACTTGTGAATGTGATACAACAATTTAACTCTCAATTATATATCTTTCAGAATAAAACAAAATTCATGTTGAATAAATTGCTCTTACCGTTGATTATTCACATAAAGTAATGTATTCACATCTCTCTCTCTCTCTCTCTCTCTCTCTCTCTCTCTCTCTCTCTCTCTCTCTCTCTCTCGCTATGTCATTCCCAATCAGCTAATCATCATATGAGGCATGAGATTTGGACATAAATTCCTTTTATGGGAGTTATCATGAGCACTACACATGTTTGAAATTCGCGCATGCATGGATTCATATGCTTATAAGGAATAGTGAGAGAATGGGATGTCCGTCGAACGTTGTCATCTCGTATCTTATTTTTAGGGTTTAATTTGTTGTACTGCTCTTCCTATGGCATGTAAGTTTCATTACTCAGATAAGATGCAAGCCCGTGCCGTTCTCGTATCGTGATTATATAGTATCGATATATGTATATATCCCTATTGCCACTGTTCAACGACATGACCGTTTAACGTCTATGTAGGGGACAACTAATGAAATGGTAGAGCATGTTCCAAAGTCGTACAATCTGTCAAGGTTTTCTAGCTGATGGGCATCATGTGAGCTCGTCCATCTACATGATCTGCATGCTTTTCTTGACCCATCTGTAATAGGACATCCCGCGTCTATATGTCACGTATAGACAATTCGTATCGTGTCGTATTTATACGTGTCGTGTCTAAACGGGTTCGTGTTATCGAAGTCATAACCCGTACACGACACGATTATTAAACGGGTTAGGTTTTGGAAACCCGTACACGACACGGTTATATTCGTGTCAACCCGTACACGACACGTTTAAACCCGTTTATCGAAACGTGTCATAATAGGTACACGAATACACGACACGATTAAACCCGATTACCCGTACACGTTTACATGACCCGTTTATCCGATAAACCCATTTACCCGGACACGTTTACACGACCCATTTACCCATTCAATCTGGTTACCCGGACACGTTATACGACCCGTTTATCCGTTTATTTCCTCCATGCATTGCACAGTTGCACTGCAGCTCAACAAAATTTCAAACACCATCCAAATTATACTGAAAGCCAAACACAAGTCTCATCCATCAAAAACAAGTCCCAGTTCTCAATTATACTCATCCAAATTATATTGAAAGCCAAGCCTATTGCCTTCGAAATTTCGAAATTAGGGTTAACCTAAGGATATTTTCGTAAATTCAGTTAGATAAACGGGTCAATGTGTTACACGATTACAGTAACACGATTAAACATGGTTAAATAAACGGGTTTAATCGTGTATAATCGGGTTACACGGGTTCAACCCGCTAAGACACGTTTATTAATCATGTCTAAACGGGTTGGACCCGTTTAACTCCGTGTCGTGTCCGTGTCGTGTAATCGTGTCGTATCAAATATTGCCGGCCCTATATATGTGGACCACTAAAGGGGCCCTCAGGCTGTGCATTTTAAGCTGATAATACTCTAATATTAGTGGTTAAAAGAACAAACAAAGACGAATAGTGGGCGTGGATGAGGCCCGTTGCGAACCATGGTCAAGACACTAATCCGATGCAAGCTCATACTTTTGCTAATCCGATGGAGGTAATTACTTTTGCAAGCTCTAGGTTTAATCCGATGCTAGTCATATATAATATTTCATCCCAAAGAGCAGAATCAAGTAGGCCGGCAGCACCGTGTGCATCGTCTGCCAGTAAAATAGAGGAAATGTTTCAATTTTGTAGATCATATAATTCAAATCTATATGAAGTTACACTCAAATTTATTCACCATACTCGCGATAATTCCCCGGAGATGCTCGTAGTTTTCTAGAGGGACATTGTCCTCTAAGCTTACTCTTACCCTTCCCACTTGGACCAGCCTCCTCCAAACCCTTCTTCTGCCCTTTGACGTAGCTGTAGTGGCCTTCTTGGAGGGACCTGTAGCAGTAGTAGCCTTCTTAAGGGCCCCTTGATGTGGTAGAAGAGCCCTCCACGCCACCACCCTTTTTCTTCGAGGGGGCCTTGGACCTTCCCTTGGTCTTGGCCTTTCCGGCCTTCTTTAGGTGCTCCTCGCTCTTCTTTATGCCCTTGCCCTTCTTGTAGTAATGATGAGCCTTCAAACTATACATAATCAACTTATTTACTTCTTCCTTGCATGTCTTGCATATCCACGAGAACTTTAAATCGCTTTCATAATCGATCATCTCAATCTTCTTATCCAGTCCAGGTTCAACAGCCCTAGCAGGCGGAGGACTCGGTATTCCTAAAGCGTGATCAGAATTAAATTAATACCAAAGTAAAACTTGCCTTAGTCGATATGACGACAGCATTTCGCATTTATTTAAAAAAGAAGGGAATATTTCAAACCCTTGTCAATGGTTTGAAATAATGGCAGGATGCAAAATGACATTTACCACAAAATATTAATACAAAAGTTACTTAAAATTTAAAATATCAAGTTAAAGATACAATAAAATGTTAATATAAACCCGCATGATTTTTCAACTCTAAGAAGTTAAGTTCCTTTTTCACAAAGTACGATAAATATCCGTCTTCTAGACAAAAGTAGTTTGAGGGTGAGTACGTGACGGTTGGAGTCCTCTGTCCATTCCGAAGGAACAATAATCTTCTGAGTATCAACTCCATGATTAACGGGCAAAGGAGGGTCCTCCTCCGTTGGTAGTATTGTATGTTACTAATGAAGCCAAACGTACAGGTACGACTGCATTAAGGACCGACGATGAGATTAATCAGAAAGAAGACTTATACATTATAGGATGAAATGTTTCCGGTACTTAGATACGAACAGCCTCTTGGAGATAGATGTGTAAACTGGTGATCTTTGTCATGTTAGGGGAAAAGCATAAACAGAGCAATGCACACAAAGCAAAGTGACTAATCTATGCTTTCCTTCCATGTGCGGTATCGGGTTATAGAAACAAATCTAATCTCAAATATCTGTATCGTGATATCTTATAAAATCTATAAGATATCAACTAGCCTAATTTGTTGAAATAATCTTATTCTCAAATAACGATAATAACATGTGTTGGTTTAGGTAATTTGACACTTCTTTCCTGCATCTAAGATTTCAGGTTCGAGTCTTGTGGAAGAAGATCCGAGAATGTGAGTTTCATTCGTCAGTGGATTGACCGGTCTCGAATAAGGATTAGCTAGAACCAATTAAGTTTCCAAATATTAGATAGTGTACGCAAGAAGAATTAAATAATAAAAAATGTGAAGAACTATAAAAACTAAAAAAAAGAAAAATTAAGAGAAGAAAAAAATAGGGAGAGTGTGCGAGTGGAAGAAATCTCTCAACTGACTACCCTGGTCTTACACACCATAAATTATTGTTTTATACAATAAATTTTATCCCTCTTTTGGACTCTCGATTGTTTTTGTCGGCGAGACCACCGGTATTCTCATAGTCTAATAGTTGAAAATATCGGGGAAATCCCTCCCATAGGGAGGAGAGGAAGCCCGTTGATTTGGGTTGTCGGTGTTAGCCATAATAGAGATTATTGAGATATTATTTGATTTTATTTGATGATGTTGAGAAAGCTTCATTTGATAACGTATCTCTTAGATTGCTTAGTGACCGAGGCAGGCAATCAGAAATAAGAAAAGATTGTAATTCAAGTTTTAAACCCTAAGTCAAGCCATGACCATAAAGAGGCGTGAAAGGGAGGAGAAAATTGAGCAAATTCAGGAAGAAAATGTCAGGAGATCCACTCTATTTGTTACTGAACCTGCTGGCCCTCGCGTCACCCTGACCCCTTTAAATTATCAAAAAGAAAGAGATTCAACCAACAAAGATCTGCATAATAGACTTGATGGAAAATTGCTTATATAAGCTTTTGTTATCATCTTAATTCTAAATATCATGTCACTTAAAATCAATTTGATACATTTTTTCTATTTTTTTTCGATGAAACGATTCCTTGAATTCTTTACATGTACATGTATTATATGAATACTTATTTCGCTGCATAAATACTTGTAGATTCCTTGAATTTTTTTTATATATATTATATGAGTAATTATTGAGCAATATGGATACTTGTTAATTGTTTAATTGAAATATTACGAATAATAATCAAATATTGAAAATTAATTTCCATTTTATGGGCAATGAACCAATCATAAATAAGAAATTGAATATTAATTACTTATCAAACCAAACTAAAACTAAAACTTATCATTCAATTTCCAATTCCATTCCACCTCATTCCAATTGCATTTCTGTTTCCGTATCCAAACCCCGAAGCAAACGGGCCTAAATCTTATCTCAAATTGTTACATTTTATTTTTCTTATTCTTAATTTTTTTTTCTTCCTCTTACAAAACAATCCATCCACAAGCGTATTGAAAAATAGTACTATAGTTGGAGCACGGTAATGCCCGGATACTTTTATTTAAATTCATGTTAAATATGAAAGTACTGGCGCCTAATTGACGAAATATATTTTTATAGTATCGAAGATGAATATAATTTAATATTGCATAGGGCAGATCACCTCTAGTTTCCTTTCCTACAAAAGGAAATATAGATGTCTTTGAAATTTTTTAAATTTAAAAAAAAAATGAAAATCAATTGAACCAAAAAAATTGAATCATTTCAATGTGATTGGTGATTAGAGCTTAACAATAAATTCTCAACTTAGTATTCTCTTTTAATATTCCAGTATCTCATTTTGCATTGTGTGTTCTCACACGCCTCAAGAAAATGGCATGGCGGAACATAACCATCAGTATATATTAGACATGGTCCGTACCTTTTTAGTTCAAAGTCTATGCTCAATGAAATTTTGAGTTGATGTTGCATCCGATGTCATGTTCAAAATCAATCGTCTCCTCACACCTCAATTGTGAAATTCCTCCCCCTTTGAAAAGCTATTTAATAAATTTTCGGACTAGAACTTTCTCGGTGTGTTCCCGTGCTCTTGCTTTCCGAATTTAACTCCTTATACATCACCCAAGTTAGACCTCGCGCATTTCTCGGACATGCAAATGAGCATAAAGGATATCGATGTCTTGAACTCAATACAAATCGTGCTTATATGTCTAGGCATGTTCAATTCGACGAGTCTATCTTCCCACATCAATTTTTTACTCAAGTGGCTCGTTCTAATCCCACCTCTACTCAGCCTCAAGTCCCTACCTTTCAGCTCCACCTGAGCCTAATTGATAAAACCAAGGGGCGGTTGACTTTCCCATGGGCCTCCTCCTTTGCAGCCCACAAGAGAGAATGCGTTCTCCGCATCTCCTGGGCCTTTCCAACCAATTCAACGAGCACTTCCCCACGCAGTTGATGAGACTCTTTGGCTTCGACTGCTCATCCACGACATCGGCTGCCACTCTACAAATCCGACCATTTCTTGTCACGATAGTGTTACCACCGTAGCATACCTTGTTGCGAATCCAATTCAGCATGATCGTAGCAAATACATAGCGGTGGACTATCATTTTGTCCGAGAGAGCGATTGGCACGTGGTGACCTTCTCGTCTGTTATGTGCCTATATCTATCTTTGTGATTGGCAGATATCTTGACTGAGAATATTTCTGTTTCTCTTTCAAACTCGTTGTCGCAATCTGTTGGTAGCATAGGGGCCAGTAGATTGAGGAGTATGTATTACAGGAATATTCGGGATATATATAGGTGATATCGGTATATTGCGAGCATCTCGACGCAATCTTGTATAGTTTCTCTGTTATATATACACCTCAAGGCAATTCGCAGTAACCTAATGACCTGGACGCCGGACGTAGGAGAATCAAAACAGGAAAGCAAGCAAAGAAGGTAAAAGGCCCAAATCAAATGTATACTTTATTCTCAGCAAAAAAAAAAAATGTATACTTTACTTAATCCTGACCTCGCATCCTAATACAAATTTCCTCTGCCTTATTACCGTTTGCTTGAGACTATGGTGCATGGTAAGTAATATATTTGTGAGTTTGAGCATAGTCATTGGAAAGCTGAAGGTTCGGGCCATTGCCAGTCATATATAGAACTTACTTTGCAAGAATTTTCTGTATGAAGTATGAAAGACTAGGAGTGACGAGAATTATTTGTGTCTGCTCGGCTACCAAAAGTCGAAACGATTATGAGTATCTCTGCCAACCCAATTCACATAAGGACCCTGTGCCTATCCTAATGGAAGTGTTTCATGAGACTCGACAATTGGAAATGAATAAACCAACACGATAATCAGCTTTTAACTGATGCAGTGCATCTTACTTCACAGGTTCTCGATGCTTCTTCCATTTCCTTTCGCGTTGCTCTCTCTGATGCAACTCTTACGAAGCACTCTTATGCTTGATCAGGCTTTTCCAAAACGATCCTCCTCAACAAAGCATACTGAGTGCCCCAGTTAGAGAGAAGAAAGCGGTTGTAAGGGCTACTGTCAAGCGTCCCACCAACACCACCAATCGACCAGTCCGCTGGGCCATTTGATCATGATGTTGAAGTGGATAGAACATCTCTATGGAACATCTTTTTTTTGTGGAAAATGAAAGGTAGAAAATATATATAGGAACGATCTTGTACTGGTACTGTATTCCTTGTTAATCGCAGGTCTGGTGTCTGTATATCATGAAGGGTGACACTTGAAACTCTAAGCCAGTTATGGAGCTTTACGGCCGATATTATGTCAGAGCTTTAGACGTATTATCTGCATGTCATAGTATGTACCATCTACTGTCTTGCATTCAACTTTCGAGATATCAGCAAACCTGAAAGATAAGGTCACAAGTAAACGAAAATCACCCCTTATTCTTATCAAAGACCTCCACTGCTCTGCCGAACATTGATCTTGTTGCGCACTGCTTCTAGATAATAACTTTGAGCTTCCTGTCTTTGAGTTCGCCTTGGATCCCATGAATGCATGAATTCTCCGGCAATGTGAAGGTCTTCTCAAAGTTGAACGTGTCCTCACTAGTCACTAGCCCTTCTTTCTCTGAAAATGGTCGCTTCAGAGCCACAGATCTCGAGTTTGACTGCCCCTCCCCTGAACTTTTCAGGAGTAGGCAAAAATGCCCCAAGAAGTTAATTTCCTTAATTACAAAGTCATGTACCAAAATAGACCCCTCTCCAAAAAGTTTACTAGAATAGGCCTCGTGCTCTTGGCCTGTATCGGAATCGAGTTCCAACCAGCCCCACCGAGGAGACCTTGCACATCCAATCATCTCAGAGAGATTCACCATTTCTCATTTGCTACTTTTTGTGAGCTCTAGCAAATCCATGATTATTAGTATCCAACAATATGACCAAGATGTCTGCTATAGGTCGTGCCCGTCACCGCAATTGCCATGCTTGACCAGTGACTTTCGTTGGCGAAATCTCCAAGGGCAATCGTGACCTCTTTTCAAATTCCAACAACATTCTCTGATGAGCTAGAGAGGAGACAGCATCGGTGAGTGAGACAGAGAGGGACTGATCAGTTACGAAGGTCGATGGTTCTGATAGACTGATCTACGTGCACACAGGATGACGGGATCCAGAGAACAAACGTGTTCAAAGCAAAATATATATATTGATGGGTCTGGGCGGCTCTCGCAGCCCTGGGAATCACCTATGGACTGAGGGCCTGGAGATAGCTTGTCGTTGAGTCTGTCCAGTACCGAGCCCTTGCAGACAAAGCAATGGACGCGTTTTACAAGGTCAGCAACACAAGAGCCCAGATCCAGGCTTACGTTTTCGATGGTAAGTTTTAGTGCAGAATTTCAATCTTCATCATCCTCGCGTCTTGTTAACCCAGTGAATAATTTTTGACCATGCTCTGTAATTCTTCTGAACTATTGCAGTGATTAGAGCAAGCATGCCGAAGCTCACCCTCGATGAATCCTTTGAACAGAAGAATGAAATTGTCAAAGCTGTTGAAGAAGAATGCGAAAAGGTAATGTAGAAAATAATTCAGATAATAGCGGGCCAATTACATGAGAATGGACTGATTCGATGAATCACACACCTTTTCATGTTTGTAAGCCATGTCCAGTTATGGCTATGAGATTGTGCACAGTGCAGACACTGATTGTTGACATCGAACCTGCTAAGCATGTTAAGCAGGCCATGAATGAGATCAATGCTGGTAAGTATGAACAATTCTCAAATACCTCGCGTTTGCACTTATTTCCCTTCTTTTTTTTCCCTCGACTTAGGTTGTGTTGTTAACTTATGTTGCACATTTTATTGATACTTGTTCTCAGCTGCGAGGCTGAGGGTTGCAGCGAATGAGAAGGCCGATGCGGAGAAGATCCTGCAGGTCAAACGGGCAGAGAGAGAGGCCGAGTCCAAGTACCTGTCAGGCCATGGGATAGTCCGTCAGCGCCAGGCGATTGTGGACGGTCTCAGGGACAGTGTGTTTGGTTTCTCGGAGAACGTCCCTGGAACAAGCGCGAAGGATGTGATGAACATGGTCGTTCTGACTCAGTACTTTGACACCATGAAGGAGATCGGAGCAACCTCAAAGTCGTCCGCTGTTTTCATCCCACATGGACCAGGAGCAGTCTGCGATGTTGCCACTCGGATCCCGATGGTCTCCTTCAGGCCTCAGTCCACCATTAATTTGCTCACCTGGCAAAAAACGAACATTATTAAGTTTACTGAAAACGCAGATCTGCTTCCTTCTAGTATTTCATGTTAGGTTGTCGTCTTCGAATTTAAGGTGTACTATTGGTTTACTTTCTACTTCCTTATTATCGTTTGCTTGACTCTGGTGCATGTTTACTGGTTAGTAATAATTTTCGTGTATGCTCCGATACCAAAAGTTGAAATACCATTATAGTACGTCCACAAACCAATTCAAATGCCTGTGCCTACCCTAATTAACAACTTAGGGTGTTAAAGTTGTTAAGCACAAGTTTGATGAGACTTGACAATTTGAAGCGAATAAACCAACATGATAATCGGCTTTTTACTGGATATAAGATATGTTAGTTCACAGGTTCTCCATTATTTCTTTCCCCATTTCCTTGCGTTGCTCTCTCTGATGCAACTATTTCGAAATACTTTTGTCCATGATAAGGCTTTTTCCAAAACGATGCTCCTCAACAAAGCATACCGAGTGCTCCAGTTAGAGAGAAGAAAGTGGTTGTGAGAGCTTCCGTCGCGTCAAGCGTACCACCACTACCAATCGACCTGTCCGCTGAGCCATTTGGCTATGAATGTGAAGTAGATAGAACAACTCTATGGAACATATTTGTCGCCAATATTTTTTTCTCAGTGCTTAAACGAGGCCGAGGCCTAACAAAAGAACCAATAATCTGAATTTAGGAAAATGAAAGGTAGAGAATATATAGGAACAATCTAACACAGGTATGGTAGTCCTCGTTTAATCGTAGTTATGGTATCTGTACATCATGAAGGGTGTCACTTAAAACCATGGTTGTTATAATCGCGATTCGAATCATAAAATCTTACGATTCTATAATTCAAGGGGTAGCTACCGATTCCGATTCCATGGCATGAATCGGGAAGGTAGAATCGTGACTGAATCGCGATCCAAATCGCAGAATCGTAGAATCAGACCAATTCTACGATTCTAGTTTTAACCCAAAGTCATATGCCCCCTCTCTCTCCCCCCTCATCTCTTTCATTGTGCAACAGTATTGCTCATCGGTTCTCTTATTTTATGAAAAGTTTGAAACTTGTCTCTTGACTGTAAGTGATAGGGACTTAAAAAGTTTTTGGAATTGCTTCGAATTGGGTTCCGACCGATTCCTGATTACCGTATGGTTTGAGATGATTTAGGCTGAAATTTTTTCGACTTTTTTAGGTGCAAAGATGATTCCAAGAAAGAATAGACCAAGAAGAAGTTAGGGAGAAAAAACAACTTCGCCTATAGGATCCGTGACCACGATACTATATCAATTTTCATTTGAGGTTGTTATAGTGGGAGCGCTCTTTTGTGAAGATTAAGCACCATCTGATTTTGACGAACGAAGTAGGAAGCAACAAGATTCATCATTTGATGTTTACTTTTACTATTTCTGACATGGGATTTAGTGTGTGTATATATATATATATATGCTTTTTTTTAATTATAGGTAGAATCTTACGATTCACGATTTGATTTTACGATTTACGATTCCACGACCCTCGATCGATTCTAGGTAGAATTCGATTCTAGGTAGAATTGAATTTCTGACAACCTTGCTTAAAACTCTTAACACAGTTATGGAGCTTGTTGATATATGTATTGTTATGACTTTAGAAGCGTGTTACAGCATGTATTGTCTGCTTTCGTACATACAACTTTCGAGATACCGGGAGCCCGAAAGATAAGGCCACAAGTACCGCAAAAATCGCCTCCCTTATTCTTGTCAAGGACCTCCACTGCTCTACTGAATATCGATGTTGTCGTGGACTGCTTTGGGATAACTACCGTGAACTTCCCGTCTTTGAGTTCGCCTTGGATCCCATGAATGTTTGAATTTTCCGGCAATGTGAAGGTCTTCTCAAACTTGATGGACCTGTCCTCACTCACCTTTCATTCTCCGAAAATGGCTGCTTCAGAGCCACAGATCTCGAGTTTGATCGCCCCTCCGCTAAGCTCTATAGGAGTCCCAAGAAGTTAATTTCCTTGTTCACAAAATTCGATAAAGATCCGTCTTCTGGACAAAAGTACAGGTGAATTCCATACAAGGAAGTTTGAGTGTGAGTAAGCGATGGTTGGAGTCCTCTATTCATTCTGAAGGAACAGGAATCTTCTGAGTATCGACTCCAATTACCGGGCAAAGGAGGTTCCTACGATGTTGGTGGTGTTGTGTGAGGCGGCTCCTGAATCCGGGTGTACGCCATTAGAGATTATGAGATTAATCAGCAAAAGGACTTAAATGTTAGGATGAAAAGTTTTCGGTACTTACGTACAGATGGTTTCTTGGAGATAGCTGTGTAACTGGTGATCTTTTCCATGTTAGGGGAAAGCATAAAAAGAGCTATGCACATAAAGCAAAGTGACTATTCTATGCGTTCCTTCCATGTATGATACCGGGTTGGAGAATAAATGATCATTTAGCATTCGAAGCAACGGTGTTATATACATGAAACTCAAACATTTTTTGTTTAACATGCCTGATTCTATATGAAAACAGATCATTTAGGACGAGTTATATGCGACTTAGAATTCTCACTAGCTGCAAGGTAGATCGGGACAAAACTTATCGGAAGTGACCACCGGATATCGGAGACTAGATATATCACAATTCTTCAAATGAGTTGTTGTTTTATTGATCCATTTCAAAGAGAACCAAGGGCGGTCTGTAGAGCGACGGGAAAACAGGACAATTCGATTTACTTGCACTGACTTACGAATTATGGTTTTATTTCTTTTGTAACTCTATAGGATGTAATAGTTAAACATGATCGGCATGCTGTTTGTTGTACAAAGAAGATCTAGCGTGGAATCTCCGGAGCTTCCCTCTAGGAACCCGAGCCACGTTTTAGAGATGTGAACATCCCGAGCGAGAAGGCGAGGAATGCTGTCAGAATCACGGTCTTGTTATTGCTTATTGTTGCGATCCCCCAACTGAATAGATTATTACTCTCACTGCAGCTTTCTTTTTCGTTCTGAGCCTCGCCACTTTTCTCCTCCTTTGGTTCTTTGGATTCGATTCTCGAGGTGTCTGCAACAGATTCCTTTTCATCGGCATTATTCCCTGTGCCGGCTTCGTCAATCTTGGGTCGATCATACTCATCCTCTGGCAGTGGCACTGGCCGTTTTGGGATCGTTACAGTGAGTAGCCCCGCTTCCAATTTCCAACTGGTCCTTTGAATGTCTGAATTTTCCGGCAGGTCGAAGGTCTCGTCAAAATAAACAAACTTGTGGTCGCTCGCCATCCGTTTTCCACTGATGTTCACTTGGTTGGATCCTTCGGTCCGAAGCATAATCTCTTCCTTCTTGAAATCTAATCAAACAACAGAAAGAAAACAAATGAATCAATACAAAGTTCAGAAACCACGGACTGAAAAGCAGAAGCCGGTAAAATTAAAGCACGACGACAGTGTTAGTTAGTTAGTTCAGTACAAGGAAGATCGATAAGAAGGTAATGGTTGTTCGGGTCCTCCGTCCATCCCGAAGAAGGATTCAGCTCCTCGGCCACACGGGTATCGCGGGAGCGAGTTTTCTCAGGAGCCCTGGTCTTGCTTCTCGAAATTAGGTTCGGCATTGAAAAGAGCAAATCCAAGGGCTCGGGCTAACCACCAAACGGACCGAAACCACTAAAACAACAAGGAGACACTGCTAGTGAGTATATATTCCGATGAAGATATACATATATTCGCGTGGTCGTGCGTTTCGAAGTTCGACGGAAAATCGTGGAAACGAGAGGTTTCCTTATAAGGGGAAGCATATTTGATATTATTCCTAACTTCCTTTTGAATTAGAGAGCATAGTCAGGACTCAGGAGCGGTCTCAAGCAAAGCCATTCTTATTATTCCTTGCTTTCCTTCCGTATCACAGCCGAAGACTTCCTTTAAGAAACCGCAATCACGACGCATGTTCCGCAATGACATATATATGGATTCGTCTCACTATTACTATAAGGACGTATTCTTTAGTTACTTACCATTGAGAGTGCATATCCAAGTGTGCATCAATCAATATGACGAGCACACCTCGGTATTTCACCGAAAAAAGTCCATATTGTGTTTTGCATTACGAACAAATTAAAAGGAAAAAAAAAAAGAGAAAGAAAATTGATGTTGGGTCTATTGGGCTATGGAGCTATTAACTGTGAGCCTAGAAGAAAGCCCATTGTTGAGGCCCAAGTGAGCCCAACATGGGCCCATTTCACTTCTAACTTTTGTAGAATATCAAATTGGCCCCAGAACTTTGTATCTTTCAAATCTTGACCAACTTTCCCTCTCCAGCAAAAGATTATCTCTCAAGCGTCGCGGCACGCCCCACTTCCTCTTCCCATCCGCCGCCACTACATCCGCCGCCACCAAATCGGTGTACGCAAAAATCCCTTTTTTGAGAGGTTTGGAACGGCTGCCTAGCTCTGCTTTGCCTGCGCATTGATCTTTGAACTCAGATCAGCAACAGAGTGGGAAGAAGAAGAAGAAGAAGCCTTTTTTTTTTTTTCTCCCTGAGAGTTGATCTTCGAATAGAAGGCAAAGTCGAGGAATAAAGTGGAGGGGAGTGGAGAGAGAGTGGGAAGGCGTGGCGGGAGACATGAGCTCCGTATCAATGGAAGGAAGCTCCGGAAGCCCTACAGCTGAAGACCCGGGAGAGTCTGGAACCGGCAAGAAACTGGTGATCGAAGGGTACCCCGTCGACGGGTTGTCGATCGCCGGGCACGAGACGTGCATCATCTTCCCGTCGCTGAAGTTGGCATTCGACATCGGGCGGTGCCCGCAGCGCGCTGTTGCGCAGGACTTCCTCTTCATCTCCCACGCCCACATGGACCACATTGTAAGCTGCCCTCTTGATTTCCCGTCTCAAATCATCTGTCGTTTGGTGAGGAAGTTTCAATTTTTTCCTCAAATGTTGGGGGATGATGAATTTTGGCCAAAAAAAGTTTTCATTTTGCCCGATATTTGTCAATCAGTAACACTAATTGTTGATTTTTTTTCTTGATTAAAGCAACTGATAGTATTTTTGTGATAGAATTATCGTCGGTTTTCATAGTCGATGAAGAAGCATATTGGTTTTGGAGTTCCCATTGAGTTGTTGCATTTCGAGTTTCAGATAATTATTCAATTTATTGAGTCACGAAATATTGCTCCTTTCTATAAAATGTATTAAGTAATGAGGCATTCATTTATTAGGGAGGAGTCGCCATGTATGTTGCGAGTCGTGGATTGTTCAGTCTGAAACCTCCGACAGTTATCGTTCCAAGTTCTGTGAAAGAAGACGTGGAGAGTCTCTTCAAGGTGCATAGGAAGATGGATGGTTCGGAGCTGAAGGTTAATCTCATTGGCATGGATGTTGGTAATGCTCGCCAGTTCAAAAATTCCAAACTTTTTGGATGTATAAATTCAGTTGCTGGCTGTCGGGTTTCGCTCACTTTGCTCCATACTTGCATTATCCTAGATCCTACGACTTATGCATGCAGGAGAGGAGATTTCTATTAGGAAAGATCTTAAAGTAAGAGCTTTTAGGACTTACCATGTCATCTCAAGCCAGGTCGGTCCTGGTTTTTCGTCTTTGGATTCTCTTTATGTTTATTTCCATAGGAAAGATAATCACTCATTCTAGATCAAAGAGTGATTCTGAGCCTGACAGTTCTATTTCTCCTTCTGTTGTATCATAGGGCTACGTAGTCTACTCTGTAAAGCAGAAACTGAAGCAGGAGTATGCAGGCCTTTCTGGCAGAGAGATTCGGGATTTGAGGTTGTCTGGTGTTGAGGTAGGCAGATCTTTGTCGTTGCAGTTAGCTTTTATTTGGGAGATGTGGCAGCATTTCTTTCTATTTTGTTAAATTCCAATTTGTGTGTCTCAATCCTATTGTTATCTTGCCTCCATGCATAAATCATAATGATGTTTCGCATTTCAGGTCACGAACACCATAACTGTACCTGAGATTGCTTTTACAGGAGACACAATGTCTGACTTTATAGCTGATAGTGATAACGTCGATGTCTTGAGGGCTAAGATTCTAATCTTGGAGGTATCACTTCCTATTCTAATAATACCGTCACTATGTGCTAAGTTAAAGGGTAATAAGTGGTTTCTGATGTTAGTTATTCTGATGCACCGTATCTTCTAGAGCACCTTCATTAATGACACGGTGACTGTCGAAGATGCAAGAGAGTATGGACACACTCACCTGTCAGAGGTTAGTTTTAGAGACATGTACTTTGTCCCCTAAATGCATTCATCGAATTTAACTCATCTGTCTCTGCTTGCATAACATGGTCTGCTACTCGTAATAACACTCCGCGCTTCCTTTCAGATTGTTGGGTATGCAGATAAGTTTCAGAACAAAGCCATACTTCTAATCCATTTCTCAGCTCGACACAAACGTGAGGTACCCTTCTGAAACTCCTTGATGAAAGCAAAACAAACCAAAGAGCAAAATTTATCTTGTATTTGGTGGAGATACTAATTTGCATTCTCACTCGGTAGGAAATCGAAGCAGCTGTCTCTGCGTTGGAGCCACCTCTATACGGAAGAGTCTTTGCACTCACTCAAGGTTTCTGAACTTACTCGACCATTGGAATTAAACAAGTTTCGGGGGGCATTTTCTTTGCTGTCATGTGTCCTGTGTAACAGTTGGTTTGGGTTCATGATATTTTTGCATTTTTTTTTTCTCTTCAGTAAGATAATTCCGTAAATTAGCAAGGCATGGCGAGTTAGGATCTTACAACTGTTGCTTGCTTGTATGTAACTGATCGAAAATAATGTATCGTTCGATCTAAATGGAGTGTGTGGTCTCCTTCTGAAAAGGTCTTTTCTCTTTCTTTTTTTTTTTTTGTGGGGTTAGTTGTAATCTGCGTAAATTCAGAGGGTTGACTTGAAAAGATAATGATCCTTAGCATAACATATGTTTGGTGAACATAACGATATTACAAGCTTAACCAATTTCTGTGACTTCACCGGATCAAGAACGCGGTACGTATATATTGGAGTAAATTGCGCGTATGAATGTTGTCAAATGAATACCGATGGATGAACCGACAAATAAGACTGAAACAACATTACAACCTGGCCCCGATTCGTCAATATGGAGGGCACGAAGAATGTCAATCAAGTATGGTCCGAATTAGTCCATATTCTCTTCCTTCGAAGAAAAAATTAAAAATTGATAAAACATTGACAAGTAATAGCTTTCATCAGTCAACTGTGTATAATCTTACATAGACAGAAAGCAAAATGTAAACTGCATTTTTTTTAATAAAATCTCATGAGCAGTGCAGATTCGAAAATATAATGATAAAATAATTTCATAAAATGTGTTATAGTTAATAAATAGCATTATTAGTGGACGAACTTTATATTGACTGTTTTCAATCGGAAGAAATATACATTAGGTGGAAATTTTTGTGAATAATCGACTTAGGCGATACAAAATCAAGAATGTTATTATAATTGATGATGTTTGCCCATAATCTAGGTTAGCTTTATCTTCCATGTGCAAGAGCTGACTAGTTGACTTTGATAAGTATTTTTCTTTGGGTTTGACATGCTGCCTCTGGTGTGCATTTACATTGAAATCTAGGTAGCTACTAACTCATCATTCACGTACATGAAATTAATTAATCCTTTCCAATACCAAACATGGATAGATCAAGTCAATCAATCAATCTATATCTATCAATCAATCTATATCTATACATAAAAATATGACAATTTTATCCAATTTTTAATATTTCAAAAATATCATTATACCCTCGTGACTTCTCCTCGCACCTTTTCAGATCGTGACTTTTGGTCGCACATTTTTATTATTTATATAAACTGGCTCTTTCTAATCATTGCTCATTTTCAACGTTTTATTGTATCGCATCTCTCTCAACCGAGTTATCCATTCATCACAAATATGTTTATTCTATTATTATTTCACAACGATTTATAGTTTCAAAATTTTGTTGAGTCATATGTTCGTTTTCAAAGTCTGTTGTATTGATCATACATTTATTGTCTCATCACTATGAATCACGTGGTTATTTTCAAATCCTTTGTAAATTTCTACCTTTCTTATATCTTTTACTTTCACAGTTTTGGTGCACTTTGCTAGTATGAGTTTTTCTCACACACTTATAACTCTTTATTTATCGCTTATTCTCATCATTCGTTGTCTCACATGCCCTATCATATTACCTCAGTCGAATTAAATTTTGCATATCTCTTCTAAAGTACAACCCTTCCGAAAGTGTTTCTCCAATTTTTTTTCCTTTTTACCCATGATAAATTAATAATATTACTATTTTACCTTTACTCAAATAATACGAGTGCTACTAAACATCACATATTTTCAATAGCACGACATCCTTTCATTTGTTTTAATAGAAAAACTAACTTTTACGTGTTCATTCTTATGATCTTTCAATTTCAAGGCACCCTTTCATCTTTCTTCACTATAAAAATTACTTGACATATTTTTCTCATAATTATTCACTCTAACGAACTCAAAATATGAAATAACTTCTATATTCAACTCTCATGATTCCTTTCTCCCCTTTCCTATTTACATTTGTATTTTTTTCTATTTTCTCTTTCAATTTTTAATTACTTATCCTTTTAATTGTTCTTATTCTTTGACTTTGCTAATCATTGAAAAAGAATTCCTCGTATTCTCTTTCTTCGGCCATAATCCTTTTATTTTTTTCAATTTTAAAAAATCAACTCATACCTTTTCTTTCTCATGATCTTTCGATTCTAAGGCACCATTTCATACTTTTTCACTATAAAAACTATCTAGCATGTTCTTTCCTATAATTATTCACTCTGGTAAACGCATCAAATATGAAATAACTTCTCCATTCAAGGCTCGTTGTTCCTCTCTCATTTTTCCTATTTACATTTGTATTGATGAATTTCCAAAATTTATATTAAGAATTTTGAAAATTATTCTATAAATAGATATTTTCTGATGAGTTACTAACATATATCATGTGATTAATTTGTTTTTTATTTTTGATGAATTTTTCAAAATTTATATTAATTTACTTAAAAAATTATTTAAGACATTATATCACCGGTAATTTGTTTTCAAAGTCCCAATCAAATTTTTTATAAGATTCTATGGATACAAAAGTACGCATTTGGGAGAATAAAAAAGAAAACAAGACAAGAAAAGTTTCAAAAAAAAAGATATATCATAGCCTTAATTTCTTTTTTTATTTAATTTTATTTTCTCTTATCTCAGATTTCTTTTTCTCTCATTATTTTTATTCTCTTCTGTTTCTTCTGTCCACATACATTCACTACCATTTTATCCATTGTCACTGTAGTGCTTGCCGCCACCACCACCCAGTAACAATGTTGCACAAGCTTAAAGTTCTCATGCTGTCAATGTCTTCTCTCACGAACTCTAGGTACATTTTCGTTCTTGCTGCTTAAAGATACATGTGTGAAAATAGAGAGATAAGTTATTTCCAATGTAAATCTAATATCGAATATCAACACAACTTATCAATTTACAACTGAAATTAAATTTACCTATGTATTTTCATCATTATATACCATTTATAATTCTACATAGTTGTGCTATTATTAAGAAATTTATAAAATTGTGATAAAATTGAAAAAAAAAAACTTAGGTAAAGATAGAGATAGAGTGGGGGTTGAAGACAAATAAGTAAAAAGTAGAGTAGAAGATGAACACGTGTGAATTGATGGGGGAGCCAAATAAGAGATATGAATTTTATATATTATGTCATTCGAGTATTATGTATTTGAGCCTTATGAAGGATGATTTCACGTGTGTTACACATTAAACCTTATCCTTCTTTGATAAGGTTAAAATACATAATACCCGAAGGATATATTCTTGTAAAACGATACCAGAATTAATGGGCCACAATATGTTCATCAGTTCAAAATCATCTTTTAAAAAAGAAACATACAAATTATATACAAATTAATAGTATTTCATTTTGATTTGATTTATGACCATATCTAGTTAGAAATCTGTTCTTATTTTAATTTATAAATAAATAAAAAAAATTTAATAATGTCTATGAGGGTTAATGACCCCAAAAAAAGTAGAAATTTGGCCTTTTATTATTTGTAGCAATACACTTTATATCCCACCTAAGGCATAAGAGTAAATTTAATTTCAGTTGCAAACTGATAAGTTGTATTGATAATCGATATTAAATTTTCATTGGAAGCAACTTATCTTTCCATTGTTACCCAGGTACCCTTGAGGAGCAGGAAAGAAAATGTACCTAGAGCTCATGAAGGGAGGACATTGACAACATGAGGACTCTAAGCTTATACAACGTTGTTAGTAGGTGGTGGTGGCAAGCACTACAGTGGCAATGGATAAAATGATAACCGATGTTTGTGGATAGAAGAAAGACAAGATAATAAGAATAGAGAGAGAAGAAGAAACTTGAGATAAGATAAAACCAAATAAGATAAAAAAAGAAATTAATGATATGGCATCTTTTTTCTTTGAAACTCCTTTTCTCTTTCCTTCTTTTTTATTCTCCCAAATGTGTACTTTTATATCCATAGTGTCTCATAAAAAATTTGACTCGTATTTTGAAAAAAAATTAGCAACGGCATAATATCTTAAATAAATTTTTCAGTAAATTAATATAAATTTTGAAAAATTAGTCTAAAATTGTTTGAATTTGTTTGGTATTTTCGAAAGGAATTAATTACAGGGTATATGTCAGTAACTCATCAGAAAATATCCATCTATGAAATAATTTTTAAAAATTCTTAATATAAATATTGAAAATCTATTGATACAAATGTAAATAGGAAAGGAGAGAGGGGAACTGTGAACATTGAATAGATAAGTTATTTCATATTTGATACGTTTGTCAGAGTGAATAATTATGGGAAAGAACATGTTATGTAGCTTTTATAGTGAAAAAATATGAAAGGGCGCTTTGAAACCGAAAGGTCATGAGAAAGAACATGTACAAACTGGTTTTTGAAACTTGAAAAATAAAATAAAAGGATTATGGTAGAAGAAAGAGAGTGGGAAAAAAAATTTACAAAGATTAGCAAAGTCAAATAATAAGATTAATTAAAAGAAAAGGTAATTAAAAACCAAAAGAGAAAATAGAAAAAAATACAAATGTAAGTAGGAATTGGGAGAGAGGAACCGTGAGAGTTTAATGGAAAAGTTATTTCATGCGTGATGCGTTTGTTAAAGTAAATAATTATAAGAAAGAACATGATAAGCAATTTTTATAGTGAAAATGTATGAAAGGGTGCATTGAAATAGAAAGGTCATGAGAAAAAATACTTAGAAGTTAGTTTTTTTAATAAAACAAATGAAATGATGTCATGCTATTGAAAAGATGTGATGTTTAGCAGCATTCGCATTATTTGAATGAAAGGGTAAAATAGTAATCTTATTATTTTACTGAGGGCAGAAAGGAAAAAAAATTGGAGAAATACTTTGGGAATGATCGTACTTTAGAAGAGGTGTACAAAGTTTAACTCAGATGAGGAAATATATGATAGAACATGTGATGTAATGAATGTTGAAAATGAACGATGAATAGAGAGTCGAAAGTGTGAGAAAAGGTTATACTAACAAAGCATACAAAAAATGTGAGTAAAAGGTATGGAAAGAAATGTAAAAATTTACGAAGTATACAAGTATTTTTTGGAACTAAAATTGAGGAAACGAGATCTTTTGAAAACATTTACGTAATTCATAGCGATGAGATAAAAAAATGTATGAACATGTTGAGACATTGAAAACAAACATATGGTGCAACGAAGTTTTGAAAGTATAAATCGTTATGAAATAATAATAGAATAAACATAGCTGTGATGAAAGGCTAGTTCAATTAAGAGAGATGCAAGGTAATAAAACGTTGAAAATGAACAATGAATAGAAATAGCGAGTATATATATACACTGAAAATGTGCGAGGAAAAGTCACAAGCCGAAAAGATACAAGGAAAAGATACGAGGATATAGAGGCATTTTTCAAATATTGAAAATTGGACAAACTTATCATACTTTTATATATAATATAAATATATACATGCGTAAATTTATTATATTTCCCTAATGAATTTTGTCTTTTGGGGTGTTACACAGAGAGGAAATTAGATTCATTTCATCTCTTTCAAATTTTGTTTTTTTAAGATCAACTTTTGTACATAACATGTCAAAGCAATGCTATACATAAGAGGCTTACATCATATGTATTAATATATGTATCATGCCTTTGGTTATAGCTAGCTACAACACGTACAATATTAATTAATTTCTAGAACCTTTCGAACCTATGAAAAGCTCGGTGAGTCTTTGTGATAAGTGGTTCTTATGTGACGTGATGGTGATTTAATGTAACATATTTTATATAAGGATAAATTCCGCAAACACCCCTATGTATATTTTTTTTCATAAAACAGTGAACTCCCCCATTTTAAAAATAAGATATGTGCACTGATCCCTGTTTAAGGACGCTAACACCCTTGTAAGTTTCATAATTGAATTTGATATTGATGTCTATATATGAACACGCCCTGATATCAATTTGTACATTTATGTATACTTAATTAGCAAATATATTATTGTTTATGAACATTTTCTTGCAAAAAGCCTGATCTTCTAACTAATACTGTCTTTGAATTTGATATCGATGCGCGCGCATATATATATATATATATATATATATATGCATGTGTGTATATATAGTCTGAATCCCCGTAGGACACAAGGGAATAGCAATATGCAAACGCCAGTGGTTACAAATTGCTCTATTTTTTTTTGTTTGAGCTCTGATATTTGAAAATCCAGTTGAGACTGAATTAATCTAGTTGAGTTGGATAAAGGGTAAATCTTTTTCAGTTTGAATTTTCTACATTCACAATAACTCGAATCTGAGATCTTGCGTATACGGAATAAGTTCCGAACTGCTTGAAACAACCTATATTGATCAAATTGTCCCATTTCAATGCATGGTTTGATAGGAATCGTTGACACTGTTTAATAACTTCTCACAACACCCAATTGACTTGTCCAACCCGAGAATCTAGCTAGCTAGCTCCTTAATTATACTGTTTCTTAATTAATCATTCATTCATTTAATTTCATGCGTTCAAATCCATGCATTCTCTATTTAACTGGATATATCTGTTACAAATAGTTATGGTAGGAATCTCAATCCAGTCCGTATTCTATGGTAGGAATTCTTACACTAAGAAATTGCCTAATTAAATGGTAAATAAGATGAAGACTTCGCAACTTGTGGTAAGATAACCTATTAATAGTCGGTAGACTAAAGACATAAAGCATATACATGTGTGTTTTTATAATATATATATATATATATATAAGTACAAAGCATTGACCTTGTTTAATTAGGTCTTCTTGGGTTTTTGTCTGTTCTTCAATTCTCCTTAATTGGTTAATTAGGTGGGAATACATACACACACACACATATATATATTATAAGTAGGATTTTTTTTCCTGAATATATATATATATATAAGTAGGATGTCCCTTAGGCATATATGACTCCCAAACGGGTGCATGGTTATAAGTGGATTAAATTGATTATGAAACTAATAATCAGCTTAATTATATTTTTTTAATTACATGATATAATGGGAGAGAGGGATTTGTGTATATATCCATACATAGGTAGTAACTTCAAAAGTATAAGCAGCACAAGTTTGCACCACGTACTTTTTTAGAAATATATATAGGTCAAATTAATGTTCCAGGTCTTGGATTTTTATTTACAACCAATAATCATAGTTGGTTCCATCATTTTGAAATTTGACAAAAAGTTGAAAATTCTCCTTTCTTGATAAAACATCTATTATATATATCATGCCATAAGAGTACATAAAGGGCAGAGAATATTCTTTAATTACGTGTTTTGCTTTCTATTCCGCTTCGCATCGAATATTAATCAACACAACTACAACATGGGTATAGTTATGCCAATTTCTTTTATTATGCATGTATCTGATAACAAAATTAGAAATCAAATAGAAAGCATTCATTTGTCATGTAGTTATATTGAGAATTGTTTTCTGATGATAGGGTCTCTCTCTCTCTCTCTCTCTCTCTCTCTCTCTCTCTCTCTCTCTCTCTCTCTCCCTCCCTCCCTCTCTCTCTCTCTCTCTCTCGGGGTTAGGATGTACATATATCGTTCATTTGAAAAGTAAATATCTGTCTATTCATGCAGTCAGACATTATACAAAGTCTACAGTTCAAGGTTCTTGTCATCTTCGGCTCTTATTATGACGACTGTAGTTTAATACTGGTCCAACATTTATTTGACCAAATAATTTAATTTATTTTCTTAGACATTCTTATCAATATGTCCTAGAAATCAAGTTCTCTTTGTTCTTTCTCCAAACAGAATTTGTCCCGTCATACTTGATTTTATCAACCAGAGTTATATGTCAACAATATTCTGCGGATGTGTATTATAAAACCTAATATATATAACCAGAAAATGAACTTAGCCCAACCATATATGCTCAGGCATCATCCTTTTAAAATGACACTCACAAATAAGTCGATGCTTTCTTTTTTTTTTTTCCTATTTGGTTTAAGAAAAAGTCAATGCTAATGATCTGATCAGTTGAATACCTAATAATATTAAATCCAAATTGATCTTGATGTTTCTGGGTATACCTAAGCTTAAAGTTTAGATATATTACTTATACTTTAAGATTAGATCAATCATCGATCAACTTACTTTTATCCAAATAATCACTCAACTTAAGTACTAATAACGTAATAATTATAAATACGAATTGAAAATTCAAAAGGTGGAACGTAAACAACTAAGAAACAAAATTATAGAAACGTACGGTGGCAAAGTATTGACAAAAAAAAAAGTACTTTACCAATCGACATGCGAACTTTTTATATATATATATGTATATGTATTGGCTGGTTGTGATATTTCAATTTAATAAGAAATTGGACTAATATATATATGTATATGAATTTTGTACGGAAACTTCAACGATATCAGCGGGGGCCAATGTATTAGGTGGGGTCCGATTTTTGCGGCTTGAAGCTCTCTGCGCCCACTCTATAAAATTTAATCCCTTTCATCATAATTTTTTTTCTTGACAGTTCTTTATTTTATATATACATCAACCTCTCAATCGTTGAAGTTGTCTGCCTCTTTTACTACAAGACAGAAAATTGGACTAAGGTTACGAATTCCTCGATTAGGGGGCCAGTCCTCCACCGTGCGAGCATATGTTTTCAAAGCGAAAATCCCAAGTTTCAATTTGTTGTCCCAATTGAGTCTCATGAGATCCGTAATTTTCTCAAAGAATAGGTATACGCCAGTGTGAGGAAGGAATCAAATGAGAATGGTCCGTCTCATACTCTTTCTAGAGCCTATGAAAGAAAGGGAGTTGGGACTGTGTTTTGTTTTAGATTGCAAATTGAGGGGATGAGAGAGAAGAAAGGGGCTGTTGACATTTCGCTTGCTGTGTCTGTGTGATGAGATGACAGAGAGTTGAAAGTTTTTGAGTAATTTTTAGTCAAATACTGCAGGCTCTTTCCTTAGCTATATACATATATATATATACACACACGCATTTATGCTTGACATTTTGTTTGTGGGAATACCCTTATAAGGAAAGGGAAGGAAAGAGGAGGAACAAGAACACGAAGAGAGGAGGTGAAGACCACTATGGAGGCTGTGACGAATGATATCGGACGGTCGGGTCCCAGAGCTGATGAAGAAGATCACCGGCATCATCATCCAGAAGTAGCCAGCAATAATGATCAAGAGAAGAGATTGAACGGCAAATCCGGTCATCATCTAAATGGCCATGATGATCGAGGAGTACTGGGAGACAATAACATTTCAGCTAAGGTGATTATCGATTCATTTCTGTCTCTCGTATATATATCGATCCTTCTCTTGAACTTGAGATCTGTATCCGAGCCAGTGTGTACTAGCTTTAATATGGGAACATGATGAGCTTCAAACCGGCCGAGTCCTCCATCAATGTTCGATAAGAATCATTATTGGAAATTTCCTTATATGCTTTTTCTTTTTTTGCTGAGCATTCCTTATGTGCTTTTGATAGCTAAGACTTGACGTTCTCCTTTAATTTTCTTCGGCATCGAGTCTTTCAGTGTTCATAATTAGTCATACTACATGGAGCTGAATAAATCTTATCCCGTGATGCCTTATTTTTACGGTTTTATTCGATTAATATCGAATCGTTCAAGCCTGATCTCTCATATTTCTGCACTCATATTTTTGGGCTTCAAGATTGCTCCTCCTGATCTGAGCCCCAGATCTTGAACTTCTCCATATATAAACATATACACAATATATACATATGTGTCCGAGCCATCTTCATCACCCAATCGATTTTCAGTAGAGCTTTCAACTCATTGAGAATGCAGTTGATCAAAGAAAGATCGACTTCTTGAATTATTATAAAAATAGGCAAATTTATCGGGAAAATAGATAAAGTAATATATATATTGGTCAGACAAACACAGGGTCCAATTTCGTGGGTCTAAAAGTCCTGCGCCCTTTTCAGCTAATTGTTAATAAGGTTAAAACACTAGTCGAAATCAATCATCTGGAAATTCTTGACCCAGCACAAGTTGACTGCTCAAAACGACAGCCTATGGCTTTCTTGATTTTTGGAAGGCATACAGATATTTTTTTCATCAGTGATAGCTACTCATGCTCTCTCAATATATTGCAGGTCTGGATTTTACTTCATCCCCCTTTCGCCATTGCCCGTTTCTATTTGACTATTCGCGCAGATATATTTCCACATCACTTGCCTATGAATCGATGAATCGATCTATCCCTCCTCATTTTTCTAAATCCTAATCTTTCAACTCGTCAAAAACTGAAACCCTAGGTGAGATTTTAAAGGCCTTCACCGAAAAACACCACCTTTGCATATATAGGTCCTAGCTAGATCAACACAAAACACTTCGTTTTCTAGAAGGCGAGTAATATAGAATGTTAATATTAATTAGAGTATATACTTTTTGTTGTGCATTTTCCTCTCTTAATAAATCCAATTTTAATATGCTATATTCTGGTTTAGTTTTATAAGACATACAAGAAAGGCATTCCATTTCCGGATGATCAATTCATTCGTCTCTATTTAAGGCAGACTTTTCACGTCCATAAATCCGTATTCTTGTAGTGGATATAACAAACATAAACAAACTTGCAGACTTTAATTGAGGAGCCGGCCTATATATGTATATATAAGAATCGACTTACATATGATGATTTTAATCATTTAGAGTTAACACTTAGCACAACCAGCTATAGCTATTCTATATATAAGTAACAAATTATTTGTTGCCATTGATTAATTTTTTTGTGATTTATGGATGCATTTGATTTGCAGGAGAAAGATCAGCTCGAATCTGCGAGAGCAGAGATGGGACAGGTGAGAGAAGAGAATCTGAGACTAAAGCAGTATTTGGATCAGATAATGCGAGATTACAATAACCTTCAGATGCAATTCCTCGACGTCGCCAAGCAAGGAGATCATAAGCCATCGGTTGATGCAATCAGAAAACATAAAGACATTGATGATCAAGGAACTGGTCGAGAATCTGAACTTGTGTCGCTGAGCCTTGGAAGAGCGCCCTCGAGCAGCGACTCAAAGAAGGAACAAGAGAAAATCGACAAGCCATTATCGTCAAGTCCAAAAAAAGGCAATGTTGATAAGGAGAAGTTTCAGCTAGAAGAAGAAGATCAAGAGTTGAAGCTTGGGCTGGAGTGCAAGTTCGAAGTGGAGAAGCCAGGTACCATCGAATCTACTTTGCCCACCAACTTGAGCCCTACGAACAGCTTTGAAGAACAGAGGGAGGAGGAGCCTGGGCAGACTTGGCCACCAAGTAAAGCTCCGAAGACAATGAGGAGTGGAGACAATGAAGTTTCCCAGCAAGACAATAATAATCCTGTGAAGAAAGCTAGGGTTTCTGTCCGAGCTCGATGTGATGCCCCAACGGTTAGCATCTATATGATTAAAATTCAATACTTCATCGCACTTGGGGTCCGAAGATATATAGCAATAAGACATACTCTGGCTTATAAGATTTAAATGACGCTTTTACAGATGAATGATGGATGTCAATGGAGAAAGTATGGCCAAAAGATTGCAAAAGGCAATCCATGTCCTCGCGCATACTATCGATGCACGGTTGGACCGTCTTGTCCCGTGAGGAAGCAGGTAAGAGATAATAAAGAAATTACTTACGATTACTATATCTTCGTTTTTCAACATATATTAATTGGTGTGTACTTGGATTCATATCGGAAAATATTTCAGGTGCAAAGATGCGCAGAAGACATGTCGATTTTGACAACAACGTATGAAGGAACACACAACCACCCACTTCCCATGTCTGCCACTGCCATGGCTTCCACCACCTCGGCTGCTGCCCAAATGCTTCTCTCCGGCTCCTCATCTTCGAGCTCTAATCCAGGTCAGGGCCCATCGACTGCCACTAATCTCCACGGAATGAACTATCATCTTTCGCCAGAAACCTTGAGACCTGGTGGTGCCATCAGATCGCCGTTCTACTTGCCCACTGCCTCATCCTTGAGCTCTTGCCCGACCGTCACTCTTGATCTCACCTCTTCGAACCCATCTTCATCTTCTTCCTCGCACCTGTTCACTAGGTTTAACCCTTCCACATACAGTACCTACCCTCCAATATTATCATCAAGTAGACCTTTCTCCTCAACAAGCACTCTAAGCTTTGGCTCCTCGGATTCAATCCCAAGCGCATTACCAATCACATCTTGGGGCATCAATACTGGTGGCAGCGGACTTCCCAGTTATGCCACAAGCAGTGGTTACATCAACAAGAGCCAGGAAGACAACAAGGTTGGTAGTATTTATCAGTCATACTTGCAAAAGAACAGCTCATCTTCGTCAAACATAGCATTACCTGACACTATAGCGGCAGCAACCAAGGCAATCACCGCAGACCCGAGTTTCCAATCTGTGTTGGCTGCTGCTCTCAAGTCAATAATCGGCAGCAGGAATGGTATAGGGCCGGGGAATTCCGGTGGTGCACAGTAATCGATGAGAGAGCATAGTGAAGATCTCTTAGAAGTCGTAGTCCGCTCTCTTTGCACCAAGGATATCGGTCGCCAGCTAGCAATCAGTGCTCTTGGTGTAATCTATCGGGCCAAATCTCTGCAAGATTTGATTTGGCTCTTACTCCCGGTAGTTGGCATTCAATGTAAATGGTCGCTAACGTTTGGATCGGTCGTCGCCCATTAGTTTCGAGAAGCTCTTTTAATATGAGCATGCAAATATGTATGTTGTAGGTAACTTTGGAACTTCAATTTTTTGGATTGGACGTAGAATCATTTTCAACATCATAAGTACATAACTGCAAAATCATTTTAATGTGTTGGCAATTATTTACGATGTAGATCTCATCTAATGATGTTGCCACTCATTACGTGGCCTATAGGTGAGGTACCCCGAGTAAAAAGGAAGTTCAACGAACCCCCAAACACCCTTTTCTTAAATTTTTTTTCCGCTGGATAAAACGAGACAAGAGTCCAAAAATAAAAGAAAATTTACATAATACATGTTGGTTGATCCTAACAATACAAAAGCGGGATATGGAGCTTAACAATACCACCAAATAAAAGCGCTTCTAAACCAATCGATACAGATTGTTAATAATAGATTCCTAAAGGCAAATGAATAGCACTCTGCGTCAACCAATTAGCATATTTCCCTCATGATACGTATGATTTTATCTCAACTCTCCATTCCCTCGTTAGCATAATTCCCAAATAGGAGCCACCAACATGGAAAGCTGGGGCACAAGGGTCTCGATGGACTACTTCCAAATCTAATTCCGATACCACCTTATGATAACTTCAAATCCTGGCTTGCTCCAATCCAGTCAACACACACCACAACCTAGCAACTATTGCAGTGGCTACGGGGCCAATGCTTTGTGCAAAGCCAAGAACCCAAGGCCCGTTCTCATCTCGAAATCAGACCACAGGCACTTGTTGCTCCGGAATTACCTAATGAAGCTCCATTGATATTGAGCTTGACCCATCCCACCAAGGGACCAGTCCACCTGATCCACTGCATCTCCCTATAGGCTGCTTATTGACCAAACTCCTTACTCGAAATACATGCCCGCACATTACCTAAAAATTACAAAAGATGAAATATCTCTCATGAACCTCCCTTATAACCCGAAAAAAAAATATTATCCAAAAAATTAAGAGATTAAGGAAGAAATAACTTATGTCGTAATTTACTCTATAACTGAAGGCCTTCATATAGTCGAGACAAATCTTGCATTGCCAGGACATGTGCAATGTATCAATAGATTCTCTTATTGAAGTTAAATCTATCATATCGATATTTATATATAGATAAGAATTGATCCATCTATCGATAAACTTTCCAGTTATATATGTTATTAATTTTGTTGCATTCTGATAGAGAAATTATAACAGATCCCACATTAACTTGACATTAGTTTTTGGATTAATCGAGGCACAATTGGGCTTTCGAATGTTAGAATTCACATGAAAAAAATATTTACAAATTACAGCACATATCTAAGTGCTAACATTAAAAAACAGATAATAGCTCTGAACCTGACATTAATTATCTTTTTGCTGGTGCGAAATAACTTTAGACTAATATGAAGTGTTGGCAGATATACTAATTTTATATTCAAGATACGTGCACGCAGAAGATAAAAGATGATCAATGCATGGGCCTTCCAAGTCAAAATAATGATAATATAATAAGTTTAATATAGACTAGATTATTGCCTAATCAAAATTAATTGTATCTCTACAAGAATATAAAACGAATATATTCTAGTTCTCAGTTTGTTCACCAATCACAGTGCATTGCTTTAGAAAGTATAATACAATAAAAAAAAGTATAATACAAAGGGAAAATTGATTAATGGAGGATGGAGGAAGTCGATTTGGGAAAGATATTGAAGGGTCCACTTTTTTTTACGATCAGATATTCTTAAATCTATTAGTTAATATAAGTTTTTACTGAAAAGTTAATTTAATTAACTTTGATAATGCGCTTTTAGGGATTTTCAAACTTTTCATTATGAGTAAATTGTCATATAGAGTGCATCTTGTTAACCTCATAACACCTCATGATTAAATTAGGTGCTTTTAAGTAAAAGTTTGATCTGAAAAAGTAACGAATAGTTGAGAGAATTTAGTATTAAAAATTGAATTGAATGGTAGTTAACATAAAAAAATTGAAAAAAAAAGGAAAAAGTAATAATTGTGTTGATGATAAGTGGAATAGAGTTAAAAAAAATTATTTGCCAAACAAGGCATTAAGATTTTAATACACAGAAAATATTTTTTGTGTTCGTGACTGTATAAGCTTTGCCAATTTTATAAGTTTGCTTATAGATTTCTTTTCTTTATTTTTTTTTAAGAGTCTATAAGCCAAACTTATCCTTTTTTGAGTTTATTTTCTATTTCCCACCAATATAGCTTAAGAATCTCTTCTCTCTTTTCAGAGAATTCTTCTCTCTTTTACCTTCTTTTTAAATTTTTTGTCATTTATTCCTTCGTATATTATCTTTTTCTATGGTGATATCCTTCGAAGTTTATCACAATTTGACAAAATTGGGACACAAAAATGGATAACAAGGAAGAAACTTGTCATACGTACCCTCCGACATAGCCGATCCAACTAAGGTTTTAAAATTTCACCAAAAAAAAAACTATGGTTTTAAATTCATTAAATAAATATATTTATTCATTTATGATTCCAAACATGGTATTTTGGTATAAATAATAATTTATTTTTGCAGTTTCTTTTAATCAGGTATATCTTTCAGTCATCAATTGACTGCATGTTGGAAGCATCATGACAAATAGCCTGCCATTTTGATGGGAAATTCCCATAAATACTATATATATATATATATATATATATATTCCGGTGTTTTAAACAGGTTGTTAATGATGTCTTATAAGTAATTCTAAACAGATATGGACATTTGTGCCTCCTTGTTTTTGAGGAAAAAGAATCTCGTATTTGTAGAACTAGTGTAGGTGGTTTCTATTGTTAAATTTGGTAGCTTGACGAAAGTTTTTGGTTGAAATGTTAAATGGAGGCCTTAAACACCACATGATTTATACAATTCCTTAGTCCGATATTATGCTTTAATTTCTGTTGGCATAATGCAAGTTGATGCACCTCTTAAATCACTGATGATTGGTTTTGTTTCCTCCGGATCTTTACATGCAAGCGCACATTGTGTACATGAGCAGCAAGCATGATGGCGAGACTCCAGCTTCAACGACCCACATGGGCATACTTCAAAAAGTCATTGGCAAGTTATAATACGTGAACATCTACCTTTTTTATTATTATTGAATAAACGGGGCAAAGCCCAATAATGAATAAGGAATATAGTACGTTAACATTTATTAGTTACAACTAGTTAATTTATTATTTAAAAAGAAAAGAAAAAATTAACTTGATGATCAATGAAATTGGGAAGTTTGAAACTTATGTGAACCTTCACTATATTTTGAGTGCCAATTGTAGTGATGTTGCCACGAAGGCTTTTTCTCCATAGCCACGAGAAGAGCATTAATGGATTTGTCGCGATGCTAACTAAGGACGATGTTCGAACACTCTTGGGTACTTCACTGGCTATAACAAGATTACACTATACATCATTTTCATTAAAACCTTAATCTAGTCGTGCTAAGTTGACTGGTTTCAATCTAATTAGGTCTGGATGTAGTTATATTTGTATTCATTCACCTAAAGAACCAGTTGCACATGACAAATCGTGGGACTTCATGGGATTCTCATAGAAAGATCGGAGATGTGCTAAAGGATAATGCCAGTTCCATGATCAACAACCTATAATGGAAGTTACCTGTGGAAACTATTCAAAATTGTTTGGGAAAGGAAAATGCAGAAAAGTGACCTCTACATAAGTGTGCCTAACCCCAATCATGTACGTCTTGCATGAGCAACTAAAATAAAATGATTTGAAAATCATTCAATTCAGATCATACCTTTGATTAAACTGCATCTAGTTGCACATGCTATTTGAAAATCATTTGATTGTAGTTGCAACTAGATACATGATAATGAAATGATTTGAAATGTAATAGAATATATCTATAAATTTATGCATACTATCCATTTCACCCGCACATTGCACGGAAGTGTTGTTCGTGGCAGAAATGTTTATAATGTATTATACATAATCTTTAAAAATATTGATTAGTTTATAATTGTAGAATTAAATTTTTGATAATCGTCAAAATAATGATGAACCAAGAATGTTAAATTCATTGTATTAGATTTGCACTATTCAATACTTTATTTACACAATGGATTTTAACACCATATATTTCATAATTTAACGTTTTCCTCAAATCTATCACATAGTTTAAAAATACGTAAAAAGCCCATGGTTTGCATTCTGTTATAAATCTATTATGTAGTTAAATTTTTCGTCAATAATTGACGGAGTTTCTGAACGTAGTACGTTAGCAATATTTCCACATAAACGCCGTTACGCATAAAGCCTAGGCATGTTAGCAACTCGTCAATGATTAATGGAAAATTTAACGTTGGGATAGATCTGTAACATAATGCAAACCATGAGCATTTTTACGTACTTTTTAAACCATAGGATAGATTTGCGAAAAACGTCAAACCATGGAATATATGGTGTTAAAATCACTTTACATAAAAATTAAAAAAAACTATATTATTCACTTAAAAATATATTTTATAAATAATATTAGTAAAATCACATGAATAAAATTATATTAATTAAAGTAATTAATTAATACCTTTTTGTTAAAAAAACTCTTCTTTTCAATATCAAAATTGTAGAAAATATTTGCATTTATATCCTTTATACAATAATAAGTTATTCATAGAAGTTAAATGTTTCAACTTGAAATAAATTTAATAAAAAGAGAGACTAAATTGCTTTGTGTGTAACGGCGTTTATGCAGAAATATTACTAACGTGCCACATCAGCAATTCCATCAATGATTGATGAAAAATTTAACATCTGGATAGATCTAGAACATAATGTAAACCACAAACATTTTTACGTATTTTTAAACCATGGGATAGATTTATGAAAAACGTCAAACCATGAAATATATGTTGTTAAAACCCCTTTACATTTAAAAAAAAAAAAAACTTTGTAATGTGGGAGAGGAAACAGAGTCCCATTTGTTTTGGGAGTGTGAATTTGCTAGAACGACATGGTTTGCGAGTAATTTGAACGTTCGTACTGAGTTTATATATATCAATAACTTAGGGTAGTGGTTATTTTGTGCCCATGACTGTGATGAGCATAGTTTGTTTGATCCTTTTATTTTAAAATGTATTTTTGTATGGTGCCTTTGGCTGGAAAGGGATCGAGTGGTGCTCGACCGAAAGTCTCCTTCAGTGGATTCGGTGGCATCACAGATCCTGAAGGTCGATTAATGTGGTGTTTGGATCTGATCAAATATTATCTGCAGGGTCGCTCCTTCGGCTGAATGATCAAAACCGCGTGGTGAAGCAAAGGGGCTCTCAAACCTGGCTTCTTGGACCTGCAGTGGCTTTTGACGACAAAGGAGAGATCGAGGAGGTAAGAGTGGAGAAGGTAACAGGGGAAGATCCAATTGATCCCGAAGCGTCGGCCTATACAGCGGGTCTCCGACTAGCTATGGCATGTGAAGGACGAGCACCAGCTATTCTGACTGATTGCCTTGAGCTAGTTCAGGCCCCTGCACGAAAGGAGTCGATGGTAGTGGTCCTGGTGGGATCTTCCGGAATCCCCACAAATCTGTGTTACCGAAAGTCCCTATTCACCAAAAAGAAAAAAAAAAAATCGAACTATTCTCTACGTTACCTTTTCGAGTTCTTCTTCAACAGCTTTGGTGATTTCATTCTTCTGCTCAAAGGACTCATCGAGGGTGAGCTTCGGGACGCTTGCTCTAATCACTGCAATAGTTCAGAAGAATTAAAAGAACATGGTCAAAAATTATTCTCTGGGTTAACAAGAAACAGCGATAATGAAGATCGAAATTCTGCACCAAAAGTTACCGCAGAAAACGTAAGCCTGGATCTGGGCTCTTGTGTTGCTGAGCTTGTAAAACGTGTCCGTTGCTTTGTTTGCAAGGGCTCGGTACTGGACAGAGGCAACAGCATTCACGAACACATGTTTGAATAGAATAAATATATCAACAACCCGTGCATCGCACGGTAATAGACTAGTATACATGTATAAGTCTCTCTATAAGGACAATATTGTGTTATTGCACCACCGTTTATCGTACTTTCAGGGGCGTTTGATTTCAGAGTTAAAGTAACTTTGATTTTGATTGTGGAAAAAGACAAATGAGATGGTATTATAAATTTGACTTGAAAAACGTGTGTTTTTGTTGTTTAGTGGGTAGAGTTAAAATCAAAATCACGATTCTAAAATCAAACCCAAATTTCAAACGGGGCCTTAGTTACTTACCATTGACAGTGCATACTTTGGTCCTCGAGGCCAAATAGACATCCAAGTGTGCATCGATCAACATGACAACCTCGGTATTTCACCGAAAAAGTGCATATTGTGTTTTTGCTCTACGAAAGAAAAAGAGAGAGAGAGAGAAAATTGATCTTAGGTTTTCACCAAAAAAAAATTGATCTTGCGTCTATTGGGCTATGGAGCTATTAACTGTGAGCCTAGAAGAAAGCCCATTGTTCAGGCCCAAGTGAGCCCAACAAACTTTTCAAGAATATCAAATTGACCCCACAATTTCTTTGTCTTTTAGATCTTGACCCCAGAATTTTGGGGTCAGTTTGTGAACTTTTGAATTTAATTTAACTTAATATTATGATGTGATGACCAATGTATTGAGATACTCTATTTTGGTTCAATGGTCGAGGTGATTTATATTGATTGATATTTATAGATTGGTTTGCAAATCATAAGCTGGGTATCTTTTGTGACAGAATCATGGGGTTTTGTCAAAAAAATCCGTCAGAAATGGAAAATATTTGTATCGATTTCCATCACAATCCGTCACAAAAAAGCCATCACAAATTCTTCACAAAGTCCGTCAGGGAATCCGTCACAAACCCGTTATAAAATCTGTCACAAATCGATCAAAGACTCCGTCACAAAGTCCGTTACAAAATTCTGTTACAAATCATCACAGACCCGTCATGATTCGTGATGACCATCGTTCTTCATGATGCTCCACTTGTGACGGAACAAAAAATGATTTGTGAAGGAAATTTGTATCATGAATTTTGTGACGGATCTCAATAGACGTCACAAAAGACTTTCTGTAATGAGGGTAATTGTCAGGAATGGCGTCCGTCATAGATCCATCATAAAAGAGTATTTCTTACGGATATCCAACTTTTTGTAGTAATCCATAATGTCACAAACAAAATGAGATTACTTAAATTGGTGAAGAATTGAAATAGACTATCGACAATCCTTATTCTTATGAAAGGTCTCAGGTGCAAGTATTGTGGTTGGAAAAATTTACAATTGGGAAAGCTTTATCGCTTAGTGAGCATATCGTGCCCGAGGCCTTGTTAATACCCAAATAAGAAATAATTTCAAGTTAATATGTTAGTCTAATATTGCGTTATACCAAAAAAATAGGACATTTTTATTGTAGGATGAAAAATAGGACATTTTTAGCATCACAAATAGAAAGATTTTTTTTTTAATTGGCAACGTGTTAAAATAGATTTTTTTTTATCAAAGTAGATTTATCTTAGATGGGTAGAGGATTGTTATCCTTATGTAAGGCTAGGGGTGCAAGTATTGTGATTGGAAAAATTTGACGATTGGGAGAGCTTGTCTCTTAGTGAGTTGACCTCGCTCTAGTCAGATTAATCAAGCTCACCAAATTTTCGAATATCAAGTACTGCACATCGGATTCAAAACACTAAAAAAAAAAATTTAATGTAATTCTTTTTAAAAAATAAAAAACTTAAAAATTTTAAAAATGAAAAAAAAAGTTGATGCGAGTGGTTAAAATGACCCTACTCGCCACGGAAGGTCCACATGGGACCTGCAATTACTGTTTGTATAATCCTTAACTAACAACAATTCATGACTTATTCTCTTTGTCAAATATTGCCACTATTTATCACAATAATTGATTTACCTAATTGAAAAAATGTTAATATAAAATTTATTTTTATTTAAAGTTAACCTGATTATTTATTTTTAAATTTCATATACTTATTTAACATTCTATTTAAATTTTGACGAAAGAAAAGATAATATCTAATATTAGAGCATGAATATTCATTGTATTGTTATTGGTTGAAAACAAGATAGGTGAAAAAACTTAGGCTCTGTTTGGTTTCAGAGTTGTATTTTAAAATCACAATTCTAACTTAATTCTACCAACTACAAAACAAAATAACTCATACAAAGTCAAAGAGTGGGTCCCATTTATATTACTTTTTCCCACAACAAAACAATATAACTCTTACAAAGTCAAAGGGTGGGCCCCATTTATACCACTCAAAATCAAAATCACAATTCTAAAATCCTACTATGAAACCAAACACCACCTTAAGTTTACTTAATACTCAACAAGCCCTACATTACCATAAAAAAGTAATTTTTTAAAAAAAGTAACTTATATGCAATTTAAAATTATATATCAATAATGACAAACTAGATGTTCAATTCAATATTTAAAATCATTCAATTATTAATAGTTTAATTTTAAAAAACAATAAAATACATAAAATTCACAACGAAGTGCGAGGTCATTTCGCAAGCATATATTATGATTGTTACATGAGCAACTACAAGAGTACAAAGCACTGACCTTGTTTGGTGGGAATAAATACGGAGAATTAGATTGTTCTTTTTTATTTGTTGAATATATATATGTAGGATGTCCCTTAGGCATATTATTATATTATTAAGAATGCTGGTATCCGAAAATCTAATTGGGCAACTAATCCAGTTGAGCTGGATCGATCAACTAAGATTTAAAACTCTCCTAGTGTAGATTCTCTTCATTTAATATTATATTATTATATGACTCCCAAGCGGGTGCTTATAACTGGATTAAGTTAATTATGAAACCAATAATTTAGTCAATTAAAATTTGGCTGGGGTTATTTCTATCCCCAATTCGGCTAATGCGTCCCCTTTATTGCTTGTACCATATTACCCACAATCTTATATTTATGAATTTAGTAAATTTTGTTAGACTCCCAAGTCACTTTATCTGGACACTTTTCCTTTTCTTAATTCTTATGTCAATTGGTAATTAAATTACATATATTATTGTACGTAGAACATGCCCCCTTTTTACTCCCATTTTATTTTTATTGTTTTATGATAGTCCTCATTCTTCACGATTCCAGTAGGACATCGCAATAAAAATAATTTATATAAAATATTTGTGCTAAAATAAAATTATCGTAGACGTAATAATATATCTATTTTACCACTTATCTAAAAGACATAGATCAAATTTTCATATAATTGGACTAATGTGCACATATTATAGGGATTGAAAATCCATTAGTATAATTCAAGCTAATAATCTATAAATTAAAATTACAAAAGCCAATAAAAATTTAAAAAACAAAAAAGATTTAATCAGATGCATGTTGGCAGGGACAATGAATGTAAGTCAACAAAGTCTATCCATATCAAGTATATAATTCTTAAAAAAATTACAATTAAAAGTATCATAAACTCAGATTGAAATATTTAAAATAATTTTAAAAAGATATATAGACCTGGCCATTAATTTTGTATTCCCATGAACATTGATAATCCTGTCATAAAATTATTTTATAAAGTTAAAATAATTATAGAAAAATTTAAATTGTAATTCCATGAGAAAAAATCTTAAATACATATGGATCTTGCCTTGTATACATTTTAATTTTACGTTTAAGTGACATCCCACAGATTTGATTTTCCTATTATTATTGGTAACAAATTTTAGATGCTTCAAAGATAAATTTACATATGTTATATGGGTTTAAATAAATCTTACAAATTTATTGTAATTTATTTTTGTATTTAATGGCGAGACTATTTAGAATGAGTGTGAGAATTTTACGCTTTTTTATGTTTTGCCATGGGGTAATTTTTTAAAAGAGTAGTCAAATCCTAGATGGAGAAGATTTAAATTTTCTTAGTAAGAACTTGTTTTATCTATTACACAACGAGTTAAGATCCTTTTTAAATAATTTTGGGTGATCGTGGTTTTGAATAAAAGAGATAAGAGTATTTTCTGTTGGCGAATAGAAGAGTTTTTTTTGTATCAATGATAAGATGTGTGCTTAATTAAGAAAGGAAAGAGTAGTCTAATAGAGTGATTCGGGGAGTTTAGACATATTCGTTAATAGTTGCGGGTCATTTGGTACCATCGACAATAAAAGGAGCGTTTAGTCAAATGGGGTGGAAATATGCCTTGCCTTAAATTTTTTCTAATTATTTGTGCATATTCCTTTACTTTATCAACAATATGCATACACCAAACTTTGAAGAAATGCAGGTCAAATGTTATTTTGGGTTTCTATTTTTAGCCATTATTGGTTCCATCATTTTGGAATTTGACAATAATTTGAAAATTCCCTTTTTGATAGAACATCTATAGTATATATATTATGCCATGGACGCACATAAAGGCAGAGAAATTTTCTTAGGTTTGGTGCTATGTCCGATTACGAAAATAAAAATCAATTAGAAATTAAAGCGTAGTCATACGGTGCAATATCAATAACTTTTTTCCTTATACATATATATTGCATATGGTTTTTCTTTTTTCTTGGGTAGGATGTATAAGGTTCTTTTGAAAAGTAAATATTGTCTGTTCATGCATATATATGTACACTTGACAGTTGACAGACTATATACATTTCAAAGGTTCTTGCCTTTTTTTTTTTATGATGACTAGCTAGCTCAATATCTGTTCAACAAATTTATTTGACTAATCAATTTCCTATATTTCTAAATTATTCTTATTAATAAAATCCTAATAAAATGACACTTACAAATAAGTCAATGCCCAATGATCTGACTTCTTAAGTTGAAGAACTCTCACAAGTCGTAGTCTTCTTTGCACCAAGGATATATCAGTTGCCAGCAATTCGATGGTCTTGGCAGGATGTATCGATGTATCGCCTTACAAAGACTCGAATTGGCTCTTTCAATTCGAGCTTGTCATGTATGGTTGTAGATAACTTTGAAAGTACAATTTTCAAATTCATTTTCAATATCATCATTTAGATAACTCCAACATTATATTAATGTGTTGTCGGCGATTATTTACGGTGTAGATCTCATCTAATGATGTTGGCCACTCAATTACGTGGCCTATATGGTAAGGTGACACAAGTAAAGAGGAAGCTCATGAATCCCAAACACAAAAAGAAAGAGGGAAAATTTTATTATCCCTATCCCTATAAGTAAAGGATTAATTAAGGAAGAAATAATCTTCAATGTCGTAATCAACTCTGTAATGGAAGGCCTTTCATATATAATGAACCAATTTTGAATTGCGGGACATCTGCAATGTCTCAATAGATTATCTGGGTGAAGTTAAATCGATCATATCTATATTGATGAAAATGATATTTATGTCGATAAAATTTCTGGTTGTATATATATTATTCATTTTTCAATATTGTGATTGAGAGATTATAAGAGATCTCGAATTAATCTGGCATAAATTGTCCTCTTGCTGCTGCGAAATAATTATAGATTAGTACGAAAAGTGTTGGCAGATATATTTAGTCAAGATACGGGGCTTGCAGATGATAAAAGATGATCTATGCATTGGCCTTCCAAGTCAAGATGATGATTATATAATAAGTTTATTTTTTCGGGTTGTACCCCTAATATTCAAAAGTTCAACTTATCCTGACTAATACAGTTCAAGTCGGGTCGGGCCACTGAGGGATAAAGTTCTCATAATCAAAATTTTTTTTTATTTCGAAAATTCAAACGTGATACTTTGATTAAGGAGAACAAACAGATAGACCTTAGTTAACGTTCCCTATAATAATAATAATAAGTTAAACGGATCGATCATTACCTAATCAAAATTTATTCTCCACAAATATAGAGAGGCCCCTCTGGCTCGACATTCCAATAGCAACTCGAGACCTTATAAAATAAATACATTCTCCTTGCTTTGAAAGGTATAATTCAAAAGGAAAATTAATCAATGGTGGACTGAGGAAATCGATTTGGGGAAGAGACTGAAGGGTCCACTCTTTCTTTCTTTTTTCGTTTGACGAGATGATGTGCTTTTAATCTATGAATTAAAACTAATTTTTATTTTAAAAATTGATTTAATAGATTTTTGGAAAATTTCAAATTAAAATAACTAATTAAGATTTTAATGCATGGAGATATTCTTTTGTGTTGCTCAAGTTAGCTTTTAGCCAGCCAAGTCTATGAGCAAAGCATCCGTTTATTTATTTATCTATGTATCTATCTATTTATTCATTCATTTATGTATTTCATTTATTCATTCTCATTTTCTAGTTCCCACCAATCATATTGCTTCTAAGAATTTCTTCTTTCTTCTCAGAAATTCTTCTCTCGTTTACTTTTGTTCTTCCCTTATTTTTTGTCATTTTCTCCTTATATGATGATGATCACAATTTGATAAAGTTGGACGGAAAATGGATAAGAAGGAATAAAGTTGTCATGAGTACCCTCCAACATAACCGACCCAACTATGGTTTTAAATTGATTGAATTTATTTATTTATTCATTTACGATCCAAACATGGTGTTTTGGGTGCAAATAACTTGATTTCAAAAATAATTTCTCTTAGCAATTTCTGTAAATCATGTGTATATTTTAGGCACCAGTTGACTCCCAATTGGATGCATGATTAGGTCAGATTGCTTTTTAACATTAAAAAAAAAGAAGTTCAGATTGCCAGCCATCTTGATGGGGAAATTCCATAATTAAATACTATATATGTTTTGTGGTTTAAGTAGGTTGCTTATGACGTCTTATAAGATAATTATAAATGGACAGACATGAAGACTTGTGCCTCTGAGGAAAAAAAAAATCCCTTATTCATAGAAGTGTAATTTAAGGCGGTTTCTATTATTAAATTTTGATATTGACGAATGTTTCTGGTTAGATGTAAAAAGTTGAGGTCTTAAACATCAATCTTAATCCTTGCCAGCTCTTATAATCTCGGTGAATTATTATCTAAGAGCTGTGATCTAAGACTGGTTAAAAAATTAAAGCAATGGATACATAGAATAAAAAAAAAATTCTGAAGAATACATGACTAGCCGGATAGAATATTTTCATCACAATCTATCATGGTGTCACTTGGCTTCATGTGCGCACTTTCAATATGAAGTGGCTTCTCGCTCAGATGCCAGGCCTACCAGGTAATAACCTTAAATGTGACCGCTATAAAACATTAGCCAACCTTACCGATTTAAGATTCATTTGAGAATGTGATGGTCTTCAGATAAGTTTTTTTTTCTACTAATTTTTTAATAGAAGCAATGTATAGGAGAATCGAGAACCATGGCCTGGTGTTGCGGATCGTACCACATCTTGGAATAGGCAATTGGTCGTGGCCTAAAGCTTGCAGTTGGGGTTGAGGGCCTGCTATATATAAAGCTAGTCCCGACGGCTTGCTAAAGTCAGTCGTGAGAACTACTCCAGATAGAAAAGAGAGAGGTGAATGTGTTTGATTAAATTGTCGAAGGATTCAATGGGAATGATCGAAATTGATATTTATTGGTGTATACAAAAAAATTCCAGAATTATCATTAAATCGTTTATGAAAATAAAATTACTATCCTAAATTACGAAATTAATTAACTTTGCAATCTTGAAGATATTCTCACCGATTATTCTTATATATGCATAATAAGAAAAAAAATCATTATTAAAATGGAGTAATAAGGCCATACCATGTTGGTTGTAATGGCGATTCAGTTAGGAGTATTACGTACGTCAGTTTAATTATTGTATTTCTGTTCATCCGTAATTGCTACGACGAGTGAGACTTTTGATCCATAATAGGGGGTAAATGACTATGCCCACGAGTAACCAGAATTAACCATACGTAATAGAAAGTCAAATTACTATTCATTTGATTTTTGAGTAAAATATTTTACTTAACCCAACTAAACTCTGTTATTCACAAATTCAACAATATAATTATTATTTTTTTTTTACATTTTTCTATAATTTAATAATACATTCTTTCACGTACTTTTTCTAATTATTTTTATAATCACTTTTTTTATAATAAATATCTCATCTACTTTCACATCTACATATAAATTTTTTAATAATAAATTTTTCATCCATTTTTACATCTATATACACCCATATATGTATATATTCTTACACATCAATATATTTGTCAAATTTATAATCATTGCATAAAATCAAATAAAGTTGAATCATTATTCAACTCAAAAACCAAACACAAGCTAAACTATCCTCATTTAATCATCAAATCTTCAAAAACCGCCTCCCTTTTGTCGCCTCTTCCACCTCCAACAACCACGGCACCCTTCTGGTTGCTCTCAAGCTAAAGAAACAATTCCGTCATCCTTGGTAAGACTATATCAGACTCAAGAAGCTCAAGGAGGATCCGATACCTCCAAGTAGCTTAAGCTCTGGCCACACTAAGGGGTTCACGGGTTCATATGTCTCTCAATCCCCGTTGTTGATCTTGATATTTTGGGATCCGAACTATGGTTTTCCAAATGCTCGTTGACCAAGATCGCACTCACTTTGACCAAATCCATACTTGAGGCCAATAATCTAGGAAGTGCGAAAATGAATGTAAAAGCTAAAAGAAGCTTTAAAAATTCAAGCCACGAAAAAACCTTTTTTTTTTTTTTTTTTTTGGTTGTATGGAGATGAGAGTCTATGAGCAGAACACAAGGGACAATTTACTTCAGTTCCATCAACACACATTCAGTTCTCTATCAACATGGATTGTCCCACCAATGTGCTCGAAAATTCAAACAATACATGAGTCGAGATCTGCTTCACATGTTCTGGGTAACGAAGAAAGCCTTTTTTTAGTTGTATAGGAGGTCGAGTCGTCCAGTGCAAGACTAGGGACAGTTTACTTCGGTTCCATCCCACTCATTCAATTCTCGTGAGTGCATCCGCCCTTAAAATCAGCTGGTTTTATAATCCCGAAACATTCTTAATTAGTCAAGATCGACCGTAGTGAGTTTTGAAAGGTGATGAACATAATAAGCAATTATAGATACTTGAAATCTTACTAAAAAGCAAAATCTTTGATGGTCCTTCCTCATTCAGCACCCGTGAATTTGTAGCTTTTTGGAAAAATCAAATATACATCGTACTTGCAGATACGTACATTTTGCCATCCGCGTGTATATATCATATATATATATATATGCGTATAAGAATACAACACGTATACGCGGGAGGTCGTCTTCATCAATCACTGAACAGGGGAGAGAGACAGAGCGAGAGACAGAGTTGAGAGCGTGTGGGGTCGGCACACAGAAGTAGCCAACCACATCCCATTTTTCGCCATTGAACAAAGGCTGAAGCTTTCCTCTCTCTCCTCTCTCGCAGAATCTCTCTCTGCAGATTCTCTCTCCTCTTGCTCTTCCCCACTCGATAGCTTCAATCGGCAGCTTCGCTCTGCGGCCTCGTACACGCAGAGCGCGAGGGAGAGTCGACCGCTCTGAGCCCTAGCCTCCGCTGATTCGATCTCCTTGCTGCATCAGCTCTCAGGTCGTCCGATTCTCTTCTCGATTTGCTGCTTAGACTGTTTGCTTTTGATCCGTTGTGTCTGAGCTAGGTTCCGCCGGAATTGAGGTGAGATCGGGTGCCGCCCGTGTTTATGGGGGTCGAAACCCTAAGCGGTGTCCATGGCTTTGGCTGTGAAATGTTTAATCTGGCGATGAATTGATGTGGACTGATAGTCAGACTTGAATTAAGCTTTTGTTTGAGAAATTGGAGTCTTAATATGGATCATTTTACTGTAATTGAGCTGGAGAGTTGCGTAAAATTGAACAGGCTAGCATTTTCTTGTACGAGCAACGGTTTTGTAACCACAAAAGCGTAATTAAGCAGCTCGGCTGTGGACTTCCCCCATGGGATTGTTATGGCTTTGATGAAAATGATGATTTGCTGTAAAGGACCTGTTTAAAAGTAGCATCTTTTGGTGCGCAGGTGGTGGTGCAACAATGTCAACTCCTGCGAGGAAGAGGCTGATGAGGGATTTTAAGAGGCTGCAGCAAGACCCTCCGGCGGGTATCAGCGGTGCACCTCAGGATAACAATATTATGCTATGGAATGCTGTTATATTTGGGTATGTTGTCGAAAAAGCTCACAGAACATGGCAAGCTCTTGCTTTGTTTGATTTGTCGGTTTATGATTTGATGAGCTGATGAGTTTCTTATGTGGCTTTCATTGCAGACCTGATGATACTCCCTGGGATGGAGGTCAGTGAAAATTTCCTCCTTTTATTTGCTGTAGAATATATTTTTCGTGCAGACTGCTTGCAACCTTGAAGTTCCCCGATAAAGTGTTATCGTGTTTTACCTTTTGTGGGAGATCAAATATGTATCTTGCAATTACTGACTATTGGGAAGTTTTAGTCATTTTTTCCAAATTGGTTTGTGACATTGCCCAATTTAGGAAAGGCTTTTATTGTCCTTGATTCACCTAGATCGGACCCTAAAGGTCATTGATCTAGCGCTCTCCCTTCGTTTAATTTGGGCTTCTATTGATGAGCTGAGTTGCTGGAGGGGACATTGCCTTTATGCAACTGATTAAAGGGGAGAATAAACCAGTCAGGTAGCTACGCCTTTCTTGTGTATCTGAAATATCATTCCTCCAAAGTCAAACGAAGCAAACATCTGCTTGTTTTTAAGGCACTCTCTGCAGTTAGTTCTGAAAATTACGTGTCGTATTGTCCCTCTCTTATTCGTAACCAAGAGTGTCCATTTCCTCATTTCTCTTAGAAAAGCCATTTCCCTTTACTTTCTTAGAGTTCCTCTACAATAAAAAATAAGTAAATCTTGTTTAATTTGATATTTAATTAAATTGTAAACTATTAGGGCTTTAGCTTCTATGACAAAATTGTTTAACGGGAAATAGTGTTTGTCAGACATATCATTAATTTATAGATGAATTTTCTTTTCAGATTGATTGTTTTCTTGTTTTGATTGCTAGTTTCAGTTTGTCATATAATTTTATTTTTTTTTGGCCAAAGTGAAATTAATTATTGGCTATTCCATTCCGATTTTCAAAAAGCATTGTCTAGTAATTGTCTGTTTGTGCTATGTTCATTTGTGGACTGTGTTTTTTGTTTGATAGCTTTGCTTACTTTAAGTTTGGTATGCATAGTCAATATGCTTTATCATGATGGTCAAAGGTGTCATTTGTGCTCTCTGTTCAAACATGAAATACCCGTCATATTTGCTTCTGCTAATGCATTGTGATAATCATTCTTTTTGAGTTCTTCAGGTACGTTCAAGTTGACTCTTCAATTCACAGAAGATTATCCAAACAAACCACCAACAGTGAGATTTGTTTCTCGCATGTTCCACCCAAACAGTAAGTTTGCGAGCAAGTGTTTATGTCTATTTGATTCAAGAGGGGAAAAACTGTGATGTATTTGTGGTTGCCAATATATAATCTTTTTCTTCCCCAAAATTCTACAGTTTATGCGGATGGAAGTATATGTTTGGACATCTTACAGAACCAATGGAGTCCGATATATGATGTTGCTGCCATACTCACATCTATCCAGGTGTTCTTTTTCAATGTTTCTTTTCAGTTGGTGATTTCATTCATGGGCAAATATTTGTTTTCTTTTCTATTGTTCTCCTATGTACATTGGTTTTGTTGGCTGTATCCTTATGCATGTGTTGTGTATTCTCTATGTGCAGTCATTGCTGTGCGACCCGAATCCTAACTCTCCTGCGAATTCAGAAGCGGCTAGAATGTTCAGCGAGAACAAGCGAGAGTATAACCGAAGAGTGAGGGAAATCGTGGAGCAGAGCTGGACGGCAGACTGATAGAAACCTTCATAGAAGATTCCACCTGAAGCTTTCCTTTCATGGCGCTTTAAGGGACTCTCTTCTCCCTGAGATCTGAGAACCTGTTTGGTTTTGTTTCTGGTGGATTATTGAATCATGCTGCATTTCTCACCATGATTGCGTCATTTTATCTTCTTATAAGTCTGCATGTCTCTTTAAGGTTTTTGTAAAATAGGTGGGACAGAATAACTGCTTGCAATGAGCTGGGCCCAGACAATTGTTTTCTGCATTAAGTATAAATGTCGTAGTTATCGAGTGATTTGGTTCATATGAGTCTCTTTGCTCCTCGGTTATCATCTTTTGACTCGACTGTGCTAGGTGGTATCAGGACATGGTTTCTTGGTTGAGCCCCAAGAGTGCTCAGTTCATAAAATGAGTGTCTTCGATAGTTTCGTGTGAGTTCCGGCAGTTATGTTTATTGTGGTTGTTTTGAATTTCCCACCCTACTCTTGTTCTATCCTGTTATCTCTGATACCCGATATAGTCCTCGACTGGCTTTTCCTCTTGTTGTATCCATTTCCCCTCGCTGGATAACCTGCCTCTCTCCGGGGTAGCCATATGGTCATGCTAGACTGACAGAAGGTATATCATATACCAAGTTATTGAGGACGGCACCATGACTAGATGAAGGATCCATGAGACATCTAGGTAATGTGATTTGAAACTTTCTATTCGGTTCAGATAACTCGATAAATGGGTGATTCGACTAGAACAAATTAGCACGAGTCTCCATATCTATGCTATTTATATAGAGAAGGATTTAACTATTAATTTCTTTGAACGTTCATGCTACGTATACCTCAATCAATCGATAAATCTTTAGGGGAAAATGTTATTGCAAATAAATAAAAGAGAGTTGGCCAAAAAAGAAAATAAAAAAATTAACTATCTGATACATATTAGTGTATTACCTGAGTAGTCGTACGCCCACTTCTGCTCTGCTAATGGTAACGGAGCTCCTCTAACTTACCTCTAGGCTGCTGCAGTCGTGTCCTCGTCATCTCTCGAACTTATTCTCAGGCAGGCAAAACTTCAGGGATATATCCTTGTCCACATCAACATCCAAGCAAAATTTTGCTTCGTCGAGTCGAAAAATTGTTCGAATTTGATCGGGAAAAGAAGGAGAAGGAGAATCTGTTTCTGCACCAGTACAAGCTGCTGCTCAAGAAGAACTTGCTGCTGTCATGGCAGAGCAAGCGGTCCATGTTCTTCCAGCTCTCCTCCTCCTCCTCCTCCTCCTCCATCTCCCTCTTTTTTTATGCTTGCAGTAGGAAACTTCACCTGGGAAGTCACGCTGAAGGAGTTCCCACACCCCCCTATCAAGACCTTCTCGGCTATGGTCGAATTGAGGCAAACCATCTTCCTCATGATCTCCATGATCAGTTTCAGGTTCCAGATCAGTTCCCTGATAACCGAGAAAGAGCAAAAAGTGGTACATAAATGGATCGGCTTTCTGCTTCTCGTCTTAGTACTACCGATCTCAGGAACCTATATAGTATTTGGAAGCAAAGTTTCCCTTCGGGTTTTTTGGTTATGCAGGTGATGACCTTAAGGGACCTTCTTGATTCGGCTTATTGGCTCTCGTGGCTCACTTCGGACAGGATCATAATTCTAATCTCATCATTGTTCACGGTCCTCTTTAGGATGATGTCCCAATTTGATTTTTTCTTGAACAACAGCTTTACGGTTGTCTTCCTCCTCTTATTCCTCTTCCAGTTCAACATGGTATCTTTGTTTCTTTTTCTTTTTCTTTTTACTCATTTTCTCCGTTTCATGTATCCTGCAATTGCCATTAACATGTTTATCTTTCCACGGAAAATTATGTCATCAGATTGGTTTTTCTTTCATGTTACCGGCCTTCCTCAGCGAGTCCGCTTCATCCTCGATGATCGGTTTCTACATATTCATCGCTGGCTACCTGCAAGAACAAGTAAAATCTCTCCCAGCTTAATATTCTTTTAACACTTAATATTAACATCTCTAATATGCCTTTTAATTTCCTCATCACAGCTGATGAAATTCGGGTTCCCTTACAACACCAGCTCCTCAAATATGCATAGAACCATCTGGTCCCTATTTCCTCCTAATCTTCTCACCAAAGCTGTGAAACTGCTGGCTGATGCAACTTCCACCCTGGTGATCCTAGAATCAGTTGGAAGGGCCGCACGGAATGTGCTCCAAATGATACCGAGTGTGTGATAATAATCGTACATTATCAATGCTAAACGCTTAGCATCTACTTTATTCGATGCTTATCTTTTCGTCCTTTTGAAGTGAGTTGTTCTTCATGTTTCCGACAGAATGAAATCTACCTATGGCTCGTGGCGACTTTCTTCGTGTGGTTTATCTTGGCCATTTACTTTGACAATATAATACCGAATGTTTTGGGTATGAGGAAGTCGGCCTTCTATTTCTTGAACCCTTGTTATTGGACTGAGAAAAAGCCGAACTTGAGGCAAAGTTCAGGGCAAATTGATATATTGGACATCCTTTTAACTTGCGATCGGTATTCAGTCTCAATCTTAATACATACTGCAAATTTCTGCTACTGTAGGATGGACCGGAATTTGAATCGGTTCAGTTCCACCGGTTGAGCCTATCACCGCTGATGATGAAGATGTTCTCACCAAGGAAACTGCTGTGAAAGCAAAAAAACAAGAGACATGCAAATCGATCCTAGTGTTGCAGTTGATATTCATTGGCAGTAAAAGCATTGTCGTGTTTTACATTTTGTGGCACGTCAAGTTTTGATTTTGCAATTATCGACAATTGGGAAGTTCTAGCAATGCTCTCGTTCTCTGCTTATCTACAATTCCAGATATAGTCCTCGACTGCATTTCTCTCGTTGCAGTCGTGTCCTCGTATTGCATAACCTGGCCATGTTTGGGTTGGCGATATTTTTCTGGTCGTGCAAGATGGACAATAGGAATAAACCATAAACGAAGTTATTACAAACATCGTTCACGACTAGGTAAAAGGACTGATAGGGCTGCTATCTGTTGGTATTTAGGCATCCTTCGAGACTTTCTATTAAGGTAACCTGTTAAACTTACACACGAAAATATTGGATGTTACATATTTATACAAACATAATCATATAATCCTATATATACTTGAGAAGAAAGAATTCTTCGCATCACAATTGCAGCGCGGAGGCCGCAAGTACCAGACTAGCGATTTCAGTTTACCTCTCCTAACTGAATATATCATATCTTAGTAGGTACATGGGGTGACAGGTGAGGATCATTGAGAATTGGACCCAGATATTTGATTTGGGTCAAGTACGATCCCATGTACAGGTCCCCTGCGACCGAATAAGCTCCTGCTGTTTGCAGTCGCTGAAGAAGGCAGTGGTTGAACTGTTGGAGGAATTGGATTTTCCGGTGAGTGTCCTGAAATGCAGAGGGCACCGGAATCGTCCTGTTCCCAGTACACCTCCACCATTAGCCCTCTAGGATTCTCTTCTGATTCTGTCCCAGGTATACCAACGAACCTCACCCCAACAGGTATCTGAGCAAAACCGCACATAGAGAGGAAACTGAATGATCCATACTAGAATATGAAGATTTGCGCTTCACTCCAATCTATATACGGTTTTATTATCACTTACCTGGACCAAGGCTCCAGAGGACAAGGTCAGAGTCGCCAGACTCCCCTCAGCTGCAGCATTCTCGAGTTCCGCCTGCTTAGCGATGTTGAGGAAAACTTCCTCAAGAGTCGCTAGACCAAGTTGGATATCAGATATCCCGAACTCCTTCTCCCTTTCTTGAAGGTCCGCAAAGAATTTCTGTCCAAATTCCATGGACAAACTGTTAAAAAAGAAATCAGAGAAAACAAGTATTCTGCCTGGAAGATGGGAAAGCTGAAGGGGTTTACTCAATTACCGTCAAGAGTCCTTCCCGATCATGAGGGATAACAAAGGTGAGGAAGGATTTATTTTCCTCCTTAGGCCAGACATCCAACTGCTGTCATACGGTTTACCAAAGTAAGAAACTACGTATTCATCAAATCAAAGGAAAAACAAAAACGGATATAGACTTTTTTCGGGCACGCACAGATTTGAAAAACTGCTTCACAGCCTCTTGCCTCGCTGGATAAACTGCCTGATCTCCACTGTGAGGGCTGCCGTTTCCTTTCCCGCTGAAGCTCACGTTAGCGATAAAACCCGTACCGAACCTTGATTTCAACCTTATCGAAGTCCCGATACAGCGGAGTCTCCCCTTTGCCATGATCCCAATTCGATCACTCAATATATCAGCTTCTTCCATTGAGTGTGTGGTTAGTATAATTGCCCGTCCTTTCTTTGCATCCTCTATTATATCCCATACATGCCTTCTTGTTATTGGGTCCATTCCCGTTGTCTGCAGATAAACACAGCAGAGCTCCAATCTCAGATTAGGTTTTATGTTTGCCAAAAAACAAGAAAGTGAAGGTTCAAATAGAATTCTAGATTCATATACCGGTTCATCCAAGATAACTAGTTTCGGGTTTCCGATGAGGGCTATAGCCACACTCAAGCGACGTTTCATTCCTCCACTGTAGCTCCCTGCCCTCACTTTGCCAGCCTCTGTTAGTCTGACCTCATCAAGTGACTTCTTGACAACCTGCTAATGAGGTGGATCACTCGAAGATATGTTATTTCCTCTTTTGAAATAAAAAATCACGAATATGAGAACAAAGGAAGTTGCGTAGCAGTACCGATCTAATTGAAGCAGGGGGAAGACCTTTGATGTTGGCAAAGAGGTAGAGATGTTCTTGACCAGTTAATAGGTCCCACAGGATATCAAACTGAAAAACATCCAAATAAAGTTTGAACAGAGGACTTAAATTCTTCTTCTTAGTCATCATATGGTCTCGATAGATCACCAAGGTTAGTGCTCCATATTTTACCTGGGGGCAAACGCCGATAATCTTTCTAATGTTTGACATTCCTACTGAGTTTCTGATTGAGTAACCGTAAATCAGTGCTGTCCATATAAGATTACAAAAGCTTATTTCAGATACAATATTCACGATTTGACATTCAAGAGTGTGTTTAAGAATGACAAGATTACCATCTCCTCCAGTTACCGGGGTGATTCCAGTCAAACAATTTATTGCAGTTGTCTTTCCTGCTCCGTTCGGCCCAAGAAGACAGAATAGTTGATCCTTGGCAAAATTCACCCACAGGCCCTAATATCAGAGTATCAGTAAAGTTAGTCCAGGTGATACTGTGATAGAATGAGAAAAGCCTGAACATGAAGAAGCATTCAGCTTAGTTACCTTAAGAGCATGGTAAGATGATGTCTTCTTGCATTTACAGCACCCGATTTTTGTGGTCCCAGGATATGTCTTCACGAGACCACGGATTTGAACTGCGATATTAGCATCGATTTGCTCCTCTCTTGCTTGTGCTTTCACAGCAGTTTCCTCTGCGAGAACATCTTCATCTTCAGGAGTTATAGGCTCCACTGGCGGAACTGAACCGATGCAGCTACAAATTCCACCCTCTGCAAAAGTTTGCAGTATGTATTGAAATGGAAACTGTGTAACATCGAATGGAAGTTAAAAATATGTCCACTTTATTACTACCTTGAACTCTGCTTCCGCCTTTCCCGGTCCAATAACCTGGGTACAAGAAATAGAAGGCCGACTTCCTCACACCTGAAGCATTCGGGATGATATTGTCAAAGTAAATGGCCAAGACAAACCACACAAAGAAAGTCGCCACAAGCCATAGGTAGATTTCATTCTGTCAGAAGCACAAAGAACAACTCACTTGAAGGGACAGAAGGACAAACAACAAACAAAGGAGATGTAATTGAGCATTCAGCATTGATACGTACCATTGTTGTCACGCACTCGGTATCATTGGGAGAACATTTTGTGCGGCCCTTCCAGCTGATTCCAGGATCACCGGGGGCGGAAGTTGCACTGGCTAGCAGATTCAAAGCTTCAGCGAGAAGATTAGGAGGAAACAAAGACCAGATGATTCTATACGTATCAGAGAAGGTGGTGCTGTAAGGGAACCCGAATATTGTAACAAGCTGCCAGGACAACAAAATTCATTCAGACACTGTTACAGGAGTTAGAATATGAAGAAAACAGTAATTTGGAAGAGATTTTATATACTCTTGCCTGAGTTAGAAAGCCAATAATGAATATAAAGAAACCAACAGTTGTGGACGAAGAAGACTTGCTGATGAAGGCCGATAACATGAAAGCAAAACTAATCTGTTGGCCAGAGTTACCAAGGGAATGAAGAACATGTTAATCGCAAATGCAGGGCACACGAAACCGAGGAAAGGAGTCGAAAAACACACTGAAGAAAGTACCATGTTGAACTGGAAGAGGAAAAAGAGGAGGAACACGATCGCGAAGCTGTTGTTCAAGAAGAAATCAAACTGGAACATCATCCCAAAGAGGACCGTGAAGAGCGATGAGATGAGGGTTAGGACCCCCTCCCAGGAGAGCCATGACAGCCAATAAGCCGAATCAAAAAGGCCCACTAAGGTCATTGCCTGCATAAGAGAAAACCGAAGAGAAAACCATGTATCTCCATGCTGTATGCATTCGAGTTTGGTAGTTCTAGGACGAGCTGCAGGAAGTCGATACCTGACGGAGTTTGAGCTCTTTCTCAGTGGTCAGAGAGCTAATCTGGAAAACGAAACTGAACATGGCAATCGCGAGGAAGAAGGTGGGCCCCACTGTAGCCACAGCCGAGAAGGTCTCGACTGCAGGGTGTGCGAACTCCCTCAGCCTGACTACCCAGCTGAAGCCCGGTACTGCAAAACATCACCAAAAATCAAACGACAAAACATGGAAGATTAGTAGGATGATTAGTCATTCGTTATATCGTATCATACCTCCGATGAGAGACCGGGCAATCTCACGCTCGGCAGCAAGCTGAAGGGGTATCTGGAACTTGAAAGTCGGGTCCTCGAAGTGGCCTCTCTTCATGGCAGGCGTGGAGTTAGTCTGTAATCCGTAACTGATCATAGAATCGTTCTTTTCTGCGAAATGCAGAGCTCCGGGGCATCGCATCGGATGCTCGTATAGCCACCGATCCACTTCGTCGGCTGTGCTAAACGATAACACCTACAGCAATCCGATCGAATCGAATCACTGAACAATCAACACCAGCGACGCATATAACTCCATTTCCAACGGTCAATAACAAGAGACGCCCCGAAAAGTACCTTGCTGGCCGGAATTGGCCTGCCGGGGTTGTTCGCCCGGATTGCGTTGACGATACCCCGCAGTCGGGCGCTCCCATTGCCGCTCCAGAGGAAGTCGAAGCAGGGGAGCTTGGTGTAGAACTTCTCCTCGCAGGGCGGGATCGGCGGGGCCACCAGAGGGTCCGGGTCGGTGACGGACTTGTAGGCCGTAGACGTGGCGAAGCGGGCGTGAATTGCCCTGTCGATGCAGAAGATGAGGAAGATGAAGAAGAAGGAAGAGAAGAGCTGAAGGAACGTGGCCCGCTTGTTCCGCCATGAGAGGAGAAGGTTCTTCTTGAACAGCGAACGGTACTGCTGCTGAAACAGCGGAAACCCACTCGACAGATTCTCCATTTTCCTCCTCCTCCGCTCCTTCTTCTTCTTCTTCTTCTTCTCTGTTGAATTTGGTTCGCCGTTCTCCTCTGCTTGCTCTGCTCCTCGGCTCTGTTTCTCCCTGGGGAAATGGGGGGGATTTATACTGTCCGAGCAACGCGCCACCTCGGCGGCGCGTGGACTTAGATTTTTGACGGACTTGGGCTTACGATTCAGTGAAATTACAGTCAATCGCCACTGTCTTTTTTGCACGGTAGAGTTAAGGGGGGCGACGGGAACGGTTTCTTCTATATAGGTTGTGTGTGTAGTATATCAAGATATATACGCAATATTTATATCTTCATGAATATTGCGCAAATTCGGAAATTCTAACGTGATTTTGAGTCACGGAGACACATTAGTATATTTTATATTGAGTATTGCAGTGTGTTTTCTTCAATATTACGAAAGTTTCGTATAGTGGATATTCCAATAAAACTCGTATAAATTGAAATGGTATCGAACCTTTATATCTTTATAAGAATATATGCTAACATAAATTTGTGTATCGATGTCTATTTGAAAGTTAAAACATATATTTTCTTCATGCCAGCTTTCATTGCATCTTCTGCTCATGACGATGATATCGTCCGAGCATTTCAATTGGGCTACAAAATTAGGGATGCTAATGAATTGAGTACTTGATGACGGTTGAGTGGTGGCTTTAACTGCTTCAATGTGTAAATTTGGGCATCCTTTCGATCAAATGATGACTCAAAATCTCATCCAATTTATTTTTAACTAGCTTTTTTACCTGTGCAAGACACGAGTTATTGTTTAAAATTATTATTTTTAGATGAATTTTTAAAAAATTTGACATTACAATTGAAATTTTCATTAAGTTATTTATGTTCTTAAATTTAAAATATTCAAATATTAATACATACAATAACAAATTCAGAATAATTGGAAATGAATTATAATACCAAAAATGGATGAAGAAAATGATATTACTTAGAAAACATATTACATTTTCTAAATATCAAATTCTAAAAAATTTTGATAAATGGCCTCCATATATTTTGTAAAAAAAGAATTGCAAATCATCTATTTTTAAATAGATTTACCTATTACTCTTTTAAAATTTTTTAATATTTAAACATACTTATTGTATGTAACAGATTTTTCTTTTAGTTCCTTTTTATAGATATTTATTTTAAGAAATTATATCTTTTATAAATAAATTTTGAGATTACATATTTTACATCAAGAATATGCTTATATGATAAAATTATTAAGTATTTAGTGATTTATATGCATTTACTAATTTAGTCCTAATTGTATATACTTTTATAATTATTTATTTAGACATTTACTTTTATAACCTTATATTATATATAAAGTTACTCTTCTAAATAGAACTTGATATATGTATAGAGAGAGAGAGAGTGAGAGATAACAAGACCACCATATTCCAAGCTCCGTAAATGGTAATGTTTGATAGTTTTGCCTTTTTCTTGCCAAATGCTTAATTAGGACAACCATTAATAGTTAGCGAAAAAAAGAAAAACACTAATAAGTTTCAATGAGAATCAAAACACTGCCGTAAAAAGGTTTTTCTTGTCCTATTAATACGGTTCTAGAAAAACATGCTAACTAACTAATATGGGTTGGTTCAAACGGTTTGATCCTTGTTCCCCTTAATCAAGATTTTGAGTTCGAGTCTTGTGAATTAAGAAAATTCATACTATGAGAGCTTCACCCTTTAGTGAGCCGACCCAGCTCGACTGGAGTAGTCGAGACCTAATTGAGTTTTCAGATACTAAGTTGTACTACTGAAATGTGCAGTTAAATTAAACAAAAATGTGCGGGATCCACTTATTGTGCTACGTTTGAGACTATAATAAAATATCGTGTTAGATTTGAGACAATGAAAAGTTGTGCATTCATGTTCTATTTTCGCAAAATGAAACTAATTTTGCTATTTTGTCTGATTCGGTTCTTTCGAGTCAAAGATAGGTGGCACTGCAGTAATAATTATCTTAAATATCGAGGATATTTTTAAACACTGAGGGAGTCCACACATTTTCCTTTCTCAGAATTGTGGAGGGCATATATTTAATGTCATATTTATTTAGAAAATTGCTGACAAGAAAATGTCATGTACAGAACTTAAGACTGTTTATTTTACAATACTTAAATTCAAGTCATTTTATACTATGCCGCGAGCATGACACTCCATCCTAAACTCCATTCATTTTGGTTCGACGAGATGAGCTAGTTAAGATACGCGTAAACTGGTCCGAATCCCGTCCCGAAGTTGCAAATATATATGGCTGTTTTTAGTTTTTAGTTTTTTTTTTTCAAGATTGCATAGCTCTGCCACGTTCGATATGAAACCCAAATAAGAAGAGAATTTGCCTTCTCAATGCGACGTCCCCTGCAGGAATCCACCACCGCCGAAGGGGCACTTATGTCATTTGACAGCGAGATTGGGAAGGCTAGACTGGTCATGAACTCTTTAATAATAAAAGCAAAACTTTAAATGCTGACGGCTTAGTTAAAATAAAATAAAAGAAAAAGAAAATTTGGATTAGGATTTCTTGCGGCCGAAGGAATCGTTTGATGCGGCTACGTTCTAAGAAGCTTCGTGCTAACGCAGACACACGTGTACTGATTAACCGCTGAGCGTTGACCGATTTATTTAAAACTATCAGTTAGCACGACGAACCGTCGAAATCAACATTCGCCTCCTTTATTAATTCAAAAAGGCTAAATCGTATTAAGCGGTGTACTTAAAAATCCTCCTAATTCGAAATTTCACTCACATCTATTAAATAAACGGTGGATATCGTATCGTGTAATTATAAAAATTCATACTATTGTGAGTGAAACTTTAAATTTAAGAAGATTTTTAAATTGATTATTAGTGTTGGATTTCTTCGGGAGAAACCTCGACCATCAGATTTCGAATCGATCTTCAAACCACGTGTATCTGATTCTAATCGTACCGAGTTCAATCATGAAAAGAAATTACTTGGATCTCACATTCTTCGCTATGACAATCAGCATAATATTGCTCATGGAACCCTTTTATATTTCGAGTTATGCTTTTGGATATGGAAGCGGAAACATGCGAGATTCAAAGAAACTCAATGCTTAGTAGCTCTCGAGTATAAATTTTTCATATAGGAAGTAGCTCTGCTTTAAAGAGTTGCCCGAATTTTCTTTCAACATCGATCAGCTCCGCGCGAATCCGATCATTTCATGTTCTTTCATTGTCTATATATAGTTTTCTGCATGCACTTTGCGTAAAACTTGCACACTTTCAAGCACAAAGATCAGAAAGAATCCAATAAAACCGAATCCTACATAAAACGCTTTCCTTCCCGTTTCTTGTGCAAGAAGCAAATTTCAGTCATAAGAAAGTAGCAGTCTTGACTATAATTGCTATTACTTAGAAATTTCTATGCACATATACACACATATATATTTATATATTTATATTATATATGTAGGTAAAGGAATATTCTTATCATCTTCGTGGGCTCCCATGCATTGGGATTCATTGTTTCTCACTTCCTTGAAGAATATACACGATCAAATTCCAAATAAAACATTTAAATTAAAATAGTCTCAGTCAAAGAGGGAAGAGCTCTTTTTTACAGGGGCATTTATCTATATATATATATATATAGAGAGCGAGCGTGACCCGCACTCATTAAAAAAAAAAAAGAGCGTAACCCACGCTATGTGTAAAATTTAAAATTATTTTAGTTTAATAATTAAAGTAATGCATGCGAAATATTTTTAAATGATATATATATTAATCTTGTCAAAATTATCGATTTTGAAAAATTGATAGAAAAGAAGAGTATATTATTGTGTAGAGAGGAACGAGAGAGAGAGATGAAACACGTTAAAGAGATGAGAGAGAGCGGGGAGAGAGAGAGAATCGTGGGAGGAGGAGTTGGAAGTATGTAATTATAAATGAAGTTGATATTACATCATTACCCTTTAACTTTTATTTATTTAATAGTTGTCAATTAACTTTATTATTTCTTTATGGATAGTTTTGGAAGAATTGACATTTTCATTAAAAAAAGGTCAAAAAAAAAGCAGAAGGAAAAACTCGAGCTTCTGCTTCGTCCACGCAGTGCTTTGCTCAATTATGAATCATCTAAACCTCAAATAAATTAATTAATATCGATTGATTGATGATTTATTATCAATAGATATTTACTTTTTGCAACCGATCGCATCCTCAATCCATGAATGAAACTGATATGATGCTTTAATTCACACAATATAAGAAGAATATTCAAATTAGAAGTGAAGTTTCTTCCTACCTTCCCTCCAACCGGTCTACATCTAAATTATAGGATCGTTGGCAATTCTCGATTCGTCGAAGTATTTGTATACGCATAACGGCTTTCGTCGAGCGTTGCACGGCTTATAAACGAAACATATCAAAATAAGTATTTATATTGTTTTGATCATGATTACTTTATAACTATACAATTTATATGATTTATAGCCAGTTTCCAATATAGAAAAAAAATGAATAAGGAGATAGACATGGATGAAAATGTAAGATGTGTATTTATTTTTTTCTTTTTATTTATTCGTTTTAATTTTTTTCTTAAAAAGTAGAAAGATAATAAAAAAGTTTATTTGTAATGAGGTTGGACTTAATAAAATAAATGAGTAGTTCCAATACGAAGAATCATCTTAAAAAATAATATAATATAAAATAAAATAAGATATATTTATTTATATCTCCGGAGTATCAATTGTTTATTTATATTTACATTTATTCACAATATTAAATAATGCCATAAAACATTGGGCGCCATAACATCGTTGGGCGTTAGTTCCTTTGCACGTCCTAACGGCTATTTGAATTTTCGCGCCCCTGCCACTTCCAACGGCTAGTCTTCCGCTTCCATTGAGGAGAAGGTCTCGAGCGTTGATCTACTTCGATGATCTCAATCTAAATCATTCACTGCCCTTCACGCCGGGAGGTTGTTCGACCCTCGGAAACACAGATAGCCCTGCAAGTTTGAGACTTTCCTATTTAATGAATCTCTGATGGAACGCAACATGATGATATCGCTTCATGTTGTGGAACATGCTGACCACTTCAAGCGGGCCCACTCTCTGATCATCACTGGGTTCCCTTATTTCTCCCCGAATCTCGCGAAGAGATTGCTCAGCGCGAGATTAGTCGATTACGCCCGCAAAGTTTCGGCTGATTCATGATGCAGATCAGACCTTGTACAATTCGTTAATTTCTGCATATTCGAGCATTTCTTCATATAAAGAAGCTGTCAGGGTGTTTGAACTGATGCTTCGTATCGATGCCGGTGTAGATTCTTTCACATTTCCACCTGTTATTAGGTCGTGTGCCTCGTTGCTGGAATTCGATTTGGGAAGAGAGGTTCATTCTCTGGCGATTAAGCGTGGGTTATCTTCGGATTCTTATGTTCAGACTGCTTTGATTGACTTCTATTCGAAGGCTGGTGATCTGAGTTTTGCTGAAAGGATCTTTGATAGTATGATGGTGAAGGATCCGATTGCATGTAACTGTTTGATCTCTGCATATTCGAAGTGCGGGGATGTATCGAAGGCAAGGAGGCTCTTTGATGAGATGCCTAGCAGGGGTATTGCATAATGGAATTCGATCATTTCATGTTATGCACACAACGGGTATTACCGTGAGGGGTTGAGTTTATTTGAAAGGATGAAGGATGAGAAATGCTGTCCAAATGAGAGAACTCCGGTGTCTGTACTGTCAGTTTGTGCTAAGGTTGGTGACCTGAAGACGGGGTTGAGCATCAAGAAGTATATCGATGATAACATTATTCAGCGTGATATGATACTTTCAACTGCCTTGTTGGAGAAATGTGGAGCTGTTGATGACACACGTTTAGAGTTTGACAAGATGAAAACAAGAGATATTGTTTCATAGAGGGCTATGATTGCGGGTTATGCCCAAAATGGGGCACTGAGTGAGGCACTGGGGCTTTTTGATCGCTTGAGAGAGGAGAAGATACAGCCGAAGGATGTTGCATTGGTGAGTGTTTTGTCTGTTTGTGCTGATTCAGGCTCCGTTGAATTAAGTGAACAAATCGGTCGCTATGTTGAGAGTCAAGAGTTGGCTTCTGACACCCATGTGGCTTCTGTTCTACTGAGCATGTATTCAAAATGTGGAAACATAAGCAAGGCTTTCCAAATATTTAAGAAGATTCCCTGGAAAGATGTTGTCACTTGGAATTCTATGATTGTTGGCCTCGCAAAGAATGGATTGCCAGAAGATGCATTTGCTCTGTACAAGCAGATGATGGAGACTGATCTGAAACCGAATAATATAACATTCGTTGGTGCATTCACTGCATGTAGGTGTGGTGGTCTCGTTGAGACAGGTCTCAAGCTTTTCAGAAGTATGAGGGAAGATTATGGAATTAGCACTGAAATAGAACATTATGTTTGTTTAGTGGACCTATTTTGCCGATCGGGAAGATTGAAGGATGCCCACGAGATTGTATCCCAGATGGAGATGGAGCCCAATGCAGTTATATGGGGTTCCTTGTTTCATGCTTCTAGAATCCACTTGAATGTAGAGCTCGCTGAGCTCTCGGTGAGGAAGCTAGCAGAACTTGAGCCCAATGATAATTGGTATTACATACTCCTCTCGAACATTTATTCCAGTTTGGATAGGTGGGAAGAAGCCATTGAAGTTCGAAATTTGGTCAAGGATAAAAAGTTGGAGAAAGAAGCTGCATATATTTGGGTCAGAGTAGAGAATGAACTGCACAAGTTCTTAGCTGCTGATCCATTGCACCCAAGATCTGCTGAGGTCTTTTGCATTCTCAATGGTTTAGCAATGCAGTCTCTTTGGGCTGAGCATCATTTGGAATCTGGGTTAGAACCCTGATCGTATTCAGACCTGAAACCTGAAGATCTTTCCGATACAAGGCAGTCAGAGGCTGTTGACAGGCAAAAGCTAATCCTATATCGCGACATGGGAAAGCGCAAACCGTTTTGCTAACTCTCTCGGTCCCAAAGATATTTGTATCAGAAGATAATTCATGGAGAACTAGGATTGTTTTGCTGATCACTAGATATCTCTGGTCCTAATTTTTGGGATAGTATTTACTACCATTTTAAGTTCTATATTTATAAATACATATGAGGCAATATGTGCCAAGTTAATTTTACGAAGCTGGTTTCACCAATATATATCACATTTTATTTGTTGCAAGAGTGAAAATTCCGATAACCGTGTATGCTAACATTTCCTTATTTGAATGTTTTTCATTTTCCAAGAGCTTCATGTTTTAATTATAATAAAAGAAAAGAAAAATTCCTTGGTGTTCTTTGACATACTGAAGTGACTTCTGAGAAATTTACGATTACTGTTCTTGCAGATGTCAACACGTTCTGGTAATATTAAAAATTAGGTTTATTGGATCATTGGCCAGGGTCCCTGATTACTATTTCTTGGATATTTAGGAAAGATTTCTGATCGAATCCATGGCTCATTCTTAATAAAATGCATACGGTCTTTCTTTTGCATTATTTTAGACTGGAAACAGGCAAATGCAGAATGGTTTCATGCCCGTCGGAATACGAAAACTATTTCACTTTCAGCTCTATCACTAAACATGAGTAGATATAATATAGAAATACCTGAGATTGCTTTTCTTATTATTATTGCTATTAGTTTTTTATTTTACAGACCTATTGATGGCTGTTGCCAGTATCATCTGCTTTCCTGGAAACTACACCATTCAAGTAAGCAAGCTATGACTATGACTCTGTTAAGGTAATATATCTCTGTTTGTGTTCTCTTTGCTGATGCAACAATTTATCTTATAATTTGACTACAGCTTTGTCGAAACTTCATCAAATTACACATGCCAAGCAAATCTTAGGGATGAAGTTTTTAGGAATATATTTTTTTTTTTTTGCTGGGAGCTGGTGACGAGGTAATTCTGCTCACTTTCGGTTCTACGGACTATTAACTCGTGTTTTTTGACTGCAGTAAAGCAGTATTTTGTTCCTTTCCAATGACAGAATTGGTCAATAACCTTTAGAAAATCCCCGGAAGGATTCCCGTTACTGTCATATAACACTCTCTGGCTATGAGAGCAGAACTTTGGGCATAATCTAAACGGTGATTTGCACAACGAAAAGGGTAATAGCAGTTTCAAGGATTAGGTGGTGGTTGTTTCTTACATGCTGATTATGACTTGTTCAGCTTCCTAACGTACTTCTTTTATTCAGGACACTGCTTGCAAGAATTCCAGGCATATTCTAAACAAGTAAGCTCTCATGCGGATTTATTATTATACGCAATCAGGTCATTTTCATTATATCTTCCAAGAAACAAGGTTTAACAAAATATGGGTTTGGGTCTTTGTCAAATTTATTATATGCTTCAATCTCAGCCTTTCGTTTTCTCTTCCTGTGCAAGAAAGATGTTCAGAGTGATGGCAGATCAATATTAGATCCGGAAAGAAAGTCGTAGCTCCGGAAATACTATGTGATAGGAACCGCCGAGCGAGTTTATTGATGAGGTGATTCAAACCTATATTCCGGCGGCCTCTGGTGTCTTAGTACTCACACTGCAATACAACTTAAAGGTTGCGTGTAGAATGGCCTTTTTGCTACTAAAATAAGATTTTTGACTATTTGGCCTTCAGTTTTTCCTGGTTTTAAGTTTTGAACAAAGATCTTATGGGATTAAGTATGTCAACAAATTTCGTTTCTTTTTTGTATGGTTTTTAGTCTCAGTTCCAAGAAATGTCAATCTAGAAGGTACTTCACGAACTATAATTGCTTAATTCATGTATATGATGCATTGGTCCCTCTGTCTTCTTCCTCCTCCCCTTGTTTTTTCTTTTCAAACGTAATTACGCCGGGCGCTTAATATGCCCCGTATGGTTCACCTCCAACGAAAAATGCATGCAATCCGTGTTGGTAGTACCATTGCTATTATAGACTCATTCATTTGATCTTGTTCTTCAAGATAGGGCTTTTTTTTCCATCCACGTTCAAAGAGATTGGGACTAATGAAAAATCTAATATTCTATTAATTAACGATAATTAATGTTTGGCCAACAATTAAAGAAAACATTAAATCCTCTGAGTCTGACCAAAAGAAATAATATATTTCTTATTTTAATTTGAACAGGCAAAATCTTCCTTGAATAGTTTTCGCGGGCGCCACCGGTAAAGCTCCCGGCGTCGCTTTCCCGGAGCGTCAAAGCGCGTGGAGGGCAATAAGGTCATTGCGCACGGGCCGTTTCGGCATCGAGGAGTGAGCACACATTAGGGCGGATCAGGGCATTCTCGAAATTTGTGAAGGAAGCAGGGGCAAAGAGGTCATTTCGGCACCCAGCCCGGTTACGTCGATTGAACTTGCCTGAGCTGATTTAACGATCTTTCCTCTCGAGGCAAACGCATATAAATGGCGGGTCCTGTGCGGCTTCTCCCCGTTGTCTGCTCGAGCACAGGTGACTGAGTTGCGGAGGGGAAGACGATTATTGTAAAGGACACGAGGGGGACCGGAGAACATCTTCCGGAGGTTCGGGTTTGCCCGGAGAATCCGACACTCCGACAGCTTTCAGCGGCCGTCGTCAATGGCGGACCCGTCACATGGGCCGGCGAGCTTCGGGACTCAGGCCAACGCTCTGCTCAGAAAGAACCTCACTTTCCAGGTCCACCCATCTCATCTCTCTTTGTATCCGAGGAATTTTGCGTTGGGTTCTTGTCTTGAATGTCTTTAGCTGCGGCGTATGTTTCGTCTGAGGATGTTTCTTGGTGAATCGTTGGTTTTTGTTTTCTGGGTGTCGTATAATTTCGAGCTACGGAAGGAAAAGAATGGAACTTCGACATCTCGGCATTTTCTATCGTCTGATTCATTGCGCTTTATGCAGAAACGAAATATCAAGACGAACATTCGGCTCATTTCGTTTCCGTTCATTCTCTGCTTGCTCCTGGTCCTCCTACAAAGCTTGGTAAACAATGAGCTAGACAAGCCGAAGAACAACTGTGGCTGCCAATGCGTTGATACAAATGGTGGCGGTCAGTGCCAGAAGCAATGCGGGATTCAGTACTCGACTGTGGATCAAGTCGGGACCTGTCCGATCGAGAGCCCTCCTAAATGGCCTCCGCTGATGCAAGTCCCGGCTCCCCAGTACCGTGCAGTGAGGTCTGACTCTGTTCCGTTTATGGACTTACCTGATGATTCATGCAGAACCGCTGGGTCCTGTCCTGCAACTATGCTTTTCACTGGAAGCAATCAATCTCTCGGAGAAAGTATGTTTCTCCTCTCTGGAACTCCAATTCTGGTCTCTCCTCGTAATGGATGATTCTCTTAATCCTTGTCTAAATCTTGTTTCAGTTTTGGCTGGAAACATGTTTCCTAGTTCTTTCGCTCTGAATTCTTCCGATGTTTTCAGTAGTTTATCCAACAATCTTGTGGTAGGTTTCTCGTGCATATTATCTACCTTTTTTCTTTGTTTTCTCTTTGATAATGACGATATTCTGGTTATGGTAGCTGATTTTCCATTTTCCTGGAATATCAGGGTTCTTCTTCGTGGCCTGAGCTTCAGAATTTCCTTGAACCCGCTCTCTTTTCGGATCTTCCTCTGTACAATATTCAACGCCAGTGCTCTCTGAACTCGACAGTTTCTGTGACAATTCAGGCATCCTCTGATATGCCACAAGGTATGAACTTCGTATCAGTTATTGATGATTGCTGGTCCTGTGAAAGAGTATCATCCAACTGACAAGATCTCCATTCAATTTTTTTTCAGTCAATTTGGAGCTCAGTTGTGTTCGAGGGTTAAATCTGTGGCGAAATAGTTCTGCTGCAGTAAATGATGAATTATACAAGGGTTATAGGAAAGGGAACCCGGATAGGAAAATTAACGAGATAGTTGCAGGTATGTCTCCATGATTTTTTTAGTCTATAGTTTTCTTATCTTTTACCAGGTACACCGAAATTTTGTGGCTTTATCTTCTTTCTTTTCACAGAGTATGATTTTATCTTCTTATTTCCATTTCACAGCGTATGATTTTTTAAATACGGATGACAATAACTTCAACGCGAGCATATGGTTTAACTCTACGTATGAGAACGATTCTGGCAATAACCCAATGGCATTGTTGCGTGTCCCACGGTCTGTAAATCTGGTGAGAATTTCTACTATTTTGCTTTCCAATATGTTTCTTTCATGTTGGGTTGGCATTAGTGAAATAGTTGTGTAAATTGTTGTATGGAATAGTTGCATAATCACCAATTGAGGAAGTTCAGAAGTATATCATGCAGTTTGGATAATTGTATAATGGGCAAAAGCTGACCATCGTGTAACTTCTCTCAGGCATCAAATGCATACCTTCAATTTTTGCGAGGATCAGACACCAAAATTCTCCTTGAGTTTGTCAAAGAAATGCCGAAGCCCCAAACTAAACTCAGGCTTGATATATCTTCTTTGCTTGGCACCCTCTTCTTTACATGGGTTATTATACAGCTATTTCCCGTAAGTTTGCATGACTACGCTGATAATTCTATACAATCAAATTCAATTCTCTAATTTATCATACTTAATTTTCTCATTTTGGTAACAGGTTATCTTGTCAGCTTTAGTTTATGAAAAACAACAGAAGCTGAGGATCATGATGAAGATGCACGGGCTTGGTGATGGGCCATATTGGCTGATTTCTTATGCGTACTTTCTCACCATATCAGCTCTCTATATGCTATGTTTCGTGATTTTTGGTTCAGTTATAGGTAATAACAAAACCGTACTATTAATTTTATTTCATCTAGGTCACTTGGAAATAATACGATAATAATGCAGTTAAGTTTTTTTCAGGCCTAAAATTCTTCACATTGAATGACTACAGCATCCAGTTCGTATTTTACTTGATCTACATCAACTTGCAGATAGCTCTGGCCTTTCTTGCGGCAGCATTTTTCTCGAACGTCAAGACTGCTACAGGTTTGGCATTTTTGAATTATTTTGTTCTTATGTGATGATTACGTTCATCTTCAGTTGTAAGCTTATGTGCCTCTTTTTTGTGATTTCCATGTTCGATCATAAAGTGGTGGGCTACATAGTTGTCTTCGGGACGGGGCTATTAGGAGGCTTTCTTTTCCAGTTCTTCGTTCAAGATGCATCATTTCCAAGTAAGTAGATGATACCTCGAGAGGAAATGATTTGCCATCGAGTCACTAACTTTAAGATCCTTGAATTAGTACTTACCTAGAAAACTGTTTCTGGTATTGCATTTTTTTCATCTTACATTTGACACTCCAACACGCCTTGTATAGCGTGATATAACATTCTATTTTCTATCCCTACTCCATACCTCCATACCAAACAACAATGGAACTATATCAGCAATGAGTTTCTTCATAGCGCTTTCTTTGTCAATATTCTTTGCTTCATCTAAATGTAGAAGGCAATCTTTTCTTGATGCAGGAGGTGGGTTAATTGCGATGGAGCTATATCCCGGCTTCGCTCTGTACCGTGGGCTGTACGAATTTTCTCAGTATTCATTCAACGGGAACTTTTTGGGAACTGATGGCATGCGATGGAGTGATTTAAGTGACAGTTCCAATGGGATGACGGAGGTCTTGATCATCATGACTGTCGAGTGGTTGCTGGTGCTTTTACTTGCGTACTATATCGATCAATTGATATCATCAGGGAGTGGAAAAGGTCCTCTTTTTTTCTTGGAAAAATTCCGTAAAAGGAAACCATCATCCTTTCAGAAGCCTAGCTTTAGAAGGCAGGGGTCTAAGGTTTTTGTTCAGATGGAGAAACCTGATGTCAGTCAAGAGGTATTGATTTCTTATTCTGATAATTCCTAGCAATACACAATCAAAAAGCTATGCAAGAAGTTGTTTGGTTGTGGAAAAGTGGGGAAGTTTTCCATGCTCATTTTTCTCGAAAAACTAAACAACGATGGTAATTAAGTGTCGGGGATCGCACTTTGCAAGATGTGTAATTCAACAGATCATGGAAACGTTTCTCTGTTTTCCCGACAAGATGTTTAAGAAAGGAACCAGATGCACTTTTCATTTAAACATCAAAAAACTGAAGAACAGCTGGGGTGATCGTTTGCTTCTATAGATGACCAGTTATTACTGATAAGACGTCTATCTGATTATTGCAGAGGGAGAGGGTTGAGAAGTTGCTGGTTGAATCAAGCACGAATTACTCGATCATCTGCGATGACCTTAAGAAGGTCTACCCGGGAAGGGATGGGAACCCTGAGAAATTTGCAGTCAGAGGATTGTCTCTTGCTCTACCTCGAGGGGAATGCTTCGGAATGCTTGGTCCAAATGGAGCAGGCAAGACCTCCTTCATCAATATGGTATGTACAAAATTGATAATTTTGTGTTGAGAACTGATGAGATGAGTAGCTTTTCTCCCCCACTTGTATTACTGTATAGAAGAATTAACATAACATCTCTCTTCTGCTGGTGAGATCTGAAACCTTTTCTTTGTCTGTTAACAGATGATTGGCCTTACGAAACCAACATCCGGAGCAGCTTATGTTCAGGGGATGGACATAAGGACACACATGGACAGAATATATACGAGCATGGGCGTGTGTCCGCAGCACGAGTAAGACTGCCATTTTCGTGTTGAATGTGTAGAGATGATATACGATTTTCCAAACCCAGTTCACAACTTAAGAAATGTCTCCTTTAATGTTGTATTTTCTAGTCTCCTCTGGGAAACTTTAACAGGAAGGGAGCACCTTCTCTTTTACGGAAGACTCAAGAATCTAAAAGGTCCAGCCTTAGAACAAGTAAGTCATCCTATTGGTTTAGTTAGCTCTTATTTTTCTCTTGCATTTTCCCCATCTATTCATCTGTCATTTGTTATTGCAGGCAGTAGAAGAATCTTTGAAGAGCGTGAACTTATATTATGGAGATGTGGCCGATAAACAAGCGGGGAAATACAGCGGAGGCATGAAACGGAGGCTCAGTGTCGCAATCTCACTTATCGGAGATCCCAAGGTACTTCTCAAATCTTGATTATTGTACTGCTACAAAATGAAATACTATAAAATTGATCTAATCACTTTTGAAATTTTCTAGGTTGTTTACATGGATGAACCCAGCACTGGATTAGACCCTGCTTCAAGAAACAACTTGTGGCATGTCGTGAAGCGTGCCAAGCAAGATCGAGCTATTATCTTGACTAGTAATCCCCCATATCTTTCTGATTACTTGTGTGGAATTTGACTCTATTTGGTCTGAGTTAATAGCCAGGAGGAAAATGGAAAATGTGGAGACCGATTTTCCTAAAAGGTATACATACTTTTAGCATATTATTATTGCTGATAAAAATTTGTTTCCCTTTTCCAACAGCCCATTCAATGGAAGAGGCCGAGGTCCTATGCGATCGATTGGGAATTTTTGTTGATGGGAGTTTGCAATGCATTGGAAATCCGAAAGAGGTTAACTTCATCATAAAGCACTATCCTACGCGATCAAAAGGATTGTTGGAAATCAGTCTAAACAAATTCATTTAAATCAGATCTAATAGTCTAGGTTAGAACTTTAGGATTTGCATCCTACATCATAAACACTCAATTTTCTTCGTTTATATGTTGCAGCTGAAAGCGCGATACGGAGGATCTTATGTGTTCACCATGACAACATCCTCAACTCACGAGGAAGAGGTGGAGAACTTGGTGAAGGGTCTGTCCCCTACAGCAAAGAGGATTTATCAGATATCGGGAACCCAGAAGTTCGAGCTCCCAAAGCAGGAGGTCAGAATCTCGGATGTGTTCCAAGCAGTTGAGAATGCTAAGAGCCGGTTCACGGTCTATGCTTGGGGCCTGGCTGACACGACCCTGGAGGACGTCTTCATCAAAGTAGCCCGTGGGGCCCAGGCGTTCAATGTTCTCTCGTGATAAATACAGCAAGAATGTAGAAGCAATACTCCCGTTTGACTCCGGTTTGAAGTTACCTTTCGATTCATCATCGGTTAGTATTACAGTCACAGATTTAGGCAGGGCATACACGTACTGTTGTATAGGGAAGCGTTTGTTGTACTCCTTGGACATGCATGTATGAAATAATAAGAAAAGGCTCATTTACACCATTCGTTCAGTTAAACCCTCGCACCTCATGCTTCCTTTCTCTTAGTTCCGTATGAAGAAAAAGAAAGCTACTAACGGAGGAGAAAGAGAACTGTTGGTTTCCAGGTAATACCAGTAGCACCAGGCATTTTTCGGCTTTCCGAACTAGTTGAGAAATGAAAATATCAGCGATTCTTTCAGTTACTTCACTGAATTTCTTTCTAACTGTGGGTTCTAAACATTCAAACTGGAACCAAATAATCCTAAAAGCCAAAATGGCATCTTCGGTTTGGGTTCTGTGGCTGCTACCGCCCAACCAAAGATAATGAAAGGGGTCCTACATGAGATAAAATCCAAGGATGAACAAGAAGTCCACTCCTAGCCGTCCCAAAGGTTACAACGCACAAAGGATCATCCGAAGAGATTTGTCCCTTTCTCTGTTCAAAAGACCTTGTCATGGGGGTCTCATCATATTATTACACAGAAAACTACAAGCAGAAGAAAGTCGAATTCCATGCCGCCTTTGTTTACTTATCCGGATAATGACTGGCATTGCCAACAAGTTTATTGCAGTTCTTCTTTCCTTCTCATTGACCATTCTCCGTCAGAACATATTTCCGAAACTCAGCTGATACTGGTTTTAGTTATAACAGAAAAATGGGCAAGAAGGTTCTCTTCCTTCGTGTTCTCTTGCTTGCATTGCCTTTAGTTGCAGAAACTGTGCCTACAGCAGGCAAAGAGGTTGGAGTGTATGAGCTGAAGCGAGGAAACTTTTCTGTGAAGTTCACCCACTATGGCGCCAGGATGGTTTCTCTCGTTCTTCCCGACAGGAATGGTTGGTTCAGGTCGCCCCCTCTTGTTCAATCCTATTCCATAACAGGGTTGTAAAGTTTCAGTTTGGTGCTGCTTATTTAGCTCGACTTTTTTATCGCTTTGCAGGTAACTTAGCAGATATTGTTCTAGGGTACGATACTGTTGACAAGTACAAGGTCAGGACCAACTTCTTCATCTCCTTCTACTCTGCAGGCACTCAAATGAGCCATTTTCTCTACCTTTCTTCACTGTCCAAAGCTACATATATAATTCCCAACAATAATGAGGTTATTGACAGAACGATTCAGCCTACTTCGGGGCGATTGTTGGAAGGGTTGCCAACAGAATTGGAGGTGCGCAATTCACCTTAAATGGAGAGCATTACAAGCTCGTTGCTAATGAAAGAAACAACACTCTGCACGGTATTTGTTTACCTCCATCAGATTAAGTATAGCATTCTACTTTCTGATCAACTTAAATATTGAAAGGATCATTCCAAATCTAATTTAGGTGGGCGTAGAGGGTTCAGTGATGTCGTATGGACCGTGAAGAGTTATGAGCCTGACTCGTACATAACCTTCACCTATGACAGCTATGATGGTGAACAGGGTAAGGTTTGATTGTCAATTAAATCAAAGGATAAATTTGCCCAACTTTTAACTAAGAAGGCTTCTCTTGCTTTTCATGTGATGCAGGCTTTCCTGGTGATCTTTCCGTTTCTGTGACCTTCTTGCTAATAGAAACAAACAAGCTCGGTATAAAAATGGAAGCAAAGGCACTCAAGAAGGCCACTCCTGTGAACTTAGCCCTACACACATACTGGAACCTCGGAGGCCACAACAGTGGCAATATCCTCTCACATGAAATCCAACTCTTTGCCTCCAGAATCACCCCGGTCGATTCTCAGCTTATACCCACGGGTCAAATTTCAGACATAAAGGGGTCCGCCTACGATTTTCTCCAACCTCGAGATATTGGGTCCCAGATCAACAAATTGCCTGCCGGGTATGATATCAACTATGTTCTCGACGGCCACGGCCATGAGCATCTCAATAAGGTTGCTGTTCTAAGAGAAAAAATGTCAGGAAGAGAGATGGAGCTGTGGAGTAATCAGGTTGGTGTGCAGTTTTATACTGGAAATTATTTGGATAATGTGAAGGGGAAAGGCGGGTTCGTCTATTCTAATCACTCAGGCCTCTGTTTAGAGACGCAGGGCTTCCCCGACTCGGTGAATCACCCGAACTTCCCTTCACAAATCATTAATCCAGGAGAAACTTACAAACATGTCATGATCTTCAGATTTACTGCTTAAAGTACAGAATGTATATCGATAAAGAATGAGATTTCTACCATCGAATAACAGATCAAGATCAATATGGGATGAACTCTATCGAGTTTCTACGAACTACTGTGAGGTTACATTCCTTCTGCTGCAAGTAATATACACTGTTTGCAGCATAGTTGCATAATCGACAGTTCCATTTCCCTAAAAAATGCGCAGAAAACAGTTTCTCATAGTCATTGTCGGTCTTCTTTGTCAATAGAAATACCCAAGACGGTTCTAACAGAAAAAGGAAATACAGCAAAAGAAATAAACTCGAGAATTAGCTGACGAACAATATATGTACTGGCTTTCCTATGGCAAAGAGAGTCAAGACTGTACATCTGTTTTCTATGTCAAAAACAAAAGGTATGCAAATATGCTTCCCAAGAAACCTCCATGCAACACGCAATTCTATCTAGTCATGTTCACGGAAGGGATTCTGGAAGCGAAGATTTAACTTCAGGTGCAAAAGGGGATGTTTCCCCAGGTGTTTGATTAGCTGGAGATCGATGATGATGGGGTTGGTGCCCTGGAGGAGACCTTGGGCTCGGGGTTGAAATGGGCTGAGGTCTATCAGATTTACCGGGGCGGTCTTTACCCTCCTTAAGGCCACATATCCTCTCGAGACAAGCCAAAACTTCGGCCATAGAAGGCCGGAGTTTGGCATCCCCTAGACACTCCGAGGCAAGAACTGCAACCTTGAATGCCTCTTTCTGAGGGTACTGACCTTCTAATGTGATGTCCATTATACGGAACAATTTCCACTTATCTCCCAAGTAGGGCGTCGCCCACTCCACGAGATTCCGCTCCGCACCCACTTTTGTCTTATCAACAGCTCTCCGCCCTGAGAGCAGCTCTAGCAAAACCACTCCGAAGCTGTACACATCGCACCCCACTGTGAGCTTCCCTGCTTGGAAATCACAGAAAGAACACAAAACAAAGGAAAACCTTATGAGTTAAACATTGCAAAAATCTGAAAGAAGTGGAAAAACCTGGTGCGTGACGATGTACCTGTTGCGATATATTCAGGGGCGGCATAACCGCGTGTGCCCAATACTTGAGTAGTAACATGGCTATGGTCGCCGGTCGGACCTGCCTTTGCAAGACCAAAATCAGAAAGTTTCGCATTGTAATCCTGCAATGTTGATAAAAAACATGAGATTTAGGATGTTAAGATAATCGAAAACTGCAAGACAGAGGAGTATACCGTATCTAAGAGGATATTAGAAGCCTTGAGATCACGAAATATCACATGCTGCTCTGAGTCATGCAAACAGGATAGCCCCCGGGCAGCTCCTATCGCAACTTTCATCCTCATCTCCCAAGAAAGTGGTTTATCTCCTTCTGTAGTTCGATATCTTGTCAATTAATTGCCAATCTAAAGCTACATTGCTTTGAAGAGAATATTTACATATTCGAATTACTAGAAAGAAACACATGAACTCACTTCGAAATAAATGATCATCCAGACTTAGTTTTGGCATGTACTCATAGACCAAGAGCTGATTACCCCCATCAAGACAGTATCCAAACAGTTTGACCAGATTTGGGTGATGAAGTTGACCTAAATATCTAACCTCGGACTGCAATCCAACGAGCAATGAATCAAGTGCATTCAGTTATACTATCGAAGGAAAAAGGAACAGACAGAAAACAAGAAATGAGATCCTTACCATCCACTCCTTGTGGCCCTGAAAGCCCTCCGGCCTTAGCTTCTTAACGGCAACAGCTGTCCCGTTCCCGGGCTTTGTGGCACATAGAGTTTGCAGGTCAATCCAACCTAGATAAATACGCCCAAACCCTCCTTCGCCGATAAGATTCTGGAAGTTTCTCGTTACGTTCTTGAGCTCGTGATATGTGAATGACTTCAAATGAGACGATGAGAGTATGTCAACATCAGATATTGGAGTGCAGAGAGTTATGCGTTCACACTTCTTTTCACTTAGTGGAGGAATCACCGGACTCAGAGGATCCGATGACTTGCCTTTGATAGTAATGGGAAGATGTATGCTTCCTGAGATGGGAGAAACAACGAAATTGTTATTCGAATGAACCTGAATGAATGCATCATCAAAATGCATGCAAGTCGCAACAAACCCAGGATGATACATGAGAAATACTCAGTATCGAGAGCATCATTAGAACTTTGTATCCCAAATTTTGCACGAAACAAAACGTTTTCGAGACCTTTTCACAGGAGAAATGTAAAACCAAGGGCAGCTGCATTCTTAGGATTCCGAAGGAACCTTTGAGTGCCTCGAAAGAGCTACGTTAGCTAATATAAGTTCTTTCTTCCTTCCTAAAACAATTATTCGAAAAGCATTTCCGGTAAAGGCCAATCAACATTCGAAAACTCACTAAAATTTTCCTCTTTTAATTGTAAAGTTTCCTCATTGGGGTGCTTCCATGAACCATGACCTGGAAAACCAACACTCTTCAGCCAACCCCACGACCTAAAGACACGTCAATCCAATCAATCAAAGCCCTTATTGATTCACCGGTGCACAGACGAGCAGAACAGGAATTAATAGGGAAAGGAAACATGAGGGCAAGAACAAAAAGATTCATATCAGAAGAAATGGATGGATTTTCTAATGTTCGAAGCACAGAAGCAAATGCTGGGGACCCGAAGAGAAGCCTCTTACTGCCGCAGAGCCCTTTTGAGGTCAGGAACTTGCGTTTCTTCCAACGAGCGCCCACGCAATTGCCCATTGCATCGCCTTCTTATCTCTTGAACATCTCTTGTCTGTTCCAATGGCCTGGCTTTTTTCTTGGGCTAAGTAACTTGAGCATCCCCTGTGGCCGTGTGATCTCGCTCTCCCCTGAAATCCATTTCTCTGTTCTGTTCTTCCACGCTGCCGGTGACAAAGAAGAGAGACAAGATAGCTGTCTCTCTCTCTTCCTCTCTCTGGTTTCTTTCCGCCTCTCTGTTTTCAGATACATAAGAAAACAAGAAACAGAAGGGGAAGGAAGGGAGGGAGGGAGAGAGAGACGTGGTTGGACGTGCATGCATGGCGGGAAATGACGATTAATGGCAATTAAGAATAGCTTGGCAAACCTCCTACTCGTTAACCGTGTGGTGAGTGCGGAGGTTTTTCTTGTTAAATATATTAGCTTGCTTGTTAGGAGAAACCGGCTTCCCCGACTCGGTGAATTGCCCGAATTTCCGTTCACAAATCAGTAATCCCATAGAGACATGCAATAATTACATGGCCTTCGGATTTATATACCGCTTAGCGCTTAGGTAAAGAACGTACATTGATAAAGAATGAATCTTCGGCCATCATTATATGAATTAAAATCGAAAATCGAGAGAACTATTACTGAGAGATTAGATTACATTCCTTCCACTGAAAGTAATGAATTATGTTACAGAAACAGTTACACAATTAACAGTCCCCTTTCCCTAAAAAATGCGCAGAGAACAGTTCTTGTAGTCATCTTCTTCTCGATAGGGAATCCCGAGAAGCGTTCAAATTCAAAAGCAACAGCAAACAGAATAAACTCTACATCAGCCGACGAACAATGTATATATGCTGGTTTTCCTATGATTAAGAGACTTAAAATTCTACATCTGCTTCTTATGGGGTCAAACAAACGGCATGCAGACTTGCTTCCCAAGAAACCTAAGCATCTGTCATGGGGACACACTTTGAGTTACTTTGAACACAAGGAACAAGAAGGTCAGTCCTCGTGAGGAGATTTCGAAAGCGGCGATTTAACTTGGGTTGCAAAAGGGGACGTTGCTCTAGGTGTTCTATCAGTGGAAGATGGTGATCGATGATGGTGGTGGTGGCGTCTAGGAGGAGACCTTGGGCTCGGGATTGACATGGGCTGAAGTCTATCAAAATTACTGATGCGATTCACTCCCTCCTTCGGGACAGGTATCTTCTCAAGACAAGCCAAAACTTCGGCCATAGAAGGTCGGTGTTTGGCATCCCCTAGACACTCCCAGGCAAGAGTTGCAGCCATAAAAGCCCCTTTTTTAGGGTATTGACCCTCTAAAGTGATGTCCATTATTCGGAACAATTTCCGCCTATCTCCCAAGTAGGGTTTTGCCCAGTCCACGAGATTCTGCTCCACGCCCACTTTCGTCTTATCAACAGCTCTCCGCCCCGAGAGCAGCTCTAGCAAAACCACTCCGAAACTGTAGACATCGCACCTCACTGAGAGCCTCCCTGCTCGGAAATTTTTAGAAGGAAGACGAGGAACAAAGAAAATTTTACGAGTTTAAATTCTGCAAATTGAAGCTGTGAGAATTACAAAAACCAAAAGCTTAATAACATACCTGTAGCGATATATTCAGGGGCAGCATAACCGTGTGTGCCTAATACTTGAGTAGTAACATGGGTCAGGTCACCCGTAGGACCTGCCTTTGCAAGTCCAAAATCAGAAAGTTTCGCATTGTATTCCTGCAATATTGACAGAAAACACAAATTATGATGTTAAGATGATCTAATCAAAGAAAGGACCGATTACTTGGCCTACAAAAAATAAGAGTATACCAAATCTAAGAGGATATTAGAAGCCTTGAAATCGCGGTATATCACTTGCTGCTTGGAATCATGCAAAAAGGACAGGCCTCTGGCAGCTCCTATTGCAACTTTCATCCTTACTGCCCAGGAAAGCGGTTCAGCTCCTCCTGTAGTTTGATATCGTGTCACTTAAATGCCAATCCAAAGCTATATTACTCAAAAAAAAAAAAAATCAACTCACTTCGAAATAAATGATTCTCCAGACTTCCTTTCGGCATGTATTCGTAGACCAAGAGCCGCTTATCCCCATCCAGACAATACCCGATCAGTCTGACCAGATTCGGATGATGAAGTTGGCCTAAATATTTAACCTCAGACTGCAACTCAACAGGCAACCTATTAATTGCATTCGAGTATACTATCGCAGGAAAAAGGAACAGATAAGAAACAAAAAATAGGAGCCTCACCAACCACTCCTTGTGGCCTTGAAAGCCCTCAGGCTTTAGCTTCTTAACGGCAACAACTGTCCCGGCCCCAGGCTTTGCAGCACCAAGAGTTTGCAGATTGATCCAACCTTTATAGACACATCCAAACCCTCCTTCCCCGATAAGATTCCGGAAGTTTTTAGTCGCATTCTTGAGTTCGTGATACGTGAACGGTTTCAAGTTTGGAGATGCGAGTGTGTCACCTTCACAGTTTGGAGTGGGAAGAGCTACGGGTGGAAACTTTTCTCTCTGGGGTGGAAGAACCACCGGTCTCAGAGGAGTCGACCAGCGGCCACCGATAGTGATGGGAATATGTATGGCTCCTGAGATTGGAAAAACACGAAAATTGTTATTTGGAAGCAAGCAAGCTTGCTTTTGCCTCCTAACAGTAACTTATGCTGTGACTGCGACCTATTAAAACTCCCCATAAATCATCACCTTACATTAGTGCATTTTCGAAGAAGCTAACAGCATCATAACAATAACTGCAAGTCACTGTAAACCCTGGATTTTACATGATAATTCTCAGAATTGACTTCTACGAGACAAAGCACCATCAAAACTGTGAATCCCCAATTTATGCAAACGAGAGATTTCCCTGCTCTCACAGTACGAACCATCGACTCGACACCCCATTTAACACTATATGTTTCAGACCAAGAGCAGCTGCATTCTGAGGATTTCAACCAAGATCCAAAGCAAGAGAAGCAAAAATCTAATCCTCACCAAAAGCTTCCTCAATTGATGGTAAAGTTCAAAAAAAAAAAATTTCATTGTATGCGACAGAGAAATTGAACTTGAGTACTAAAGCTTGGCAAGCAAACATCTTATGCAAGTCTAAAGGTGGAATTTTAGGATGCTTCATGAATCACGACCGGGAAAAGGACATTTTCCCGGCCAACCCCTTGACCTAAAACACGACATATCAATCAAAGAAAGCACATTGTCGTAACTGCACAATCTAATTTCCCAGCTTGAAACCAATAAACAATCGTCACTTGGAGGGGACAATGAAAGCCATTGATTCATCAACCCAGAACAGAGGAACAAAACACGGGCCAATAGAGGAAAGGACAAACAAAACAAATGTAGGGACGGCTCATTTCATTGCAATGGCACTCCTGAAGTGCAGAAGCAAAAAACGGGGGATCAGGAGAGAAGCCTCGTACCGCAGACAGGTTCCGAGGTGATGGCCTTGTGTGTTGTACAACGACAATCTGCTAAGCAATTGCCCATCGCAATCGCCTCTCTCTCTCTCTCTCTCTCTCTCTTCAATGCCTCTCCGGGTCAATGGCCTGCCTTTGTTCTGCTCTTGGGCTGAGTGACTTGAGTAGCCCCTTGTTTCTTGCTCCCCCGGGAACCCATTTCTCTGTTCTTCCACACTGTCGGGGAAGAACAGGAAAGAAGAAACAGAGGGTTGGTTTTTTTTTTTTTTTTTTCTCTCTCTCTCTCTCTTTTGGGGTAGGGGGTTTGAAGATGTCCCGGGAAACGACAAACGCGGGAGGACGTGCACGCATGGCGGGGAGGGAATCTTGTGCGGAATGACAATAAAGGACACGGACGCAGTTGAAAACCTTGGGCGTTGTCGTGACGAGGTTTTCTTGTAATAACGTCATCGTTGTTGGGGGTTAAATGGTCATTTGGTGGTGGGGGCGACAGCGTTCGCCCTGTCCGGAGTCGTTAGCGCGACCGTTGAAGCGGGGCGGTTCGCAGCTGTGTCCGACTCCGGCGAGATGAGCTGGCTCCGCAACCTTGTGGACCCCACGTACACCTACACTCATTTTCAGATTATAGCCAGTGACATCTTAATTAAATGAGTAAATTGACAAATTGGTCCTCCAGAGATTGAATGTACATCAAATTTACCCTGAGAAATTTTTTACATCAGTTTAGACCTTCACTTTATAATTGTACATCATACTCAACCTTCCGTCCAAATCCGTCCTATTCCGTCCAAATGTTGTCAATTTACTCTAAAAATTAAAGATAGGGAAAGAAATTAAATTTGGGGAGAGAGAGAGAGACGGGAGGAAGGAAAGAGACCACGAACCCCCCTTCTTTGTCGTCTTCTCCTCCTCTTCTTCGGCATTGCCAATCCCACTCGATCTCATCGAAGCTTCCCCGCTGACTCAGTCTCCGTCTCTCCGCGTCTCGTCGAGTCGAAGCAGTAGCTCGCTGCCCCGCCTTACCTTCCGTCCGATTCTGCGGTCACCAACTCTCCTTGGCCGCCGGCGACTCCCCCCGCTCCCTCCTTCTCTGGCCATGCGACTCTGGTCCTCGGTAATCTCCGCCTCGAGAGACGACTTCATTGGCTCCGCTTCGAGATCCTCCCGTTCCGCGCTTGCGCCGACCAAGGATTTTGCCATGTCCACAGACGCTCACGCCCTAGCTCCCGGGGCCTCCTCTGCCATGCCAGAGCTAGCGCCGCTGTCAGTCCGTTTCGTTCCATTCCTCACTTCCGGTTCTCATTTGCTTTCACTCCCCTCATATAGGAGGGAGAGGAAAGGGTTAGGATTGATCATTAGGACTGGTTGACGAGGTCAATTACAATTGCCCGAGTCTAAACCATGTGCCTGAGCTCCAACATCGTGCCCGTCTCTGCTTGGTTGGCTTTGCGGTTAAATTTCGTGATTGATCAGTTGACTGAATAGTGAAATTTGGTGCAGGTGTTATTGCTGCTACATTAGTGTGTCCTTTAGATGTTATTAAGACTCAATTTCAAGTCCATGGGCTGCCAAGCCTAGGTACATGCAACGGTCGAGAAGATGAGAGAATGCAGTTCATTGTTTCACCAAATGCATTTCCTTGTTTTATCCTGATGGAATTGTTACCAGTTGCATGCTTTTGGGTTTTGGGAATTCAAAGAATGTCCTTGAGGGGAAAACGTTTCATGGATTAGTACTGAGGATGCGTTACTTGTTCGATCAGATGGTTCACAATGCGCTTTTGTCCATGTACTGCAAATTCAGGCAATTGAATATAGCAAATAAGCTATTTGGTAAAGGGGATAAACTTGATAAGGAACGGTGGAACATAATGGTTCTAGGACAGAATAGAGAGAAGTTGAGAGAACAATACATTAACTTCATTAACTTAGTTGCAAAGATTTGCAAAACTGCATTACACATAAACTGAAATGTTGTCTTTACAACTGAAAAAACTGCCTAATACACATAACTTTCCGATACCAGATGCTTGTCAATAATTTCAAGTGCCTTCTCATTATTTATGGGTAGCTTTACTCTCTCCCACAACTTATTAGGCATGTGAGCCCTTTCTATGGTTTTCATATACAAGTAGAAAACACCTGCAGAAGAAAAAAATTGAGCAACTGAAGATCAGCTAAAGCCTACATATCTCAGCAGTCTACATCCAAAGTCGATAGTTGAACACAATCAGCTAAGCAGCTATCTAATTCGTAAGTAGTCTAGAAATTTCCCATTTCCCAGCTTCCCAGGTGACAAAAACATAATGCATCAGAGTCATTGCATCATAAAATTCTCAACTTATATATCGACAGAAACATGCTCCTTACATCGAAAAACTCATGGGAAGCACCATAACAAGGAAATAAGGTCTAACTATTTTCTTCGCGAATGGTGGCATAGCAGCTGTTGGCGAGAGGGCAAGAGCTCCGGTTACAAACCCCAGTGACATTATAAGGGTTTTTGCAGAAGATCCCGATCTCAATTCTACCAGGAGATGGGGGGAAAAAAACAGAGAACCATATGAAATGAAAATCAAACCGAACAATACATCACTTCGAGTCGACAAAAAGAATTAAACGGGCAGAGCGAGCAAGCAGATTTCTGAGGTGGGATTTTCTCACTTGGCCATAAAACTACAATGTTTGTAGCGAATAACTTGCCAGATGACCTCATCGTGCTGTATCGTTTACCGGAATTCGATTGCTCCAACACCGCCTTTCCTATAACAGGGGCAGCTAACCCAAATAAGTTTCGAGATGCCCACAAAAACGAAAATTATCTCCTGCAGAGTAATACCTATAGGGAAGAGAACTATAAAAAAGTAAACAGATTCGTCTTACCAGAGGCTAACAAGGCAAGAGCAGGAAAGAGGAAAGATTCGGTTGATAGCCTCGACTAGGATGCTAAACTCTAACAAAAAAGCCGAAGCTGAGCTGCAAAACGGCGAGATCGTTCTCCGGCTCTGCCAATCGAACGCCCCGACGCTTCAGCCCCAATGCGAAAACGAAATTGACCTTGTCAACCACAGTCCTAATGATCAATCCTAACCCTTTCCTTTCCCTCCTATATGAGGGGAGCGAAAGCAAATGAGAACCGGAAGCGAGAAACGGAACGAAATGGACCGGCAGCGGCGCCGGCTCCGGCATGGCAGAGGAGGCCCCGGGAGCTAGGGCGTGAGCGTCTGTGGACATGGCAAAATCCTTGGTCGGCGCTAGCGGGGGTGCGGGAGGATCTCGAAGCGAAGCCGACGGAGTCATCTCTCGAGGCGGAGATTACCGAGGACCAGAGTCACATGGCTAGAGAAGGAGGGAGCGGGGGGAGTCATCGGCGGCCGGGGAAAGTCGGTGACTGCAGAACCGGACGGAAGGTAAGGTGGGGCAGCGAGCTACTGCTTCGACTCTGCGAGACGCGGAGAGATGGAGACCGACTCAGCGGGGAAGCTTCGATGAGATCGAGTGGGATTAGCAATGGCGAAGAAGAGGAAGAGAAGACGACGAAGAAGGGGTATTCATCGTCTCCTTCCTTCCTCCTCTCTCTCTCTCTCTCTCTCCCTAAATTCAATTTCTCTCCCTATCTTTAATTTTTAGAGTAAATTGACAACATTTGGACGGAATAGGACGGATTTGGACGGAAGGTTGAGTATGATGTACAATTATAAAATAGAGTTCTAAACTGATGTAAAAAATTTCTCAAGGTAAATTTGATGTACATCCAATCTCTGGAGGATCAATTTGTCAATTTACTCTAATTAAATTTGGTGCAGCAGTGGCATCACTTTTCATCATATCATAAGCAATTTTATTAATAAAACTTATCCCGTATCTCTATGTTTTTCGTTCCTTATTTCATATTCATAATGAAAAAAAAAAAGTTTTAGGTCAATTTTTCCTTTTCTATTCATATAAAATTACTAGAGTAGGAGAAAAGTTAAGGAAGGGTTTGACAATATCATAAAATATAGAGAGGTCACTTTGCTTGAAAGTGACCTTTATTCGATCCTATACTACAATTCACACAATACTAGAGACGTACCGATTTCATTCACTAAGAATTTCTTCACTGTCTTGTCAAATAACATAAATAGCGTATTGACTGGATTATTGACATTCGGTGAGGTGTCCGTCGAAGAAGTACGTGTCGTATGTTCAATATAGGCAGGTTGATACAAAGTTAGTTAGGATGAGGATTCGACGAGTTCCCCGCGAGCCGGATAGAACCAGAAACAACTGTTCCGATGCAAAATTTCATGCTCATATTAATTGATAGCTCGAGAGAGGAGTCGAAAGTGATGAAAGAAAGAAGTCTACTTTTCAGGGGGGGGGGGAAAAAAAAAAAAAAAAAAAAAAAGGAAGTCTGCTGCTGCTAGTGCAAGAAAAAGGTTCCTCAAATAATTTTGATTGAAAGCCGCCAATGTGAAAACATGTGCAAAGGGCTCTGGGCCCTGTTTTCTTTCTACAACCAGGAAGATGTTCACGTGACGATCGAAAAAACAAATAATATATATGAGATTCTGATTAACTTATTATTATTATCATCATCATCTAATTAGTATTTTAAAAAATTAGTATTTTATTACTTTTCTAGTTTTTCATTTTTAATTATTAATAGGACTGACCGAAGTTGAAAAGTGGATGTGGTGGATGACTTCTGATCGTGATTGAAGAGGATCGTGACTCTCATCTCACTTTCCTATAAATGTATGTACTATAATATGAACATATAAGATACTCCCTCAATTTTCTGTTTTTCTCACTGAACAATATATAAATAAACTTGTGCCGACCCGTAGCCTTAGTAAATTGCTATTCACGCGTGTGCTTACAAATGAACTTATCCGAATCCATAATGTTTGTGAGGTTATTCTCATTATTAAAAAGGAAAAAGGTGTCATCAGACATAAGGGATGTGAACGAATGGAATGTACACGTCCGATCGAGAGGAAGGAGCCTGAGCAAAGGAGGTCCAACTTATCCACGACTGACCTGATCCAAATCACTTGGGCTCGTGCATGAATAAGCAGCCCCAGCTAGGAGGTGCCAGCCCAATTTCTAATATTGCAATGTATGCGGCAAAATTAGTATTCAGTCCAATTTAATAATTTACAAATATTGTAAACATGATATATAGTTATTTTTTTTATTAAGTATATTATCCTTTGTAGTCCATGTTGATTTTTAATAAGAGCATTTAGAGTTAATAGTATTAAAATGTTGTGTCAAGATAAAGTAATTGATAATGTAGTTCGTGAAAACATATGATGTTTTGGCGGAATAGAAAGAAATCATGTGATGTAAAAGTTAATTTGTAATGGCTAATGTTGCGTTTGGTTTCAAAGTAGGATTTTAAAATTAAATTTTGATTTTAAAAAAGAATGGTATAAATAGTTATATATGTGACTCACCTTTTGACTTTGTATGAGTTATTTTGTTTTGTTGTGGAAAAAAAAGTATAAATGGGGCTCACCCTTTGACTTTGTATAAGTTATTTTGTTTTGTTGTTGGTAGAATTAAGTTAAAGTGTTATTTTAAAATCGCACTTTAAAACCAAACAAGCCGTAAAGTTTGTAAAGTATTGGGTTTTGATAGTTTTTAGTCCTTATGAATTCATTCGATTATCTAATTATATACTATTAAAATAAAAGTTCATTTTTTAACTGCCTTAATTTTTCAACAGTTTTACCTTAGTATATAACCATGCTCCAGTTAATTCTTCCCGGTTAAGGAATTTTAAAAGTATATATACTAAAAATGAAAACATCCTATAAAATCGATAAAAACTGCCACCTTATATGTATTGCTTACCTAACTAATTTTCACATACACGCAGTGCGTTCAAGAGGGTTAGCATGAATGAAATGAAAATTGAAAAATTACAAAATAAGTTATTAGATAGATAAAGAGTGGTTAAATTTTTTTTTTTAAAAAAACTATGTAATTTTGTATCTTGTTTTTTTTTTTGGTAAGCAGTAATTTTGTAGCTTTCCTTTCTTCAGTTTTTTGCACCTGACAAGGACCGAAAAAGGAAAAAAAAATGGGACAGTTTTCAAGTTCTCCTTACTCCTTTTCCCATAATAGCCCAAACTATATATCTCCATATGTATTAGGTTAGATATATGAAAACTGTTGGTTCGAACATGTATAAGTGGTTATATCCATAATAATCCAAACCATGACGCAATATAAATCCATTTCGTAGGAACCTGACGTTTTAAGGCAATTCAATTAGACGGTACACATGGACCACCGGCTCAGGAAGTTCATATGTCCTTGATCATTACATCCAAAATAAATAAAGAACAACATTTTCGGGCGAACAGGTTAATGCATAGCCATAGACATTACCTAGAGAAAAGGGCATCGTCCAATGAACCAGCTGGCTACCCTTCAGAAAAGGGTAACTTCATTTTTCCCTTTTGGGTTACATGACATATTCAAGTTGATGAACGCTCTTTTCTCTCGTCGGTTATGAGGATATTAATTATGAGCCTTTTCGTGCCTGACCGACCCTTCCCTGGCACAACTCAAGTAGAATATATATATACAAGCTGCTGAGTATATATAATGTGTTATGAATTAATGAGTTGCTTACTCTTGAACAAAATTCACCCCCAATAAACCAAGTTTTATGAAGATGCACAAAAGTGCAGCTGTTATTACTATCAGCTGAACGAAGTTTCTGCTACGTTACTCAATATACAAATATATATGTGTGTGTGTGTGTGTGTGTATAGCGTCACGTATTATAATAGTTTAGTGTATAGGGCTCGTATTCGTGCGGGGAATGAAAGTAAAAGTCAAAGGCTGCATTTATCACACTATGCGGAATTCGAGAGCTCGAAGATATTGTAGGGTGATTTTGTGAGCGCGTGAGATGAGGGCAACGGGAAAAAAAAAAATTTTATGAATAAGTCCAAGTGATCTGACACTATTTCTTTTTGATTTAGTGTTCGACTTTTATAAATGAAGAAAATCATGATTAGGAGACAATACAACAAAAGTGACCTATCGAGACGCGTTGAATGGTCTGAGAATATGTCAAAAAGCATTTTCATATGCTATGACGACGTGTATGGTGATGCTTGTAAGAGTTTTGATCTTAAATGAGTTAAGACCAGACTTTACCCTAAATTAATAGTTGGGCTCATTGAATTTCGTATATCGAGTGATGTAGATCGAGAGATATGAAAAACAAAAAGGTTTGGATATCCCCCATACTTCCTTACAAAAGCAGGGATGAAAGTTAACGCAAATTAGTTTTCCCCATACTTCCTAGTCCCCCTCCCCAACGCACAAGGGGAAATTAAAACCCGGGGCCATGCCCCCTCTAGCTCTAGCTCCTTTGGTTCTTTCGAAAAGCTTTTGCGTATAAAGCTAAGCCTTGTTTCTGTTGAACTCGTTCCATCTTTATCGGTTAAAGCACTTCACAATCAGATGGTAATAACTAACACTAGGAAAAGTCGATGATTAAGTGTTGGTTGGACTGATCTAATCGCAAAAAGACATGAGGAGTCGATCGAATTAAATCAGGATGATCTCCAAAATGTACGAATAATAGATGCCAGTATGTTCTCCAGTATGTTGCATGCATATGGTTAGAATTTTGCTAGTAAAAGCTCATTAATATTTCCTGTCAGTTTATATATATATTTCTCGAATGCTTCGTATATCCGTGTTTACATATCGCACACATGTTGTCGTAGCTGTAGTTGATGCCTGGGATATGAATATATTTACACGCTCGGCTTCGAAGTGGTATAAGGAGAGAAATTATACACTAGCAAGCTAACAAATGCGCCAGAAATTACCGATCGAAGAGCTGCGACAGTAATGGAAGTCAAATTTTATTACAAAATTTTCATGTTTCACCACAAAACGAACGTCTGCAAAAGGATAATCGAGAACTTCACTGAGCTGCAATTACCCATTTCAATATTTCTAGGCTAGCTAGCAAGCACCGAAAAATGAAAACCCCTAGAAAGATTAGTCCCGACAAAGAGAGACGACATCACCAAGAGCATGATAGCTAATGCATGATACATCAAAATAAGGATCTAATCTTGCCATACAAGGAAACAGTTCTTAGCTAGCTAGTTTACTAATACAACCTTATGGCTCTTCTCTAGCTAATTTCCATTACATCAGCAAGTTTCTGATAATCGCAGCCTGGGCAGTGTCGCTCGTTGCGAGCAGCTCAGAGAGCCGTTCGCTGAGATCGTCCACCTCTCGGTGCAAGCTCCTGATGTAGTTGCACGTCTCTTGCAACACCTTGCTTGCTGAAACCTGTCAGGGAGAATACGATCAATCATTAATTAATATATAATCAACGATGAACTAGCTGGACATCTGCATACTTCCTTTCCGAGTTAATCTACTATTATTAATATTATTACTTTCAATAGTAAAAAACCCGGAATTTTTCGCTAGAGTTCCAGAATTTTTTTGGGTTTTTTATTTAGGTGCGTAATCGGTAATTGGGAACAGGTTCGTCAACATCGGATGACTAAATATATATTGGTTCTTTTGGAAAATCCCCCATTCATTACATTAAATTATGCACTTATTTCCTTCATATCTATAAGCTAGCAGAAACCCTAGCTAGTGGCTCAACTCGAAAGGCTTTCTTCGATTTGTTCTGGAACGCCGATCTCTGCAAAACTCATAACAGACCGGGGAGATGAGACATCCGAAGTGAGAGATGTCTAATATAAGCACATACCTTATCAGATCGCCTGTGGCGGAGTTCGGGAAGGAGCTGTTGGAGGCGGGAGACGAGCTCGATGATCTGATCATCACTGATCCCTGAGCTTGCTGACTGCCTTGATCTAGATCTCCTGCTCGACATGATGGTGATATATTATACCACGACTGACAGCTCCTTAATGAAACTGCTCTATACCGTCACCGACGATGGTGAATATATGTGTATATCAGTGTATCAGGAAAGAACTAAACCAGCGCGAGGTTTTGATTGAATGCTTGAAGCGATAGGACACAAGCTTTATATATATGTGTGTGCGCGTATATATAGAGAAAGGGAGACCAAAGTTTGGTTCCGAAATGTGGAAAGCAAAGCTTAACTGTGGAGAACCACGAAGTAGTGGGGGTATTGGGGAATGGGGGAAGAGAGAGAGAGAGAGATCACAATTTTCATGGGATAGAGTTGTGGGCTAAAGCTTGGATTTAAATACGGCTTGCCTTTGTTAACGTGAATTAATTCAAGCGATTTGGCGTTTATTTTCTCTAAATAATATTTTTATTTGAATTTTGTAAATGGAGAAAATTCATATTGAAAAAATTTTATTTTCTTAATGAACTAGTCTAACTCGTACTGAATCAGACGAAATCTGTTGGATCTTCAAATATCATGATGTACATCGAAAAAAAAAAGGGCTCCCCTGGTGTAAAAAGAGAATGCCAAATGCCACCAAGAGAGAGAGATGGGGTATGAAATTTCCAAGAGAGATATCACCTTATACTTGTCTCTTCTTCAATTTCATGTGTTAATATTCCAATCTCTAGAGAGCCTTTTGTCATGATCACATGTACCGGTTTTACGCTATATTATTGGTTTCTTATATATTGTAATCTTCTTGATTGTGTAACACTCTCCAATTACTTATATATCATTTTGTTCATCTTATCAGTTGAGACGTTTCTTGTAAAAAACTGTTCATATTAGAGGACCGAAACAATGATATCGGTCATAAAGCAAAAGTGGTTAATCGAGGTTACAACATCTCCCCCCGCAAACTATGTAAAGGCCAAGCATATGGTCGTATACTATATCGATCGTTTCTTGGGGTGCAAATTTCCTCTCAAGTGGGGCTTAAAGGTAGAGAGAGGAGGAGGAGGAGTAGGCGCTGTGACAGCAAAGAGGCCTCTGTTGGTGTCAGTCTCAACACGCAAGTCCATGTTGTGTTCTTAGTTCCAACATCACACTCCACCATTTGTTTTTTAGTCATAGTTTTCCCAATTTATATTATTTTTATATAATAATTTTATCAAATTACAAAAAAAAAAATTGTGTTTTATGATTCTTTTTCAGTTCTCCAACGATTACCTCAGTTTTTATTAATATTAATATATATTATATAAGAAAAATCTCTACGTGTATATGTATTACACAATAGTGTCTCAAGACAGTCGTACTATATATATATTCTCCTCTGCGAAGGGCAAACTGCGTAGTAAGTGACACCCGCATGTCTTGACCGGTCAACGCCTGCACTAGCTACATGTGGCCACCTCAGGGTCCCAACTTGAAATGAGAAGTTCGTACTCGATATACCACGTTGACATATCCCAATGTCATGCACGATCCACTCCCGCAATCAATTAATTTAAACAAGAGTTCGAAACCGGGATGCAATTCAAAACAAGGTGATAAAAATCGCAAGGAAGCTAACCGTTTAATATATAATCGGAACAATTAGCATGCGAAAATTTGAAGTTACCTTCTGATCGTTCTGTGAAGGGTGGACCCGGTTGTGCTTGTAGTTAATATATTTTAGGTTCATAGCAGATCCAGACGTGTTTTAGTCAGAACAAAAGTGTATATATACATCACTTTCTAATTCTAAAAAGTCTGATGCCGTTTTAGGAGTGGAAACTGGAAAGGCATTGGTAACATTATATATGGAATCAAATCCAAGGATTTCTAGGAATCTTCCAAGAGACCAATAGGTGATACACGTCTTTTTTTAATTAAAAAATTTGCCCTGGGTCGACATGATGAGATCCTATTTATAGCTATCTAACTATCAATACATATACACATGGTCTCATGGCAAACATTAATTTTTATATGTCCATATAAAAAAAAGAAAAAAAAAACAAGAAAAAGAAAAAATACCATTACCAATTTAGTTCGGCGCTTGTTGATCCCCTTAAACAAGGTATCGGATTTGATTTTTGTGAATTAAATAAAATCCTTAATTGAGATAATTTTATTTCTTAATAAATCGACCCGACGCAAACTAAATTAGTTGGGACTTATTGGGTTCTCGAATATAAAATTACATACCGAAAATAAAATGGAACCGTTAGGGCCAATCACATATTATATATATGACTAATGGAAGTAAAAGAAGATTCAGGGCACGTTGTACACGATATTGATCCGCGGGTAAAGGAGGATCCTTTTATCTTCATATAAGATGCAAGTAGAAGGTTAAAAACCCTAACAAAGATTATATAAACGAATTGTTCCCTCTTTTTTTCTTTTTTCTTTTTTCTTTTTTCAGTTATAACAGGAGGTTCATGACATAGTACAAGGAAATAGAAATGAAATTTCGACATGATGAGATCCTATTTATAGCTATCTAACTATCAATACACATACACATGGTCTCATGGCAAACATTGATTTTTATATGTCCACATTTAAAGAAAAGAAAAGAAAAAACACCGTTACTAACTCAGTTCGGCGCTTATTGATCCCCTTAAATAAGGTATCGGATTTGATTTTTGTGAATTGAATAAAATCCTTAATTGAGAGAATTTTATTTCTTAATAAACCAACCCGACACAAACTGAATTAGTTGGGACTTATTGAGTTCCTGAATACGAAATTACATACCGAAAATAAAAAGGAACCGTTAGGGCCAAGTAAAGGAGGATCCTTTATCTTCATATAAGATGCAAGTAGAAGGTTAAAAACCCTAACAAATATTATATAAACGAATTCTTCTCTCTCTTTTTTTCAGTTATAATAGGAGGCTCATGACCTAATACAAGGAAATAGAAAGGAAATCTAAATAAATGGACACATATAGTCTCATTGATGAGAATGAAACTTGAAACCTCTAAGTTACCAAGCGAGGGTGTTATCCACTACACTACACCCCCTTTCTCAAATTCTCTCTTTTCCTCTCTAAGTTGATGGACCAAACACTCGTCCTGCTTCTACCACATATTTCTTTTGTATAGTTTTTATTGAATCATAAAATATATATTGGACAGGCTCACCAAATTCAAGTCACTCTGAACCATAACTTTATATGCATAGAATATTATTCATGTATATCCAGAATTCTGATTAACTAGGGCTCACTCTATAATATCCAAAGATATTCGAATTGATTTTGCAGTAATGTAATCTGATCAGTGATCAGTCTTTCTATCATGTTAATATATTATTAGATATTTTCGTGATGTGAGATCGCGATAAAACTCCTATCCGGCTGGTATTTGACGGATCGACAGAGATTAACTCATATATTTATTTATATATATATATATATATATATCTACCTTTACTTTATTTTATATAATAGTCCTATTCACTCTGTCGACCACGATCATTTGGAGGACTCAATCAACGCTGGGAAAATTTATCGATTTGTCTTTTACTTATAATTATGCAATTTTCTATTTATATTTACTGACAATCCCGATCTGAAATCTTCATCAAGAGGGAGGAGAAACGCATTCAGAACTTAGTTGGCCCATTAACACCACATATACACGCAATCACATTTCATAGAAGCCGTTGTCATATTTTGATGCCGGGAGAAATGCGGTTTATAATCTCTCTGTAAAGAGAGAAAACTGAAAAACCTCTTTTCCCTTTAAATCATAAGTGAATTCTTTTGGTAATGCCTTCCATAGAAGGATTATATATATTAAAGAGATTAGCTAAATGAAAATAGACAATCAATGAGGAAAGATACTTAATCAAATTAACAAGATATATATAATGATGGTTGCAATCCAACGAGATAGAAATAAACAACTCAAACCAAAATTATAGAGGATGACCTACTCTGTTTTTCATCGAGGCATGTAGTTTAGGCTCTGAATTCATATAAGAGGTCGCCTGTAGACGAAGTAGAAGGAATACAATCACGTTGAGACAGTCTGAGCAAATGGGAGCGAGAAGTTTTGTCAACAAGCCGATGGAGTCGTGACCTTGTTGTTGAGGATGTAATCTTGCCACCACTGATGATGTAATCTTGCCGCCACAGACTTATGAACTTGAATCGTTAAGGGGATCGCCTTACGACTACAAGCTCAGAATGAAAGCTCGTTTGAGCTGAGAAATCTGTAGAGATTCTGTCTGTTGAATGAATTATGTATTGATCTTGTGAGATTTTCTGGTATTTATAGATTTTCCTCCCCCCTTGACGGTTATAAAATCTCCTCTTTGATATGGAGAACGTGGGCTTCTTGTTATCCAACTGCTTTTAACCATCATCTTATCCCCACGTGATAATTATTCATAGCTTTGACCCAATCCATCTTGGATAAGCTTTATCTTCTCGATCTATAACCACCCAACAGTCATGATTTAGAGACAACATTGTGACTGCCTAGATTTTGAAGCAGTTATGATTTGGACACGACGTCATCACTACTTAGATTCTACAAGTTAGTCAGTCATAGAATCTGAGTCATGCTGCGCATATACAGTTATGCCCAGATTATGTCTATTCACAGGCTCAGAATCTGAATCTGCCCGTTGTGTCAGAAACAACGCTGTTTTTCTGGGATTTTATTAATATAACGATGACAGCCCAAACTTTTATAATTTACAGAACTGCCCCCTAACACGTCTAATGACCTAATTGAGCCATGTGGCGAGTCTCTGAAAATCATTTTATTATGGCAACAAAAGCGTGGAGAAGACTAAATAATTTCTTGGTCAGCTTAGGATCCTCTGCAAAGACACGTATGAATCGAATTATTATATTTATTATAATTATGATTATGATTAATCAGGGGAATAAATATCTGATCGGACGATTAATTATTAAATGCTTTCATGATGCACGTGCTTGTACCTCGTCCAATGGCCGCAAAGGCTGGCAGATCTAGCTAATTAATTAATTACATAATTTTTCTAGTATTTGTTCAGCAGCTTAGATTAAGTGAGGCCCATAGACATTCTTCGTAAGAGGGGGGAGGAAATTCATTTAAGAGCATAGGAGATTCCATTAAACGAAAATTGATGCAGAATATCTTACTTTCAGATTGAGGGGATGTGCTTTGGCTAAGTAGACCAACCGATTCCAGCTCGACCGGGTAAAGATTTTAATTCGATAACTCAAACTTTTGTAATGTAAAACTTAATTGACTGGAACTGTAGATTGGAGTAGCCAAGCTATAAAGTCCCCTCTATGTTAATATTAGGCAATGGTCTCCTTCAGGCCTTGGTCCACCAGTACTTTGCTCACCCCGAAAACACAAATATTATTATACCACTGTTTCATGTTAGGGGCATCTTTGATTAAAAGTTTAGTTCTAAGTCACTGCATTATTGCCGTTAATTGCTCGACTATGTTGCACAGTTTTTCTTTTTTATAACTCACATGAATTTCATTAATAAAGAAACAATGTCACATGGAGATCAAAGAGTTCTTAAGAGATTACAAAAGAGGAGAAAAGAAGAAAACCTCACATGAAGAAGAGCATAACAGAATAGAGAAGGAAAAGACAGAGGAAATATATATATATTTTTTAAAAAAAAAAAACTAGATCCAAGCTATGAATTCTTGGTCTCTGTTGATTGCAGATTTGGCAAGGCAATCAGCGGTTAAATTCTTTTTTCTGGGAGCTAATGGTACCTGATGGAGCTGAAGTGCAAAGCAAAGAGATGGATGTCTGTGAATATTTCCTTGTACTTTCAAGGAAAGCCAATGCTATTGTTAATCCACCCAATTATATTCAGAAAATCATATTCAATAATAAGAGATGAGCCAAAATAAGCTGAATTGCAAGCAATTTGTTGGAGAGCTTTTCTTATTGCAAGCAACTCAACAAGATTGGATTAAGTGACACTAGATGGAGCAGTAAAGATGCAAATAAAGTTCCCAGCTGAATTGCGAAGAACACCTCCAATTCCTGAGCGTCTTGGCTTCCCTAGTGAAGAGTCATCCATGTTCCATTTCAGCCACCCCAAAGGAGGAACTGACCAAGAGAAAGCTGGTCTGGATCTTCTCGAATTTATCCATTTATGAATACTATCAGAAGAGCGGAATATGAAGTATGAAGAGTCTTCACATATTGCCTTCATCCAAGTTGACAATCGAAGGAATACGACTTCAGTCAAATCAACAAAAGAAAAGACTTTGCTCCCGAAGATCGCCTCATTTCTTGCCAACTAGATCGACTAAATCACAGCAAAGAAAGAAGAATTCTAGATTTTTTCCTGAAACTTCCCTGCAACTAACAGTGACCATTAATCACTTATTTTTGTTATGTAAATTCTCATGGAATATTTAGGTTGGTTATTGTCTTGGTGGGGTTGTTCTTGGTCTGTTCCGAACGACGCCAGGAAATAACTTGAGTAAAAAATGGAACATGGACTGAAAAATGGTTAGGCTTAATGAGAATTTCACCTAGGTTTAATCTCACATAAAATTTGGGAATCACAAAAGGATGGAATAGGGCTCTATCTGTAAATTCTCATGGAATATTTGGGGTTGGTTAGGACATACATGTATGTATATGGCTTATACGTATTTATTTAGATATTCCACGTCGATCATGATGTGCTTCTTTGTACCCTAAAATGGAAAATATATCCCGACTCGTACGCATAATAACTCAACTTTTATATTATTGAGATGGAATAATATATAACGATTAACGATGATGAAAGGGATAATTAATAACTATTCTAATCGTAATTAGGTTCATAGTTTATTGAGTTAATATCCCAAATTAATATATCAAGTTAATCAGTTAAAAAAATGGAAGAGAAAATGAAGTTAATAAGTATTTTAATAAATTGCGGTAAATGTTACAAAATATATATATTGTGCACAGAAGTTCAGTGGACCCAATTAATTCAAGTTTAAAATAAGTCGGTTCAATGAGAGATGAAACTTTTCTAATTTTGGATTTTCTCCATTTACAAAATTTGAACTCAAGACCTTTGCTTAAGGCGATGAGTTATCGAACTACTTGAATCACTTCAATTTTATAATATATAAAACATTTTTTTCGAAAGAAGAAGAAGAAGAAAGCCCTGTTTGGTACATGCAGTACAACAAAGTAGTTTATTAGCAACTAAATGATCAATTTTAGTTGTTAAAAGTCGCATTCAACAACTAAAATATATTGCAACCAAACTATTTTAGTTAGTATAAACTTTAACAACTATATTTTGTTCTTTAACAACTAAAATTTTAGTTGTTAAAGAGTTTATTAATTGCTAAATGAATTCTTTAACAATTACATTTTTCAATATACTAAGAGGTAAAATGTAGTTTCTATAGCCTATAACAACTAAAAAAACTTAGTTGCACATTAGTTGCTAGAACTCAATAACTAAAGGACATGATAACTAAATATATATTTAATTGAAAAATATTTTAGTCGTTAAAAGTGATTTTAGCAACTAAAATTGATTAATTAGTGAAATGTGATTATATTGAGAGAATAATAGTGATTTCTAGGTTGAACTAGAGAATTTGGAGTGTATTTACTTGGAAGAACTTAATTTTAAGATATCATATTATATATATATATATATATTATATTCTTAGATTTATAAAATTAAAAGAAAATATATGATTCATATAAAATTTAATAGAAATAATGGAATGAAGGAATGGTTATTCCATCAAGTCGGAAGGAAAATTCTTTCCGAATGAAATGATCATTTTAATTCATGAAAGTGTCACTGCATAAGCACTGGTTTATTACAATGGTGAGATTTTCGTTCCATTCCATTTCGTTCTCATGTACTAAACGAGACAGAAAGAGAGAGAATATTAGTAGTAAAATGGAGGGAACCAAGGAGGGAAGCGGATAGTTATTTTGTTAAAATCACAATCATTTCCTTGATCTAATGGCTCTTATAAATTAAAACTTATATAGAATGAATATTTCGTAAGATTAAAAACTACACAAAAAAAATTCTTCTCCTTTATAATAATATAAATATATAATAACTTGTTTGGACAGAATATAAACATTTTTGAATTTCCAAAGTTTATATTGTTGTCATGTAAGTCATTAAATTTTCAGATATTAGGGTGAACACCGACGTCCTTGGTAGTTATTTAATAAACGTTTATAGAAACACATAAATGAAAAAAAAAAGTAAATAAAAGAAAATAACGAACAATATAATATCTTCGGCTACTGCTCAATTTTTTCATAAATATATAAAATAAATTGTTTGTGAGTAAATCTGCCAAGTGCATACGAACCATTAGTTTCAAGTAAAAATCAATTATGAGTATTCGTCTCTCTTGGTATCCAAGACAAGTCGGCGGGGCGCAATAAAATTAAGAAAATTTATATCTAACTAGGCAATGCAAATTATTACATTCGAATAAAAAACAAAAAATTTATTTAGCTGTATAAAAACCTTTTTAACGTATCAGAATCAAATTGATAGATATATATGTGTGTATATGTGTACGTATGACCAATATAAGGATTATGGGTCAGCGATCACATATGCTTCTCAATTAATTGATTGTGGTTCTTGACTCTTGGGCTTTTGGGAATGCGAACAGAAAACTACAATAGTGCCTTCTCCATTATAATAAAATCTATTACTCACACTCTCATCAGATCAAGTACAAAAATATCAATACATGATGTTTATTTATATTTATTACTGTTTATAGGTTGTATAGAGAATATCGTCATTTATAAGATGATATCATCTAAAAAATTATAACCGGAATATCCATCTTCAATTGCCATTCGTTCCCTCATTGTGTATATATGCTTGATTTTTAGCATCCTTATTACAAGTTTACAACCCATATCCGCTTTGGCATTCACAAAATATACTAAAAGGAGACATATGTATATGTGAAATATTTGATCTATTAACTAGATTATGATTTTTAAAATTGTAGGAGACATCGATGTCGCAATTTGAACAATTTTTTTCTTATTAATATAGTTTGGATATATATATATATATATATATATATAGAAAAAAGTAAATTGCCCTCTAACCTTTAAGGCTAGGTGAGCTTTACCCCCGACCTCTAAAAAGTTTAACTTTACCCCCAATTTCTATAAAAAAAAAAGAGATACTTTGCCCCGTACAGTTAGGTTTCAACCAAATTTCGGCCAAAATTATTTATGATAATAAAAAAATTTCAATAATAATATTAAATTAATTTTTTTTTAAAAAGGAAAAAAAGAAACAAACTTCTAATAGAATCCGCCAGTGACGTCGACCTAAAGGGTGGGGGAGCCCCCACCGACCACCCTACCCCTCCGATCGACATCGTCGGCGGGGCTCCCAATCCCAATTGGAAGTTTGATGGTTTTTCTTTTTTTTTATTATTATTATTATTATTATTTAATTTGTAAAAAAAAGGCGGAATTTCGTCGGGATTTGATCAGAATGGCCAAGTGCCTATATTGTATAGAGGTTGAGGGGTTAAGTATAGCTTTTCAAAGGTTGGAGGACAAAGATTATTCACCCTCAAAGGTGGGGGGCAAAATGGTTTTTCTCATATATATATATATATATAGTCCTATATTAGCATTCAAACTTTTTATTTAAATGTTCAATATGCCTCAACGACCACTAAGTAATAACTAAATTTGTCGTCCATTCATATACTATTTCTTTAACAGTGTTACATATATATATATATATATATATAGCTGAAAAATGTAATATATCAATTGATTGCGCGCGTCGATGTTCGATACGTATATAATTACTCTAATTACGAGGTTTTAAAGAAAACTTTTACCGGAATATATAACATAGGTTCTGCGGTGTAGGATTAGGACTAGCCCTGGGAGCACCAACCAAGGTAGTGAAAAATCAAATACAACAAGATCAGCGGGGTATAAAGATTTTAATGACGATACCTCCTAATAATAGAGGGCTTAAACAGTTCAGAATCGAATATCTAAAGAGAATGAGTACCCAAAGGCAAGAATTAATTACGTCTTCCGTAATTATGCATAACTATAACGTTCTAACTTCTCGCGAGAAATGCCATTACATCGTGGATGAGAGCCCGAAGAAGCGGTGCACCCAGGCTCGTTTCTGCCCCGACAACTGTGCGTTTCATAATTATCTAATTAATCGTTACTACCATTGAATTGCTACTTAGCAAATTTTTAACCCAACTGTGATCATTATTAACTTATGTTATATATATAGCACGTATAAATTCCGTCGTAGAGATCAATCTTCATTGTTCCTTATTTAGTTTCCTCGAATTTGCATGAAAGAAATTAAAGATATCATGTTAATAGTACTGTTACAAGTGGGACACGGTCTCTCAACTCTCGCTCTCTCTTATATGGACGGAGCCAGGATTTTCATCCATGAGAGTAAAAATGTTACCTGATATAAATAGTACATAATTTTTTTTCAAGAGGGTAAAATACTAATTTTACATAAAAAAACTCATAAATAAACATACTTTTGAGACAAAATTTTAAAAAATTCAAAGTTCAGGGGGGCAATTGACCGCCCTGCCAATACATTCGCTCCGCCCATATATATATATATATATATATATAGTCTCAAAGGAGAAATTTTTTGATGAGCCTATCTCTACATGAAAAATTACTAATTTTCTTTTACCGTTAAGAGAGTACCAATTAAATTGTAACAAATTGGAATGAGTATTAATAACTCCAATAATTGTCATACATGTTATCAATTAAGTGAAGCAATTTTATTACAAATTATTTCTCACCACATCATTGTGAATTAAAAGTATTTATATATTTTTCATCTCAAACGAACCATCATCGACTCAATTGATCATCCCCTCAGCGCGGCCAACCTTAATCTCATCCCTAAAAGGTCTTTTTTATTAAGTAAAATCCTCTTAAAAACGTATGCATACTTATTTAAGCAGCCGTTACATACATATATATAGTCATTAAATTAAGAGATTATGTAAAACAACTTGACACACTTGGTTAGAATCCCTGCAGCTTGATTTTCGACACTTACATTCCCTTCTGCCCATCTTTGGCACCTTAATTAATTATAGTATAATTAATTTGCTGGAAAATTCTACCATGCATGTTGGAATATACATATATGAAAAAAATATATATAGTCAAACTTGTCCCAAGCTCTGTAGTACTGGCAGATTAATTACTTATTTAAGTAGCCGTTACATACATATAAATAGTCATTAAATTAAGAGATTATGGAAAACAACTTGACACACTTGTTTTACGTACCTTTGAAAATAAGACTATATATGTGCTAATTTTGAATGCATGGCCAACTTGGTTAGAATCCCTGCAGCTTGATTTCGACACTTACATTCCCTTCAGCCCATCTTTGGCACCTTAATTAATTATAGTATAATCAATTTGCTGGAAGATTCTACCATGCATATTGGAATATACATATATATATATATATATATATATGAAAAAATATATATATAGTCAAACCTGTCCCAAGCTCTGCGGTACTGGCAGATCAATTACACGCTAAATTTACCTAACCATATATTTAATTAATTATTTAATTTCTAGTCGCGTGAGGGAGCAAGTAATATTAATTAGTTTTCACCATAAATTACAAGTTGATGGAAATTCCTTAATTCACTGATGTCAACAATTAATCCACCCTAAATATGATTGGCTCCACTCCATGGATTCTGTGTGGGCAGAGGCTTTACACGATATCAATATATAATGGGTCATTGTAAGTTATTATCACAGTCATGCATCCCATATTCTTACTTCTTGGAATGAATCTTTTAATGGTAACTAAACTAGGATTCATCTCATCCCGAAATCAAAACACGTCAAAGATGCAGGTTGAGCTATGCGACTCGGAGGGGGTTTGAGAACCACTGGAAGCTGCATCCATGGATAGGACCAAATCTGACGTTTTAGCAAAAATTAGTCTCACCCAATAGGCAGAGAGAATCTCGTGTTCCCACCGGCGAAAGCCTATCAATCGAGTTATGTATCAGATATTGGGCTTTATGCTCATCAAGAGCTATCCACAAAGAAATGCAGAAGCCCATTGGTCGAACTGTGGATGTTTCTTAATCGGCCCAGCTCAATGTACTGATCATTATCAGGTCGCCCGCCATCATGACCTGACCAAGGCAAGTCGATGATCGATGATTCAAGGTTGGAAATCCACCGAAACCACCCGTGGAGTAGGTCAAGTCCTCCAAGGACATCTAGTGGTCTCATCGCAAAGATCCTATCAATCGAGTTACGTAACGGATATTGGGCCCTAGGCTCATCAAGGGCCATCTACAAGAAATCTGGAAGCCCATCAGTTGAGATAATGGGCCCAATCATCTAAGTGGCCAGCCCAAATATTCAGCTCTTTTTTCGGGTCCCGCGCTTTGTGACCCGATCCAAGTCGTCCAACCATGACAGAGAAGCCGAGTCGAGGCCGCCCTGACTCAGTCAGTGTCATCCTCCGACTCAGTATCCCCTCCATTGAAGCAATCGGAGCAGAAGCGCAATCCGATCCCATTGCCGTCCGTTTCCATGGTCGATCGTGCTCCGGTCAATGCCTGAACATGGAGTCAGCGATGGTGGCGACATCACTGCCCCTGCCCCCAGCCTCCGACCTCGCGGCCTTGGCGGTGTCTTTCCTCAACGAGCGGTTCCAGTCGAAAGAGGATCTGTCGCGGACGGCAAGCTTGGTCTCCGAGCTGGATACTCAGTGCGTTGACTTGGATCGGCAGCTGATTGAGCTGAATTCACGGCTCGGAGCGAGCCTCGTAGCTTACTCTTCCTTCTCCGATGGAATTCACGGTCGAATCGGGGCCATCATTGCCAAATTGGATGAGCTCGGATCATTAACCGGCGATTCTGACCCAAAATCAGGTTCAACCACTTCCGGACTTGCCCCCAACGTACATGTACATTCATTGTGTTCATATAATGCATGAGAGAGCATTTGATTGTTGTTGGTCTGTCTGAAGTTTGAATCTTTAAGTGGATTGAGTGTGAGAGGTTATAATTTCGATGCTCAAGTATGATGCTTCCGGTCATGTTTATTGATGCTTGCTTGTGAAATTCTGCCATTTGGGTAGTCTGTGGCATTGATACTTTTTGTGTTCCGATGCTTGAAGATGGTCGAGGGAAGAAGATACTGGGAGAAGAACTGCCTGCATTGGCAAAGGAGGTAGCGAGGGTGGAGACTGTCCGAGCATACGCAGGTTAGTTTCATCTTTTCTCGGGATTCTATCTTTGATATTCTGGTGTACCTCGTGACTGATGGATAGGTCATTGAAACAAGAGGATTCTTGTCTTTCGGTCTTGGAAACACATCGACTGTATAGGAGCTGCTTATATTAGATTTGGCACTGAGCATGGAAGGTCTTCTGATCTCCTTGTGGGTCTTTGTGGATGGTTCTTCTCTTTTAGCGCCATTTATTTGATCTTATTAGGAATATTTCATGTTACAGTGTCATGACAGTCCATGTATTCTGCTGTTGCTAAACGTCCTTGTTCATATTTTCTCAAAAATACAACAAAGAAAAAAAAAATTCTGCACCTCACTGTTCTTTGTTGCCTAAGAACCTGTCTGTCTTTTCCTCTAGAAAGAAAATCCTCTTTCCGTTACTATACGCGGAACTGAGCGGATGCTCCATAGAGCTGGACATGTGCTACATTACATTGAGAGTATCCAGTCCTGTTAACTGAGGCTTCGTTAAATGGAATAAGGATCATTGCTTAAACCCTTTAGCAGTTTTTTTTGAAGTGACCAAGGTCTCCGTAACACGTGATGGCATTGGGTTTATGCACCATTGTGCAGATGCTTTTTGTCATTGAGAGGCTAGACAATATGGATTTTATTGAATCATTACCTTATGTCAATTAGCAGGCTATTCTATCATGTGATGCAATCTGATATTTAAACGCATATAATTTCCTATTGAGCTTTGTTGAATTTTTCATTTCTTGCTTCATGATTCATGATGATGCTTTTTTAATTGTGTCTTTCAGAAACAACACTAAAACTTGACAGCTTGATTGGTGATGTTGAGGAAGCTGTGTCTTCGACCTTCAGTAAAACCTTAAGAAAGCAGTCTTCGGCACAAGCATCTGAAGTGAGCATACTAATAACCACTCTACTAATCCATGCGCTCATTCCTCGTCCTAGTTGTGTGCCCCCTGCATTCTCAGTTTCCCTTAAATGACCTGCTTGACTAATTGTCTAAAAATTGAAACGAGTCCCCTCAGGCTTTAAATTTATTGCAGGAAGCAGGCAGACAAGCAATTCAAACACTTGGAAAAATAGAAGATGCAGTGACTGAAGTTACAAAAGCACGCCCTCAGTGGACACATCTTGTGTCTGCAGTTGATCACAGAGTAGATCGGGCACTAGCCATCTTAAGACCCCAGGCAATTGCAGATCACCGGGCCCTTCTTTCTTCACTCGGGTGGCCTCCACCTCTTTCTGCGTTGAGTTCTTCAGGTCCGGATGCATCAAAACCCTCTTCAGCCCCAAACCCTCTCTTTACAATGCAAGGGGATCTCAAGCTACAATATTGTGAAAACTTCCTATCCTTGTGCCGCCTTCAGAAGTTGCAGAGTAGAAGAAAATCTCGGCAACTTGAGGGGGAATATCGGGAGATTGCTCTACGACAACCTCTTTGGGCAATAGAGGAGCTTGTGAATCCCATCTCCCTAGCTTCCGAACGGCACTTTTCAAAGTGGACTGATAGACCAGAATTTATTTTTGCTCTTGTTTATAAGATTACGAGGGACTATGTGGACTCACTGGTTGAGTTGTTGCAACCACTGGTTGATGAAGCAAATCTAGTAGGCTACAGCTGCAGAGAAGAATGGATTGGCTCTATGATCTCTTCTTTATGTACGTACTTGGCGAAAGAGATATTCCCGATTTATGTCAGCCAACTAGAAGAAGAGAGCATATCCGGGGTTAAATCACAGGCAAGAACATTGTGGCTCCATCTTGTTGACTTGATGATGTCATTTGACAAACGAATTAAATCCCTCGTGGCGAATTCTGGAATCTCTTTCTCACTCATTGAAGAAAGGAACCTGCAGAAGCTTTCCTCCTTGTCTGTCTTCTGTGATCGGCCCGACTGGCTCGAATTATGGGCAGGTATAGAGCTTAATGACACTCTTGATAAATTAAAGACCGAGACAGAGGGTGAGAGAATCTGGACAAAGAAAGTACAGGGAGCTGTTCTTATGTCTGGCTCTGAAGATTATCGATCTCCTGCTATTTCAGATTGCTACCTTCGAAGCCTATCATCAGTCATAGATCGCTGTCGATCCTTGCCTCTTGTTTCTTTTAGGTCAAAGTTTCTCAGATTAGTCGGTGCTCCTACAATACAGAAATTTTTAGATTGCCTTCTTCTCAGGTGCCAAGAAGCTGAGGGGTTGACTGCTTTAACAGATGGTGCTGCCCTTATCAAAGTCGCAAACTGTGTCAATGCTTCCCGATACTTCGAATCTGTTCTCAAAGAATGGTGCGAGGATATTTTCTTTATCGAGATGGGATCAGAACAGAGCGATGAGCCTGGAGGTTCATTTCTTGAAGAACCGGGACGTGGTATTCTTGATCAGGAGATCAAGAAGGTGGAGGAATTCAGAACAGGTTGGACTGAGAAGATATCGGTTGTTGTCCTAAGAGGATTCGATGCTTTGGCACGAGATTACATGAAAAACAGGAGGCAGTGGCAGGAAAAGGGCGAAGAAGGTTGGTCTGTGTCAAAATCTTTCGTTGGGGCACTTGATCATTTGCAAGTTAAAATGTCAATCATACAGGAAAGTTTGAACAGAATAGATTTTGTCTGCGTTTGGAGAAATTTAGCGGATGGGATGGATAGAACGCTCTTTGTTGGTGTTTTGTTGGGCAACATGAAGTTTCACAATAGCGGTGTCAAGAGGTTCAGCCATGACATGGAGGTCTTGTTCGGGGTCTTCGGTTCTTGGTGCTTGAGGCCCGAAGGGTTTTTCCCAAAGATATCAGAAGGACTGAAGTTGCTTAGAATGGACGAAAAGCAGCTTAAAGATAGTTTGGCAGGAGGCAGGGAGGCCTTGAAAGAGCATGGTATTCGGCAGCTGAGTGTTGCTGAGGCTGAAAAGATCGCCAAAAATCGAGTATTCGCGAGCTGAAGGATCGGAAAAACTGTCAGTCTCTCTCTTTTCATTCTCACCTTCAAATAGCATTCAAAGAGAGTGCTGAAATGACGCCTTTGTACCTTCTAGACCAGTGTATTTTTTTGCGAGAGAGTTCAATAAAATTTGAGATTAGGTCGATTTATTCTTACAACTATACAGCGAGCACGACTTTTACGAATACATATGTAGTATGTAACTCAATTTTTAGCAAGAGATTAAACTATTTAGTGAGGTGATTTTGTGTACCGTAGAGATTTTCGACCATGACATAAAATTATGTCTTTCCCATGTACTCTGCTCTATGTGCACATATACGCGAGCATCGATTCTTTTTCCGATACGTGTCCTACGATATGCAGACATTGTATCAACTAAGGCTTGCATATGATAATAGTCGAAAAAATCCTTAAGGGTAAGTGCATGTGGCCGGTACTGTTCTCTTTTTGGTATGCAAGCGTATGCACGCAGACCTTGTCGTGGACATCTTGAAATGTTTAAACTTCACGATTTTTCGTCGATTTTTTGTCGAAAAACCATATAGTATAAGTGCATGCAAACCGGTACTCACTTCTTGGTATGTAAGTGTACGCATGCATACGACATCTTGTAAGTGTACGCATGCATACGACATTTCAACAGAAAGAATCCGCGTCTCTTACTGCCTTCAAGTTGTGCCCAACACTTCTCAAACCCGAAAAATCTGAATTGGATCGTTTAAGCGTTTTCTCGGGATTAAAACACGCCAAGACAATAGACTAACGTGATAAATCTAAACTAAATCGACTGTCTGACTTTTTTTGGTTAAACCTTTCAAATTGAAACAACGAATTAATATCATATATGGCTATAAGTACCTCCACCTCCTTACCAATTAAAACTTGACCTAACCTCAATTAGGGTTTAATTAATCAGGTCAGCATGTCCCACAACGTACCATGCCAATAAGACAAAATCTCCCATTAATTTGATATTGGCTTGTCCATGTCACATGTGGGAGTGACGTGTGAACAGTTTACTGCCAACCACAGTCCTCCACGTGGCTGTTTCTGGCCGAATGGTTTTGTGCGGGAACACCGCGGCAGGTCGCCGGAAATTTAGGGGACGGATTGGGATCGTTCGGTAGATACGGCCAAGCGGGCCCCATCAATAATGACAGTTGTTGGGCCCACTTTCATGGAGTAATTCTCTTGTATATGCACTTTCACATAGCAAGTATTAGCTTAATATTATCATCTACTCGCAGCTATAGCATCCAATTAAAATATTTTAAAAAATATTGGTCTCATAACGGGTTCACAAATTCTCATTTACAAGTATTTTGATTGATTCTTACATTACTCATCATTAGTGAATAAGTAATATTCATTGAATATTTACCCTGTTCACATCACTCTCCTCATATTCTTTCTCCTCTCTTCGCCCTCTGCCTCGATCGAGTGATCACGTAACCCGGACTAGTCCGGAGGACACATAGCGTGCACCGTGTCTATGTACTTGCAAAGGTTTTTTTGGACCACAAGCATATGATAAGACCCAACGGGAGCTCTAGATACCAGATCTTATACTTTATGATGTACATAATTCAACATTGAAAATGAACCTTCAATAGTTCTGATTACACCCAATATGAAAAGTGAGGAAAATGTTAAATTGGAAACGTCAAATTGTACTTGGACTTGAAGGAGCTTTCCTAGGTGGTCCTCAAAAATTATTCTCGAAAATAGGTTCTTGGACGGACCAATGTCGTTCCTATTGAGATGTTGACTGTGCAGTCTAGAATCGCTCAAGTGGGAGCAAGCTTTACTCCAGTATACAGATGAAGGAGCTATAGGCAAGAAGTTTAAGATTTTATTTCAGGAAAGTATACCTTTTTTCGGTGGACCAGGAAATTAAGTATACCTTTGATATGGTAAAAGATCAATATGCGGACTTCCTCAAATGCTTCCGAGAAGGATACACTTAAATCCTCAATACTTCATTGTTGAGGACATGATCATAGCAAATGTTAAAACGATAAGTGGAGGGGGGGTACTTTGTATGGAGTTTTTGAAATTTGCTATACAAGTATCCCTTTCTTCCTTTCCTTTCCCTTCCCTTGATTCTCTCCAATCTAAACATACGGGTAATGTTGATTATACGAATTTTGTCACATAATATTGATGTTGAAAATTGAGGTTTTCAATATTAAAAGAATACATACGAAGTCATCCAAATATATAAGAAGATGATGAATTAGGGTTTCCATCATCGAGATAATTCTTACATAAATGCATGATCGATCTTAGATAATAAAATATGTTTATTAATTCAAAGATGCTGATGCTGATGATGATAGTAACAGTAATAGTAGTAGTAATAATAATAATAAACAATCATGACTTGTATAGGTCATAAATTATGCTTCGTAGTGACATAATTTAAATACGATAAAGAGGTTCGAAATCCATTGAATGAATACAGTGGTCATACCAATGTTCTAGCAGAAACGATCTTTACAAAAGTTCCTTTATCTAAAGAAGGACAATACATGACACTAAATTGGCTCAATCTTTCCTAGGACCTCAAAGAAACAAAGAGGGAAAAAAAAAGGCAAGAAAAGAGAAAAAAAAATTAGGTAGGCATCTTTTTGGTGGCATGTAAACATCTATATCTATATAACTAATAAAAGCCGAAGCGATGCCTCGAAATGTGCCTCACATAGGACAAAGTATGCCTTTGATTGTAAGACTTTTGGAGTCACCATCAATAGGGACGTGATACTCGGTACAATATCGCATTGCCACTTCAATGCTAGAAGCCAAAAAAACTTGAACTCATGAAACGTCTTATTAAACAAAAAAAAATGTCTTAAATAATATATTTATAATTACATTTATAATATATTGAATTTTATTATTTAGGTAAGATAGAGTCATGTGGTGATAAATGAAATTTGGAGTATTATTCTCATTGTCACCTTTTGTTGTATCAATAAAATAAAATATATTCATCGAGACATTTTTCGAATAAAAGAGAAATAATATATTTTGATAATGAGTTAACTACTTAGATCGTGCAACGTATCAAAATAATAGATTGCATGCATAAATATTGTATAAGAATAAAGAAAAGTCATTTTTATAGATATTCAAACAAAAGAATTTATAATAGTAATTTTGTAAGTTATCGAACAATTATAGCCCGTGCATGCACCGGCAAATTCGACTAGTCTAATAATAATGGGGGCCTTAAAATCCAATCTATGAATGTGACACGTGTGTAATTAGAACAAGGATTTAGCATTTGTGTTTTTTAATAATAATAATAATGACTGATTGCTAATAATATGGACAGAAAACCTGGTCCTTGTGGGCTTTTATAATATCATATAATTGGCTAAAGGGCCTACGTGATTGTGGACCCACTACAGTTGAGAAATAGGAGACAAAGGGCCCATTCTCACTACCTCATTAATCAAAAAATTATTTATATTATTATTATTATTGACTAATCATGTTGTCAGTGGACAGACTTCACCTATAATGCAGGGATTCGAAACATACAAATGCCTGACTAAGATTGAGTTTTTAATGTAGACCGGGAAAATCTCTCGGTCGCACTCGAGAAATCGAGTGACATGATGAGATTTGGTTTTTTGATCGCAGTTTTCCAACTACCTACTCATCAATTGTGTCTTTTTAGACCGACAGACATCTCTCTGTCCTCTCACTTAAAGATTTTCTTTATAAGCAGCCCTTCTTCCCACACTTACACTTCCCCCTGCAAACTCTCACTATTACTCACAGAGAGAGACTTTAGGGTTTTTTCTTTTCTCTAGGGTTTTTTCATCAGATCATCTTTAGCCATGTCTGGCACTAGCCGAAGGTCAGCAGGGAGTCCGGCTCCTTCGACAGCCACCCTGTCCGAGGACGAGATTCGAGACTTCGTCTCCAAGCTTCAAGAACTGATCCCGCAGCTTAATCACAGAAGCAACGGAAGGGTATCAACCAGAACTGCATATATAACCGTTTTCAGCATTCATTTGACTGAATGATATATATGACGATGACTTAATGTTATCAATGAACCCGACATGTGGGACGAGAGACGCCGAGAACACCGCAATGCCGAGTATAATGATAATAAATGTTTGATAAGCTTTTAAATATATTATATATGTATGTACATATATGAATGTGTATGCGTATATTTTTTTCTTTGTTGGTGGCATTCAGGTACCAACTGAAGTATTGAAGGAGACATGCAGTTACATACAGAGGCTGAACAGGGAGGTGGAGGAGCTGAGTGAGAAGTTGTCCAAGCTGCTGGATAACATGGGCATTTCTAGTGCTGACGTTGAGCTCATTAAAACTCTTCTTGATCTCTATTAGTATAATTCTTCGACGAAAACTCCTTCATCGTTAGTATGCTTCGGAGTCGAGTTGATTTTCAGAGCCGTCGAACCTGCTGTATTCCATTCGACCACTCCGAATTTAACTATTATAAAGTTTGATTGATATTCCAGTCCACGAGGATAGGACTTTTTTTTTTATGAGTAATACTGAATGTTATTGCAAATAGTAAGGAACATAATGGAATGTCATTGCAAGAGTATCTCTAGAAGACAGTAAGAGAGTATCACGAGGATAAGACTTGACTGTTGAGACATTGATTGGTGAATATAATATTTTTAAATACTTCTTTTTTGAAATATTATTCACACATATTATATTCTGTAAGATCACAAGGTGTCCCACAGCATACTAATCGATATTAATATGCGCTTTGGTGTTGGTATGACTCTATAACTCTAACCATAAAGTGCACCTAATAAATTTCACTTATTCTACATCCAGTAAATAAATATAAACTGTATATATGATTAGGATATCTGGTGATGTTCTTTTAGGATTCTCTCTGGTTTGTCTTTTTGTTAAGGTTTGCCATGTTTTCTTCAACTGCAGACAGACATGAGGTCCCACTTGAAAGATACAGATGATGACCAGAAACAATATCAGTGCGTTGATTCCAGAGTTAAAAATAATTATGATTTTAATTATGAAAAATGATAAATAAGATGAAATTATAAATTTGATTTGAAAAATATGTATTTTTGTTATATAGTTTGTTGAATTAAAGTTAAAATTTTTTACTTAAGAAATATATATTTTTATTATATAGTGTATTAAGTTAAAGTTAAAGTTAAAATTTTAAAATTTTAACTTTGAATCCAAACAGAGCCATATATTCGTCATGGATTGACTGAATTTAGTCTGCAGAGGCCATGGAAGGGGATTTGTGTAAAGATGGTCTCGCATAATCATTAGGAAGGAACAGCGAGACATGATACAACAAATACCATGTATGCTCGAATTACCGAGGTGTAGGAAGTACATCATAAATGTTAAGTACGAGACGTTCCAATTATTCCAATCCCAGGCATGAGTTTTGCATGATGAGCTTCTACTCGATACGTCATGGATCAAACTTCTCATGAGTACGTACTTCCATGGCCCCGTTTCACACAATAGGTCAAAGCATCCTTGGAAAGAACATCGTTCGGCCCTACCGGGGGAATACGATTAGCTCTATTTTACAACCTTTTAATGATAGATTTTCCATTTAGGATAAGCTATCTAGGAGAAAGAACAATAGGCAATCCTATCCGCATGAAGACTTAAGTGCAAAATGTTGACCAAAATAAAGTGATAAAATCCTAAAGAGACTCCAATTTATTCTGCTGATGCCAAGGGATTTGTGTAAAGATCATCGCATAATCATTAGGAAGGAACAGGGTGACATGATATGGAAAATCCACGGACCTACTTGGATATAAGTACATCCACAATCCAAAAATCTAATCCGATATATTGCTAGACCCAAGTATTATTATAAAATAACTACCTTTTCCGAACATAAGTCCATTCACATCCCAAAAATTTAAACCAATATGTTACTGGACCAAAGTATTCTTATAAAATAACTACCCTCCCCTACCACGAGCATCCCTCATTGAACGACAGACTAGGGGCCAATTGCCATACTTGGGTTACGGCCCGTTAGGTGCTCTGCACTAGACTACGGGCGCTCGCCTTACCACGAGCATACTGCCACACTCGAACACGTACCGTTTGTTGGAAAATCCACGAGCCTATCAGGACATGAATGCATCTGCAATTCAAAAGCTTAAACTGATATGTTGTTAAATCCAAATATCTTATAAACCAAGAATTTCCTTTTGATTTTCCAACGTGGGACGATCACTTTGTCCCTTTTACCTCCAACAACATGATACGACAAATGCCGTGCATGCTCGAATTACTGAGGGTTAGGAAGTACATTGTAGACGTCACGAGATGCTCGATTCATTTCGGTTCTAGGCTTGAGTTTTGCATGATGAGGTTCTACTGGATACACGGACCAATCTTCTCATGAGAACATGCTTCCATTGCCTGTTTCACACAACAGCTCAAAGCATCCTTGGAAAGAACATAGCTCGGCGCTACACTGTGAATACGATTAGCAAATCTTATAACCTTTTGATGATAGATTTCTGATTTAGGATCAGCTCTCCAGGAGAAAGAACAATCGGCAATCCACATGAAGACTTTTTTCAGAGTGCAAAATTTTGACCAAAATAAAGTGACAAAATTCTAAAGAGAGACTACAATTTCAAAATCACACCGACCTCATGATTAAATTGATCGCGACAGCTAAGTAAAAGGTTTCTATCTCAATGATAAAGATGAACATCTCGAACCAAACAAGTACCTTATCACGAACCAAAACCAAAACGCTGAGTAACTACATGATAGGCAGTCGTATAAGGTGGCCAAATAGAGTCTTTAGGTAATAACCAAGCACTTCGATGAGACACCAAAGCTAGTTTCTAATGCTGATGCTTCAATCCTCGTCCTCCTCATCTCCATCACCACCACCAGCCTTCTTTGCGGCAGCCTTCATGTTCTTTCGCTTCACCCTTCCAGGACGCCCACCACCAAATGGACTAGAAAGTGAGAAGTCAATGTGCTTCTGGGAATCAACCCTCACCATGAAAGACGGGATGTTCACAACCTGCCTCCCAACTCTGGCAGGTCAAAAGAACCCAACACAATGAGAACCAGCATCCATGGAATTGCGAGAAATCATGTACATCACAGTAATAGGAATAAAAAGTCGAGAGCATTCCTTTCTTGTGCTGAAAACAAACGGTCCATTGGTTATTACTGAGTGTTGTACCCTTACTACTTTATTTTCTATGCCATAGAATCCAACAATTGCAATCATCGCAAAGCTAATCAATGGACTGACAGAATAATGCAGAGCAGATTAATTAAGCTAGAACCAAGACCAATCATGAAGCATCGCCAATAACTTATTTATGTACATTCTACACAAAATGTTACCTGATGTGCCTCTGCCTAATCAGCACCCGAGCATGGTGGATGGACTTGGCCATACCCGACTTGAACACCAGAGTCTGAAGGCGGCGTTCGAGAAAATTCTCCACGGTCAAGGCCAGGACATAATCGAGCTTGTTCTGGCTCTCGTCAAGAAGCCCGTATCTGTTCATCCTCCGAAGAAGAGCATCACCCTCGAAGATCCGACGCTCGTTCTTCTCGTCAAGGGTGAGAAGATTCCTCGCATTGTTACGGATCCGGCTGAGGACATATTGGACCCTCCAGAGCTCTCTCTTGCACCTCAGCCCATACTCTCCCACGAGCTTCAGCTCAGCATCAAGCCGCTCCTTCTCATATGGACGGCGAGGCTTCTTGAACGTCTTACCGTCTGAAAAAAAAAAAATCAATCATAAACAACATTCACCAAGTGAAAATCATAACGCAATCATTCACCTTATCACCCAAATCCAACAGCTTCAAGTCAGCAGCATGAAAATTAAAGAGAAATCAAATCTAACACACCTGGAAACAACTCAATTGTTCCTCAATCTTCCTCTATCCAATCCACAAAAATCTTGAAAAGTAAAAAATCAATTTTTTGCTACGGAGATTTAGTAATAATTTCTAAGGACTATAGAAATGGTGACTAGGAAGAGAATATATCAGCAGCCGAGTCCCTAATTACAAACTAAGCAGTATGTGATCACACCAATGGCCAGTAGATCAAATAGCTCGTAATCACTAAGCCAAAGGGATATACATGAAGAGAGAGGATAGAGAGAGTACAGTTGCGGTAAAAGGAGACGTGCACCATGGTCTCTGCTGCTGTCCTCCTACTCCGGCGGGGCAGCTGTCGGCGTCGTCCCCTGCTACTCCTGTTCTCTAGTCTAGGGTTTAGAGTGGCAGCCCTTGGTAGAAGACGACATGGGCGAGTATTAGAAGGGAAAAGCGCCAAAAAGCCCCAAAACGCAGAGCCCCTGCGTTGGGCTTTTCTTATTAGGCCTGCATTAGACTTCTTAGGCCCATTATTGACCCCAAATCACCCCCCTGGCCTAAGAAATGGTATTCGGATTTGCCCCGACTAATCCACATGGTCCATATAAATACCCCGCAAATTCATGACGCATGCAAATCAGTCACAAAACCGTGCAGGTGCCAAACTCGGATCCTCAACAAGAAAGTCGCATTAGATCTCCCGTAAAGATTATTCGAAGAAAGGCGCTTCTCAAGTTCGTCTAAGAGTGCGATGAGAGGTTGAATAAGCATTTTCCCACCATTTTTTAAACAAAAACAGAAGCAATGCTGTAATAAACATTTTTAATAACATAATTTCGACTGTTCTCTAACAGGTTAATAAATTCTTATAAAAATTACTTCTACTTGTTCTCTAATTGAAGGCACCAATTCTAATTACTTCTACTTGTTCTCTAATTTAAAGCACCAATTCTAATTTTAGCAATTTTAAATTTGTGTATTCCACACACTTTAGTTTATCCTAAATTCAGTACTTATTCTTTTGCAATTCTGTTTCAGCACTTTTTCTTTAGCAAACAATGCATCCAAACCAACTATTGGAGAATCAAGAGATCCATACACATTCAAAAAAATTTCTTCAGAAAAGGCCGAATTGATTTTCCAGTCAATATATACACATACATATGTCGATCTCTACTCTCAGTAATTACCATGCCCAACTACACCAATATGATCATGGCCCATTCACGTGGATCTCAATATGTTCAATGTAAGTAACCGACCAAGCATAAAAGATCGAAGTGACGGTCCAAGAAGTGGCTTTTAACTTGAAGAGGAGCTCTCACATATATATGTATATCCAGTTATCCACATCAAAGAAAGAACTCAGCTTAGCCCAATATTTACATCACAAAACAGAGGGAGACACTGAGAAAAGAGGAAGCAGATCACAACAGATACTAAAGAAGAGATAAATCCCGAAGAGTTAACTTCTTAAATACTACCGAGAGGGACAGCTACGTATGCAGAGACATAAGATCAGTGTCTATATTCGTCATCAAAGATGGCATACCCTCCACTCCTCCTTGTCCGGTCCGCCTGCAAAAGTCAAGCAGGGAAAGATTTGAAAATTCAGCTTCAAATACAACCAATAATGTCAATTTGCTTAGTTTCCCGGGTTTTTTCTTAATCGATGAAATGCAATGAAATCCTCAAAATCACATCAAAGGGATCTGGCCGGACCATATAGATTAGGCCCCACCATAATCTAGGCCTGAATGGCTTGCACTCAATTTACAGGCAATCAGCTGAGCTCAACGTTTGCCAAGACTATAGTTTCATCTACCAGTGCATATGGAGCAAGAGCATGAGCTTGTTACCCTGTGAATAAGCTTCTCAAACTCTTCAGACCCGTTTTCTTCAATGTACTTCTCAGCAGCGGTTAAGATGTCGTCAGGTTTACTGAAGAAATCCTTCTTCCTGGGGATGTACCAGATATTGATGGTCTCCTGGGGATTCACATATATCGGCCTCACGAAGTGCTCATAAACATAGGCAGCTCCGCTGAAGTACGGAATGACCAACCAACAAGTCAGCACTAGCTTCGCGTAGGGCCATATCGGAATCCTGCAAAAGAATTGAGCCATCTGAATTATAACTGTATAAACTCAATGCTCAAGATAAAATTACCATCTTGAATGAGGTATAAAAATCCTCTGATGTATGCATAGTTGGAGAGATTAACAAATATTTCCCAATACAAAATGATGCACTTTTGCTTTTAAATTTCCGCAAGATAATTTGTAACCTGCTTGTATCCTAATTATTAGGAGAAAAGCGAAAGCTCAATCATCCAATCTAATGAGATACCAAAGAATCGGACATCGGGATCATCAAATACCAGTCATCCACATTGAATCTCCCGATGTGCGAGATAAATTACGCAATTGAAGTGTAACCGTTGCGAAGGAAAAGGAAACTACTTAAACCCCACAAGAGGTATTACCATTCAAGGACTTTGTAGAATGTCAGCTCGAAGAGCGTGATCAGAGAATGAAGAACCCAATAAGTAAGCCATTGCTGATCGTCCACAGGGGACTTGGTCTCAATTGCCCTAATCGAAGCATACCTGCAAACAAAACCGGACCCATCAACCCCAAACAATCCCACCTCGGATAAATCGGACCGATCACCAAATTCGAATGAAGAAACAACAGTTTTTAACTAACTCACAGTGGATAGACGAGACTCACGACAGGCCTGCAAGGAATTCCAGCAAGTCATCAGCCACAATGCCAGCCCATAACGTGAAACTAAATCATCTCCAACACAGAGCAGCAAAGCTCAAGAAAAATGGCGGATAAGACTGTAAAAAAATCCTATTTTTTTGGGATTTTCGAGCTAAATTCGAAATGTCCGGCAGAGGAGCATTACCCGGCGAAAACATCGAAGTTCTGAAACAGCAGCTTGAGCAAGCTCGCAATCCCGGACCCGGATCCCATTTTCGGCAGAAAGATTCGAAATTGGAGCAAATTTGGGCGAATCCCTTCTCAATTCAAGATCGGAGGGCAAGCACGAGAGACGGGTAGGGAGCCGCTTAGGGTTTTTGCTTGAACAGGTAAAGACGCGAGAGGGGGAAGAAAGTAAAAGCAATTGCCTTCTCGTACACACAAAAACAGAGAGAGAGAGAGAGATGTTTGCTCTTCGAGAAGTGGAGAAGAAAACAGACAAGGGGACTGTCGAAAGCAGCAACTACGAAAGGAATAGATTGAGGAGCTCTAGGCTACGGGCGAGTGCACCGAAGCTCGGTGGTCCCGCCATTTATACGCGGATACGGCTTTAACGAGAATAAGTACTAGGGAGGTTCCATTCCAGTAGACGGATGAATGTTAGCACAGAGGTAGAACCTTCGATCTTACGGGTCTACCAGACACGACGTTGTGGCTAAGGAACCGTTAAAACCTTCTCGCTCATGTTCCAGCAGGATGGGACAACGGGATTGGGGTTAACTTCACGACCCGCTGAAAGCGGTTTTAGCTTACCACCCGAACTGTTTGAAATACGAATCCACGAATTGAAGCCGATCCGGATGATTGACTGTAACGCCTCACCTAGGACCGAACCATAAAGCGACAGGGACAACCGTAACACCAAATCTTAATTAAATCATTCTTGCGACAGGTCAGTGGTTTTGTTCAACTAATTAGGAAAGGAGATTCTTTGACAGGGAGGGACATTATTCAGATTTACGAATTTGCCACCCACCAATCCCCCAACTCTTGGAAGAAGTAGTGAGAACTGTAGCATTGACTACTGGGCCTGGGCTTCTTTTTACCAAGCCCAACTTCAATTCGAAGGACTCCTTAAGCATCCCCGGTACGTATAGCCAAAGGCGTCGGAATCCGGTGTCGTCGTATCATACTGGTATCAATTAGGGTTCGGCATCAAGATGTCCCGAGTCCCTCTGAGAAGGGGTCCAGTATCACAGTTCCAAGTCAAATGTGCTGGTCACATGCCGTAATCGAGCTACAGCTGGTCATTTTCACGCGGTGCTCGAGCCTTTTCGTCGTCCCTCATTTTCAAACATGGCTCCAAGAAACTCCAGAAGCCTTGCTAACGATTTGTTGATTGAAGATGAATAAAGATACCAAACGAGGGGTTACAATATTATACAATTCAATTTATTTCCTTTTTTTTTTTTACATGTAAATATGCATATAGAACCGAGACTCGAAATCACTGACTTGTCGATTGGGTGTCCACTACAAGACCTCGTCAGTCCATATGAGATCCCGATGATGAGAATTATTCGTACCGGCAAGGAGAGCTTTCTTACCTCGACAACGACACATTTTGCGCATGTGGGTCTTTGATATTATAGGCTGCACTGCAATGCCAACGACCAGCCTGTTTTGGATTGCTCAGCACAAGAAGTACGTAGTCACGTGACTGATTGATTGCATGTATGTATGTGTGTGTATATGCAATTCCAAGCCCTATTAGCCAATATAGCCATACGGGGGGTGATCATGGAGATTAAAGGTGGGGTTAAGAGCCTTACCGAAAAAAGGTGGGGTTAAGAGATCTCATGGGGCCAACGAGGATTAAGGATGTCCTAATGGGCCAATTAAAGACCAACTGACCCAGTTTTAGTACTTTGGTCCTTTTGTGCTTCCAAACATGGAAATCAAGTATATCCCATAATTAGGAAGGATTGAGGAATGGGCTTTTGGAACTACATGCATTCTTCTTGTTGGGAAAGGACTCCCTAGTCCCTAGCTTAATTGATTAGATATATAGGAGATTAGATAGGCCGATTCCGGGTAAAACAATAGACTTACTTTTATCTCGGTACATTTTCTTTTACGCGGAAAACATTTCATTTATGAAATCATCGAGAAACAGCGGTTAAGTACAACTACGACCATCGGCGACGACTTAAGACGTGGCACGTGGGCGCATGCTGACCAAAGATAGCCGAGTTGAGAAAGCTTCGATCACATCACATCAGCTGGTTGCTTCAGATGAATCACGATGGATCGGGGATCGTCGAAGGCGGCGGCGACCCGGCAACTTGATACGATGACATGTTTAGTTATTTAACTGTTGATTATTTTATAAATTCTTTCATCGACGTCATCTTTTCTTTTTTGGAGAATTTATATATTAGTTTATGTTAAAACATGATTGAGGGAGACGATTTAATTAACAACTTGGAAGTCTTGGATGGATGCATGAATAAACAGGAAATTCCACCGGGGAGAGAGAGAGAGAGAGAGACCCAATCATTCAATGAGCCCATCAAAGGGGTGGGCCCACCAAAGGAGCGGTCCAGATTATAATGACACGGTGGGCCCAGTCCAGTAGGGTCATTAAAACCCACCAGAGATCTCTAAATGGTGCCAGCAAGCAACTACTCTTCCTCTCTTTTCCCCTCTTTTTCCTTGTTTTCTACTGAAAATATATTAATTAAATACATTGAATTAATTATTATAAACAATTTTAAAAATATATTACCGAAGAAGTATTTGCAACTTATCTCCTCAACTTTTTTTCTTTAATATCACTCTGCCTTTGATACTTTTGAGTTGTCTTAGCTGCCCCTCGCAATTTCACGACTATTTTCAGATTTTCAGTATTTACAACTTTTCATGTTATGAGAAGCACGAAGAAGGAAGAATGACGTGAACAACTCGCTCCCTTCTTGCTCGATCATAATTGTGCAAGTTTCCTTGATTAGAAGCATAGACTTTGTAAAACACATTTCATTTTTGCAAAGTAGTTTGTAGACTAACGGCATCAAGAAATCGCCACCAGAGTTCCGTGTCGTAAAAAGTGATATGGACACTACTCAAGGTCACGAACAAATAACCACGCCAAATACCAGCTTACATACCAATTTGATTACTCTCTCAAGTTAAAACCTATAAATTATTACGGGAGGGCACTACTCACAGGGGAGAACTCATTCCTCACTCAAACTAACTAAGACTACATATTTTCCCATAATCTTCCTTCCCTCGCTGGGACCATACACCAACGAGAGCATCACTAGAGCAAGGAACATCACCATGGGAGCCGCCTTCACTGACATTGTCACACTCATATCTAGTCAGGAAGTTTGAAAAAGAAGAATAGCGTAAACAACTCGCTCCCTCTTAATTCCTAACTTGGTAAAGATTGGTCAAGGTTCCATGAAAAGTACTTATTGTACAAAAATGTGTAGTTTCATGACCATGGCCCCCCTGAAAAGTTGCCTAATAAAAATCTGACCATAATGAGGTGGAGTCCCATACTACAATGAGCAAATTGAGATGATTTCGAACTTGTGCGGAGCAAATTTGGACAAGAGTAAAATCGGAGGGCCAAATTGAAAGCAACCAGGAAAAAAGGTAATGAAAAGAAAGAGAGAAGTGGGAATGATCCACCTGTTTGTCAGTGAGAAATGTACATTGGTTTGGACAATAGGAAGCATATGGGGCCCACCACCTGACCCAACACCTGGAACTGATAAGGTGTGGGCCCCTCCCCTCCCATATTTATGTCCCTACCTATACCTATGCATTAACCCATATCTCCGGAAAATAAATACAATAAGATAAAATTAGACAGAAGAAGAAGGTGTAGAAAAATCTCATAGAGGAATGGAAGAAATGTCATGGACTCACGGCAGAGGTTAGGATCAGTTGGAAGAAGGAAAAAAAAATAAAGCAATAAATGAGTGATTTATTATACAATATATATTATGTACATGTCGTCTGTACACTGTTTTATCTCTTCACTGTTCATGATATGTGGTCTTTTTAACTTCTGTTTGTGTCATAGCAGAAATGTCGAGTAAGCATAATGATTCTCATTAAACCATCCATATGACATGTTCAATTCAGGGTCGGAACCCATTACATATAATTCGGAAGCTTATTGGAGGTACGTATCTCAATCGGTTCAACACTCACACGTTGAGATCATCAACTCATGGAAAAAAACACATTGGAACCAAAATAGACCTGACACTATTATCTTATGAAGCACATTGTTGGACTACTGGCTTCATATATCTTCGTGCTTAACAATCCCTATAAATTTAAAAGTACATATTATATATACCGGATATTTCTTGATAGAGCGACGACTACATGAATATTTTGCAGGTCGCATAATGTTGTGCGCATGAGGGTAAATGCATGCAATGGCACGAGTTTTCGAATTCATGCTATGGCATTCAGTTACATAATTCAGCAAGAAAAAAGGCAACAAGTCACATTTTTTTTTTCTTTAAGGGAATGAAAGAGCTTATTGAACGCCAATTATCGCAATGACATGGCCAATAAAATTCCACCAAAGTTTGTCCAAAATAAAAATTAGTAGAAAAATAGGCAAAAAAAATCCCATATTAATTAATCACACAAAAAAATTGAAATTAAAATTGAAAATGGTAAAAAGAGAGAATAAAATTTAAAAAAAAAGATGAAAAAGCTCAATCAAATTTAAGGAAAATTTCAATCTCACGTGTGTACACATTCAAACTACACGAGACATCGTCGTTGTCGGCGGTATAACAATACGTTTACGCTCTCCTCTACGAGTGGTGGCTCGCCGCATCGTGCCGGTCATCCCCTCCGCCGCCACCGCCGTGATGGGACTGCGACCCGCTCGCTTGGGACTCCGAGACTCCCCCACCCGCCGACTGCCGGTAGGGGTTTAAGCCCGCAATCATGCTCAGTTGTCCTCCCTCGGCACCCAACCCTCCGCCGCTGCCGCCGCTAGACCCCAATTGCTGGCTTGGAAGCAGCGCAACCGGTGCCGGGAAGTTCATGAAATGTAACCCGCTCGAGGCCGCCCCTCTGTACAGCCCGCTGTTGATGTTGTTGACCTGAGGGAATGTCCAAATTGGGTCCCCGCTCATGACCTGAGGGTTGTTCGGGTTCGCCAACATCCAGAAATTCGCCGGGATTTGGCTGGCCGGAAGGGCCCCGGCGGTGGATTGGACGAGGTAACTGCCGTGTTGATGCTGCGTTAGGTCCTGCTCCGACCGCCGCTTCCGGGTCACGCTCTCCTGATCAGCGTCCGATAGCTCCAGCGAGGTGCTCTCCGGCTTCGCTTGTAACATGTTTGACAGATTGCCTGACTGAAAATTCAGCAGCGTCGGGGTGGGCTCGGTTGATAGTCCGATGCCGGGGAAGAGACGACTCCTCTGGGCCATTGAGAAGCTGGGGTTGTTGCTGAAGTACGCAGGGTTGGACCTCAAGTGGGACCCTACTGACATACTGGACCCGGAGCTCCTAAGTGATATGTTTAGGGAGGTGAAGTTCGCGGGGATGGTGCCCGTTCCCGTAGCGGCGATCACGGCAGGCTCTGCCTGCTGGAGAAGCCACTCGATTGTCTCGCCATCGGACTTGTGCCCTAGCTCCCTTGTTAGCTGGAACACCCGGGCAGCACAAAGTGCAGGCATCCGGATCCTCCTGCCCCGCCCTTCAACCTTCGTGTGGCGGTCCTTGGTGGATGTCCGCTTCGGGGGCGGCTTCTTGGACTGGTCTGGGGCTGGCTGAACTTGGAGACTCGTGCTGGGCCGGTTACCGTTGTTGGTGTTGTTGTTATTACTACTAGGGCTCGGGTTGGGTGCAGATATCGCAAGGGAGGGATAGTTGTTGCCGGAGCTCGAGCATGCTTCTTCCTCGAGCTTCTTGTCTAGCAATTGGAATGGGAAGTTGGGTCTCTGGAGATGGTGGTGGTGATGGTGGTGTTGATGATCATGACGATCGCCTCCTTCCATGGCAATACATCAAGAAGTAAGTAAAGCAAAGTTCAATGTCTCTCACTTCTCCTCTGTCGACCTTTGTGTGAGCCCCCTGATTAAAAGTTTTCTTGTGGGTCTCTCCGAAAATCTCTTCTTGAGCTTCTGGTTTGCCCTTCAATGGAGTCTCTCTCTCTCTCCCCCCCTCTGTGTGTCTGTTGGATTGTTTTCACATTTGTCTTGAACTGAGTTAGCACAGGCAAGAAGGTGGAGAGAGAGAGAGAGAGAGAGAGAGAGAGAGAGGGAGTGAGGATAAGGGAGGAGGGAAAGCTTTAAGCAACAAAGATAATGAGTGGGAATTATATGAGGGGTGAGCTTTAAAAAGCAAAATTTTTCTCAAGAAAAGGAATTGCTTTGTTGTTATTCAAGGAGGCTTTGCTTTCTTGATATCTCCTTTTTTAAATTAACAAGATTTCAGGTCCTTTTCAAGCTGCATAAAATTCTCCTAACCCAGGAAACTTATTACAAGAATTTACTTTACGGCTTAACACTATAATATACTATAGAAAGTCTGGATTTTTACAGTCGAAACGAATAGACCCTTATAGTTGAGATTGAGGCTATCAGCCTAGGACTGGCTACTAACCAAAATATTTTCGATTGGGTTTGAGAGAATTGAGAAGTCATGGGGTTGGATTTTCATTTCTTTTTGGGAAACAAGATTCCATTTTTATTGTGGTTGGCTTTGGTTCAGACTCCACGTGAGGTGCTCTTTTTATCATTCAATCCATAAAGACAATGGTGGCCGGAGATGGGACCGATCCCAAGTCAAAAAAAAAAATTAGAGAGAGAAAGAGAGAGGAAGGACTAATAATAAAGGGTCCCATCTCATTCATGTAATCATTTCACTTTGCCTTTTGTTTCTGCAACTTTTGCTCGGGGGTGAAAAACTTTGGGATTCCCCTGTGGTTTTTGCCTTTTAGAGGGTGAGGAGAGGAAAGGAGAGCGAGAGGCAGGGATGGATTTAAGGGGCGCGGGGTGGCCGCCTCTTGAATTCGAGAAAAATTATAAAATTTTTATTTAAATGAATTGAGTTTATTAATTTTTCAATGAGATTATCTCATTTAGTCCTCCTTAACTTTACGATATAAAATTTCTCTTATTTAGCACAAAATAAATAAATAAAGTTCGTTTGAATTTCGTTTTTTTGGACAAAATTCCTAGATTCGTCTATGAGGAGAGGGCCCTTCTATTTTTATTTATTATTATTATTTTTTTTTGGGTTAGGGTTTCTATCACCCTCCTCCTCCTTCGATAGTCCTAATAAGATAGCCTACTAATTAGATTACCAAGGTATCTTCGTTCTTGTTGCTTGACCACGTCATTTTCTTGAGGATTTTCCACTTGGTGGGTTCTTTCTCCTTAACTAAATCGGGAAAGTCCTACCCGGTCCCTTTATTATTTTATTCTTACAAATGTTACGAGACATGTTTGTGCTATGGCGAGAACTTAATTTGGTCACAATCGAGTCTTGAGTTTATGCTGAGACATCTGCAGTCAATCGAAAGGCTTCTCATGTTTGAATTTCATGAATTAACTTAAAAATCATTATCTCTGGTTATGCAGGCTAAAGATATTGAGTTGACGTTGCGCTATATGAAGATTTTATCCTAGAAGGCTATACGGCGATTGATGAAGGTTACATGAACTTTGTTCTCGCAAAGGTTATTGAGGAAAAGAACTCAATTTGGTCCTCAATAAGTGAAGAGGATCTAGCTATCTGGCTTGATCCTTTCGCGGGTTCAATTCGCGGATGGAGTGATTGATGCTTTCTTAACGGTGAATGAGGCAACACGATTTACCTAGCTAGAAAAGAAAAAAGAAGAGAAATAATTCCTTCTCTTTTTATTTGTTTTCCACATAAGTTTTCCACCATGTTGGACTTTGTTCCTCGTAGATTCCCCCTGCCAAAATATAGGAGAGTAGAATGATTGGATCCTATGAATTCGTGTTGCTTAATCTGCTAATTGTTTATTTCTTTCACCATGATTAGTTGGAAAAATGAAAATTTTGTTCTTCCTTAATCTACCTAGAGATGCTCTCGGGAGAAATTACTCTAATGGTCTTCAAGAATCCAATCATCTTGATTCGTTATAGCTTAGTGACTCTCTCTTGTCTTCTTTCCCTTGACTAATAATTGCTTTTTTCAATTAAGTCCTTATTGATGTAACAAAACCTTTTGATGTCTCCTTTATCTCACTTTACCGAGTGCCCATGCCCAAGACCGTGCTCCCGCACGGGTAAGGATGTTCTAATTAACCCGAAGATGCTATTCAGATATGCAAATAATAACTCATTCTCATGGTTATGATCGGTCGATCGAAGAATAAAAGTTCATTTCCTACAATCATAGATATGCAAATCTCAAAGCTTGGATATCATCATAACATAAAAGTGTTGCCCGTGTGTCATTTGGGAGCCATATGTGTTGCATTTTTAGGATCAACCTCATAGTTGTGATTGAACTGAGCATATGATAACATCCCGTGGATATGTGAATCTTATAATTGTTACAATTTCACAATATATATATATATATATATATTGTATTTGAATTTATTCGGGAAATGTGGTATGTAGGCGAAGTGAGGAGGAAGAAGAGCAGATAATAATAAAAGCAAAAGATGGCGACAATGAAAACATGTGGGGAATTCTGATTGGCAGAGGAGCTGCTGGGTATCTAATCCTTTGCTGATGGCTCCTCAATGATTGGCCCACATGGCGGGCACTGTGGACCACACAAAATTTAAGCCCCAATGCTGCCTTTTCTCCAGACCCCAAAACCCTCCTCTACTCTACTCTGCGCACTTATAATTCCATCGACCACGACAGCTCCTTGCCCCCCTCCTAACGACTCTCTCTGTCTTTACATTCACATCGACCCGTCGTGCTAGCTCTTATTAAGCTGTCGACAAGTAATTAGTTAAAACTCCCATGACTCGAGAACTCGCCAAGCACTAGACAGTCCATTAATTGGATAATTTGGCATAGATCGATGATTCGGTGCACATCGTCTGCAATGCATCTAGCTGCATGCACAGTAGTAACATGGAGGATACAGTCAAGAAGATAACATTGCGGTTCGTTTAATGTCTTCTATGTAGAAGGGGATGAAGTTCTCTGATGACCAAATTGGTCTTTATTGGTGGGGAACCATCCCATGTTTCGCAAAGTACAGGCCATGACGAGGCAGTGTCTGTCGCGGTCGTGGACCCAAACTCGGTTCGGGGTGGACATTTCTAGTATAAGGACCCGGGAAATTAATTCTAATGTGGCTGACTTAAGGGCTTTGGGTATAAGTTGCAATCAATTAGCTGCAGCAACACTTGCTCCGAGTCCACGTTATCATAATACATTTCTATCTTACGTACGTGTTGATGTATATGAATAATGCTCCGTATATATGTATACTGGATACCTATGCAGCATGCCTTAATTGTACCTTACAGGACAGACTAAAATCTGTTCAAAATTAGGGCAACGTGTACCCTAATAACCAGGAAACCATATGGGTGAAGCTTATTCATATCGATCGAATGATGGAACGGAAATGAAATACGGTATAGCAGTATGATTGTTGAAACTATTTGAGGTCGGAAGTTGCGGGAACGGACTGATGGTCCATATATAGCCGATTTTTACTTCGACTATCATGTAGCCGGAATTTGTGGTAGAGAGAGAGGGGACAGGCAATGTTGACAGCATGATGATGAGACTTATGTCTTAATGTGTGCAGTACTTGTTTGTGGAGCAAATCTTAGCTGTGAAATAGCATAGCATAAGCATACAATGACGAAGAGGTCAAGTCAGTCATCCATAATTAGTCGACCTTTAGCATCATCGATTGTCAGTACTGTGTCCTAACTCTGTCTCTGTCCCCTTCACTATTACACACCACACCACAACATTTAATGAACCTTTTTACGTTAACATCCACAGCTCGCAAGCACAATGCCATCGCTGTCCTCCTCGTGTATGTTAGCACTCCCAACTGCTTCCATGTCCAACTACATCGGTCGTGGCAATAATAATACCTGATACCCGAAACATGTGCATGTTCCCGATTATTACCCGGTCTTCGATCTATTCCTCGCTTGCAATGGTACGTGTTGATCTTTCCATTGTATATATAACTTCTCTGAAAGTGATGTACAGATTTTTTTTGGGGTAGTAGAAAGTGAAGTGATGTACATATTAGTCGGTATTGGCTCGCTTTCGCCTACTAATTAAAACGTTTTAGGGATTTCTAGTACAAGATTATGATTGCATCTGCGCCATTCAGGTGTGAATTGCCGAGTTTTTTTTAAAAAAAAAAATTTCCCGTGTTTGGTTCATGAGAGACCATTCGGTTAGTAACCAGGAAGAAGAAAAAATCACAATACAATTCCTAAGAAATGACTTACGGTTCCGAGTTTCACGAGTAAGTACTTTACAAATATATGCAGCGGTCTCTACAATCACCACGTCTATTAATATATATATACATACACACACACATATATATCTCCTTGAATCTCCAACCTCGTCCCGTAGGTCCATGGTGGTGACCGTTACTCGTGTTGGTACCTACTAAACATGTGTTAACACACATGTACATGGCACTTATGCATAGACAAAAGTTATTCCTTGACAGCATATAGAACCTGGGAAACTACGGGGGGAAAAAAGATAATTAAACTGGTCACAGCCTCTTGATGAGGAAAATTGGTCCCACCTCATGGCACAAACACGGGGTCCCATGAGGAGCTATTAGGGTTTCTAGTGGCTTGTTGCCCTAATTGGCTCTTGGAGAAGGAAAAGGAATTTGAGAGAGATAGAGAGAGGGTCCATAAGAATTATATTTATACATACCTTGTCAATTCCATCACTAAAGCAAAGGGTACCATTACCAACTTGTCTCTCCCAATAGAAGCAATTGATCAAGAACCCAAAAGGTTCTTTGCCCCACTAAATGCACCATAATCATTTCCAATTATCTTAGAGATGGTTCTTTTAGGCGCACGGGGACTCTTCTCGTCACGCGGTAATGACAATCTAATCCAGGTTACGTTCCCAGATGTCTCTCGACTCTCCCATGCTCAAGCGAGGTGTGAAAAGAACCGGTAATTGCTTTAATTTATCGATGTAGTTTTTAGTAACCATTACGTTGAATAATCTTCTGGCCGGGTTTTTTGCATATGCTCGAATTTGGACGGTGGAAGTAAAAGGAAGGGACAGAATATTTGGAAATGTTCCCATCAGAGTAGCAGATAATTTGAACAAAAAAAAAAAGAAAAAAAAAATAGAAGAGGTCATCTTCAATTGCTTTCTCCATGACTTGCAATGCAACCCCCTCAAAGCAATTAGTTTCTCCATGGCTAGAAAGATCTTATCCAAACAAGGTCGTGGACTACCAATAGCGACATGCCACGTCAGTGTGATGAGACAGCGCATGAACACGTAGAAATTTTCTAAGATGACTTGGGTGGCAGTGACACGGCCTTCACAGCCGTCCGATACGTGGGGTCCACGTGGGGCCCGTGTGCAATACATGGCTATGACGAGGTGTCGTGCCCACCCTGTGTCACTGCATAGCTGAACTCTGAACAAATAATATCGTGTTAGAGCTAATATCTTCTTGGATATGATCTTAAAAGATTCAGTCGTGATAAGAAAGAAAAATCCATATATAGAATTATGCACTTAGTTCATGCATGCCAAAAACGTTTGTTTCGTGATTCTTGAATAGGTGATTTATATGTTAACCAAGGATGGATCCAGGGTTTAGACTTAAGGGGGCGAATTATATGATAGTTTTCACGAGTTAAGGAGAGCGAATATAAATTTCATTAGAATTTGAAGAACAATATGTAAATTTCGTTAAAGTAAGAAAATTATAGGGAGGTGACTGCCACCGGTCCTCCCTTGGTCCATCTCCGGTGTTAACTATTCAAATAACAGTCCTTGTATATATGGTCTCAGTATTTTCGGAACGAATGGACGGAATGGAATCGGGCAAGAATGATTCGATAATCGGACTCAATTTTTTCGGGCATTTTTTTTTTCGATTTTTAGATCTTCAAAGCCCATATTTTGACTGCTTTTTTCAACCCCCCCACTCCCACAATCACTTACCTCATATTATATTGCTGTCAGCAGATTCCAAGGGGAAAAGAAATGTAAATCAGGAAATCAATCTTTTCTCTGTCGATGTACTTTCCTTAGTGCTCTTCTGAAATACTTGCCTTTGCTTTGCCCCAGTAGAATGATTAGCATCCATCCATCCAACACCAAGAAAAAGGTTGCACTTATCCGAGATCCGACCCGAACCGACTATGCGATCAATGATCGTTGGAAAGAGTCCCGGATCGACCCCGTAACAATCTCTTCAGGACGCATCTGGGATTTTGATCGAGAGGGTTTAAGTCCTTGAAGGGACAAAAGGAAAAATAACTTTACAAGTTATGAGATGAATATACGTAATTTTACTAAAAATAAAAGAAATATATACAATCTTTCCTATAACATTAAAATTTTAGAGAATGAACCGCAGTCCTCTCGATCTATTCTTGAATCTCTCCTATTATGGGGAAGGAATTTGCTGAACTTGGTATTTATTTATTTTTATTTTATGCGATATTTTTGTGGCGAAATTCTAGAAAAATAAAAATGACCCACTGTCTCCCTCTATGAAAAGCTCCTCGTTCCCAAATAAAAGAGGGGAAAAAAACACCAAAAAAAGAACAAGTCCACGTGCTCTGTTCCAAGTCATTTGTCATCTTTGGAAGCCACGCGTCTGCTGCTGTGAAGGAAAACTATCTGTGCAAAATCAGCTGTTCCCCGGGACACCATTCGTGGTCGACACAATCTCGATGATTTCCTTCAATAATTTCAAATCCCACATCGGTTGCCTAAAGAAAAGAGATTAATAATAAACATGAGCTAATCTAATCAACCCCACCCCCCCCCACCCGCAACATGGTCCGGAAACTACAGGACCTGATCTCCATGAGCGAGCAATCGGTCATGGGCCGGACCGTGATGCTGGGACGGGGCTCGATGAGCTGATCCATGGGACAGGGGGGGAAGTCCTCCCACCAATTGTTCTGGGAGCTCATCCATAACGATACCAAGGGTCAGTCACATAGTGTCACGAATGTATTGGCTTCTGTCAGCTTCACGACCTACTGTCGGTTTGCCAAGAATAGATGGAATCATCACACTAAAATTCATCTTCTTCTTTGGTGCAAGACCAGATCTTCATCCAAGAAAGCACATTTCAGGAAGAAACAACAGAAATCTATGTCATAGGACAAAATACCTCAATAAAACAGAAGAATAATTAGCTTCAACCTATTAGAGAAAAAGCCCGGCTCTGACTAAAAGTATGGTAGTTCCCCACTTGGTTCTCTAAGCCACCACAAAAATAGTATGAGAGTTTACTTTCGATAAGATCTGACTGCTATGGACCCACTTTACATGCCTATTCTCGAAACACGGTAGAGGTTTCGATGCTCTAAGGAAAGCTTCATTCAGTTCGCTTCTAATCTTCATCCTCCTCATCATCTCCTTCTTCACCATCATCTGCGTCATCATCTTCCGAACCATCATCGCCCTCTCCTCCCTGTGAACAGCAGAAGAGCTCGGTATTCAAATTGATGAGAGAAATTGAGAGAGGGACAGATCTCAGAAAGCTTTCATGGGAAAAATCGGAAAGCAAACGGAAAAAGTACACAGCAATGAGCAGGGCAAGATATAGCATAGTAACAACTCCTTAGTGAAGCTGTCAGTTTGGAAAGATCAACACCGGAGGAGAATGGAATGGAAGCACAGAAATGGAAGAGAGCTGTGCGCTTATTTACCTCTTCATCACTTTCAAGCTCCTCATCAGCCTCCTGCGACAGGTTAACAATCAAACAATTAGAGGAAAAAAAATGAAATGAAATATTATCACATTCCACGGAACAAAAAATGGATAGAATTATTGATCGAGAAAGGAAAAGGAGAGAGGCAGAGACGATGTTTTACATTGTTGAAATAAGTAAGGGGATTCGCCCACAAGTCCTCCCTGATAATCTCGGCAACCTGTGGAGTATATGAGAATGCTCAATATGGTAATAAATGGAATAGACTGACTACCCAATTATGATTACACCTTCGGTGATGGTGATAAATGCGAATTAAAATAATTTACCTCATCACTAATGGCATCAAGAGCAGCATCATCCTTAAACCACTGAAAGAAGCTGGCACCCATAAACGTAACTTCAGTAGTGAGTCAAATTTCACTCATATAGCACATGCATATATTCATATGTACATGTTATTAATTGAAGATGCTGCATAATGAAGGATTACTGCAAGATAGATTAACTTTCAGCATGCAATTAACCTTTCATCAGACAACGGCCGCTTGTTCCCTTTCTTCTTATGATTGACTCCATTAACTAGCCCCTTCAGAAATAAATCAAACACAATTCACTGACATATACTTTTACTTTCAACATCAATATAGATGCACTATCATTTTAAGTGCAATATCTAAAACCCATACCATGCCCTCCTTCCACTTAATTGATGGGGCAGTAATCTTTGTAGTTCCTTCATCAAGGAAGGTAAAAGTTTTTGTGAGCTTTGTATCTTCAAAATACGGGTTCAGGTTGAAGTGCTGAACAAAAACACGAGAAGATCAATATATGATCAGCAGAGTCATGAGGAAAGCAGAGTACAAATGCCTCCTTTTTGTCAAGCTTCCATGAGCTTGAAAACGATGGAAACTAGAAAAGATAACAACAGAGGTATGAGGAACTTAGTAGGATGGCACTCACAAAGGTTATGGAGAAACCCGATTTCACATCTTTAGAGTCCTCTACTTCCAAGGAGCTTAGGTATTTGAATATCTATAAAAGAGAGAAGCAGAAAAAGAAAAAATGTTAAGCAAGCAGTGAGACACAAAACCAAAGGCAAAAATTAGAAAAGAGTCGAACTCAGTATGAAATGTGAACCAGAGATCACCTTATGATCCTCCTCCGTCAAAAGTTCACTAAGAGAAGGATGGCTCAGAAACTACAGAAGAAAATTCACAAGTAAGCAAAATAAATTATCATAGAAATAATAGACAATATCTATAATCATATGATATTCAAAGGGGAGCTATGAATTACTAACTGCAGTTAACCAAAAGTCAGGGATAGACTTGATGATTTCATTCCTCTGATCATAGACAGGCTTGCGTATCTCATTGTACTTCTGCTCCACTTCCAAAACCTTGTCACTAGCTTCCTCATTGATCTAAAACATCCACAAGAATGAAAACTGGTAAACCGAATCTTTAACAGCAAGGCACCTTTATCTTTGTACAAGGGAAAAATTCACCTTCGCAAAAACCACGAAAATGAGTAATTGAACTTCATTTGAATATTCAAATAATGGAAGGAGCTAGAGTGTAAATATGAGAGCATTAAACGATCGAGGGATTAATGAGAAATAACTCCTTTTAAACCCGAATTGTTGGAAACAAATAAGTTAACTCACATGTCCTTTAGCGGAAACAATAAATGCAGGCCCGGGGAATCTCTATCAACCCCAATGATAAAGGAAAAGCCTATATTTCAACCTCTTCCTACTGGAAAAACAACAAATGTCAATTCGTTCAACGACAAAGAACATTTAGCAGCGAGGAACAGCTAAAACACAACAATGCATTTTGGGATACTTGCCATAAGACAATATTTCGTTATCGCCTACACCAAAATATCAACATTGCGGCTACTAGCTGGTGGACCTAAAATCGAAGTAGGGCTTCAAGGGCTGAACCTAATAAGTGGCACTGACTCTGTATCACACAGGCAGAATCTAATGAATCTTTTGTGGACTACGAGGACACGTAGGATTCAACTGTGATCATTGCATCAAGCAGGACCCACCTAAATATTTTATCGGCCCCACATGTATTATCCTATGTTATTAACCCAGAACTGCAAAGTACGACTTTATGTCTTGCCAGCCCTGACCTTTAAGGCCGATGATGGATCAGTCCGAGCCACTCCATAAGTCATGGGCACGGCAGGACACAACAACAAACTTAATTTTCCAAAACCATTACCATTTTTCAAGAAAAGTTAGAATTTTGCTGATGCCCAACAAATCCATGGAACCGTCCTAGTAGAAGAGAACATGACGACAGGAACACCATCCATCAGCATTCTAACATACCCAGCGCACACAAAACACAACAAAGCAAGATTTTTTCCTAACGATACCGGAACTTTAAGCAGCCAATTCAGCATGAACAAGCAGAACACGACATGGAGATCGCCAAAGCCGGGAAAGAGCGAAGATGGGGGGTCGGATATTACCTTCTCCAACTCATCCTGGACCTCCTGGAGCTTCTCGATGGAAAGGACGAGCTCCCCGTCTAGCAGCTCAGAGCAGTTGTGGTGGTTGTCCTCCTCGCTTTTCTCCGCCACCTTCATCTTCTTCCCGTTGTCTCCCACCATCCTCGCGGAACCCTAGCAGTCAACTCCTGCTCCTCCTCCCCCACCTCCTCCTCGTCGCTCGAAGTACACTCCCTGTCGGAGCCCTGAGCTGCGATTGAGAAAGCAGAGGAGAGGCAGAAGGGGAGAGAGAATGTGTTTAGGGTTTTGGGCGGGTTTATCTGTCGCTTGACGAGTTGATCTCGGGGGATCCTACGTGGGCCTATCTGAAGCAGACAAGTTTCCAGGAAGGGTAGTTTGGTCCTTCCATAATTATGTCCTAAGATAGGAGAATCATATAGCATGTTTTGTTTGGCATTTAAAAAAAAAAAAAGAAAAAGAAAATTTTAGCATCCAACTCTCATACGATCCCTTGTAACTTCGAGTCTGAAAGTACAAGAAACAGTTTGAGGGATGAAAGCATAATTCTTCTGAAAAGATAATCTGATTATAGCAAGAAGAGAAAATTTAAATTACCACTTACTATATAGGTAATTATACCTTACCAAGTGTTCCAAGGCGTTCATTGTATGAAACCTCTCAATAGGTACAGTACTTGTTACATCGTTTTATTAACGTATTGTAAATGTATATATATTTTTCGTTGAAATTAAGAAAAATATCTAAGAAAATGAGTTTACAATATCTTGCATTGAAAGAATATTGGGATCGATTGGAAGGGGTTTGTGAAGTAAAACTATAAAGAGCAAGGGTGCATAGTCTAATGTCACCCATTTCCGACTTAGAATTAATAGGTCATGGATTTGAATGTCACACATAAAACTTTATATTAGGCCTACGAGCTTCTTTGTTTGTGACGAAGAAAAACTATAAAAACACTGGTGATGGGCCCGAAAAGGAATTGGCTCACGCCCAGGAATCAAAGCCCAACTTTCTAATACTTATAATGAGGTCGCATAGCCCAACTTGGGCAAACCGTGCAGCCCGTGTCTAATTATTATAAGTTTAGCCCCCACCATTATATTTATTCATTAAATTTATTTCCTATGTGGACAATGCTTATTTTTCTTCGAAGGACTCGAAAGAGAGAAACGCCCACGCATTAATTGCTGTCCGACTGTCATTGGTGGGACGGGCACTATCCCGCACATTCATCTCCACACGTCTGTACTCAATTGAATCTGACTACGACACTTTTTTTTTTTCTGGTGAAATTTATCTTTTCATTTCCGTTATGAATTCGATACCAACCTAATCCTATCATCTCGACATGGGTCATGGCGGTAGTGCATGCTCGTGTTCGGTGGTCCACACAACTTCTCACTCTCGACAAAGAAGAATGGTAGTACTATATGATAATAGTGTGTAGTAGAAACAACGAATCTATTGAAGACGGATTTAGATAGGTGATGTGATCACTTAACACTGAAAATATCGTAAAAGCGCATCCTATGACCATTTCCCAGTAACATAATTAATGTTCCGAGTTGGGGCAGCCTTTGAATTCGATATGCACAGTTCAGAATGGCTCGATCCGGGTGAATGAGGTATCTCTCAATCCTTGCAACTGCTAGACTAGACCGGTCTAAAACTCGATAACGTGTCTACAAACAAGCTACTGGTGGCAAACTATTAATCGTGCAGCGTTATGTCTCGCCTTTTCCATCAGTTTACAGTGTGTGAATTCGATTATATGCACCGAACCCTTTTTTCCTATCATCATCAGAAACATCCCTTCGTGCCACTCCGGCAGCTTGTCACTCTCTGTGGTCCACAAAGAACAGTTAATAGTCTTGTGTGTCCAAAATTTAATGTGAGATGGATCTCGACTCACCGGTCCCCTTCAAGAAACATTCCTATCAGGATCCCTCTAATTTCTCGTAGGCTGGAATTTCCATATAAGTCGGAACCATGAAATTGGACAAGAAATCGAAATGTAACTGACTTTATGTAATCCAAATCCTTGGCTCAGCGTCAGCTTTTGTAGACAAAAGGGCTATTTTCATCAACCGGTCAGGTGGCAGATCATGGCTTTACATGTTTGCTGTCGTTTGTCAGATCAGGTCCAACCCAGAAACCGTATCTTACTTGGAACTCGAAGTTTGATGATTCGGTTTTATCCCACTCGCTCCTGGCTTGGATTTGCCGGCAGAAACTCCCGACTTGGTGACTACTTCTGGGGTTAAAAGATGACCATACCGGACCCATGAGTAGTATCCGGGGCCATGTGCCTTACTTTGGCAATGAATGAATCGAAAGTCAATTCGGGATTGGCTCCTGATGTATGAACTTTCTGGAGCAGGCAATCTGATTTGTATGTTTGAACCAAAAGCTGCGGATTTGTAGCCATGAAAGTGAGACAAAGTTGGGCTATGGAAAAGCAGCTTCGGTTGGAAAATTGCAGAAGTGTCCAAATTCACCTGACCCCTCCGACAGTTCTAAATCTAGACGACCAAGAGGAATGATGACACAAAAAGGAGGGGTCAGAGAGTCATTTCATGAGCCCGTGCGATCCCGGGAAGTATCGTCCTACGGAACCAGATTGGAAACGACAAACACATATTCGGGATACACCAGACAATATTACAGTGGTCACGACGGTTACTTGAACTGGCACATGAAAAGGTCACGGTCTCATATGCCTTGCTGACACGGGAACAGCTACACTTTATCAATTCGACTAGATTATAACTCATTGAGCTTCTCGAATCCATTTTGTATTTCCGGTATCGGACTTGGATATCTTGAGCCAACACATCCCTGCTGCTGCTCGTCACATTAGTATTGACACAAGCAGCGCCACCCACATAGCTAATGCGTTGACTGTAAGTAGTTTGGGTTGTTCAAACAGATTATGTCGCCAACATACGATACTTAAATATGTTGATATTAGAAGAAACCATAGCTGTAACATTTGGGAAGATTTTAATTAAATCATTGCTTCATCTCAATTACAAAGAACAAAGAACCAAAAAAAAAAACAACAACATTAACATTTCGGTCTTCACAGCTGCAGGAGCTGATCATTTCGGTCTCGTTTCTTCTTCTGGTTCAGCAACATTCACGGACTTCTGGCTCTTGCAGCCCAACAACGAGATTCTGCTCGAGCTACACCTTTTCTGAATCTCCTTCTCTGATGGAGATTCGCTTCGAGTTGGCCTTAGAGCGGCATGCCTGCACATTGCAGGGATGCTCTCTATCTCAAAAAGATCCGAGCTTGCACAACTGTCCACTTCGTCTCCATGAGTTGCATCAGTCCTTGGAGGAACCGGAATGGTTCGAGCTTTCGGGATCGCATCCCAAGTCTGCATCGACAGCTTCCTCTCAAGGTTGATTGCGACCGCATCTCCTCCTCCTCTGACCATAGCATCCAAGCCAAACAGGTCTAGAGACTTCCAAGGCTGCTTTTCCGTTGGTTCCACTGCATTTAGGATCGGGAATTCGAATTCCGCTGTCCTGTCTGACCCTGAAACACTTGCCGTCTTGTTCAGATTCTTGGCCTGAGATTCTTCACTGACTTGGACTGATTTCGCGTCCAAACAACAGTCGCTGCAGCTGAACCCGAATAAAATCCCTGGCCTCCTCGTTCCCTGGTTTTTCTTCTTCTGATGGGGGATATCTCCGGAACCACTTCCCTGGAAAGGATTCGTGATGCCGGCACCTGTCTCAGGGATCACGATAGGAGCTCCTGATTTTCTTCCCAGGATGTGATTTTCTTCCTTATTCAATGCAGTCTGCACATCTGAATTCATGTTGAAATACTTCTTAGCATCAAAGACGTCTATTTCATGTTCTCTGGGGCCGAGTTTTCTGGGAAGTACTGGGATTGGAAGCTCATACTCCGGAAGCGAGTCACCAGGGCAGCGAGCACAGTCCTCTGCTATGTTGTTGACATATTCCGAGAACGAGGCTGAGCGGAGATCAGTGTTGGTGTGTCTTCTACTCCCCATGCTTTAGCCAAGACGAGGTTAGAACTTTGGTAGGTGAAGAATGTTTTTCAGTTACGTATAAGAAGGGGCTATAATAGCAGCAGGGCCCAGGTAGGAAACCCCAAAGGCATAGGCACCTGGCGAATACGCAGAAGCATTGCCGGTCGACCAGTCGGTTCGCTTTTTCAGGTTGTGCTGGTGGCAGATGAAATCTGTTTCGAGTTTCAACTATATATAGAGGCTTGAGGATGGGAACAGATGGAATGGATGGCTTGCATTGGAACGAAGATGTTGGAAGGTTCAAACATGGCAAGAACATGTTAGGCCCCGACATGTCCCTACCAAATATATAATTGTTATTATTTTTTTGGAAAAATATCTGGAAATTATTGCCAATATAAATTTACAAAAATGACCGTTTTTCAAATTTATTTTCCTTTCCCTCTCGCTCGTATGAAGAGGCTTTCATTAACTTGACAAACATTTGAATGATGCAAATAAGTATATAATTCAAAAAATAGGCGCCACTTGCCTTTTTGATTTCAGTTACTATTTCTGCAATTACATCACTTGCCAAAAGAAAAAAAGGGTTATAACAAAAAAAAAAACTAAACTTTTTACATTATAACAATTTTAGCACGAATTTTTTTATTTAACTAATTAACTCACAAGTTACTGATTTGATAACAATGTTAGCACACAGTCAATATCATTGTTAATTTTAATCGGAATTGTTGACGTGTACGTGACAATACCACATGGCTCACGGTGATTAGCTGAGTGGGTCCCACATTTAAAAAAAATAAAAATTTTAAAATTTTAAAAAAGTAAATTAATGACTTGTTTCTCGAGAAATACAATTTACATCAAATCTGACCTCAATAAATTTTTTACATCAAATTGAACCTTGACATATTAAGTGTACATCAAATGAGCCCTTCCATCAGATTGTCGTTCAATAATGGACGGAAAAATCTGATGTGGCATTAAATTAACAATTTGCCTATCGAGATATTGGTGTTACATCAATTTCGACCTCAAATTTTTTTTACATCACATTGGACCATGACAAATTAAGTATACACCAATTGACCCCTTCCGTAACTAGAGCCCAGAACCGCTTCTTGTGCCTGAGCCTCCACTTCCACCACCTCCTCCCCTTCTTTCACCGCCACCACTTCCTCCTTCATCGCTTTTGCCACTACCATTGTCACTACCGTCTCCAAAACCACTTCTTGAGCCATAATTTCATCCAGAGCCATGGGAACCGCCACCGCCTCCACTACTGCCACCGCCTCCACCACCATCACCACCTCCACCACCTCCCCAGATTGACCTTTCCCGGACAGTCTCGGCATGGCGAGGCTAGATTTAGCCTTTCCATAACCAAATATTGCCTAAAAATGGGAGATTTGGCCATCGTTAGGGTCAACCAAAACCCTAGATCGCTTAGAGGTCTTTGAAGATCCTTGCAGTAGGCTCATTAATCCTCGCAATGGACTTGGCAACGTCGTCCGAAAGTCGCCCAGCTCTTATGAGCCGAGAACGAGCCTCTGGGGCCCTAAAAAAGAAGCGATCTGCTGAGCCGAGACCGCCATAAGCTCGAGGCTTCTGCGAACCATACCTCTCAAGCCATGGTCCCGCTGAGCCGGGGGCTCGCCACCCCACGAGCTGGGCCCGCTAGTCCAGCGCAAACCCACCCATGGGTCTTCGGATGGTTGGCTTAGGAAAGTTCACATGGTGAGGAGCCACCATGATGCTATTCATCTTTTTCACAAAGAAGATGAACAACATCTTTTTTTAATTTTTATTTTCATTATATTATATTAGATTTATGGTTAGATTTATCTTTTCCGATTATGGTTCGAGTTACGGATCGGGATATAGTTCATAATTTTTTTTTATTTTTTAAAAACATATGGAACTCACTCGGTCAATTATCGTGTGTCACGTGACACTATTACATATACGTCAGCAATTTCAGTTAAAGTTAATGGAGATATTGACGAAATGGGTCAATTAATGTACACTTAATCTGTCAAGATCCAATTTGATGTAATATTAATCTCTCGAAGGGCAAATTGTTAATCAACGAATGCAACATCATATTTTTTCGTCCATTATTGGACGGTAGTCCGACGGAAGGTCAGATTTAATATACACTTAATCTCTCAAGGTTCAATTTGATGTAAAAAAAATTCTTGAAGTCAGATTTGATGTAAATTGTTCTCTCGATGACCAAATCATTAATTTACTCTTTAAAAAAAAAAGGTAGCTGGCTGACAGTGAGGTGGAGGGGAGAAGTCATCGGCGACCCCAATTGGGGGGTGATGGCCAGCGTCGAGTCCCCCACCACCAACCACCTCCCCTCCTCTTCACCTCAATTTTTTTTTTGTTATTTTTAAAAATTTTCAATTGTTTTTTACTTTTTAAAAATGCGAGACCCACTCGGCCAATCACCGTGAGCCACATGGCACCGTCTTGTACACGTCAACAATTCTGCTTAAAATTAACGGAGAAATTGACAATGTGCTAACATTGTTATCAAAACGGTAGTTTATTAATTAATTGATTGAAGAAAAAAGTTTGTGCCAAAATCGTTAAAATGTGAAAAGTTTGGGATTTTTTTTTGCTATTAACCCAAAGAAAAATTGGACAATTAAACTAGAATATAAGCAGGGATGTAAGTAAAAATCCGGAAACCCGAAAATTCCTAACCTAATTGAATCAAAAAACTCGAATTCGAAAAACCAAAGAGAGCTGTTGGTTGGGCTTTAAGGGAAAAAAACCCCATTAAAAAAATATAAGGGACTGACCTATGTAACCCGGTGGTACCCGGAACTGCCTGAATAATACTTATATATTTACAAGAGATGAATACTTTGTATTTACGTTTATCAAAATAAAAATCAGTCTAAGATGTAAGAAAAATTTGTAGAACAGAGAACTATGTTCTATTCTCTGTTTTCAATTCTGTTACTTCTCTGTCAAACAGAGAACTTTGTTCTGTCGTCTGTTTTGTTCCATCTCTGTTTGATGTTCTGTTCCTTCCTTATTCTATTCAGCTCATTCTCTGTTATGTACAGATAACAGAGAACTAGTTCTCTTTGTTATCTATTATATTTGTTCTTTTAATATTTTTCTCTCTTCCAATATATGGATTCATTATTGTTTGTTAATCTTATTTTGCAGATTTTTTAGTTGAAGCTGAAGGTATTGAGCTTGAAGATCCTGAAGTTATAGATTTGGATGTTTAACTTACAATGCTTAGACTTGTTATTTGTGTTGGACTTTTGGTTGTACTCTTTATTAGACTCTTTGCACTTGGAAGTTGTAAGATTAGTCGGTTTTGAACTTCTTAAATTCGTTGTATTGACATGTGGTGAATTATATTCTTATTTGGATGATGTTCTTATTAATGTGATTTCTGGACTCGTTACTTGCTTTGTAGTTGTTTTGAACATTTTACGCTTGTATGGATTAAGGCATAATCTCTTTATTTCTTCGGTACTCGAAAAATCGAAGTTATGGGTGGTCGGTTTTTTGTATCATCAAATGGTCTTAGGGTGATTTTTTTGTTCTTAAAAAGCCGGTCCGAACTAAATGGGGATCGAAAATTTTTCATAAAAATACCCGTACCTGCCCACTTAGTTCCGTAAATATAGGCGAGTTCAGTGGTACTCGTTCTCGTATGAAAATCAAAAGATTCCGAGTTTAATTAAATTTTCCATGCTCCTTTATTTTTATATTTCACAAAAAAGAAGAAATAGAAAAGTGAAATTTAAGTAATTAATTTTGGGAATGATCCAAATTTTCCTAGTGAAGGCTCGTAGTGTAATTTACTTTTTTGAATTGAATTGGGAAAAAAGATACTATCGTGGAGGGTACATCAAGTTCTCACATGCCGATTGCAATTAAATTTTTGGTGCCCCTTTATTTTATATTCTAAGGAATTGACTGGAAAAAAAAAAAAGAAAATATTGTGGAGAATGGTCGAATTGACTGGGAAAAAAGAAGAATATATTGTGGAGAGTGGGATTTGAACCCACGCCCTTTCGGACCAGAACCTTAATCTGGCGCCTTAGACCAACTCGGCCATCTCCACCTTTGAAGATGGATTTTCGGTATGCAATATATCAATAAAATTTTCTTTATAAATTATCCCAGCAATTAATTGGATAATTTCTGAGTATTGTCAATACCATGAGGTTTAGATTATGGTTATAACCAACGGAGATAGTGAAGCTGTCGACCGAATATCATATAAAGTAAATGAGTCATATATAATATGATGGTCTTTCATCAACTCGATGGGCAATCACATAACGGCGTAACATAAATAATCGATATGATGACATCGTTAAAGCTATAGCAGACAAAATGTTAACGTTCGACCCTAACATTTCGTCTCTGCTATTGTCCCTATACCACATATCATGTCACAGTGAAAATGCCAGACAACAGCGTAAAAGGCCGACAACATCATTCTTCTTCATACATGTAATATGTACTTAATTAACGTAAAGAAATGAAGAGAGATCAGAAGACAATAACACGAAAGAGTATTTTATTTAATTAACGAAGTAATTAAATTGTCACACTAAACTCATCGACTCGGCAAAGTGGCAACTTCGTATCATTGCTATACTATCATATCCTTGCAGATCGAAGGCATTGAATCCGAAGGCCCACCCACAGGCCTGTGGATCAAATCTTCGAGCTGAAGCTGATGACTGGGTTCGAGAAGTTGGGGTTACCTGTAATACCGGTGGAATGATTCCAAGCAAGTTTCCACCACCCCATTAACATTCCCGTGCTGATCCAAGGAAAAGAGAAGAGGTCCTGCAGGTCCTTCTCAACAACTATATCATCGTCATCAAGAAATACAACCTTCTCAGTTGCTCAGGTAGATGTATCTCTGCCATATAAAACCGAAGGTAGCTGAGCGACGAAGTATCCATTAGGTCCCGCAGGCTGCACAGCTTAGTAGGCTGATCATCTATTTGGCATTTCCAAGGCCAACTACAGGAGAGTAGGAAGCATAGAGGACCATGGGAGCTCTTGCAAGTTCCGAACTTCAATGGTGGATCCTCTGAATATATATGGTATGGTTGCTATATATTAAAACCAATACAGCATTGCTCCATAATTCATACAATCAGCACCAATATGGATAAACAAGTTCCCTTGGGGCTTGGGGCTGTTAGAGTTAGAAACCGTCGAGTTAACGACTACAGATTCGGCGAGGCAATTATTGGAGAATAAGCAGAAGCAATTATTGGAATCTGAACTCTGCAAATCGGGTTGAAGGTTGTTATGCTCTTTCGCTATGATGACGTAAGCCTTGGCTAGTGTAATTTGCTCAGACAACTGCCAAGAAAATGACGCAGTACTCACTACTTTATCTGTAAAATTCGTACTACTGCAGGTTTCTTTTCGTTTACCCTCACGTCTAAAGTTGATGGTCTGAAAGCTCGAAGCTGAGATCTAAATGACCATTTCCTCCCAACAGCAAGGTCTCTATCGGGGGTGTGTAAGCATCGACACCGTTCTAGGCAAATATGAAGACCTGGAACACAATATAGTCACTGATCCGTCGACAATGCTCGTGTGCCCATTATGTCATTTCAAACCTGCCTTAAAGACAACCGATTACATCTATGGAAGAAATGCAGGGCTAGATATGTGCAGTTCCATAAGGAGGCAGCTCGAGCTCTGACTTAATCAGACCACAGAGCAATGGTTTCTGAATGTATAAAAAGACCAAGACATTGAACAAGAACAAACCAAGACAAGAAATGAGCCTTAAAAGATCGTCCCTATTTCGCCGGTCTCACTCTTACCATTACGAGCTTGGGAGGCACGGCCTTCGTGGTGATTGTGATCAACCCACAGAAAGTACCAACCCAGGAACGAAGAATAGCCCAAGAAGCGCAAAACTGCGTCGACCAAACCCACCCACCATCGATCTCATGACAGCTCTATCAGATTATATGTTTGTCGAATAAAAATTGTTCTACAAAACTGTTCCACTTTACATGGCAATCCCGAATGTGCGAACTACTTCTGTCGATTCCTCAAAATGAGAGACTTGATTTTGATTGTTTGGAACCTGATAGCAACAAAGTCAAGATGGCCGAGTTGGTCTAAGGCGCCAGTTTCAGGTACTGGTCCGAAAGGGCATGGGTTCGAATCCCATTCTTGACAATAATCTTTATCTTTTGTCTTTAATTTTTTCTCCCAAAATTATCATTACATTGTAGGGAAAATAGTCTAGAAAATCACAAAATATCAAATTTGTTTTAAATCCAACTTTTTTTTTACTTGAAAATTCACAAAATTTTATTATGTTAGCACATCTATCAAATCGTTAATTGCTCCGTTAAACATACGTACGTGGCATTTCTCCTGAACAAATAAATAAATAAAATAATAAAAGAAAAGAAAATCCGAGGAAAGGAGGAGAAGAGGAAAACAACAGCGACTGTGGTTCGCTGCCTTTTCCAGTCGCCCATCCAAGTTCCAATCACCTCACCGTCGATTTTCTCCGCTCCAAAGAATGAGAAGAGGAATGCAGCAACAGCTCGAGCTTGAGCTCTACCTCCGCCCAAGGGTACATGTGCTTCCTAATCTTTGATGCTACCTCCTCCTCTCCCTCTTCAACTCGTAACCGAGCCTAGCTTCACCGACTCGAGCTAAGTCTCCTTCTCTCTTTTCTCGTTCTCTCCCTCTCGCCCTCACCGCCCTGTCTCTTCCTCTCGACCTCATTGCCCTGTCTCTCCTTCTCTCTTAACCTCACTAATTGTCTCTCTATCTTGCAATTGAAACGGTGAAACAATGTCAATCAATACAGTAGCTATAATGCCCAAAACAAAATAAATAAATAAATAAATAACTGTGGAGGAAGTAGAAATGCTTAGAATATGATAGGTACATATGAAAGAAGTAGTATTAATTAATGTGGATTGGTTCAAATGGTTTAGCATTTGTTCCCCTTAAGTAAAATCTAAAATTCGAGTATTGTGAATTAAAAAATTCACGCCGAGAGAGTTTTATCTCTTAGTGGGCCGACCCACCTCAATTAGATTAGTTGGGGTCCAGTTGGACTTTCGGATATCAAGGTTCACATGTAAAAAAAGAAGAAGAAAATATTAACATAAAAGATTTCCTCTGCAATATGTTTGGAGGAGTGAGGACTGCGAAGATGACAAAACTAATATGAAGTTGTAGAACAAAATGAATAAATCCAATTATGGACCTCGTCTAAAAATTTTCTCTACTTGTCAGTGCTAACAAAATTCACCGACTAGGAACAAGAAAAATTAGCCAAATTTCAGGAAGAAGTTGATGTTGAGGTAATCAAAGTGTGGATAGGCGATCAGAGTAGGGTTTTAGGCAGCAAACCATAGTCCTCATTTCTCCTTTCATCTTCTCCTCTTGGGTTTTCCTTTTCTTTTTATATTTTTCATCTAGGAGAGAGGCCACGTACACATATTTAATAGAGCAATCAACAATTTGGTAGATGTGGTAACATAATGAAACTCTGTGAATTTGCAGGTCAAAATATTAAAAAATAGTACATTTGAAAGAACTATGAAACTTTGTGAATTTCTAGACTATTTTTTGTCCAGGAGATCAGCCATACAAGACTCCATCCACCGCGTTTACACCATTATCTGCCATATTAGCATATTTAACGGAGTTATTGACGATTTGTTAGAAGTGATAAGGGAATGAAATGTCGTATATTTTAAGGTTAATATTTAAAAAATTGTTAGATTTGAAAAAAATTGACAATTTTTAAGCTATTTTTCCTACATTATATATGTATTTCTTTCTTTCTTTTTCGCTCAAATAAAACACGATGGCGAAATTTGCTATTTATCAACTCGAATTGGTTTCGGTTTTGATTCTTGTGAATGAAGAAAAACAAATTTAATTTGAGAGTTTTACCCTTAATAGAGTGATCCGATTCAAATTGAATTAGTCGAGCCTGGTTGGACTTTCACGTCCGTAGAGAGGGAAAAAAAAGTTTTTAAAAAAATGAAAACTATTTGCCCATGGAATCGCCGGATCGTCCAGCAGAATGATCAACTCCGACCACCCCTGCCTCTCTCTCTTGAACCGCTGCAAGACCCTCGCTTCCGTCGGCCAAATCCATGCCCACCTCTCCAAGACCGGCCTCGACGCCGACCCTCTCGTCGCCGGCAAGCTCCTCCTCCACTGCGCCACTGCAATCTCCGGCAGCCATGCCCTCGCCTACGCCCACATCCTCTTCGCCCACTTCCCCGGCCCCGATGCGTTCATGTACAACACCCTCATCCGCGGCTACTCCGAGTCGCAGACCCCTGAGTGCTCCCTCGAGCTTTTCAATCGACTGAACCGAGACTCCGCCTCCCTTTCCCGCCCCGACAGCTTCTCCTTCGCCTTTGCTCTCAAAGCCGCCGCAAGCCTCCGGTCCTTAAGGGCCGGCTCTCAGCTGCATTCCCAGGCTTTCGTTCACGGCCTCAGCACCCATCTCTTCGTCGGGACGACACTGGTGAGTATGTATGCAGAGTGTGGGCGCGGGGATTCAGCACGGAAAGTGTTTGGAGAAATGCCTCGACTAAATGTGGTTACCTGGAATGCGATGCTCACTGCGTGCTTCAGGAGCTCGGACTTGGAGGGTGCAAGGTCGCTGTTCTATAGAATGCCATTTCGGAATTCGGCCTCGTACAATGTCCAAATCTCAGGGTTGATGAAATCAGGAGATGTCGAGTCGGCTAGGTTGATTTTCGATACCATGCCTGTGAAGGATGATGTTGCTTGGGGTTCTGTCATTGTCGGGTTCGCGCAGAACAGCTGCTACGATGAGGCTTTTAGGCACTTCCGGGATATGCAGAGAACGGGCATGAGACTGACGGAGGTGAGCTTGACGGGCGTCTTATCTGCTTGCGCGGATGCTGGAGCACTCGAGTTTGGGAAAATGCTGCACGGATTTGTGGAGAAATCTGGCTTCTTGGATATTGTTTCTGTGAGCAATGCCCTCTTGGATGCATACTCTAAGTGTGGGGACATGGGCATGTCTCGGTTGGTTTTTGATCAGATGACTGGAGAGAGGACTGCCGTCTCCTGGACTTCTGTAATTTCAGGACTAGCGCTGCACGGATGTGCGGATGAGGCAATTCGGCTTTTCAACGAGATGGAAGAATCGGGAGTTCGGCCAGATGGGATCACCTTCGTCTCGATGCTTTACGCGTGCAGTCATGCCGGGTTGATCAAACAGGGGTGCGCCTACTTTTCTAAGATGAGAGATTTGTATGGTATAGAACCGGGAATCGAGCACTATGGATGTATGGTCGATTTATACGGGAGGGCAGGAAAATTGGATGAGGCGTACGAGTTTGTGTTGCAAATGCCAATGGAGCCTACTGATATTATGTGGAGAACCCTTCTTGGGGCCTGCAGCATCCATGGGAATGTCGAACTGGGTGAGAAAGTAAGAGAAAAGCTCTCTGACCTCGATCCAAATAATTCTGGAGACCGAGTTCTGCTCTCGAATATTTATGCAGTTGCAGGAAAATGGAAAGATGTTGGCGCTATTAGAAAATCGATGAGAGAAGAAAGAATGAAGAAAGCTCCGGGATGGAGCGTGATTGAAGTGGACAAGCTCGTGTACAATTTTGTGGCAGGGCAGAAGCAAGGCGATGTATCACAAGAGGCCTACGAGAAGCTGAGGGAGATGATGTCGAGGTTGAGGGAGGAAGGAGGTTATGTTCCCGAAGTTAAGAGCGTGCTACACGATATAGAAGACGAGGAGAAGGAAGGTTCGGTGGAATTGCATAGCGAGAAGCTCGCTGTAGCTTTTGGGTTGAAGAGATGGTGCAGAGGGAAGACTATTCGAGTGGTGAAGAACTTGAGGATTTGCCTGGACTGCCATGAGTTCATGAAGAGAGTCTCTCGGTTGTACGAGGTGGAGATCGTGGTTAGAGATAGGAGTCGCTTTCATTCCTTCAAGGATGGCTCGTGTTCCTGTAGGGATTACTGGTGATGTTGTAACTCAGCTGGGTCGAGTCGTGTGCATCAAGAGTGTCTAAATTGGTCATGACGATATCCGAATGTGGCACCAGCAGCGTAGTCTGTAGCCACGAGGAACGATGACCGCCTTGTTGGGGATCGCGGCATCGGGAAAGTGCTTTGGAAAGTTTCCTGTCCCCTACAAGTGAAACCGATCATATGAGTATATATGATCCATTGCTTATCTTGGAAAGACTTTGATGAGTGACGAGTTTTGTGACCGTGGGGGGATTAGCAATGGGCCACCGAGACTACCAATGGCCCAATTGTCAGCCCACTTTGGACACGTCCAACTTCCCATGGGCTGGCCCACCTCTCAGTCATAAAATCTCTCGGAAACATCTGCAAAGATGACAGAGTTCCCCGTGATAGAAACCGACTCTTACAGCCACCAAAACCGACCCCTACAGCCACCGGGTACCCGGTACCATGCCGGTATTTGATGAAAAAGTAAAAATTAATCTTAATTAATAAGTTGAGGATATTTTATATTGTTATAAAACGAAATCATGTTCTCTTTTTTTTTTTTCGGTGAACAAAACAAAATGGAATTTTACTATGAGGGAGAGAGAGACGGGGGTTGACTTTGTGGTATCATTCATGGCTGAAATAAGATATGTACGATCTAAACCAGTCAACACCTCACTCTGACTAAGATCACCATCGCATTGAATCACATCTTGGAAGTGGGGCAATCTGGACACGTGTCATCTACCCAATGGTTGGGATAAAATCTCGAAAATCATACGTTGGATTTGTCGGAGTCAAATTCGGCGGTACTTGCATTTGCCCCAAGTCAAACCTTTAAATGCATAAGAGTATGACTAGTAATATTTTCCACGACACGATAACACAATACGGATATGACATGGAGTTAAACGGGTTTGGGTTGGACATTTTTTATAATCGCTCTAAACGGGTCCAACTCATTTAAACAAGATTAATAAGCGTGTCTTACCGGGTTGAATTTGTGTAATCCGATTGTACACGATTAAACCTGTTTATTTAGATATGTTTAATCGTGTTACTATAATCATGTGATCCGTTAACCCATTTATGTATTTGGATTTACCAAAATATCCTTATGTAATCCGAACTTCCTAAGTTCATAACCTAATTTCTTTTCCTTTCTTTCATCCAATCCAACACAGCACAACCGTACTTCCATTTCTACTTATACTTCTCTACTACCCTCCCTTAGATCTCATCTACGATTTGATTTCTTTCTTCTCATCCATCAATGGCGAAGTTTTGTTTCTACGCTCTCATTGCTCTCCTCTCCGTGCACCTCGCATTGTCCGCAGAACTACCTCAGATCTTGCCCTCCCCTGCTCCCAAACTTGCCGACGACTCCACTCCCACCATCTCCCCTTCGAAGCCCACCGCTTCGCTGGTCCCGCTCCAGCCAATGCGCCTCATGGCTCGATTTCATCCTCGCCGTCGCTGCCTCCCTTGGATGCGGCTCCCGCCTCTTCCCCGTCCACATCCCCCTTCCCTCCATCTCAATCTCCATGTTAACGTGTAAACATGTCGTGTTAACATGTTCGGGTAAACGAGTTAATCGGATTAACATGTCGCGTTAATGTATTCGGATAAACAAGTTGTGTTAACATGTCCGAATAACGTTTATAATCGTATCGTGTATACGTTTACCTATTATAACACGTTTCGATAAACGGGTTTAAACGTGTCTAAACAGGTTGACACGAATATAAATGTGTCGTGTATGAGTATCCAAAACCTGACCCGTTTAATAATCGTGTCGTATACCGGTTATGACTTCGATAACACGAATCCGTTTAGACAGGACAAGTGTAAACACGACACGACACGAATTGCCACCCCTATATGAGAGGGTGTGGCTAACTTCTTCTTGTGATCTGTCGAAGCCAATTTCTCTTATTACCGTTTGTTGTACGTTATTTACCAGTGCCTCATCCACTAGAAAGGAAAGGAAAAAAAAGGGTATCTTATAAGTAAAACAATAAAACATGTATTATTAACTCCAGGGAGTTTAACCTAATGGTAAGGAGGAATTTTAAGTATCCAACCGATCCTGGATTCAAAACTTCTTGGAGCCACAACGCATTTGGCGTGATTACCCGTTTCGTGCACCGCTGAGGGTTCACGAAGCCTCGAGAATTAGTCGGACGAAACCCGAATACCCCGGGTTAGCAAAAAATAAAATAAAATATGTATTATTATTGCAATTGCAATTTACCCATCAAGAAAATGTATCATTGCAATTTGGGTATCTTATAAAGTTTTTTTTTATGGTAAAACAAATGGAGCTTGATGTAGTGGGCAGTCACACCCCCCCAGACTCCGACGCTGTTGACAGGCATAACAATTCTCATATGGCTCAGCTCCCCCATCGAGGCGTTAGTGGTCAGCAGGATGGAGCTTACTTGGACTCTCATAAGCCAATCGGTCCCCTAGCATACATTTTTGGCAACCCCGTGATTTTTGCCTTAAGAAAACCACAATTGCACGGGGAGATAATCGCACTTGTAACTCCAAGGCACCTCCACAGGCCTTAACCACCAGGCTACCAGGCCTCGGTGGTGAGTATCTTATAAGTTGGTCCAATATGATTGAGTCACATCATGTCAAGGAGAGCAACCTTATTTTTCTCGATCATTCATTAGCATGATTGCATCGTCTGGATGACTTGTTGATGTAGGGCATGTTGATATGTGTTGCATATATGTGCCACGACGTATGGGAGATGCATATGTGCCTGCACTCGCGGTTCACATCAACTTTCGCCATCCAATTAGAAATTAAAATGCGTACAGGCCCTTTAACCATGAACATACAAAACAACGATCGAGAAACAAATGCTCGGTCGGAATAGCGAGTCCTTAGTAGTTATTGCATATATATTATATAGCAAGCAACGTTGTAGGCATGCACGTGACGCTAATTTGTGGTACCGCACTATACAACAAATTGCCCATACCATCAAACCTTAGCTAGAATTACCAATAGAGTACTAAGTTGTCATCATTATCCTCACCACACAGTACATCCAAACTCACAATAATGTTGTCGACATCTTTGGGATAAGTTCGAATATTTAATATGGGTTTTTACTTAAAATGACCAATGATTTGTCCGTTTTGTCAAATCTATTCGATATTTTTTTTGGTCAAATCTATCATATGATTTACTTTTTGCATCAAATTTATCACGGCGTTATCTTTTCCGTCAACATCTAACTGTCGTACTGACGTGACACGTGAAGAGATAGTGTGCCACACTTGTCACGTAGGTGTCACGTCAGCACGGCCGTTAGATATCGACGGAAAAGATAACGCCAGAATAGATTTGATATAAAAAGTAAATCATGGGATAGATTTGACAAAAAAAACATATGATAGATTTGACAAAATGGACAAATCATGGGTTATTTTAGATAAATATCCCTATTTAATACATGCAGATGTATATATCTCAAGCTCGTCATCGCGCCAAGCTGATAAATTATTCTTCTTTAGCTAGCTCTTATCAATCTTCTAATGCAGTATTATTCAATTTCAGTTCCCCCTTTTGATTATTTCTCCACATATCTTGGCCAATCTTTTCCTACAAAATATTAACAGTAGATGACGTTCTTCTATATTTATAAGTAGATGTCCATGAATTATATGTATCCCAACTGATGATTCTTAATCAAGAGGTGTTAGTGCTGTTATCAAATGACCATATCAGTGGACATATACTATCTGTAATTCAGAGGTTCAAAATATATAGCCAAAAGGCTGATAACGCTTTCATAGTCTCAAAAAAAAGAGAGAGAGAGAGAAATGCGTTTTTTTCGGAATGTGAGAGCAATTAATAATTTGGTTTAAGATAGAAAAATTGTGTAGTGCAGTAGTGCATGTTCGTACCTGGAAATCAAGAAGCGAATATTCAGGTTCGGTTTTCATGGTTTCATGTCCTCTATTAATTGTTAGGATTTTTATTTCATTATACTAAATTCATGTCTATTATTTATAACCGAAAAAAAAATTTTGGTTTAAGATATAATTTCAGTCTAGCTAATTTATGAGCTCTTCATATTGTCATTATTATCATGCACATTATTATGGGAAGATAAATCTTCCCGTAATACACATATCACGGGGTTTGACATTTAATAAACATTAAAAATTCTCGGTGGTGCAACCATTGAAGTCCAAACCACCCAAAGGAAAAGCTCCGCACGCTTCTTATTAGAAATGTCTCGTGGCCAGGATTACATTAACGAATGAACGGCAAACAAGAATTAATTTTAACAAATAGAATTATCAAAATATATCGTACGCGATTTAATGAAAAAAGAAAAAAGTTATACATTTCGTTCTTACTTGGCATTTATAATACATAGAAAAGAAGGAAGCAAAGAGCAAAACTAATCTGATTTCAACTTCTCGACAACATCATGGGAAATTCTTTAAATTCAGTCAACTAATAAATTTCCTGTTGGGATGATGCACGCAAAGTCAACTCCTTGATGAATACTACTGATTCCTGTCAGAAAAGAGAAGAGAGGAGAAGCAAACTCTCCTTTGGGGGTTGTCTAGAAGTCATACTTGAATTTAATCACTTCATCGGACGACACTGGCCGAGTCGATGTAAGATTAATTTTAAATATATTATTATATATTATGCAACGAAATAAATTGACTTCAAACTATTATTTGATAACTTTAATAATTTTATATGTCACGAGGAACTTGAAAAAGAAACGAAATCTATAGTGTATTCTAACTTCTAAACTTTATGCATATGACATTTAAATAGAGATACAAGCCATTTTAAATAGGCAGAGGTAGAAATCTCTCATAATATTATTTTCTTAGATATCTTCCCATCGAAAGAATATTAATTGCGATCCACAAGATATGTTCCATCCCGTTTGGTTTTGCAATTAAGTTTTTAAAATTTTAACTCTAACTTTAATTTTACACACTACACAATAAAAATCAACAACACAATTATTATTTTTCCCTTTTTCTTCAATTTTTTAATCATTCAATTCAATTTTTAATACTAAATTCTCTCAATTATCAATTATTTTTTTCACAATTCAACAATACAATCATTATTTTCTCTCAACTATTCATTAATTTTTCACACATTTTCTTACAATTCAACAACACAATTATTACAGTTCAATTAAAATCAAAACTAAACTCTACTTAATTTTAAAATCAAACACACCAAAATATCTCACTCAAATCACGGAATATATTGCGACATGATGATCACCTAATTAAAAGATTATTTCTTTAACTATGTAAATATGTATGGTGCGTTTGGATTCAGAGTTAAAGTAATTTCGATTTTGATTTTGATTTTAATTGCGGAAAATGACAAATGAGATGTGATTATAAAATTGACTTGAGAAATGTGTATTTTTATTGTGTAGTGTGTTGAGTTGAAGTTAAAAGTTAAAATTTTTGAATTGGGAAATGTGTATTTTTGTTGTGTAGTGTGTTGAGTTAAAGTTAAAATTGAAGTTAAAGTTAAAGTTTAAATTTATTGTTTGGGAATCCAAACAGGGCATAATATATTCTTACAGTCGAGTCATACGAAGCAAATTGCATGCGGCAAGCTTAGCTTTTATTAATTCCTTCATGCATGGATGATGCATGAACGGGACATGCCCCATTATATAATAGGGTTCCCATTATATAGTAGGGTTCCCGCATCGAACGCCAGATGCGGCCGGGCTTTGTGTGAAGCCCGAAGTACCACACAGAATGCTAAGATTAATTAATTACTGTGAATGAAGTTCATCACTGACATGATGTGAAACGACTCATCTCTCCACGCTCAATATAGACATACATGTTAACTATATCTTGTGTGTGTATATTTGATTATCTTTTACCAACATCGCTACGTGTTATCGTGATAAGTTTAGTATTTTTAGTTCAAACATTTAAATAATTTAATTAAAATACTAAATATTTTAATTAAAATACCAAGCGTGTCCCGATAATCTAAAGTTATATTAGAATTTTCTAATATTTATTTTTTTTTTGTTTAGTATGATTGATTCGACCGGTATGATACTCCGACAGGTATGTAAGTACGCAGAAGTTTCGGAGGTAAATATAGCATATATATGACTTTTGGGCACCCTGGCCCCTTCGAGTAAATGCTTCTTGCTGTCACTTTGACTCTCTTTGAAAATGCATTTGCATGCCCCTCTCTCTCTCATTATTAATTACTACACCCTCTCTATTATGAGTCTGCGTCTAAATGTCACCCCAAAAGATATTTTAAAAAAAGAATTAATTGTATGTATCTATATATATGTGTATGTATGGACAAGGGAGTCCTGGTGTTCGCCGCTTGTCTCCGAATTTTCTAACAAGCGAAGCTAGCTAGCACAAATAATAGAAAGGCTGAAGTTCAAGAAGAAGAAGAAGAAGAAGAAAGAATAAGCTGACGATTAATTGGAAGAGCTAAGAGAGAGGGGAGTGTAGAGATCAGATCAGAGATGGGAAGGTCCCCTTGCTGTGATCAGAATGGAGTGAAGAAAGGTCCGTGGACTCCTGAAGAAGACATCGTCCTCGTCTCCTACATCCAAGAGCACGGCCCCAGCAATTGGAGATCCGTTCCTGCCAACACCGGTATGAACGTTCACTCCACCCTCTATATATATATGTGACTGGTAATTTTAATCAATCTTATCTATGTTCCGTCGGGATGAAAGGGCTACCGCTTCACTCGCTTTAATATGCGTAGCGAAGGGTTTTGTAATATTAAAAGATTAGTGAGTAAGGAGAAGCAACATTTGATAGCAATCGGAATTTTGTTTACACGATGAGTTATGTTTACATAATATGTTTGATAGTCTGGGGCTGCGTACGGCTCCCAATTTAGTTATGTTATTCACCATACACTAATACGAGTCTTTTCCTTTTTCGGTGAAAATATGAGTCTTTTCAAGCACATATACATCCAAACATATATAACAAATGTGGTTTGATTCAAACGATTTGACGTATATTTCGCTTAAGTAAGGTTTTGGATTTGAGTCATTATGAATATAAAAAATTCACGCTGAGAGAGTTTTATCCCTTCATAGGCTGACGCTGCTCCACTTGATTAATCGGGGTGTAATTGAGCTTCTAAATATCGGGATTCATACTGAAAAAAAAAGCATATATATATATATATTTATATATGTGTGTGTGTGTTTTTATATATACGAGTCTAATTTCCAAAGTTCAGATTTCATCTCTTTGGAAGAAGCTGGTTGTAATTTATTTCCTCTCAGTTTCTGTGTTTATTTTATATATGAAGTTTCATGCTCGGAAGCTAGGTATGATCATTTAATTGCTCTATACATATATAAACATGTATATATCCTCGTATGAGACAAATGATGATATCATACATCATCACGGTAATTAATTAACTTTTTGTGATTTTGGTCCGTGGAATTTATATCTTCGTTTTGCAATATACAAAAGATCAATATGTTCGAGTCAATTGCCACATAGCAAAAATATCGTTCTGATCGATGTCATGTTGTGTGCTGGTGCGGTTTGATTTTACAGGCCTGCTTAGATGCAGCAAGAGCTGCAGACTCAGATGGACCAATTATCTTCGACCCGGTATCAAGCGCGGTAACTTCACGGATCAGGAGGAGAAGACGATAATCCATCTTCAAGCCCTCCTTGGCAATAGGTACTAAGCAACTTTCTCAATATTTCAAGGGCCACGATTTACAGTAATAATCAGTCCCTACACTCGTTATTTGAGTCTGATGAATCCGCACAGGATATCTGTGGGACCTATTTAGTTATGTCGATTATAAATGTGATACGACTTGATAGCCTCTACTTATAAATCTGCCGTCCGGCAGAAGATTTTTCGAATCAAGAAACGAAAATTGAATGGTCAGATATTGTATATGTACAATATGTGTCTATGTCCATGATTGTGATCTTGATGGGCGCTAATAAAGGGGGTGTGTACATTCATATGTTGATACGTAGATGGGCTGCTATAGCATCATACCTTCCGCAGAGGACCGACAACGATATAAAGAACTACTGGAACACCCACTTGAAGAAGAAGCTGAGGAAGCTCAGGCCCAGTCTCGATAGCTACTCCGATGATCGAGATGAGCTCACCACGAGTTTGCAATCCAGTATCTCTAGAGGTCAGTGGGAGAGGAGGCTCCAAACGGACATACAAATGGCCAAACAAGCCCTTTGCGAGGCCTTGTCCGTAGATTCAAAGCCTATCAATGGCATGAACTTATTCAAAGACAAACCGCCGGAACAAACAACGGCCTCTACGTACGCGTCCAGCACCCAGAACATTTCTCGGTTGCTTGAAGGCTGGATGAAGAAACCTCTCAAACCGGTGAAAACGGAATCCAGGATGTCAACGACGACTCACTGTTATCCTGCTAACTTTGCAGCGAATAGTTCGAGTTCCTCAGGAGATCACGAGACGACTGTGTTCAGCTCCAACTCCGATGCATTTCAATCAGAAGAACATATGAACGAAGTTCCGGCATTTAAGTTGTTTGAAAAATGGCTACTCGATGACGGAGGTCCAGGCTTCCTGAATCAAGATGATGATTTCATGAACATGCCCTTAGGCGAAGACTTGTCCTTGTTTTGAACCACATTAATTTATGTGGAATAATTATTAGATATTTCCGCTATATCCGTAGGCCTTTTCAATCAGCCCCGCATGGTGTAACAAATTAGAAATTAATCATATATATATATGTGTTGATACCATGGCATGAAAATAGCTGAATTATCTAATAATTTCGGGAGTTTTTATGTGAGCTTAGTTAAATTAGGATAATGAGGTATATATTAATGGTAGGCATTGAGTTATCGTAAAAGTGAATTTCTAAAATGTAAGTTCTACGTAAGATTAAAAATTGCAAAGTTGGGTTGGTTTTAGTTACCACAAAAATCTTATACTATAGAAAATTATTATTAAATCGGTAGAAATTTGAAGAGTTAATCAACCCTATCCCCTAATAATTAACAGTTGTTCAGATATTACTTTATAGAAAAAAATACAAAAGTTCCCATTGTGATTTATAATTGTCTCTCGAAAAATTACAGAATTTAATTTGTTTCAAGTTCAAACCACGATGGAATTTTTATATTTTTCTTGACTTTGTATTCTTGATTTTAATTTCTCCTAATTAATCGTGGACAGTAGGTAATTATGATTAAGAAAAATCTCATTTAAACTTGACGAGTCAGGAATATAACAAACCATAATCGCACATATATAAATCGACTACTTTTAACTAAAAAATTATGAACTCGACTCTCATCGTACTATAATTGACCCTCTTGTCTTCGTTTTTGTCCGTTCCCTTCTTAGGCACTATTCATTTTCTCCTCCAATTTTTTTTTTTTTTTTTTTGCGCATGGTAAAACTTAGACCCAAGTGCAACTCAAATCAAATTGATAGATCATTTAATGGATTGTAAAAACTAATGGGTCGGCACACCGATTCACAGATGATTGATACATGTTCTCTGGATTTTCTCTTTTCGGTTGAAACAATTCCTCGTTCCTTTTCTTCTTAAATTTCCTTTTTGTGAAAAAAAATTGTCGTATAATTAACCCATTAATTCTTTGGTTCCTATATATCGATCAAATTCGAATCCATAAAATCCCAAAAATTCTTACAATAATTCGCCTTTTCTTTCTCTGATAAGTTACGATAATTTACTTGTACCGTACTTTGTCTCCTCGATCATTAATTGGATGACCCTACTCCCAGTTAAAGAAGAAAGGTCCGATCCGACGATGACAAAGTATCGAATACTGATACGATAGCCACCGCTCCCCCCATCCACCTCCACTGCTTCTGCATCGACTTATGTGGGGTCACATCAACTTCAACATCAAACGAATGAATGATGATATACATTGTCACCGAAATTTTTGGTACGATCAATAAGTTGATTTAATGCAAAACAAATTCCATTGGGTGTAGTAAGAGCAACACTCATTCATGAGAGAAAATCTAAGCCAAGGAATTAGCTGGTAGGGTTGAAATTTAGCCTTGGGAATATGCAAATGGATCGTTTTAAATGCAAACACATGTACGTCTGCGGAGGGAAAGGCTGAAAGGTTTGACTTTTGGAAAAAATCTTTTCGGCAAAAGTTGGACTTTTGTGGTATGAACCATGCGCCAATCCATGCATGCATCCCATGCCTTCCCCATCTGTAAAGGCAATCCCTGGAGGCCGCCGACTCATAAATACATACATATACATACATACATACATACATACATACATACATATATGTATGTATTTAGGTCATAATTAATATTGACCAATTTGCGAGGCAAATGGAGACAGCTCTTTATTAATTTACTCCACCTTTTTTTCTATTTATTTTCTTTTCATTTTCCCTTTCCACCGTCCTGAACAAAAGAATGGGTTGAGTAATATTTATCTATTTGATCATCCAACATATGTATCTATGATTCACAAAATTTGAAACCATTATTGATTTTACGTAGCATATGTACCAAATAATATGTTTACACTGTTATCTATACGTTATTAATACATAAATTTTCCTAATTAGAGAAAATCAAAGATGTAAATACATGCAGCTTTGATAGGTTATAATCAAATATGTCAGCAGCTGCGGCGAGAACCTTCCTTGCTAGGTCCATCCCTCGTCATGTTATAAGCAATATATTGATTAAAGAAAAAAGGGTAAATTGCACCGGTTGTCCAAAATATTTTACAAATGTTTCATTATGGTCCAAAAAGTTTTTTTCGCTACATGATGGTACAAAATATTTCAAAATTGTTTCATGATGGTACAAAATGTTTCAAAGTTGTTTCATGATGGTACAAACCGTCAATTGGCTTTAAAGCCGTTAACATTTTGCTGACGTGGCGCGTCCTGTGTGTCACTTTTGTTACGTGGAACCAATCATAGTACGCCACGTCATTTAAGAGAAAATAAAATTTTAAAAAGTCCAAAAAAATACAAAAAATAATTTAAAAAATACAAAAAAGAGTAAAAATTTTCAAAAAAATAAAAAAATGTTTTAAAATTTTGAAAATTATTTTTTAAAAAATAAAATTTTTAAATTTTTTTTAAAAAATATATAAAATAATAAAAAATACAAAAAAGAGTAAATATTTTAAAAAAATAAAAAAAAAATTTTGAAATTTTGAAATTTTTTTTTTAAAATTTTTTAAAATTTTAATTTTTTTAAAAAAATAATTTTATAAAAAAATTAATATTTAATATTAAAATTATTTTAAATTTAATATTAAAATTTTTTTTAAAAGTTTTAAAAATTTTTCGGCCACGTCAGCAAGGAGGTGACACGTAGTAGCCACGTCAGCGTCGGCTTGACGACGTCAAGCTCGAGTTGACCGTTTATACCATCATGAAATAACTTTGAAACATTTTGTACAATCATGTAGCGAAAAAAACTTTTTGGACCATAATGAAACATTTGTAAAACATTTTGGACCACCAGTGTAATTTACCCAAGAAAAAAAATATATAAGTGGAATTTATATGTGCATATATTATATGTAATTATATATATACATTATTAGGCACGGCCTAGCTATATAGCCTAATTTTGGGGACCATCTAATGATTCATGTTTTCATCCGATATATAGGGTCCCCTGGAGAATAAAATAAAAGATCAACTAATAAAGTTTAACCCTTTCTCCTTTGGGTATAAAAACAGGGGTTAATGGTAGAAAAATCACAAAGTTTACACTTGTTTTTTAAACCTAGCACGAACTTTTTGAAATGACACATAAAATCATCAACTCATGTTTCGTTTTCTCACATCTAGCATTCCGTCAATTCTTCCGTTAATTTTAATGGATTTTATTTAACGGCACCACATGGTGCATTCGAATTGAATGAGTGAACCCCGCTGAATTTATTTAATAAATTAATCATTTCGAAGATTAAAAAATTTTAAAAAATTTAAAAATAAAAATCAGAGGGAAATGGAGGAGGGAGACCGGCGATCACGGCGGCATCAATCGCGGCTGCCACCTCTCCAGTCGAGGTCGGTGACAACCTCTATTGTCGTCGACGACCCTTATTGGGAGGAAAGGCCTCGGCCCACCAGCCCCAATTGAGAAAACCCCCAAAATGTCCCCCTCATCCCTTCCTTTTCGAATTTTCCTTTTTTTTAAAAAAAATTATTTTAATTTTAAAAATAGTTAATTATTAAATAAATCCAGCGGGATTTCGGGGGATTTCTAGATAGTGGTTGGTGGGGCCTTGACCGCGACTGCCACCCCTTCTAATTGGGATCGCCAGCGACGATAGAGGTCGTCGCCTACCCCAACTGGGGAGATGGCTACCGCGATCATGGCCACCGTGGCTACCAGTCTGTCTCCTCCCTTTCCCTCCTATTTTTTTCTTATTTTTGTATTTTTCAGAATAATTAATTATTAAATAAATCCAATGTGGGCCACTCATCTAATCCGAATACGCCATGTGGCACCGTTAAGTAAAATCCGTTAAAATTAACGGGAGGATTGATGGAATGCTAGACATGAGAATAGAAGATGAGTTTAAGAATTTCTCATGTCATTTCAAAAAGTTCGTGCTAGATTTGAGAAAAAGTGCAAAGTTAGTGATTTTTTCAGCAGTCAACCCTAAAAATAATAAATATTAAGAAGATATGCAAGTACTTCGCGCGTGCGAGATTACTCTAACTTTTTAACCTTTTTAGATTTTATTTTTAAATTAAAAAAATTCACAGTAGAGGAGATATTAGGGGAGAAATTTGTTAAAGAAATAGAATAGTGGGTTTTTTAATTTGTCATGGGCCAAGTCTTCGTAGGCAATGGGCTCCATTTCCGATTCTGGGAACCCAATTGCGACATTGGGTGGACTTCATCGCATTTATACATTTCACGGTTAATTAGGACCTTGGATAGACGTAAACCCGTAGCTAGTTTTGCGAAAACAAATACTGATATAAGCGCGACCGGCCGAGGACAACTTATTTTATATAGGCCAAACCAGATATCGACTTCGGGAGTTCATCAAAGCTGTGGGGTGTGCCCCTTCCTGCTGTACTGCATAAGCGCAGAGATGCCCAATCCAACTACTGCTGCCACGATCAGGCAGTCTTGGGTCCTCTCTCGGAAGTTATGCAGTCCGTCGAGGAACCCAGAAAAGCAAGCCTTCCGGCGCATATGTAGTACGTAGCGGCATGGGTCGGCCGAATGCATTATCGACCTTTTGGTTTGGCTGGGGTGGTGGGCTCATCCAAATCCCCATGTGTGCACATGCATCAGCGCGCATGTCCAGCATACTTTCTTCTCTCGTGCTTTGTAGATAAAGAGGCCCCCCACGTGTTTGTGTTCATTAGGTAATACTTTGTCTTCGAGAGCGTACGAGGGAGGCGGGACCAATTCATGATCAATTTATCATATTCGTAGACTATAATGAGTACGATCGGAGATCATAAATCCACTATGTCAACATTTACGCCTGATATATCGTTATAGAGTTACATCCGCATCTCACGATTCCTTTCTATTATTTTAGTTTTACATCCGCATCTCAACATTTACGCCTGATATATCGTTATAGAGGTGGGCCCAACGGGGGCCCATTAGGAAAGATGATAAGCAAGACAAAAAGGACGGATGTGATTGGTGGGGGAATGGGTTTTCAGCTCTGTTCACATTTCATTCGTTCAATTCATGGTCGATTCGTCTTATTATGGAACCGACCAATGATCAATCATCTCAATCTCAATTCAATCCAATAATAATAATAAAGGTACAAAGAAAAATTTCAAGAAGGGGACAAATAAGTACATGGGCCCCCGGCCCAAAAGAAGAGCCCATTGGGGAAGTCTCAAACTGTCTGATATGTGAATTAGCTACACGACAAAGAGTGAAATAAGTCGTGTCCTGTTGGGCCTTCCCCACCACTTCCCATCATCCACTGATATAAAGAGTGATAGGTTGGAAGAAAAAAACAGGAGGTTATCAATTCTCGCCCATCTATTTGTCGTACTCCTCTATTTTTCAATTGTTCTATCTTTTATTAGATTTTATGAATTTCCCATTTGATCGAAAGAGTGATACCTGACAAGCAATGCGATGATCCGATCATGTGGCGCTCGTGAATATTCCCCAACACTCCGAGGTCAAGGGCCTCGAGTTACACGAGTAAAAGAAACATTTTAAAATGCGCCTATGGATGTGAGGACATCCTAAACGCTTTGAGAATGTTGCTGTGATGGGTCAGGGCTAGCAGGCCAAATAGATATGACTCCGATAAGATATATATTCTCCAACGACAATAGATTTTTTGTGATCTGTTAGAAGAGAAATTTTTAACAAGTGATTAGTTCATACGATAAAACATGTTGCTCATTTCAAATAATGTCTTTTGCTCAATCTTGGAAGTAATTTTCATGAATTTGCCAGATAAGTTTGCGCGGACATGATGCCCCAAGTCCTCATCAATTTTCAATTTGTTCCTGCGGCTTTTTTTTTTTTCTCTAAATTAACTTTTCTTAGAAAAAATGGCGGGCCCTGAGTTGTTGGAGACAAGAAATAAGTCTCTCTCAACAACTAATAATAGCCTGACATGTAATCATATATATATATATATCAAGATGAGGTGGGTTTTCATAACGCATCACTTCTCAACTAACCTTTGAAAGTTCCACATGTTCTTCTAAAAACAATTGACATCACGTATAGTAACATGTGTATGTGTATATATAGGAATCCGTGTGTGTATATGTTATGTATACTATATATATGTATATATATATGCAATAATTTGATTCTTATTGGTGCTCAGAGATTCTATCTTCTCTCCTTACCCTTTCACATTTAATCAACTTGTGGGAAAATGATGATTATGAGGAATTGGGAAGAGAGAAACCCCCGAAAATCGCGTTGAAAGCTACATCCAAACTGTCTATCTGTTGCTTTCATTTCTTGTTATTTTATCCGGTGGATCACGGGGTGTATTAAGCTCACTCAGACTTCGAATCCCCTCAGATATCGACTTCCTATTCAATAGGTTTCAACCTGCAAGTAAAGTAGGCCCTCATGGAGGACAATTAATTCGTCAAATACACCACAACCAATGATTAATTACATTTTGCTTTTAGATTCGCATCTTGAAGTATCGTTTGACTAGCTACAGCTTGTTCACTCATAATTGAGTCGTTTATACGCTATATTGGTGTGAGATCAAAGAAAAAAGAGAAATTAAGGGATATGGAGATTTTTTTTTTAATAATAAATGAACGAAGGATATGAAGATATGGCCAGAGAATTTATGTACCCATATAATGTTATATGTGTAAAGCCATTTTGGTGGGTCTAGCCAGTTCTATTTTTACTTTCAATATATGAACATCTATATAGAGCTTTATTAAAAATAGGGTAAGTTGTGCCAATCAAGTCAATCACTGTCTCTTTCTCTCTCTACCTCTCTCTAGGGCCTTCCACATTTAGAGATGTTCATGGGTTTCTATAAACAGATTTTAACCTGTCCTAACCCCTAATGGATAGTTAAAAGGTTTAGTCTGTTGGATCACGGGAAGAGTTTATAATTTCTTTGTCAAAATCCTGGAGAGTTTGGGAAGGATTTTTGATATTTCGCATCAAAACCCGTCCAAAAATTAAAGTATAATTACTAATGGGGTGTTTGGTTTCAGAGTTAAATTAAGTTTGATTTTGATTTTGATTTTGATTGTGGAAAAAGATAAATGAGATGGTATTATAAATTTGACTTGGGAAACGTGTGTTTTTGTTATGTAGTGGGTAGAGTTAAAATCAAAATCACGATTCTAAAATCACATTATAAAACCAAACGGGCCCTAAGGATGTGTTTGGTTCTTAAAATTTTTTTAACTCTACTCAACTCAACTCCACTTATTTTCAATTCAATAACACAATCATTACTTTTTTATTTTTTTTTATTTTTTTAACCATTCAATTCAATTTTTAATATTAAATTCTCTCAACTATTTATTATCTTTTTTTCACAATTCATTAACACAATTATTACTTAATCATTACTTTCTCTCAACTATTCATTACTTTTTCACACTTTTTCTCATAATTCAACAATATAATCATTACACACTAAATAAAATCAAAACTTAATTCAAAAACCAAACACATTCTAAAATTTTATCATTCATTTGTTAAGTTTACAAATAGCCTTCAATTAGTGTTCACCCATCACTCTCACCCTTGATATCTTCTACTCATGCCTGACATCTCTGCCTCTCTCTCTCTGCTATTCCAGCATCTCCTCATCGGTTAAGTACCGATCTTCTCGAGCTACCACACAGTTCCATCGAAATCTATTGTTTCCTCCTCATTGCATTGGTAAAACTTGATGTTATTGAACTCTTGTGAGAGTGATATTAATGTAATCGATGTTTTTATTCTTGAAACTGGTTTGATATAATATTTGCTTTGTTTTCGCTGCTATTTAGATTTTTTTATAATGGCAAAGAGTGTATTTACGAGTTAAAAATGGGTTTTCGGTTGAAACTCGTTAACTTAGTGGGAAGAGTTTGAGATTTTTTCTTTAAATTCTTAGTAGTTTTGGGAAGGGTTTGAATTTGGGAAAAATCCAGTCATCCCAAACTCTATCCATGAACATCCCTATCCACACTGGACATCTAATTCTTTAAGCCAATTTTGAAGAAGCAAATCAGAATGGGGTGATTAATTAAGGTAGAAGATCTTCCACAAAGTTCATACATATATATATATATATAGATATGTGGCTCCATTTAGAGGCAAAGCATAATGGGTTGGGTTGGTGAGGCGCACTTAAGGTCGCCTCAGTAATCCCATCCTTAATGACAGGCCATCACCCAAATCTCTCTCAGTATGTATGATAATGCAAGTCCTTTTCCTTCCCTTCAGTTATCTTCTTTTATAGAAGGGAGATTTTTCTTTTCTCAATTATAGGGGAGATTCACATGCTTGACAAGGAATTAATAAATAACGATATATATTTATCTGCCAACCCAAGACCTTTTTTTCTTTTTTTTTTCTTTTTTTTTCCAAATCTAGAGCGACTATCTATATGCCAAACGGCCGAAGAAACTAATAATAGAATAGGAAAAGAAAGAAACATAGAGAGACACCATATTTGCGATGAAACCGATAATTTTAATATGATTTCATGTCAACAATGAGTGCTATTCAACTTTTTCTCATTCTCTAGCAATATATATATATATATATATATATATATATATATATTATGAGGAGGCGTACATTGGTACATGGGTCTGGTAATGGAGCGTAAGAAGAGGAATAAAAGGATAAAAAATATCTCATTGGTTAGAATCAAAATAGAAATTATGTCTCTTTGTTTTTTTATTAGAGAGGGGGCTAAGAGGCAGTCGCCTCCCTCCCTCCTCCCCTTAATTTTGACGTTCGTTAAAAATTTATATATCATTTTTCGATTCTCTATAAATTTACGTTTGCTCACCCCTAACTCGAAAACTTTATATACTCCTCACACTCCTAAAAATCTCTCTAACTCGTTATATGAATCCTACGTCCGTCTCTCTTAACACTCCACTACACTCCTTGGAGAGCTAATCAACTTAGCCATTGTTTATTTGTATTGTTATAGTTAGTCATTAGGTTTCATGATCACTTTCGGCTCCGAAATTGATAGAAAAGAAAAGGTGACGCATAATTTACTGTTGAACTGTTTGATATTTATTATGATGAATCATTAAATAATATACACATTTTTCATAAGAAAATGAATGATTTTTGGAAGTATTCAGGAGTTCGACATTTCCACTCATTTAAGCAAAAGATTTTCTAGATCTCCCTCTATATAATCAAATCATTTCATCTCAGTTGACTAATCCCACCAAGAATGAAGAACTTGTAAGACGATCAAGCTCATCTCATAATATATCCTTGATGATGCACAAGCATCGTAAAATAATATTTATCAGAAAACAAATTATATCGAGACAAAAATCGCTATAATTAATTACTTAAACATCCATTGTTGTTTAATAAAAAAATCGAATGCAATTCTTTTGTTGACACCCCCACGTGTTTTTTGGCCCTCCCCGCCTTGCTTTTTGGTCCTCAAGATACTTTGCACACGTTTCTTTACTAATAATGATGGATTGTTTTTCTCTTACTAATTTCTCTCTTGGATTTGCGTTCTCATTAGTTTCGATAAAATTAATTAACTGTTAAATAATATTATAATCTTATTGCCATCATCATTTTGCAAAAATATTATTTAATGCAAGCATCCATCATCCCGTATGTTAACAAACTCTAATCTTTTGAAGCATGCTCAAATTAAACAAATAGAAAAGGAGGAGCAAGCGCGTACCCAGTGGATGAGGAATGGGAGGATATGTTTTTTAAAATTTTCATGTGTTTTGCACCATTTACAAAAAAAGTAAAATGTACTTTGCCCCCAACCTTTGAAAAGTTACACTATATTCCCCAACCTATGTTAAAATAAGCATAGTGCACCCTTTGTCCAACTTCCACCCACTTTCCCGGCAAAAATCAATCCCATGCATATCATGTGACCTTCTTAAAGGGTAAAAAAGTCCATAGCAATTGAGTGAATTGATTATAAAATTAAATAAAGACGGAGCAAAATTAGATTGAGGTTGTTGGTTTCACAGACAACGATAGAATGCATCCGAGCAATCCCAAAGAAATAATCTGTTTGTTCGAGGAAAAATTTAATTATGTGTTCTTTTTACAATTATCACATGGCTGATACAACTCCATCGACAGAGCAGACCTAGTTCTTTGAAGCTAAGGGTACTGCAGAAACATGAAAAGCATTTGTCCAAGGGAAAAAAAATCAATATGGTGAATGATTCATTGCAATTTTCAACTTGTGGCAGTTTCCAACGAGCTTAAACTTCACCCAAAGTAATAGAGAGGAGAAAGAGTGCAGAAGATTGCATTGGGGAATCCATCCATGGACAACTTAGTGATGTTGCCTTTCACAAGAGCAATCGTCGACAACACGGACTCTGCTTAGCTTTGGAATGGCGGAGGAGGAGAGAACTTGAGCTCTCGGTGAAATTGTACATTCCGTCGATTTCGAATCAACATTTCATGGTTTCCTTGTCAATTTCGAACTCATTGCCAACTACTTCTTTATTCACCAGGTAGGTGGAGGTGGATCTTCGAGAGGTGGAGGTGGATCTTCGAGAGGTGGAGGCCGACCCAAATGGAGGATTGATTGTAGGAAAGCATCGTTGGACAGTGGAGGTGGGTTGCTAGATTTTGCATGTACTGTTATTCCTTCGGTGAGGTCGTGTCTTGGTGTCCTTTTTCTTTTCTCTTTTTTTCTTTTTATTTTTATTTCAGTTCAATAATTTACTAGACATTTTTTACCCTTTAAAAAGTCACATGATATACATGTGATCTAGTTTCACCGGAAAAGTCGCTGAAAATTAGACAAAGGGTGCACCGTCTTTATTTTTTTACATAGGTCAGGGGTATAGTGTAACTTTTCAAAAATTATGGGGTACTGTGCAACTAATGATAAAGGTTAATTAGACTGCTCATTCCGATTTGATTCTTGCGCCACCAAATGAATTCAGTCAAGGTAGCTTCGACAAGGACATGTTAGAATTCCCACTTCCCAAATTTGGAAGTTAGTTAATGAGATTTAAAATGAAATATTCACTTAAAAATTGCGATATATATATATATATATTTGTCCATATAAAGAACTTAATTATAAAGTAAATATAATTTTTGAGATGATGTATTTCACCTTCTGAATTACCAATCTCCTCATTTGTGAAGTCTGTTATGAATGATCTCTACGATAATACCACATACTGATCGATGTAGCGTCATATCAACTTGTGTATTAACAGTAAATATTCCCCGAGACCTTATAGGCCCATCTGTCCAAGGAGTGAATGATAATTAAATTAAATATGTGAGACAAGAGCTGTTGTCACAGTACTAGAAGTTTGTGTAGTGACCCACCTTTACGGGATCATTTTGGACCCACAACAAATTTAATTACACTCCCACACCTTTTCCCTACTCAATTCCTTTGACTAATAATAATTTAGAGGGAGACTTTTCTTTTCTTTTCCTTTCTTTTTTTGCAAAAATCAGAAAAAAGAAAATAAATGAAGAAAGAGATTTTAAATCCCATCAAAATGTCTTATCGAATGCAAAATGCTATATGTGCCCAATACCAATTTCTCTCCTTTTTTGCAATCATATAAAAAAAGAAAATCTATGGTCATTTTGCAGCCACCATTTAGGTTGTGCTTGATCTCTCATTTGTTTATATAGAAGAAACAAGGGGCGGGCAGAAACCTTCAAAAGTAACTATACACTAAGAACATTATACATATATGTATATTATGATGACACAATTGTATTACATATGGAATCTCAGACCATATGAATATGCTTCAACATCTTGTTTTCTCTCTCTCTCTCTCTCTCTCTCTCTCTCTCTCTCGACAAAAGGGCTCTGTCAATCTACCTAATTTTCTCATACTTATATGGCAAAATTAACCGAAAAGCTGGACGAGGCGGGCGAGGTGGCGGGCGACGATTGGTCGACAGGAGGCATTGGGCAGAGTTGAAATGGTTTGCCCTTTTAGTATGACGACATGGAGAAAATGATAAAAGCTGGGTTGTTCTTTGCTCGTGGCCCTCTTTTCAAGTCCACCAGAGCAATTTTATAAATATAACACACATGCTAGGGTTAGGGTTCCATAGCCATCAACCACCCATAAAGACTAATCACCCCTTGCCTTCACCATCACTCCTTCCTCCTCATCACTGTTCCTTCTTCTTCTTCTTCTTCTTCTTCTTCTTCTTCTTCTTCTTCTTCTCCATTAGTTACTTTAGGCCCTCTCAGATTTAGATGAAACCCCAATCGGGAAAGCTTCCCTAGAAAGGTTGAGGATCGGACTCGGGTCGGGTCATCACGACCGCTAGGGTTTCTTGGCCGGCCGGCCCTTTGAGCATGAAGAAGAGGCAAGTGGTTGTGAGAAGATCAGACGGGTCGACCCGGTCCATGTCGAACACATCGTCGTCGGCCATTCGAGCCATCCGGTATGGCGAGTGCCAGAAGAACCATGCAGCCAGCCTCGGCGGGTACGCCGTGGATGGGTGCAGAGAATTCATGGCGAGCGGAGAGGAAGGGACTGCCGATGCCCTGAATTGCGCTGCCTGTGGGTGCCACAGGAACTTCCACAGGAGAGAAGTTGAGACTGCCGAGGTTGTCTGTGAGTATACTCCACCTAATTACAGCCGCCGATAGTCGAATTATATCATACATATGCAAACGACATATATCATGGAGTACTGCCCCATATATTGCTAATCATACACGCACAGTATGTGTATTACTTTGAAGGGATCAGAGTCCTAGCTAGGAGTACTGTATAGTCACAGAAAAATTTCTGTGATAGGGAGACCGGTTCCGAATCGAGTGTGATAATATGATTGTATTGTTGTTCAAGTGTGACTGTGGAATCAAAAATTTAATTCCTAATTCATGAATTGCAAGGCTATTTTCTATTCTAGTTGGTTCGATATATATGTTACTCATATATACGATGACTCTTGAGCTTTTCGAAATGCTTTCATGGGAAAATTTTATAAGGATTTCACGATACGATGATAAAATTGGGGAATCGATGGACATGCGAAGTCGCGAGACTAGCTACTTTTTCACACAATAATTAAGAATTCATGGATGAAGATGAAGTTTCGCATACTGTCTAAAGTTATCGCTTCAAGATTTCCAGCTAATTTTTCTTTTTTTGGGTAGGATTTCCAGCTAATTTTAATATGAAGGTGTGAAGGGAAACTAATTAGCAAAACCAGTGAAGTGAAAGGTGAAAATGACTAATGGTTGTGATTAATTCAAGTGATTGATCGACAAAATCTATGATGGGATGCTTTCAATTATGGAACTCTGGTCGATTCTCTTAATTTGAAATTTCATATGTTCTTGTGTACAATTTTAGTTTCTTCTCTTCCCTTTCATTCCTCTTCCTTTTTCCCCGACTATAACGAGTACGTATGCCGAAACCGTAGATTGTCTAACATTACAAACGTATAGCAAGGTTCTGGAGTAAATTGTTTGCTGTTTTCTAGTGTAGGGGAATCGTCGATCAGAAATGAAGTCGATCGAGTCTCTGATTTCCGTTTTGATTCAAACAATGATATATCGATAACCCACAATTATATTATAGAATGAATGTATGTATTGAGTGATGTGTGCTGGGTCTCCCATGTTCTTTTTTCTCGACAGGCAAACAAGCTTAGCTAGGATATGTATCCCACGGGAAAAAAGATAGATTATCTTTGGTTTAAAATCATTTGGGGCTTGAAATATCATATTCCCTTCCCATGCCCCACCCCCAGTCATGTCATGTACGCTCTCCCCAGCCCCTTTTAATTTCATCAGATCAATCTTATGATCTTCTTCTCACAAAAAAATACAAGATGTAAAGCAATAATTAAGGATATATATGTGTAATAAATCATGTAATTCGACTCGGTTTAAGACGCCTTTTATTTGGTGATCTTTTCTTGAAAATGTGTTGCTTGATCGACGTATATCTTCTTATCTTTCAATCTGATATTCGTTTCAACTATGTAATTCTAGTTGCTATTTTCTCTTATTTTTTTTTGTATTAGTGTTGTTCAGGGATAAACATTTACTAGCTACCTGATGCATACACATATTGTATATACATATTTTATATGGATAGCAACTTAGTTAATGTTGGGAGAACCGCACGTGAGTTAACAATAATATGTATATGGTTAAATACATGTTTAATTTAATTTCTCTTTGCGACAAGAAGGGCATGTTTGATTATGTTTATGTATTACATATGGTGTTCCCTAGGTAGTTACAATTTAATAGTAAATAAGAAATCACCCAAAAGAAATAATAAATTAGAGAAAAAGAATGATATTCACTGGATAAATCAGTAGCTAAGCTACATTAGATATAAGATGTCTCATATTTAAAAAAAAAATGGCATGCTTATGAAAACAACTTCATTACAATTAAATGATTAATGTGTCGTGTGCTCTTGTTTTATGTATTTACAAAGAGATGATGTATTAGATCCATAGTTATGATAATATGTCGGTCATTTTTCTATACAAGCATAAAACCTCCTCGCTTGATTATTAGGCACCATCTCTTAATTTTACTGCCCAATGGATAGATCGATACAACTCATTTTCATGTTATAGGAAACTTCATATCATGTTAGATATGTTTGGTCTAATTGATGAAGTCAGAGCTTTGCTATAATTAATCTCCTTATATCATATGATAGATGATTTAATTTCTTTCTTTTTTATTCAAGTTATTACGGAAAGCGCTACAAATTGTTTTTAAGAATTGATCTATTACTTATATTTTCGTATTATTTACCTTAGCTAAATAAAGCTTTCAGTAGCTACAAATTATTTATGAACAATTGAACCTTGTATCTTAATTATGGGTTTCAATTTACCTATCAAAAAAAAAATTATGGTTTTCAATATTGGTTTCTTATTCCTGTCCGAAACTAGCTCGATCATGGGGATATCTCTATTCCCCCTATGTTTATATGAGACACACTCGTGTTATAAAATGTAAGAATTACATAATTTTAAGTTTTTTTTTATTATAAGAGAAGCTTGTAGCCTAGTATAAAAATAGTAAAAACTAAATAAATGTGTATGAAAATTTCATTGACAAGAATCGAATCCGGAACCTTATGGTTCTGAGTCGATGATTTGTACCACTATACCAAACCTCCTTCCTCAAATTTCAACTCTTCACTTCCTAGAAAGAGGGAAAAATTAAATGACGAATCTTTCTATGAAATATGCTGATAATTTTATGTTACCATATATCTCTCCGGTACGTATCGTCAATTGTATACCGATGTCTCTTGTAATGGACGTATGTGGTGATTTTTCGAGCGTATTAAGGGTGTCCATTTATAGGGTGGTGTGTTATCTGCAAACAAGCGAAAAAATGGTACTTGAGCCACTCAAAGTACAACTTACCCTTCTATGAATCGTTCGATGATGTCTATGTTTTAACAACTTCCACATCCGGGAAAAGATTATTGATCTCGACAGGAGTGTCGATTCTCTTCATAATTTTGCGACATCAGCTTCGTTATGTATTGAAAGAAAAACATAATAATGATTATTTTCCAAAGCTACAGGGATAATAACAAAATTAATTTGATAGGTGATGAGAATATGAAATTTTATGTAGTGGGTGCTTGCAATTGTGTGAATTCGGGGGCATGGCATTGTTGAGGGGGAAGCCATAGCTTAGTCGGTGAGCGATGACTCAGACTCTCTTTTGTTGTAAGCTCAAAGAGGGACATCTCTTATCGAAGCAAAGTCCTTTCAATTTGACATCTCACCCGATATATACATCTCTCAATTCCACCCATCTAATCTCATCTCATCTAGCCGTTGACTTCCTTATTCTGGGCTGAAGGCCCAGCCCGTCTTTTGATGGGCTTCGTCGAGCCCATTAAAGTTTGCTTTGGGCCAAGTCACAATTTTTTAAATTGTAAAGCCTTGATAATTTCTTCCAAGGGAGGAGTTGGAAGCTCAACCCTCTATGAAATTTGGAAATGAGTTATAAATACATATATGTGTGTGTGTGTGTATGGTGCTACGAGGTGAATGTCATAGTGATGAGAGATGGTACCATGCCGTAGTCGATCTCGGTCATCATAGGATTTATATGAAGCGACTAGAGTTCTGAGTCCATTTTACGATGAGTGATGTCGGTGCAAACTCATTTCACAATTGAGTTTCTTTAGTTAGATAATTATGCGATCCACACTTCCATGTGTATAAAAACTAAATAATGATAAAAAAAATATTGACTTAATTAATTTTCAGTTGAATATTTAATTTGTATATAAGAAATGAAAAGAAGGGGACACAACACAAGTCGACAAAGAAAAGGGTTTGGTTTTACACCGCACAGCCCGCAATGGTTGTCGTTTTAGGTTTTGCAGCAATGCATATATCTTAATTGAATTGATCCACATGATATGATATGTACATCACCCATGTGCTCTCTCAGATCAGATGCTCTCACATGCCATTCCAATTGTTAGCCTTTATTCCCCTCCTTTATGTATATATGTAAAGCCGATCATCAGATCTCCTGCTCCAAATCCCATCGATCCTTAGCAGCTGCCCGTTCGCGCTCCGTTGCATACGTCCTCGCCATGTGGTGGATGCCCGGCCAAAGGGTCGAGCCATCGATCACTTGTGGGTCTCGCGTGCATATACAGTCCAACAGTTATCTACCATATAATTTGAGTAATTTTAAACTGGTTAGATGTTCAGTATTGTTAGCTCTTCCATTGGTCGATTGTGTAATCTTGTCATCATACGCAAAGAATGCATGCCATGATGAACGCTCGCTGTCAGGAAAAAAATTGTTCAATTAATTTGTGCAGAGTGACTGTACTTCTTGGAGGTCCTACCGACACGCATGTAACTAACTTCCCCATGTTACCTTTGCAGCTGTACTGCACCGGCCGATCCCATCCATTGCATAATTGAAGTAGAAAGTATTCTAAATTAATCGATCTACTATGTGACACGTATCACAATCCAATGGTTGTTAAACACATTTGTACAAATGGTATTAAATTTGTGACAAACTGTTGTACTACGTGGAATACTCATACACGAGAAACTTTTATCTCTAATGGATATACAACGTGGTAATATTATAAACCAATAAGAGTTTACAAATTTTTATTAATTTTTAGAAATATTATAAAAGGAAATACTATTGTTGATAGTTATAGATTTTTTTTTATGTGCCTAGTGACACAATACCACTTAATATAACCGTTACACAAAACCTTCTACTGTTAAAAAAAATACTGTCCTTTTCTCAAATCTATACTGTTTTTTTTTAAAAACTTTATTGCCTATTTTTCGTCACAGTAATATATATTTGTTTTGGGAATGTACTATTAATAAACTGAAGATATTCCTGCAAACATCAAGTAAATTATGATGAAGATAGAAGGTAACACTGACAGTTGATCTGGTGAGTGGTACTAATAATGAAAGGACAGGAGTACATGGAAGGTATGTGAGCACATGTATTAGTTGCCTTGGAGATTGTGTTAAGAGATAATTACCCATGATTGAGGGTGAAAAAGACGAGAATAATGAATCTAATGATCTCTAGATTTGATATATATATATATATATAGGAAAATAGCCTAAGAGGGAATCTTGACATTCTTGCTTGAATAACCCGAGAATTTGACTGCTGTTTCAGGAAATATCTTAGGTAAATATCGAGAAACATGTGTACGTCAGACCTACATATACCATAAGCGCTGGCCACCTTACTAGTCGAGCGTCTCATTATTTATCATTGGATACAGTGTGCTTCATCGAGATGCAAATGGGCTCTGGTCTCTTCTCTTATTTTGGACATATCGTAGTGGTCTCTTGACCTTCTTTCGTAACAATTTAATTACTGTTATTTTGTTGTTCTAATGCTATATATATTTTTATCATGTATAAATTAGGCACAATCCCGATTGGGTCTCTATCTAAGAGGATCGACTAGCTAATGGATGAATTACAATACTAGGTTAACCATGCCATGCGTATAAAAAGATATTGCAATTGGTGCAAAATGAAAAATAAAATTGACAAGTACAGTACACAAAAGATTGGGAATGTAAGTGTGATTCGATCGGTAAATATATCTAGTCTTCTGTGGAGAGAGTGGGACCATACCCAAATCTGCAGCACTGCATATATATGTGTGTGTACATATATATATATATATATATATATATATATGCAGAGTGTGAATGAATAAGGTAAATGTCATTTTCATTCAGGAGCAATTAACGGAGAAGAAAAAGGATAGATAGATCCATATAATTGGAGTATTGTCAGAAAATTAACAATAATAATAATAATAAACTAAATAATATAATAAATAATCTAAAAAAAGAAAAAGAAAATGAATGATGTTCCCTCACTCAAAAATGTCTTAGTTAATTGACTCGAGATTATTTATATTATATATATATATATATATATATATCATGTCAAGATTACTATCGCACCGAAAGGGAAAATCAAGCGCATAGAAAATCATGTCACACTTTGAAAAATTTCGCATAGCATGACCTTTTAATTAATTGATTCAAGATTATATATATACATATTCTTTCGATTGAAACAGGCAGCTGATCATGGGCCTAGAAGAGAAAAGAATAATAGAAAATAAAGGGGTCACGAATCTAATTAATAATAATTGAATCTGAGATCAACTAATTTCGAATCAATGGTATTGTCACTGCAACTAACCCCTCTATCTAGTAGTCCATGCACGTTGGATAGGCCATTTCAAAAGACCGGTGGCAGAGATGGTGTCGGGGTCTTGAGGTGACGATAAGAAGCTCCAAGCTGCTCGATGGCCCTCTATTATTTCTCTATTGATCACCCCGAATAGGGGAAAGACACGATGATTTACGTTTGTTTCTCATAGACTTAATAAACGAGAAGATAAACTCAGTGCATCCACCCATTTATTATGTCGGGCATCGATTTCCTTTTACATGGGCTGAAACAATCATAAATAGATAGATAGGAATATAGATAGAGACAACATTCAATTTGGTCATCGAAATATCAGTGTGCCAGATGATCTTTCATGGACCAAATTATTGGCAAAATTCATTGAGGGACCAAATTGTTAGCAAATTAATCTTTCAAGGATCAAATTATTGACCAACTAATCTTTCGATGACCAAATTAATGGTAAAATTGATTGAGGGATAAATTGTTGACAAAATGATATTTCGAAGACTAAAGTGAATGTTTTCTCAATATAGACAAGATAAAGATAGATCTTGGGGTTAATGGGTACTGTGGATGGTCACATGGGTACAGTGGGAGGCATAATTGGAACATGGATCAACTCCCCCGTTGAATTCACCATATATAAAAAGTATTAACAACTTGAAATGGAAATTGATTAAAGTCTTAATGTAACCGTGCAACTCCTATATATATCTAACACAAACCTTAGTCCCCTCTTCATCAAATCCTTCTTCCTCTAGCACCCTCTCTCTCTCTCTCTCTCTCTTCTCTATCTTTCTGATCTCTTGGCTTTGCTTGATATTGGGAGAGAGAAAGAGATGGCAGCCATGAACAAGGTTGTCTGTGTCCTGCTCTTGTCCCTCATTGCCATTTCCATGGTTGCCACTCAGGCGAGTTATTGTTATTATTATACCTCTCTCTCTGTCCCACTCAATCTTTGCATGCAATTTGACCATTTTCGTGAATCACATTGTATATACATATTTCCCTGGAGAAAATTCATGACCTTTTCTTCTTTTGGTAACTTTTTACTTCTCTTAATTAGGTCATGGCAAAAGAAGCTCAGTATCACTTGGACAGTGTAAGTCCTCTCTCCTTTTGTTACATATGCGTGTGTGTGTGCGCGTGTGTTTGTATATTGTTTCATTTCTCAAATTGATTGTGTATATCTGTTTTCCAGAATCGGTATGGACCAGGGAGTCTCAACAGCAATCGTAAGTTTTAATTAGCAAAGATGACCAAAAAAAAAAAAAACAGAGAGAGAGAGAAAGAAATAAAGAAAAGTTCCTCTCTTGTGTAATGTATGTCCCATGGATCTCGGACTTTGTGATCGTGCATGACTTAGAGTTAGAATTATCGATGTGCAGAGTGCCTGCCGCAGTGTTCGAGGAGGTGCAGCAGAACGCAGTACCACAAGCCGTGCATGTTCTTCTGCCAGAAGTGCTGCCGGAAGTGCCTCTGCGTCCCGCCCGGCTTCTACGGCAACAAGCAGGTCTGCCCTTGCTACAACAACTGGAAGACCAAGGAAGGCGGCCCCAAGTGCCCTTGAAGACATCCTTTATATCAAACATATACCATCATCATAAATAAGAAGGACCAATTATGATGTTCATTTACTTTTTCCAATTTTAACCAGTAATTTTAGCTGTTTAATTATATATTGTAATTGGGTCATTAAGTGCAGTGACCCAACCTATATGGATTTTTATTTTTATCCATTGGGCTCACATTTGCTGAGAGGTTTAGTAAAACCCCCCCAAATGAGAGCAGCAGTCTCTCTGCCCCCTCTCAATTGATTTGATGTAAGCTATCAGATCCCTTTATTTCTTTAGTTATATCCAATCTATCTTTATATGTATTTGCATCTGCTCCTGCTATTACTAAGAGTTTCCAGACTTCTTCTGTATAATTTCGTGCTCATAACGAACACGAAATTGCTGCGAGAAGTCTTATGAGATTGTGAATTCCCTTTGGGTCACATCATAACGAACATACGATCTACGATTCCATGTGTTGATAATTCCCTTAAGAAATTACGGCCAATAGTGTACCGAGCTTAACCAAACAGAGAGTAATCAATCAGGCCCATTTTGGCCCACTGAGTCTTGCGAAGTTCGGCCCATTCAATTTGAGTGCAGGCCCGGGATCCTTGTAGACCCGTGAATTCATCGTTTAGGACTATCTATCAAGAAACAAATAGCCCTAGTCAACAGGCTGAGAACAATTTTTTTTTTTTCGGTGTGAAGCCTAGTAACCAAAAGCAATATGGTCTCTCGAGAGAGATTACGTTTTAGAAATCGCAACATATTCGAGAATCGATGATGCATCTCCCTCATTTCATCGGACGTACGTACTTATTAATATAACAAATGATGTGAACTTTCACCCGATCAATAAACATACGGAGTCTAAACTTGACATAAAAGTTTGATGCTATTGGAGCCACGACGGATGTCGCTCTTCGACATGGAAAGCAAAAGAGTAAGGCAGTTGAAGCCACAAAATATGAATAGAAGAATTTGACGAGTACAAGAGAAAGAAACTATGAAAATATCAAAGAGTTTGTGTTGTGTAAAAAACGAACTATATTTGGAGAGAACACAATTAACAATCAATCTTCCTATGGAAAATTCTGTATATCTACTTCAGCCTGATCAAAAAGCACTCCACTAGTACTCATACGTAATACGCCGACCTGATCGAGCTGCTGCGCAAAGCATCCCTCAAACGCCTCGGGAACTCATTTGATACAACAAATAGAAATGGAACAGAATGGAGCCGTGGTATAATGCGGTCCCGCTTTATATAACAGCTCCATTCTGCTGCATAACCGGTTTGTTCGTACTGTAAAGTACAACACAGCATCTGTTTAGTAAGCAGAGGAATCAGACATGCCCAAGTCTTCATTCCTCCTCAATTTTCATCTCTTGTAGGATACTTATATGTATACCTAACGGGGGAACCCGAAAATCCCACTTCAAGGAGTCAGCAGCGGTTGTGAATGGGGTCGGATCCTTTCGGGACTCCTCTCTTGTTCGACTGATTAGGATCAAAGAACGCCCCCATCGAAGGGGCGTGTGCAAAACTCTGCTTCTCATTTACCAGCTCAGGCACGGAAGCGACCATCAAACTACGCCGAACCAAGTGCTCCTCATTAGCAAGAACAAGATCAGCCCTCCTGACTGCAGACACATTTCCGGGTAAAACAACCAAAACTTCAAGGCAGAGAAGAACGATCACCACCACCCGGCAAACATCAACAGAAGATGAAGAAGAAGAACCCATCGAATCAATGAATGGAACTCTCTGCGACTAATCTCTGTGGTTGTTGGGATGAATTCCTGTAGAGGGTAAGCTTCAGAGGTTTCCTTATATGGGATTTTGGGTATGTTGAGGAAAGCGTAAAGCGGGCAGTTTGGGGTCCCACGACATCTATGAGACGTTCCAAGATTCACTCATCTCTCAATCATTATATATAAATGCCCAAGTAGAACATACATATAAGGCTGCTGGTAGAAGACACTGACATTGACAGGTTTGAACACAAAAGCTCAAAATCAAGTTGGTCGCAAGAATCCTTGGGAAGCCAAGAATAAAGAAAGAACATCAACATCCCTATCATTGGTTTTGCTCTTTTTTCCAAAGAAGCTCGTTTGCAGTCTTTTGAATGGAACAACTTTAGCTTTACCTGCCAAATCACCCGACCACGCTGGCGTGGCGTCACCCCACCTACCGGGCTACACATGGCGGCTCAGGGATAAGCCTCGTGGTCTTCGACTGTCTACACGGCACGTGATGATGGACCGACTGAACATGAGCGTACTGTTCGTGTCATCGCGCTTGCTTACTTAAGTTTCACATGTGCCATTTTTTATCTGCTTTAACGATATGTCGTGTTTCATTTTCCTGATTCGGGATTATGGTTTATCGAAACCTCAGTGGATGCATTGAAGGGATGAGTGAAGGCATTCAAATAAAAGATGTAAAGCAGTTCCATTGTTGAGCAGAAGAATGCAGCAGAAGCAAGAAAAGCCATCAAAAGCAGAGATCTCGGGTTATGGCTGAGAACAGTAACCTCTCCAAGGAAGATTGAGACCCCAAAATATATATATATATATATATATATATATATAAATGAATAAAAATTAAAAAGAAAAGGGACAAGAATTTCGTTAATGTGAGTTCTAAGTTTTTAACTTTAGAATTCCAAGCTCTCTTCTCCATGCCAAAAAAAAAAAAACAACAAAACACAACAGTATCTTAGTTTCTTGTGCTTAATGGGTTTTCTTTATGCCTTTCTTTGCCCAATCTTTGAACTGCCAAGACCGTTCATGATCGGATACTTCACTCTAACAACAACTATAATTTATGAATCAGACTTACGATTTAGGTACGTGATAATATGTAATAAGGATAGTGAAATGCCGTGAACGGGTACGGATTGTTAGATTTATGGGAGTATATGTGCGTATATGTATACATGTATACGTGAATTATGGTATTTTCATTCAAAATAGCAAAGATGAGATCAAGAAATGGACTTATCATCATTGTCTTGCTCTTTTCTTTTTTGCTAAGTATTGAGTTATGGGGACTGGTCATAGTCCAAGGCAAAAGAGGGACCCCATAACAACTAATTGAGGGCGGGGCCCTTGCTTTTTTTTTTTCCCTCTTTTTTTTTATTTATATAGATCAAATTAATAGAGCGAGAAAAAGAAGTTAATTGGCTTGTTGCTTTCCCCTAAAATCATCCTTCCCTATCGATTAGAAAAAAACTTTAGAACTTTCCCTCTTACCACTATTCGATTGGCTAAAAATTAAGGATCTCAAATTAGAAAATAAAGCCACCTCCATACCAGAACTAAGCCAACACTCGGAACAAAATTTCGTCTCAATCAATAGACTGAAAACACTTTGTCGTCTCACCAGGAATCAAGAAATGAAAGTAGAAGCTGGAGATCTCAGTCACCTATTTCACAGTCATGGAGCGCTCAGCCCATCGACCAAAACTTTAGGCTCATCGGGCTTATACTAAGGGCCTGATCATAGATTGGACAGGTGGAGTCGGGTTCTGACTTCTTCAAGCCCCAACGCTCACCACGCCTGGCAAGCCCTGACACTTAAACTAAGCAGACCGTCCAGGGTCCGACTAGGTCCGTGGGAATAGCTATACAAATCATGTTACTGAACTTTAACAGAACAAGTACTCCAAAGGGCTGTGAGAGTGCAAAGGGACTAAAGAACTACATGAGCTCGATGAGGAAATAAGATCATCAGACAAGACCAGAGAGTATCAAAAACAATGATACCAAGTTACCAACTTCCAAATATCCCCCAAAAGCATCAAAGCTGCTAAAGATCGGACCAGAGGTTTCTGTACAACATACAAGCGTGAACCATAAAGACCGGATCTCAAAAGGTGCTGCTGAGAGTGCATAAATAGGTTATAAACTCGATAAGCACAATAATGAAACACCCCTTTCTTCCTCTCTTCCTTACAACCCGTAAACCCCAATCAACAATAGCCGAATAGTACAACAGATTTCTTCAAGAGGGGACAGGAGCTTATACAGGTGACTGATGCGACTCCTGAAGCGGGGTCAGAGCACCTCCTGGGGCTATTGTGAAACGCAAACCTCTTTGATGAGCGGCCCTTATCATGAAGGCGACCTCATTCGCTGCCAGAGCAGCAGCTTCCTGATGAAAGATGACAATCAAGGAGAAGAGATAAATAAGTAACGTCCTGGATGTGATCCCCACATTTGATGGTAAAAGTTCTCAAATATTACTAAGCATAAACAGTAGAAGGGATTGGGATCCCCTGCAGTCACGCTGCTCAAATCTAGATTTTTAAGACAACATTTTTATTTGTCCACAATGATTCAAGAGAGAATTGCATGGAACTGCAGAGTTCCCTTTCCAGGAAAAAAGTTAAGCAAGGGAGTGACCTGTCTTTGCCTGCGACGCTGCAGGATGCTGATAGCCCAGGCCATTATGTAGCAAGGAAGAAGAAACCCAGCAACTCGAAGCAAGAACAGCTGTAAAAGAACAAAAAAAATCAAGGGGAGGAAATAAAAGGAGAAAAAAAAATGATGCAGAGAATGCGGATATCAAATAACTTACGGAGAATAAAGCAGAAGCATCATCTTCATCATCTGCCTCACCGCCATTAATGGATAGGGCATGCCTCAAGAGTAAAAGAGCCATCAACTGCAATGCGAAAGAGAGAACAGGTAAAGTCATCAATCAGTAGAAAACTATCTTTGACATCAATCGCATAATAATCCAGAAGAGCAAGTATCATGAGATAAGATAGCAGAATAAGAAAAGAAGATGATGATGGACTGTTACATACAATTAAGGCTGCAGAACGGCAGAATGCAGCTCCGCTAGCACTGTTTTCAGCATATTCACCATATTCAGCCTCCAGTAAACGCCGTTCAGCAGCAGCGAAAGCTAAATTTCGAGGATCTCGGGGATCGAAGGGAGTCCCAGATATCGTCCAAACCCCACTACGAGCCAGATAAGGAAAGACAAGCATCAAGGACCAAGAAGTCAAAGACCAGATTTGGTTAGTGATGTACTCTTATTAATTTACTGTCCCGATATCTATGGCAGCATAGTGAGAGTAAAAGCTTACGCAATGTCAATTTCATCATCATCAGAGAGTGGGGGAGGTGGCGGTGCAGTATAACCAGGCTGATAAGACTGCATATCAAAAGGGTCATCAAATTTAATTGGGAGTTCAAAATTATGCAAACAATTATACCAGTGGCAGGAAAGTGGATCACAAGTCGAACATAGCAACTGGAACTGCAGTGTATGTAAAGATGGCATCAATTCATCAAAGAAGAATCCTGCTGCACAAAAGATATAATTGTAGAGTCTGCTTCCGACTCCTGAGGATACTATAGAGACATTTGGAAAAATCCGAGGCATTACTAAAAATCACATCAGCAATATGGATTTCAAGATCTTGAATTGATGGCAAAACCAAAAGAAAATATATATCCAAATATAAGCATACTCCAACTGAGGGAAGGAGGAGGATACCTGATGGCAAATCTCGCATTTTATATCTCCCTTCTCATTACACCATTGCTGAACACACTTCCTATGAGCAAACTAAGAACACATACAAGACAGGGCAGGTTAGGTTTCAAAGTCGTGCAGACATAAAAATGTAGAACCACCAACCTGCTCCCCACTTGACCTGGGAACAGAAATGGAGTGCTACCCTCGAAAGTAATTATAACTGCAACACTAGAGATGAGATGAGACGCTTTATCTACTTTCAAGCTCCCACTGCAAGCACATGGAGTCTCCATGTTGTCGATGCTATCCTCCTCCTGGCAGATGCGGCATTCTCCAGTCTGGAGCAGTGGTTTGTCTTCTTCCAGTCCTCTAGAGTCACTACCTTCAGGGGCTTCCTCAATCTGAATGGCACACGAGAGCGAAGTAGCAGGCTGAGAGGAACCTTCACCAATGGGCACCTCAGGGTCCACTCTCTTAATCGATTCCAAACTGTCCGGGGGTATGAGGCGGTCCACGCACAAAGCCAGGTGATCACTCATCACGACTACTTACAAAAGCCTCCTGAAGTGCCAGAAAGATGAATCAATTTGCCATCGCAGCACAGCCAACACATAGTCAAACTATACAGAAATATCATTAAACATTTCGAATAGGACATACGGCAAAAGTTCATTCGTATTTGTTATGAAATGGTCAAGCAGGAAGAGCACGGAAAAATTACCGAGTATTGAATTTACTTAAGAGGGCGAGAAATTAAGTTTTAGATAAACATAAGCAAACTTAACAATCATCTCTTTCTCATAAATATATGATGATGGGAACAGATTAGATTACAGGACTTCGAATAAATCCAGACTAAAATGCAGCATCCAATTACGAGCAACCCTCCAACTAATCATTTCCAACCCAACAAGATCGACCAAGATTCTAATTCCCTCGGGCCCCCCTGATGATTCCACGTCCAAGAATCGAAAGTCGTAACCTTTCCCAACGAAAAGCCGAAACAAATCCGACCCGCAAACCAAAACGCGTCGATCTCTCATGAATTCAACACAGATTCTCACCCCAATTGAACCAAAACTCGGAATGTGGGATTTTCTCGTACGATTACCAAGAAACAGGAACGACGAGGTATCCCACATTAATTATCTATCCAAACCTGCTGATTCCCCAGAGTGGACGAAACGCGGGTTGCCAACTTCCAAGGAACATCGATCGCACAGATGCGAAAATTCGTTCAAGATCATGAAGAAAGCACGGAAATAAAAGAGAAGAATTGACCTGCGATGCTCTTGAAATCGTCGTGCCGGGGGGGTTTGGTTGGTTTCAGCTTAGAAATGGAAGAAAGTCCACCATCACCATTACACCATTTATTTGTTGGTTCTGAATTGAATTCTCAATTTCGTTAAAGCCAAGAGAGGGCACTGCGCCCGGTGTACGTAGGCCCAGTGACCCCTGTCCGGCTAAAGCGCGGCGTTGCACCTTTTGAGTGTACATACGCCGGGTGCGCGTATGATTGCCAGTGGTTGCCTGAGGCTCGGGCAGTACGAAGCTGGTTTTTTTAGGCTCGGTGACGGTGACGTCCGTTTGAGCGACGGGGGAGTTTGATGGACTCGTAAAAGTCAGGGATGCTGTTTCGACCGTGAGTTAAACTAACGGCCGGTTAGTTTGGCAGGGTCTTGGTCAAGTCTATCTATGGACTTTAGGTTCTTTCCAGATTTTTATAATTTTTTGAATTATTAATTTCAGACGTGATCTGTAAGGATGCATGTGATGCCAAAGCCAATGCGATCATGCCATGTCAGAATGGAGGATGAACGTAAGCTTTCAAATTGGACTTCAATTCTAACCTAGGTAAGGTGTAATTGGTAAAGAATGCTTCACGTAGGTGGACTTGACTTATAATGAAGATTTCGAAATTACTGAAAGCATTTCCAGATCAAAATCTGAGTCGACGTTCGAGCAATGAAAAGCCTCGATAATAGGATGATGACATAGCCTAATTTCGCCAAAAAAAGGATTGATTTCTCATAATTTTGAGAAAATTTTCCACGTTAAACTCTATTTACTGTGAGGAAAATTTTCATAAAAATGGAAAATCGTAAAACATGTGTTTGCTTATGTAAAATGGAGAACGATCTTTTTATTTTCTTCTTTTTTAATTAATTGGAAGGCTTGAAATTATTTCTTTTCCAATTACATCAATTTTCCTCCTTTTAATTGGAAAATTTTCATTGTTAGATATGAATATGAGTTTGAAAATTCTCAATTTTATTCATAAAAATATTCTCAATTTTGAGTTTGTGAAAAAAATTTCTTAATTTTTAGAGAAATAAATTTGGAAAATGAGAAGAAACGTGAAAAGAAAAATAAAGAAGATTTTTCTAAAAGTAAGCGGGCAATTTCTCCGTCCAATTTCTGATTTTTATCAGGAAGAAGAATACTTCTTATTTCTTAAGTCTGTTTGAACATTGGCCCCCAAAAAAAAAAAAGTGTGTTTGAAGGCATCCCAAAGTTTCAGATGCGCATTAACATGGAATAAAATAGCAACGCAATATTATTATACATGTAAAAATTGAACATTAACCGAAATTTTACTTATGAAATCGCTGCTTACGGCGAGACCGACCAAATTGTCGGCTTTTATAGGTTGATCGAATTGAAATATATGGTTACCTCGCTTCATGGTTTTCATATGACAACTGTGATTACCAAATTGAAATTGATTACTCCTTAATCTCCCGTGAGCATAAAGAAACGTTACTTCTTACCAAATTTTTTTGGGCAGTACTTCTTACCAAATTTGATCATTGCAAAAGTTTAGTACTCTATCGGAACTGTTATGGTTTCAACTAAATAGGAGAGTTATTAAACAATTCTTGTGCACCAAACTAGTAATTTTCACTAGACTATATAATCAGTGGATTCGGAAAAGTCTACTCTTTTTTTTTTTCCTTTTTCTCTCTTTATATTTTGTTAATTTGATGATATATCGTCTCGGTAATGATAACTTTTTGTTATACGCAATGATTAATTGGGTCAGAGTTTTATACAATTTTTTGCTAAGAAACAGATCATATCCGCTGCTGATTTTTTAATATATGCAAAAAAAAAATAATAATAATCAATCACAACTAATTTAATTCGAATTGAATTAGTTTATTATGAAATAAAATGCTCTCTTCATGAATTTTTGACATTCAAAATATATGTGTGTTGCTTTTGAGTATTACCATGAACGTCCATTCGGGGCTGGGGGCTATGTATATGTTGCAATGATTAATAACTTTGGACAAAATATTATTGTGAAAGAGAACATAGCATGAAAAATCAAATAGTTTTACAGAATTCCTAGACCTTCTAATTTTTCAAATTTTGGTCTGTAAAATCACAATACTGACTTTTGTTTCCCTATTCTACCAAAACGTTAATTGTGGCATGAAATCGGCAGATTTGGACACTGATGTGGCTGTTAAATGCTTATGTGGACACTGATGTGCCTGTACATAGAATACCGACCTCTTTCAGATAATATAGCATATCAGGCATTGGTTCATGGAAAGTTCGGGCCTCTGTAATCAATGGCCTCATTCGGATCTTTAATGTAATTCACAGTTGGATAAACCGGATCACTCCCCCAGACTGCAACATCGAAATTCACTGTCACAGTACCAAAAAGAGGAGGGATATATGCAGATGAGATATCGTGTCAGTTCCTCTGATTGCTAAGTGAATAATATTCCTACGCGATGAAGCTGGTAGAAGGATATACCTTTTCTGGGTAAATGTGTATCCTGACCCAGGAAAAGGTGCTGCATTGATGCTAATTTGAAGGAAAAGACTTCGACATATAAGCATAATCAGTAACTGATAAGGGTGCTAAAAACCTATGGACTATGGAAAATATTTAGAAAATCAATTTTAACAAAGAAACAAAGTGTGCAAGGATCACAGACAAAACATATGCAGCACTTTGCTTTGTTTATACATGCATAAGCACAAGCAAGCGAGCGCGCGCGCGCGCACACAAGCAGAGAGTGCGCGTGAGATATAGTGAGGCGTGAGTATCCAAATGCGTGCGAGAGTGTGTGTATTTGTGTAAGTATTTTTCGTGATTAATAGAAGTTATTTATTCGGCCCGTCACACCCGAATTAAAGTATACTAGTTAGTGTTCAGGAGAGCTCCTACGAGTGATATTGAAGCACCTACAATTGGTATCAGAGCCCCTACATCCCTCTTCTATGCTTTTACCCGTTCTGAGGAGCACACAATCCGACCAAATATCCTCTCCAGCCTCTCCCGCTCTGCTTGTAGCCTGGAAAGAAAGGAAAAGTATTAGATTTGTACTAGAACTATGAGAATTTTTAGAGTTAGTGAAATGTTAGTAAATGTGAGAAAATTTTCAAATTATGTGAGTGCTTAACGGTAATATTAGCATCGTTAGTGGCCACAGCAGCAGATTTCACGCCACAATTAAAGTTTTGGTAGAATAGAAAAACGGAAGTAAACGTTATAATTTTACAGGTCAAAATTTAAAAAATTGATAGATTGAGGAATTTTGTGAAACTATTTGATTTTTCAGGCTATTTTTCATTGCGAAAACATTTATTTTTCCCTCTCTTCCATAACATAATTACATCCATATATACAGCGGCTGGAGATTTTCCATCATTTCCCTTTTCTTTTTTTTTTTTGTGTGTGTATATAAAAGTGCAGCGATGGCTGGATTATGTTGTGAAGAAGTGGATTAACTAATTACTTGAGACAAACAACAAATAAATTACATGCAATAACGTGCGCAGACATGCAAAACTGGATTGGTATTTTCTCGCACGAAACCGAATACTAATCATTGGCATATGCAAAGTCATGAGTCTGGACAATATAGGATTGGGATTTAAAATTTTAATTTTGGAAGATGTTAAAAATCCTCATACTCGGTCCGTGCCGAATCACTGGGTGTCGACAGTTTTGTATTCAAATTGCAAAATGAACGGCATTTATATTTCGTGAATTAGTCGGAGGCTATTCAGTAAAATGGGTCTCGGAGCGAGGAACCATCATTACTGCGGTTTCAATTGTGTAATCTCCTATTCGTCCTCTTGGTTGACAAAGATGATCGAAAGTTTTACATCGTCGGAAATTATGGCTCATCACAAAATCCTCGTGCCATGTAGGCTTAATCAAGTACATATATAATACACCTATGTCTTGATGTAGTGATGATAAGTAGAGATGATTCATTCTAATTGATATCACGGAGAAATATTTCTTGATCAGATTCACATCGTCTACAATATCATTTCCTTTGTATGCAAAGCCGCATCGGTCAAGATATATACCTGAGTCTTGGTGCGTGCGTGGACCTCGACGTCCAAGTCCATGCCTCATACACTTCAATCAAATCCTACCCCTACAAACCAATTACTCTCTCAATTAATTTTTGCAAAAAGATCGTATCGTAACTCTTCACGCAAACGCACGCACCCTTTCGCGGGAGAATCTAAATTTAATGATAACGCGTGGTTACGTATACATATATACATATATACATATATACGTACATATATACAATATATTCATGCATGCAAATGCATGGTGGCTGGCGGCGCACGACCTTCGAGGCCGGCCTTAAATCAGTGTCATTATTTATTAAGTAGTTTTATTATCCCATTTAATTCCCCTATTTATCCCCTCAATGCATTATTATCATCATCAAATCCTACGTTGTTTGCGCCTCATCATCTTCTTTCTCTCTCCATAATTACATACTTACATTTATATGTGTGTGTGTGTGTGTGTGTGTGTGTGTGTGTGTGTAAGTATATATTTACACTGTCCTCACTGATCTCCTTTTCTTGATCAAAACCTCCGATCATCATCAAGTCCTCCAGCCTTCAACACCCACATATATATACTAGTGCATAATAACATTTGTGAAGGGGGTATAAGATCATCAAGAGATGGATAAGGCATTCATCGGTTCTTGGCAGTTCCGTTCGGGTACGACAATGTGTAACGACCGGCTAGTTCCAAAGGAGGAAGTCGGGGACGAAGACCCGTTCTACACCTTCCCGATACACTCACTCGACATGAGGTATGTGTATTATATTGTATGATTCCTTTTATTGTTTTTTTTTAGATTAATTTTCTCTTATTTTGCAGTGGAAATTACAACAATGGGTTTACAGAATACGACTGGAATTCTGTATTTCCATTTGATCAACCCCAGCAACAGCAACCTGCAGGAATAACAGGTCCTAATTGTCCAATTATGCCGTGCATATTGCCCGCTGATCGTGATCTTCAACTCCCGTCATTAGTGCTGCCGCAGTCTGGACAAAACCAGTTTCATGTCCAAGGTCGCTCTTGCTGATCACTCAAGGATTTAATCCCATGAGGCTATGAGCTTAACGTTTATAACAAATTCTTTTTTCCTTTTTATATATATGTCGCGATATTGTTTGTACTCCGGTGATTCTATTCATATCGCAACACACAAGTGAATTACCCGCTTATTTTCTGTGTTAATGAAAAATTGCCATCTTTATCGCAGAGAATGCGCAACTTCATGGGGCGATGACTAGTTGGGACCCATTGGTTGCACTGTCGGCGAGTGCCGAATTCAACCCGTTGTCAACACGGCCACCTCCACTGGAGCACGGCCGTTTTCTGGTACAAGGTTGTTGCTGTTATCTTGAAGATTCACCTTTTTTGCATGTGCTCTATTTTCTGGGTTGTTTGATGTCCATATGCTAGGACAATCATATAGGATAGATATAACAAACAAGCAAAAACATATGTCAGCGAGTAAGATGTCAAAGCGCGGACTCCGTATTATATTAGTCTCATCTTATAAAGGAATTTCTGCACCTTGAAGCGATAGTAGCTAATTGCCATTTTTGTTGCAGAGAGTTCTCAACCTCCCGAGGCGATAAACATCTGGGACTCGGCAGTACCACAGGCGTCAATTACCAGTTTTAAAGCAGGGTATGAGCAGGGTATTCTGATGCGGTACAGTGGTGATATTAACGGTGAAGCAACTGCCGTCGTTGAAGATAACCAAGTGACGACACTGGTGGAGAGAAGAACAACGAGGCGTTGCACCAGGTCGGAAGATCGGAATGGAAGCAGGTCAGAATTGCTATCGAGGGAGACTATCTCGGAGTACTTCTATATGCCCATTACTCGGGCAGCAAAGGAGCTCAACATAGGGCTTACCCTATTAAAGAAGAGGTGCAGGGAATTGGGCATCCGTCGGTGGCCCCATCGGAAACTGATGAGCCTACAGACCCTCATAAAAAATGTCAAGGTAACATCTGAAATGGAAATACTATCAATTACGCCCCATCCTGTCTGACGGGCAGAGGTCAGACCAGTATGTTCACTGAAACAAATGAATCGGCTTTTTATATATCAATGTCGGATTAAGTTCCTGCAGGAAATGGAAGGTGGAGAAGGCAATGAAGGGAAAATGAAGGAGGTGGTGACCATATTGGAGAGGGAAAAGAAGCTGATGGAAGAGCTGCCCGACTTAGACCTTGAAGACAAGACCAAGAGGCTGAGGCAGGCTTGCTTCAAAGCCAATTACAAGAAGAGGAAGCTAGTGGCAATCACTTATTCAGGATCTTCCAACAGCAGCTCCAGAGCTCGAGAAGGAGAAGAAGACGAAGACGAGATGAGAGCCCTGTCATCCTTCGATAATGATTTGATTTGATGTTTTAGGTCTCATACCAGTAGTCTCGACTCGGTTCTAGTTTCTTTTTGTTAGTCCTTAGGATGTTAATACACAGTATGCTCTGTCCGTCTGTAAATATAAACTGGGGCATGTACATTGTTCCTGGTGGGTGACTGTTTCATGCGTTAATATCCAAAAAATAGGACTTTCCGTATACGATTTGATTCGACTCTCTTCTGTCGCGAGCTAGCCACAACCTTCAATTAGTATGCAAGAGTTATGACTTAGATTTTCCTGCAAATGAACTGATAAAAGGAGCCTTTGACAAAGTCGATGCTTCTGTGCATCCAATATAGAAGAGAACTTGGGTCAAGAGTAAAATGTGTGATATCTCTTTGAACTATCTTTTTTTTTTTTGTAGAAAGGGAACATCCGTGACTGGCTAAACATTATTCTCAAGCTATAGATGACTAGATCCCTGTATTATGATAGCAATTAGCAAGTAAGGATCTTTTGAGACCACGACACTGTCTCGGTGTTATTTGTCCTTTGATGAAGAAAAACCGCAAGACCCAACGAAATCTTTAGCCCACAAAAATGAGACAACTAAATGCCACTTCAGGTTAGACCCACCAGAAGTATCCTTCTACAACTGAAACACGAAACCTCAAGCAGTTACTGGTTTCTTCTGGGCGAATGCAATCCCCTTCTCAATGCTCGCCTTGAGCTCAGGCTTGAGTGCTTCGAGCGCCTTCTGCTCATACTCGGTCAACCCTTGGAAGTCGGCAGAAATGATCTCTTCAACCCCTTTCTTCCCCATCTTAATCCTTGATGCGAAGAATGGAAGCTCATTGATGTCAGACTGAACGTAAGCACATTCATAGACATCATCTCCATTTAAAGCCCTGAGAGATGACTCCACGAATCTGGCCGCTGCATAGGCCATTGAGAGTGTAGCGGAGCCTGCCCCTGCCTTTGCCTCGACGACCTCTGTACCAGCATTCTGGATCCTGACAGTGAGAGCCTCAATCTCTTCATCTGAGAAGCTCACTGAAGGCTTTGTCTTCGAAAGCAGAGGCAAAATGGTAATCCCCGCATGACCCCCAACCACAGGTACATCAACATCAATCAGTTTCAGGTTCTTCTTCTGGGCAACAAAAGTATTAGCCCGAACAACATCTAGGGTGGTGACTCCAAAGAGCTTCTTTGGGTTGTAGACCCCCTTCTGCTTCAGAACCTCAGCAGCAATTGGGACAGTGGAGTTCACTGGATTGCTTATAATGTGGATGAAAGCATCGGGGCAGTTATCAGCCACAGCCTCCACAAGAGTTTTCACTATGTTTGCATTTATGTTGAATAGATCATCTCGGGTCATTCCAGGCTTTCTCGGAACCCCAGCAGGAATGACCACCACGTTCACACCCTTCAAGCACTCAGCTAACTCAGAAGCACCAGTGAAGTCAAGAACTTGAGAGGGAGTGTTGCAGTGGCTAAGATCAGCCGCGACTCCCTTAACATTTGCTATATCATAGAGGTGGAGAGCTGAGACAAGAGGGGATGTCTTGATTAGGAGGGCTAGAGGCTGACCAATCCCACCTGCAGCGCCAAGAACGGCCACCTTGTAAGATGCCTGGGGCTGAAGAGATTTCTTGGAGGGGAGACTTTGGTTTGGTTTCTGAGAGTTGATGGCAAACATGCGCCGGAGGGCTGAACTGGAGTCCCTGCCTAGGAAAGACGAGTCGGACTCAAAGCTCACAGAGGTCGCTGCCTTGAGGCCGCTGAAAGTTGTGAGCGAGTTGCGGGGAGTAGGCCTCAGAGTGAAGAGCTTGGACTGAGCGCAAGTGCTTGTCTTGGGGCCACAACAGACTGCTGACCCGATCGACATCGTAGCTGCTGTTGTTGCTGCCATTTCTGCACCAGACGAGATAAAGAGATGGATCAGAGGACTGCGGTAAGAAGACGACCGAGAAACTCTCCAGTAGGAATTCGTGACAATCAATCAAGATGCACAGGTTCAGCCACCCGGAATACATATCATTTCAAGATCAATGCTACTACAGATATTAGCACCCCGCAACTAAACGGAAAAGCACAAATAGTTTCTGCTTCGACAGCCAAAAACAATGACAATAGAACATCATCAAGAAAAAAAGTGAGCAGCATTTAAAATTCCCGGTCATATCAGTATTCTTATAAGCACTTCTATCGAACTAAGCCGCCCCCTAAATCAAGAAATCGATGTTTTCTACAATTCATCGATACCGACGGGAGATCACGAAACGAAAGGTATGCATTACTGCAATATCCCAACTCCTGACAACAAACAACCTCAAACTGCAGAACAGCCTAGAAAGATCAGAGCAGCCGTGATTCGATCCAAATGTTAATGAGACCAATCAACAAACTGATTGATCCATCAAACACCTCATATGCGCAGCAAAAGAACCACCCACAGAACAATCATACGCCCTAGGAATCCAAAATCTTGGGACTTGGGAGGTGTAACTGCGATAATCTTGAAACAGGGCAAACAATGGCAGAAGGGTGATCATAGAAGCCAAAAAGATCAGATTTTTCTCCCGACCCGGATAGAAATGAGAGCGATGGTGTCGATTGAAGAGCTCACCTGATGGACTTTTGTCGGAGGTTGCACTCTTCTTCTTCTTCTTCTTCTCTTCCTTCTCCTTCTTGAGTTTCTCCGCCTGAAGTCTTGAATGAATCAGACCTCCTTTCAACAAATGTTTAATAATTTATACCAAATGTGTGGCCTTTTATAATAATACAACATACGGACAGTCTCAAGTACGGTCCGAGCCCTGTTATGGGAGATCTCTTTGCTTTGCTCATGTGCGGTTTAGCCGTCTCTCTTCACCGTCAGATCAACGCTTTAAGATCGACCTTACCGGTGAGAGATGATCGAATTCGCGCTGGGTAACTTGCAGCCGTTCGGTTCTTGGACCTTTTTAACGGCTATATCTAAATCTCCGGTTGTAGCTTTTCTTCCTCCCACTACCTATTTCCCCCAATCCATCATATTGAAGTGGGACATGCGAAAGGTACCCTAATGTTTAATTTTCCTCGCACTACCCCTTTCGGATTAAGATATGAGTAGAGTTTATCGACAGAGACTAATTTTAGTCGAATTCGGTTTGGCTCTGACTATGAAAAAAGGGTGGCGTGTTTTCCTTTTTTTTGGAAAATGTATGATTATGCCAAAAAAGGTGACTTAAGATTGAGAATGCGTAAGTATGATGATGGTCCCTTTTCAAGTTTCGGTGCATAGATTGTCAAACATGAGATACATTGATGACGATTAATGAAGAAATCTTCAGAAAAATGCCTCCAATAGATACATCGCGCAAGTTAATTATGATCGGCCGAAAAAATAGTGACTACTATCGCATGCCAGGTCCATGGAATGGCATCGATGTTTGATTGATTTTATTTCTCCGGATGTTCATCATCATATGAGGTAAGTGCGCATAGGACTGATCTAGATCAATCTAAAAACATAGGTCTAAACACTCATCCGATTTATTAGATTGTACAAAAGAAATATAAGACTTAGAAACATTAGTATCGAAGGTAATACTTAATAGTTCTAAATTTATTCTCACGTGGTTTGGTAACTCTAAGGTTTCGGGTTCGAATTTCTTCTATATATTTCAAGACATTTGCTAGAAATTTACTTTTTGCTGATATATTCATGGTTGTCAAGAGAGTACAAAATAAATATACAAGATAAAATAATAGAAGCGTGCTCTCAAATCAATGACCTCATCGATTTGTTTAGTCTCTTGCCCCGAAATTGCTCCAAATTCTGGCTCATGAGCCCTTTCTAGGGACGTTGGATCAGATTTGACTCACATCATATGGATTTTCCTCCCACAGTTTCTTCATTGAAACAACTGATGGTTTCAAAAATAAGCATGCGCATGTTGGTTACAAAAGTTTTCCAAGACTGATAACAAAAAATAATACGTGGAATCATGTTTGAAGTCTCATTCTGAAGAATTATTTTACCCAGGACAACTAAGTCGTGATTCAACCATGAGAAATCGTTATAGCCCGACTCCGAGTTGAGCTCAATCTTTTGATTCTTCCTCTCGAATTTTTGTGTCGTATTATGAAAGTTCCAATGATTAAATTGAGTTTTGAAATTTTATTTATCGTTTGGGCAGTCACAAAAAAAGAAATTCAGTGGGCCCATTAGGGCCCACCCAGAAGGGAGCCCTTTTCGCCAGAGATGAACAAGAGGGCCCATTGTTTACCAGCCCGGCATGTAAAGGGCAGACTCCAAACCCAGAGTAAATATTCAGTCGATATATATTTTGGGGGGGAAAAGAAAAGGTTGATTGTGGTCCTCATTCTTTAGCTCCCCCCCCCCAAGTAAACCTATTTTTCACCTAAAATTAGTCTTGAGACTTCTCCATTTGATTCAGCTTTGGTCATATTATTTTTTTCAATAAAAAATGTTGATGTGGCATTTAATTTAAATAAAAAAATCAATCTTAGAATATCAAGAATGTGAGAAAAAAAAAATCAAAAGGGATAAGGGAGGGGGTCGAAGAGAGGTTGCCAGCCAACTCACCCCTTCCAAGGTCGTTGATGGCCTATAGGTTCACTAGCGACCTCGGAGATGGAGGGGTTGGCTATTGGCGACAATTCCCCCGCACCCCCCCCCCAAGCTAGGGGTGTAAAAGAGCCAAGTCGAGCTCGAGTATAGACAAACTCGTCTCGACTCGTTAAAAAAATGCTCGAACTCAGGCTCGATCGAGCTTCAATATTGAGGCTCGAGCTCAAGCTCTACTGATACTCGAGTAGCTCAAGCTCGGCTCGTTAGAGCTCGTTTAAGTTTTTTGTTATTTTATTTATTATTTTGTTTTCAATTTTTATTTTATTTTTATTTTAAGATTTTGAGCTTAAGAAAATAATGAGAAAGCCTAGCTCAGTTCATGAGTTATGGCCTAAGGGCCTAAGTCTACTAATAAAAAGAGATAAACGTAATTTTATGTAGAAACTCGGCTGGGCTCACGAGTTGAACAAACCAAGTACCACCGAACTTGACTTGGCCAGTTCGAAAAAAAAAAAAAAAAAAAAAAAAAAAAAGCTCAGCTCGAGCTCGACAAGGCATAGTCGAGTTTGAGTTATCACCAAGTCGATTTCGAGTAACTCACAAGTTGACTCGTCTCATTTACACCCCTACCTTCGGCCCTGTACCATTTTCCCTTCCAATTTTCCAATTTCATTTTTTTTAGTATTTTGAATATTCTAAAAATTATTTTTGATTCAAATAGAATGCCACATCAATATGTTTTACTAATAATAATAATAGAATAACTAAAAGTGAACCAAATGGAGAAGGTTGAGGACTAAATTCAACTTCAAATTAGGATAAGGACAAAAACCCAAAAAGATTTAAAGGTTGAAGATCAAAACTAATCTTCTTTTTTTTTCCATAAATTTTAGAATAACTTTTATATTAAGCGAGGTCTATTCTAATGCCATCCGTCCTCAACTTGAAATTAAAATATTTTTATAACTTTTTTTTTTATTATTGAGATTTTCGTGCTTCTGTTATGTCCCATTCTCTTGTCCCCTAGGGGGCCCGTGAGTGTATCCTTATAAACCAAAGCTTCTTCTGAGACCTCGTGGTCTCACTGAGAAGCGCAAATCTAGCTTCCATTTTGAAACCTACGAAGATTTGAACATACTGTAAACCACCACTCAAAAGTTGGAAGAATTCACGCGAGGACACGCAAAGTGATCTATGTTAGGTGAACTCTTGCCCGTTAACATGGTGATTGTCTTGAAAAAATGTTCCACCAATAACCCCGACCGACATCGTTGCCAATTGCTGTTGCTATTCATGGAAACAGTTGAAGTAGGTTTGAAACGTTGCTGTGTTCGGTTCATCAGAAAAATCTACCCTTCCCCTCCACCCCAAGAACATTCCCCATCCCATCTCCTCCAATTCCGACTTCCCGGATAAGGAAAAACTATAAAGCAAGAATATGTATTGGTCGAAGATGAAATATAGATTAAAGTTTGTTTTAAGCCATGGAATTGAAGCTGCCCTCACCAGTGTTATTGACTGTGATCATAATCCTAGGACTTGTTTCCATCAACGGGTGCAACTGCAAGATTGTCCAGTTCATCTTCGGGGACTCCCTCTCAGATGTTGGTAACAACAACCGGCTCCCGAGGAGCCTCGCCAAGGCGAACTTGCCCTGGTATGGTATCGATTTTGGCAAGGGACTGCCTAATGGAAGGTTCTGTAATGGCCGTACAGTTGCCGATATAATAGGTAAAACTTAATTAGCCACTTATCCATATATTCAGTTCCGAACAAATCTCGTGATTCTTGCAAGTTTTGATGTTCGCTTGGTGTTTCCTGATACAGGAGACGAGATGGGTCTCCCTAGGCCACCGCCATTCCTAGACCCGTCCCTCACAGAGGACATGGTATTGGAAAATGGAGTGAATTATGCTTCAGGGGGAGGAGGGATCCTGAATGAGACAGGAACTTACTTTGTATGCAGAAACATTCATTAATTGTTTAAACATTCCGAGTTCTAATCTTTTCATACCGAGCAGAATTTAATGGCTGTAAAATGTTGTGTTTCAGATCCAAAGATTCTCCCTTTACAAGCAAATCGAGCTCTTCCAAGGGACGCAGGAGCTCGTACGGAAGAAGATTGGACGGGAAGCTGCGGACAAGTTCTTCCGGGAGTCGAGATATGTAGTTGCTCTTGGAAGCAACGACTTCATTAACAACTTTCTGATGCCAGTCTACAGTGATTCGTGGAAGTACAACGATGAAGGTTTCGTGGCCTACTTAACCGAAACCCTCCAAGCACAACTCCAGGTATATCCCTGAGAATAGGAAAAAGAAAATTCATTTATCCAGTTCGTTTGGCATGAACTGTTTATCGGCAAAGAAGCTCTGCTTGGTTTGCTTAACGGAATACTTACTATGTTCTTCACAGTTACTGCATAGGTTAGGGGCAAGGCAGCTTATGGTGTTCGGATTAGGGCCTATGGGATGTATTCCACTCCAGAGGGTCCTGAGCTCTTCAGGGGATTGTCAGGATAGAGCCAATAAACTTGCCGTCAGCTTCAACGAAGCTGTGAGCAGCATGCTTAATGAGTTATCGGGAAACCTTCTTAACGCGACATTCAAGTTTGGAGATGCTTATGATGTTGTCAACGATGTAATCTCCAATCCCTACAAATACGGTCAGTCATTCACTCCCATATCGCTTCGTTTCATTTCTTTCTCCATATTCGTGATCATTCGATCTGATTTCCATTTGCAGGGTTCAATAATTCGGACTCGCCGTGTTGCTCCTTCGGGAACATAAGACCAGCACTAACTTGCATTCCGGCATCTACCCTCTGCACAGATCGAAGCAAGTATGTGTTCTGGGACGAGTACCATCCCACTGATAAAGCCAACGAAATAGTCGCCAGTGAACTCATAAAGAAATTTGGGTTTCTGCGTGTTAATCAAACCGAAGCCCCTTCTCCTTCCCCTGTTCCCGGCCCAGCTCTTGCTCCGGCACCAGAAGGATAGTGCATAATTACTGGATTCCATCACTGATGTTATTTACTTGTAAGAGAAGCAATTTTTCACAGAGCTCCAAGTAAGTGCTGAGATGCAATAATGTGTAATTATTTCACGGTTACACTGCTCACATCATAATACAATAAGACCCTTTCTGCTATTCACAGTTCGCTACTTATGTTCAACGAAACTTAACTGACCGTAAAAAGCTGATCGTGGAAAAAAATCGTGTCGCCTCATCCCTTAACATGGGAATTAACATGCTATTATTCCGTAATCCTTAATTAGGTATCTAATCTTTCAGTAATACCTAGAGATAGCATTCGACGCAGTCTCTTCCGAACTGGGGCTATGGAGTGTGGCGATGATTGGCCCCTGGTCCTGGGTAATCGTTCAACTCCACAGCAACCATTTTCCTTTCACTGATATATTCTCCGATGTGAAAAGCCTTTTCTTCCCAAGAATGATGATTGACGAGCTAGGCAGATGGAAACGCCAAGTAAACAGAGATTTTTATACAGTTATTGCTGTAAGGGTAGTCTATAAAAATGAATTTACGGTGTTCTTGCTTACCCCAGGAACACGAAGACCGTGTGTTAGGAATTCAGTTCCTGAACATGCCCGAAAAGAAAAGAAAAAAATATCCTGAGAAGAAGCATATCGAGAAGAGAATAAGTTCGAGTTGAGAGTGGGAGCAAGAGATTTTACTCGTAGAAGGAACAGCATTCGCACACAAAAGGTGCGACAACCCAAGCAAGGCCACCAACAGGCGAAGCAACGGAGGCGCTGGCACTTCCATAGCAAGAAGCTCTCTCTTGTTATGTATGTCTGACGAAAACTAAAGCTAAGCAATGCAACCAATTTATAACACGACGAGTCTAAGCCTCAGCTTCAACCTCAGCCTCAGCCCTCAGGACAGAAATTTCTGGACAATTGTAATGGTGGAGAAGGAAATCCTAAAGTCAACCAAAGGAATGAAGAAAGTTGTGGATCTTTTCGATCCATCTTCTCCCCTGTCGGATGAGAACCACAGAAGAAAGGGACGTGAACATGAACGCCATTAACAAAGCAAATTCATGTGAAGAAGCATGGCTTTGTGGGATATTGTTTGTGTCTAGTGGGTGGGAAAAGTTGGAAGAACACTATGGAAGTGGAAGGTGACAGAAGAGTGATGATCAGCTCTTTGCTAAACTGCATAAATTTTTTATTTATTTAGCTTTCCGATTAATCCTCGCTCGGCACTCAGGAGTTGACTTACCTGCTCACAAGATGCTTCTAATGAGTTTAAACTTATGCATTGATGAAATCCGCCACGTGAAGTGCAGTATACCAATTACACTGCGCCTCTTGGATGGTTGCACTGTGCAGTTTGTGACTCGGAGGATTGTTTTTGTTTATTTGCCCTGTTTTTCTTCATTTTGATGGGGAAAGGATAATCAATAGAGTTTGCTTCAGCTTTTGAAGGATAGCTTTATCCACCCACCCACTGTCCAGGTAATGCACTGGAAGCTGGGATTGGAACGCTGGGATTGGAACGCTGAGGTTGTGTTTGTTTTTTGAAAATTATTTAATTCAACTTAACTTCACTTATTTTCAATTTAACATCATAATTATTACTTTTTTTTCATTTTTTAAATTTTTTTAACCATTCAATTCAATTTTTAATATTAAACTCTCTCAACTATTCATTACTTTTTCACAATTTAACAATACAATCATTACTTAATCATTACTTTCTCTCAATTATTTATTACTTTTTCACACTTTTTCTCATAATTCAACAAAATAATCATTACAAACCAATTAAAACCAAAACTCAACTCAACTTAACTCCAAATCCAAACGCACTCTGAAAGTCTGAAATCCATTTATCATTTAATTCGTTTAATCTAATATAATGGTGAAGAGTACTACTACCAGCAGTGCCGTCTGGTCACTTCCGGAGTCTTGCCCGGCTCTCACGCAAGCGACTCATGAGCTGTCCGAAATTTACTCCATTGAACACTATTATAAATTGTATACGTTTCAGATGTTGTCTGCTTGATTATTTTCGTGGTCTCATCGATGCTTCGGTGGATCGTGTAATAACCCCGATCAGTGTATAGTACCAAGATTTCTTGAATATCTATGGAGCATCATTCCGTGCTTCAAGAGCAATGCAATTAGGACATTAATGACATACCATACCAACCGGGCTTACACTAATCGGTTCAACTGCAGCTTGGGCTCGTTGTTAGAAGTTGATTGGGCCTTTTAGCCCATAAAATATAAATAATTCTATGTTGGGCTATCGGGTCGGCCCAAACTAATATTTCTTCCATTTCACAAGGCAATAAGTTAACGAGCCGATTAACCAAATACTTTGGTTCTTAACCATAATTAGGTAGGTCGCAGTTAAGTCGCGATGTTTATCACTATAATAAACTCATATTGAATCTGTCCAAATCACATTCGAATTGTTAATCTTATCAAGTTTTAGCCATTAGTGATTTTAATAATGACTTTTCGCCGACCACCGTGCCGCCCCCTGCATTATCAAAATTAATCGACCTTAAAAGGAACAAGTTAGATGGACAAATTATTAATCAATTGCCCTACTCTACTTGCCTCTAAAGTGTCTCAATAGTTTATCGAGTCAGTTGAAAGTTGACCCGTTTTTATTGAAATTTGTCCAAAAAAAATTCCATAAAGGTACCTTTATTGCCTTATTGTATATTGTGGCATGACAAAGATGAGGGAGGAATTCTTATAATAAATTGTAGAGGTACTTTTTTATTCTTTTGATCGGAAGGAAGATTGCATGGAAGCTCTCTCACACCAATTTTGTTTTCGAGATATTTTCATTTTTTTTTTATCGTAACATTTAATAGAAAACTCTTTCAAATGTGAAACGTATCATTTCCATATAAGGTTGATGAATTAAACTTGCCACCAGGGAATCAACATGCAGCTCAATGTTAAGTGTTGATTCAACGATTCCAAAAGCTCAGGGATGGTTTAGCAAAAAATAAAAATAAAAACTGAGGGGTGGTTCATCTAAGAGGCCAAGATGATCTCCAAACTTGTCTATAACCGAAATTATATATATATATATATATATATATAAGAGTAAAAAAGAAATGGAGAGATATTCTTCCGAAATAAGAATTGTCCTTAACGGAATTCCTCCAATTATAACATGCCACCTCCTCCAATTATAACATGCCACCTCACGTGCAAATCTCCAATAATGTCAATATTATATGCTAAAATACAAAAAGACATGGACCTATGTTAACTTTCTACCAAATCCTTTTATTTACTTTTTATTGGTTTTCTTGGGTGAATAATTGGTTTTACTGATTATAAATAAATACAAATTATGCTGATTATAAAAAATAAAATCTCCTTTATGGCCTGTCGAATATATTTTTTTGTCAGCGAATATAAGACGCGATAAAAGATGTGCAGATAACATAAATATATTTAATCTTTCATTAAGGATAACATAATATTGAATCGAGTGCTACAAAGTTTATAAAACGGTCGAAATTCTCTACCTCCCTATTTTTTTTCCTCTCTAACTTGTTGTTTTGTTAAAAATGGTTTTTTTTAAATTTCTCAAATATCCAATAACCTACTCTATATAAATGAGAGAAAAGGTGACTTAAAAGGATCCTTCGCAAATAAAGGACAAAAATTTGACAATGAGACCATGTTGATGGAGGCGGCCAATATTCTTTACATCCCAAGTTCTTCCAACAATGACTTCTCGTTTTCTCCTCCTTTTTCTTTTTCTTTCTTTCTTTTTTTTCCCCTCTTTTGGGGCCTTTGAAAAATACTTTTTCCCGAGTACTTTAGTAAAAACAAACCAATAACCTCCAGCCACCTCATCAATCACAACTTGAGAAAGAAAAGTGTCATCAGCTACTGCAGGCAGCTACATTTAATACAAGGGGCTGGAATCAATATGAATTTAATTCAATTGGTTGAACGAATCTTCCTCTTAAATAAAATTTCACGTTCAAACATTATGCATGAAGATAATTCACGTTGTAATAGTTTTATCTCATAATGGATTGACTCAATTAGAATTAAATTAATTAAAATTTATTGAATTTTCGAATATTAAAATGTATATTGAAAAAAGAAAATAAAAAAAGTAAGTGGCTCGAAAATTGCAACAAATCTAGGAAACCTCTATCTCATCCCCATCACAAAGCCTACCGCAGTCTTGGTGTTAGAGTCCATCTTCCTTCATTGAAAAGTTACACGAAAGACGTTCATCAAGTGATCCATTTGACATTTAACGGGACATAATTAATCGAATAAAGTATCATATTCGAATACATTGGAGTGTCCAGTGGCCAGTGTGACTATAGCGTAACATTATTCAATCGAATCAATGATTGTGATCGAGCCAGCTCGGGTCGAAACACGATGTTTTAGAGGAACTCGAATCTAGGAATTTTGCCCTTTCCCCTAATGGGCAAACTAAATCAAGGTGCTCTCATTACTATTGGGGCAACCGGGGGGTGGAGCCCCCCACTGGGTGGGGGGAAATCTTTCAATTATCAAAGGCCACAAGAACTTGTGGCTGAGAATGGAAGCCTCTGGCTGACGTGGCACCCACCCTTCTTTTAAACGGATCAAAAACTTGGACGACAGCAAATGCTTTTGATGCCAAGCGAGCAGTCACCTTGAAGAAGCAGAAGAGCGTAGAGTAGATAGAGAGAAGAAAACAGAGCAGAGCGGAGCAAGGGAAACTGTCTCCCCGAGTCTTGTCTACCCCCTTGACTTTGGCGCGCCGGCAAGATGGTTGAGGCCGAGAATCCTGCGATCAAGCTCTTCGGCAAGAGTATCAAGCTGCCGTCGTCGTCGCCGGACAGAGTCTTTTATCCTCCTCCTCCAGCGTTTGATGATTCTGAGGGAGATGAAGATGAAGAAACAGAGCAGGTACTGTGGGGACACACTGAGATTAATGTCCTTCGCGAATCCGATCGATACCCTTTTGTTCGAATCGCATGAGATCAATCGGGTCGGTCCGGTTTTTGAGTTCCTGCTGTTGTCTTTTTCCAATGGATGCTGCTCCGCCTCTAGCAGCTGAATTGTGGGGTTTACTCGAATTTCGAAAATGATTCTTTCAGATTTGAAGATTTGCAGTTAATTCTCTTCGAGCTCTCAGCGACCGATGAATTCCCGGTTTTCGACTCTGAAAATTGAGATATTTTCGTCCTGTATAATTATTTGGTATTAAAGGTAATTGTCGAGTTTTGTTGAGAGTTTTCTTTCGGGCCTCTGTTATTGGTTGGAGTAACTTCCAAACTGTTCTACCGGAGATTGTTCCGGTCAGTGCTCTGCTTTTCATTTCAGCTACCTACTCTCAAGCTTTTAAATCCTAATGGGATGTCTGATATGTTACTTCATTGCTTCTCTAATCGGACGATGAAACCGATCTTTCAGTCGTCTTGATGGCTTTGGTTTAAAAAAGATCTGATTGGTGTTTCCCTATTGTTTTATCAGGATCCTTCTGAAGAACGAGCGATTCTGAACAAGCGAAAAGGCGATGAATCGGCTGTGAGTGAAGAGGAGCTAATCAGTCCTGTAACCTCATCGGATTCCGTGAATCCGAAAACTCCTTCCATAGACGAGGAGACCTCCAAATCCAAGGGTTCCAAGACCGGGAAAGATCCCAAGGATTCGTCGAAGCCTCAGGAGAAAGTCCTGAAGAAACCCGACAAGATCCTGCCATGCCCCCGATGCAACAGCATGGAGACAAAGTTCTGCTACTACAACAACTACAACGTGAATCAGCCCCGGCATTTCTGCAAAGCCTGCCAAAGGTACTGGACCGCCGGTGGCACCATGAGGAACGTCCCAGTGGGGGCAGGACGCAGGAAGAGCAAGAGCTCCGCCTCACGGTACCGCCACATCAGCATCTCCGAAGCTCTCCAGGCAGCAGCTCAGGTAGATGCTGCCAATAGGACTCACCATCACTACCAGAACTTGACACCTAATGGGACAGTTCTCACCTTTGGATTGAACCACTACGATCCCGTGACTTCCCCGGTTGAGAAAAGGGCAGCTAATGGGACCCGAAATGTTTCCCGCGACTTTGAGGGTCAGGGTGCCGCTAAGGTCTCCTGTGCAAGAGTTGAGACTCGAGATGACCGGTCGAGTGGGAATTTTCCAATCGAACATTCGGTTCCGAACCTTCCCGGTTTCGTACCCCAAGTTCCTTGCCTAAATAACGTTCCTTGGCCTTATACCATCCCTATACCGTTTTACCCAACCGGCTTTTGGGCTTGTAGTAATGTTAGTATTCCAAGTCCCTGGAACTTTCCTCTGCTATCACCACCACCGAACCAAAACGGGCTAATCCCGGGTCCAAACTCACCGACCCTTGGGAAGCGTCCGAGGGACGGAGATGTTATTAAGGCTGACAGTTCAGCGGAGCAGGATCCCACAAAACCGAAGAAGAACGGGTCTATCTTGATCCCGAAGACACTGCGAATAGATGACCCGACCGAAGCTGCGAAGAGCTCAATATGGGCAACCCTGGGGATCAAGAACGAATGCGGATTGTTCAGGGGATTTCAAGCGACAGGGAAGGATAAGGGGGGAGGCCGAGCATGCCAGACCGAAGCCGAGAAGTGCCGGGTCCTGTGCGCTAACCCTGCAGCCTTGTCTAGATCCCTCAACTTCCATGAGAGCACTTGAAGGGAGAAGTGGCTGAAACTTCTGTCAGTGTCAGTAGAAGAAGTACAGTTAGCTAGGGACGTGTATTAAATTGAATAGGATGAAGGGGGGAAACTCTCCGGTTCTCAGCCGCGTGCATACGGTACCTTAGGCATCTTCGAGAGAAATTCGAACTAAAGTTTTGTCTTTCTTGTAACCTAATACTGGGAGGGATGACTGTTCATTGTACTTAGGTTTGGGCTTGTTTGTTGTACATAACTCTTCACATGTTTCCGGGAAATTCTACGATACAATCCTCGAGTGATTGTATTTTAGACCATTCCGATGTTTGCTGGATCCTCTGTGTTAGAAAAGGGAATAAAAAGCCAAAAGTTTTAGCTCCTTTTCCCATCTAAAACTGAACTATATGCTAAATGTTCCATTGCCCTTTTTCCTTACCTAAGGGTCCATTGCCATTGCAACGAAATGCACAAGTGATTCACTAACTTCGGAAAAGATTACCGGCTGTTCTTAGACGTGCTCCGGCTCGGACTTTGTTCGTAGTGAAAGGCTCAGAGTCCCCACTCAAGCCATCTGTATATCTCCTTTTCAAGCTAGACTTGTGATCCCATCAACTTGCAGGGAAAGCTTAGGAGTAAAACAAAAGGGCGAGAGAGATATTTCTATGCTGTGTAGCCATGTTTTCTTCTCCTTGAGCCAAACAACTTCGCTAAGACATTCATATTCTTTTGTTTCTTTTTTCCCTAACACTACTCCGAGGTGTTCTCATCAGTTTCGACGATGAGACCACAAAGTGTGCTCAACATATTAATTTGAACTAATCGTCGCGCACCATCAACTCGACCCTAGCTTCGAGGTGATTCAGTTATCCCTGCATAGAGTGAAATATATCAACTATATATCTCGTAATTATTTATTATTAAATATTTATGAATAATATAATTGCAACATTGAGATATTTTTCTCATCCGTGCAAGCAAATGCAGGCCACATATTCTGGGTATGATAGCAAATATTAAATTTGGGTAGTCTTAGTTATATGGGGCGACCTTTTGGCTCACTATTAAATCCATATTGGCAGTTTCTTGCTTTTCTCTGCTTTTGCTTTTTGCTCATGTATTGGATATAATCAACACGGATGGTCCAGATCCGATGATCAAGGCTCGAACGAACGGCGGCGATTCGATCATTTCAGGAAATATCTTCCCTCGGATAGGGTTTTGTAATTATTTGCATGCATGCTGACATTTCCTTATCTCCTCGCAAAAGGTAAGAAAACGAAAGTGAATGCAAATTTATGAGGGAACTCTGTGCCGGTTGGGCTTTATTCAAGTATCAACTTGTCTTGATGGCGAAATATTTTCGCTAGATTTCGAATCAATATTTTGTAAGTGAAATTCGCCCATCGAACAACATCAAATCTTGTGGGATTTTTATCGATCTCTTTAATTTAATTCATGAGTTGTTTTTGGATCTCACTCGGTTTTCACAGTCAACCGACCACCGGAGCTCACTAACCGGGCCAATTAAGTGCGATTAAAGACATTAAAAGGGAGACCTTTTGAGATGGGAAAATGATGACATGGCTGCACTTCTCAAGTGGGATTCTTTGACCTATATATATTTGAATTAATCAAATCATTAATTTAACTAATACTTAATTTAACTTAGTTAAGATAGAGAGATAGAAATTAAAATGGTATGCCTTAATGGAAAAAAATTAGCCAACCTCCATAGGCGATTACAAAATCCAATACAGATCGATAAAATGTCCTCGAATGACACCGATACATGATGTATACCTATGGAGATGACTGCGGAACGACCTACAAGCTCCTGATTTACTTTTTATCTTTTCCGTGTTACTCCTTGCAAGTTGGATTTTGACCCGAAATGTTACTTATATATTTGACTAGGAAAAGAGCAAAGGCCGAGCAAGAGTCAAGAGACATGGGGATCATCATGAGTATGCACAAAGTTGTGCTTATAAAAGTCAAAGAAAGAGTGTCATTTTTTAACCCTTTTTTTCTTTATAAGGCTTCAAATTTGGGTCGTCCACCATAAAAATTAGGTATAAAAGGGACTCATGCAATGTCATGATGATAAGATATGTGTTTTAGACATAAATAGTAAAGGGTTTCAAGGAGGTCCGCTTGAACCTCATAGAGCTAGTCTGGTGATCGGTATAAACAATTCCCTCAATAAAGTTTCAAGTTCAAAAAACTACAAGGTCTTGCAAGAAAACTCTTTATATTTGATCGTATATATGCACGATTTGTGTAACTTGGATGCATGTCCTAAAAACTTGCATAATATTCATATGATCAATCATATAAAAATTAATTGGATAAAATCTGGATAACCTTCGCTGTATAAAAAAAGCAAGAAAAGAGAGGAGCACTTGCACTTAGATATCTTCTTTCTAGTGGGTGGTGCCACGCTCACACCCACACTCATCTTGTGGGAGTATTTATTTATTTATATGGATTATGATTAATTGCTTCTTCCCCAAAAAGTCAAGGGAAAGTAAAGGAAAAGAATTCCTTTGTACTTTTCTTTTTGTCTTTGTTGCTGAGATTACAAGCATCCTTGGGACAGTTCGAGTGGGAAGCCTCATCGACTTCTTTCCCTAGTTAAAGCAAGGAAATGATGTGAAATTAATTTAAAAAGAACAGAGGAAAAAAAAAAGAACGGAAAGCTAGGGATAAACGATAAGAATGTTGGACTTCCACTAATCAAACATCCAATTATTTTTCTTTTCCAATTAAGATTTCGACTTTGAAAAGGACTTTTCGTAGTATAAACATCGTTCATCAAGTCATTCTTTGAAATTATTAAGATATTAGTAGAGTAAATCACTCGAAGGCTATTTCCGCAGCCATGCCTTTATATATAATTTTACTTGGAATTTTTGGAAAAATCACTTTCATTTTTCAATTTGCTTTTATTGAGAAGCCATTTTTCATCTAAGGGTACGTATAAATTTATAAGGGAAGCTTGACTAATTTTTCGGTGAATAAAAGCTTGATTAATTTAGAGTGCTCGCCATGATATGCTTATTTCTGTTTACTTTCTTTAACTTTTTTTCCAATTTGATTTATTAATTTTCTCTTTTGGATTAGCACAACTTCAAGACGGTTATAAGTAAAGAATTCACTTTTTCATATTTTACTATATTTTCTTGTGTTTCTATTATATAGAAATAGTTATTAACTCCGCGTATTGCACATATTTTGTAAATAAAATTTTATTATGAGAAGCTAAATATTAAGACAATAATTGATGTCGATTTGTAGTTTATATTAATACATAGAAAATTGTTTTTATACTATATAAACTTTAATATGATAAGTTTCAAACTTACGGAAGATAATGTAACTCAAGAGCTCATCGGCAAGTAATTCATGTAAAATATATCATAGAGATGTTGTTCCAATTATCAATTTAATAAATAAGAAAATTAGGATCCTAAAGATTCAAAATTCCTAAATTTTGATAATCATAAAATTATAAAATTTTAAAGTTAAATATTCACCGCTACCTTATTTTTCCTCATATTCCATATATTAAGTTTTCTGAATATGAATAATTTAAATAAAATGACCAATTATTTTGTTGAGAGATTTACGTAAATTAACTTTATAAGGCTAACAATGATTATTACAAATAATAAATAAAGTTTAATATAATTTTAAATAATTCTCAATTTCTTTAAAATTATATATATTTATTTACTAATAGAAAATTTTAAGTGAATGGCATCCTTCTTTAATATTTTTTTGGATATACTTTCTTTAATTACAATACAACATGCTAATTTATTAAGATATTTACTATTCTACCCATGTTTATTTGGGTTGAACGGTATATTTATTTGCTAATAAAATATTTCTTTGGATATATGTTCTTTAATTACTATTATTATTATTTTTTTAAATTTCTATGCAATATAATAATTATAAAGATATCTACTATTCTACCCCTATTTATTAGAGTATAGTCAAGTATATATAATATATAATTTATTTACTAATAAATATTTCTTTCGATATATGTTCTTTAATTAAAAAAATAATAATTATTATTATCTAATTTCTATACAAAATACTAAATTATAAAGATATTTAATGTTCTACCTCTATTTATTAGGGTGTAGTCAAGTTTATATATTATATAGATTTATGTACTAATAAATATTTCTTTGGATATATGTTCTTTAATTGCCACTATAATAATTATTATTATTATTTAATTTCTATATAACATACTTATAAAGATATTTGACCCCCATTTATTAGGGTACAGTCAAGTTTATATAATATATATTATATTGATTTATTTACTAATAAATAGTTCTTGGAATATATGTTCTTTAATTACAAATATAATAATAATAATAATTATTATTATTATTATTTAATTTATATACAACATACTAAGTTATAAAGATATTTATTGTTCTAACCCTATTTATTAGAGGTTAGTCAAGTTTATATATTATATAGATTTATTTACTAATAAATATTTCTTAAGATAGATATTCTTTAATTACAATAATAATAATAATTATTATTATTATTATTTAATTTATATACAACATACTAAATTATAAAGACATTTATTGTTCAATCCCTACTTGTTAGGGTGTAGTAAAGTTTTTATATTATATAGATTAATGTAACATATATGTCCTCAAGAAGGCACGTGTTGTAATATATTCAAAAACTTATAATAAAAGATGTGCACTTTATCTTATTTATTTCTCAATTTTATATATACCTTATTTTGTGAGATTTTATTTATTTGCTTATTCAAATATATATTATTTTATTAATTATTAAGTAAAACATTAAAATAGGTGCATCCAATGGAGATGGGGAGTAAAGGAAACTTTCTGTACTTTCATGCAGTGTTATCAGAACCGGACCGGATGATGAACCGGAAGGGGTACGGGGTCATGGGTTTATGGGTCCAACCGGGGGTTCGATGGGTCGGACCGCTCGTTTATTTAAAATAAAATAAATATTCATATTATTAAAAAAATTATGATAATTAAGATAAAAGTATGATGATTTTAAAGAAATATAACAATAGTATAAGAAAGTATCTATATTTAATATTTCTTACTTCAAAATAAATATTTTATTTTAATAAGTACTTAAAAGTAGAGTTAAAAGAACAAAAAAGTGGTGGTGGCTTGGTTGGTAGTATGCTAATATGAAAAGCAAGAGGTCATGAGTTCAAATCCTTACACAACCAACCAATTTTTATATTAAATAGGAAACCCATAGAACCGGCCGGTTTAATGAAATTTTGCTTAAAACCGGCCGGTTCAATGGGTCCGGCGGTTCAAAGCTGCCATTTCGGTTTTTAGGCGAACCGGACCGGACTTGGTGCCGGTTCCCGGTCCGACCGGTCGAACCGACCGGTCCGGTCCGGTTCTGATAACAATGCTTTCATGTGTGCTTTTATTTTTATTTTTTTCTTTTTCTAATAATTTAAAAATACACAAAAGGATAATTAAGGTGAGAGAGTTTGGCATGATGATGATTAATATCCAATTAATATGATATATTTTGGTCCCATGTATGCTCGATTTCTATATGCTCTTTTTATTTCTTATTTGTGGAATCAAACACAATTTCATATATGTCATGGACTATTGAACTTCGGTGTGCACCCTAGTATCTGGATGTTCAATGGGTCATGACTAATCCAATTTGAACTAGATTAACCTACTAAGGATAAAACTCTATCAGCGTAAATTTTATGCATTCATGTCCATTATGGACTTCAACCCATGATACGTGTTACATGTGAAATTCATCATTTATTTTATATATAAATTTACATTTTTTAATTTTTGAACAGGTGTAATATGGTATAATCATATAAACTGAACTAAATTTTATAGAAGATAAACAAGGGGGTGCAACGGAGGTTGGAGAGAGAGAGAAAAGAGAGAAAAGAGAGAAAAGAGAGAAGAATGAGAGAAATTGTAAGAGAAATATGGGTGAGAGAAATATGGATATATATATATATATATATATTTATTTATTTTTTTTTGCTGACCTAACTTGTTCGGGTTTCGCCCGATTGATATATGAAGCTTCATAAACCTCTAGAGGCACATGAGGTGGGTAATAACGACAAAGGCGTTTCGGTGATTTCAAGGAATTTCAAATTCGGGATCGGAGAATATATGAGCACCTTCTTAATCACTAAATCAAATCCCTTTAAGTTATGGAGCTATTATAGCTATTAATATTGATTGGAGGATGATTACTATTGGAATGGGTAAAGTACATCAAAACTGCGTTTACACCGCTCTTAGTGCCATTTGACAATGTACATTTATTAAAAAAATTGAAAATATAGGAAATAAAAGAATAAATGATAGATAATTACGAGAGAAAGTATGAGAAACTATAAGACTAAAAATAGGCATTTTGGGAAGTAGCTGGATAATTATTTTTCTAACGTTATTTTTTTTAATTCTATTGTTATGGCCATTTTTAATTTAATAATAATAATAGGAACTATCGGTATTTTAGGCAAGTAAAAGTGAGTTCGATAATCCTCTTTCTAGATTTATGATAATATATATAGACAAAGATATATATATATATATATGAAACTTCTCATCTCACTATTCAATATCTTTAATAATATATATTTCAGAAAGAAAATTCCCATATTTAATTCCCTTTTCTGATTTAGAAGGCAAGTCTCATATTTTTCAATAAAATATTAAAATGCATAAAACATTTTCATGATCTACTATTCAAGTTCTAATTTTTTAAAATAAATTATCATTTTAATCATTCCTTGGAACTTTGAAAATGTATAAGTAATTTGTAAATAATTCATATGATTCGTGCATATTGAATTTGGAAGAGTAAGTTTCATAATTAGCTTTTAAAGTTCAAATGTCAACTTTAAAATTTTTCCTACACAATTGCTTATATATTTCAAATTTTAGCATTGTTTGGTTTCATAATGTTATTTTAGAATCACAATTCTAACTTAACTTTACCCACTACAAAATAAAATAACTCATACAAAGTCAAAGAGTGAACCCCATTTATATCACTTTTTTTCACAACAAAACAATATAACTCGTACAAAGTGAAAGGGTAAGTCCTATTTATACCACTTTTTTTTAAAATTAAAATCTGATTTTAAAATTTTACTATAAACCAAACGCAACATTAATTTTAATGGTTTCAATTGTAGTATTTTTATGATACTTGGAGAAAAAAGGAAACTTCGATCTGAACTCAATATTTTCGGCCCCGCAATAAAGTGCGGGTGTTGTCACTGGTATATATAATATATGTTTATCACCATCTTATATATATATATATATATATATATATATTACATTTATGTCCATAATCAGATGCCCCAAAAGTAATACCTAACGGTACTTAAAATTTGGGAATGGTATAGACATTCATATTCCTCAAATAAGAAAGAATGCATGATGTAACGAAAAGATGTCATACATTCAACCTCATCTACTAGAGAACCATACGCGAGTAAGGAGTCATCTGCACTCGTCCATATTGCATTAGTTTACGTACAGAACAACTGATTATCCACTTGAAGTTCATTTCTCTTATCATGCAGCAGAACGGAATGATACTTCGAATTTTTGGTTTTAATTGCAATGAGGGCTTGTTTCCTTTTGCACCTTCAACAGTTCACGTTCTATGGAACCTATTGCATGAGAATGGCAAAGGAACATTGGTTCATTGTATTCTACAGCCCCCTGGATCTTCAGCTCGGCATACATTACCGTAAGCAGATAGTTCGAGTAGATCCATATCCCGATCTGAAATTTACATGGAAAGGAAAATATCAGGTAGCCAAACTTAGAAGACTAAGTGGCCTGAAAAACCTTAGAAGACTAGAAGTTCTTGCCCAACTGTACAGGTCATGAAGGAATCCGCAATTACCTGAAACACGGCAATAAGAGCTTCTGCGGATGAGTTCTGCTCTTGATATGTCCGTTTGATTTCCTTTTGATCGGTTAACTGTTGCCTGCAGACCATAAAATGAATGTCAAAATAGAGAGAAGTGAGCTCAAATTAAACCACGAGTATAAGTGTGCCTGTGAAAAACCATGATGATAGAGAAACCACCTAACACTTGCTTGAATCCACAGTGTTTCATGCAAAATCAAGAGTTAAATAAAAGAACTGCAAGTGACACTTCTGTTAGAGGCATGCAGTGGCATTTTAGTTTCATGAGTTATTTTGTAGAAGCTGCTTCACCACTATCGATTGCCCATTCCAGAAAGCTTCTCCCGTCTCTACTGAGCTCAACCCTTTCCTCCATGTGCGAGCTTCGTGAGCTCATGTCAACAGCTCATGGGCCACCACTACTGCTCCTCCTTCGCAATTCCATCCTCTTATCTCCTTCCCTCACCTGAGAGAGCAACAACAACGATATGCAATTGCTTTAGCCTTATCTTCGCCGGCCGCACCTATCTTCCTCTTGTCAACCACCAGCCTCTTAGTTGTCTCGCGAAAGTTCACAGAAGCTTCTTCATGACGGAGACAGCAGGAGCACGAATGTCTCAACTCCTTCGTCTCTCCTCCCTCTTGGAAACACGACCTGTTTATTGCAGTAGCTAGCCCTCCCCCCCCAACAAAATCCAACACCTCAGGTGAGCTCCCCAGTCACCGCCGTGACATATACCTCTATCACCTCCCTCAACCCGACTCCTCCATTTCATGATAACATCACCATTTCCAACACCTCCTCTGCCCGTGCCCATCAATGGCTTCCTCTTCTCTGGTGACCTGTTGTATCTCTATCGCCTCCGTAAACCCGACTCATCTATTTCCAATAACAGCCCCAAGTAGCTCCCTTGAGCACATCACTGTTTCCAGCACCTCCCTCTGCCCATGCCCATCAGTAGCTTCCTCTTTCCCTTACAACAACAGCAACACAATTCCTATTGTATCTTCCTACTCCTTGCTCCTCCGCCCATGCCTTCCTAGCAGCTCTTCTTCCTTCCAGCTCAATCGCTTCACCGATCTCCCTCTTATAGAACACAACTACAAGCAAAGACACTCCAAACTTTCACTAACATCCTGCCCTCCTATGAAATCAACAAGATGAGACCTTGATATGTGCGAATAGATGTAAGCACATGCTCGTGTCGCATGAACTGGGATGAGAAACATCAAGAAAACGAAAAATCATGGCAAGCTATACCTGTAAAACCTGACAGTTCTCCAATGTGCTCTGTCCGCCCTAATATCCAGTAGGAAGAGAAAATAGAATTCGATCAGGTCCCAAAATAGCAGTTGAGAACTAAAAGAAAAGGTCACCTTAATCAGATATGGGTTCAAACTTAAGAGAATGATATAAAGATGGCTAATTTCCGGGATAACTTTTCAGGTTCCTAAATACTCTTTCTATCTGTAGTTAAATCATCTTATCCCCTCCACTTGGCTTCATATTCCACTCGTCCATCACAATCCCTTTGATAAAATCCCGTGGTCCACGGAGGGGCTGAACTCACGACAAGTCTTTCTTGGCATATTTACTAAAAGCTGAAAAGGAGCTTCACTCATAGAACAACAGCATGATAGAATCCTATAATAATACGGAGAACAGCATCATCCAGCAGCAACTCTTGCCATTTAGAAAAAGATAGAATCATATGTTACGCTTGCCGTCTAGCTACCATCAAATTTAATTCCCATGTGCAAGCACCAAAAAAATAACTTTGGTTAGATAAGGAATTATAGGAATATTGCTCCAACTATTGTTAACCAATGCAAACTATTGGAGAAGGTCCCGACTGAATCCTATGTTGCTGGTATGATCCAAACTCAGCCATATGCAGCAAATACAAAAACTGAAACAAGATGATAAATTTCTGAAAGCCCCCAACAAGGTGTCATCCTTACACCAGAAATGTCCATTCAACAGTGCTACACAACCATTTCTTAACACGAACAAGCTGTATATATTAGTAAACATAATCCACCTTCAACGTCTCTCCGCTCCATTGCACTTGATTCGAAAGAATTGCACAGAATTCACCATTAAGTTTGAAAATTTCATGTTTTTCGAGTCTTGGACTTTCTCACAGGTTGCATCTTAGGAGGCCCATTTCACTGCCCAAGCTAAAAATGGAAAGTTGTATGCCATTTCTGTCGCTTAGCAGGTTGCACGAGCTTATTGAATTAACTATTCTCGCAACGAACACGAGCATATACGATGATGACGAGGGCAGAGGTAAACACAGACTCAATAGCCAAAAAACCGAAGCGGCAGGTCAGTTCACGGAGCAATCTATGGGAACTGTGGATTAGCAGTTTAGTACCTTGGAGTACGGTACAATGTGGTCGTAATCGTGGCAGAGGCAGCCGGAGCAGCCCACGAGCTTGCGGAACACGATGTTCCCGAGCGCGTCCCGGCGCCACCGCTCCGGGTCCCGCCCTTTGACCTTCTCCGCCTTCTCCCAGCACTGCTGCTTGACGCTGTACGGGAAGCTCCGAGGATTCGAGCTGGGGCTCGGGGCGGTGGTGCCGCCGGGGAACGAGACTTCGAGGTTCTCGAATAAGGCGTCGTCTTGTGCGGTCTGGAGGTCCCGGAAGACGGCAGAGGACGAGGGAGCGAGGACGGAAGGAGTCGGGTCTGGGGGGAAGGCGGCGGCGCGGCCTCGTGGCGGCGGAGAGCGGCCGCTTTTGGCTTTTCTCTGGGATTGCTTACTCGGCTTCATGTCTCTCTTCGGATTGGATGAGGTAGAGAAGATAAGGGAAAGTAGGAGGAGGAGCCCTCTCCCTTGAAGTCACGTGCCGGGCACGTTACGGGAGCGGGAAAAATGAAAATTAGTTGGTAAATTTTCTACATTATTTTTGTAAATTTGGTTTGTTTGGTAATTGAGTTTTTTTTATCCTACTCTAATCTACTCGACTTCACTTATCTTCCAATACAGTTATTACATTTTCCTTTCTTTCCTTTAATTCTTTTATCTTAACAATAATTCAATTCAATTTTTAATACTAAATTCTTTCAAGTATTCATTTTTTTTTTCACAATTTAATACAATCTTATTTTCTCTCAACTATTCATTACATTTTCTCATCTTTTTCCATAATTCAACAACACCATCATTACAACTTCGAATAAATATAATTATTTATAGCTCTTCTTCAATAATGCTTCCGTAGCCATGAGAGCTCGCATTTCTAATGCTCTCGGTCTTCGGGAGTGCACCTCCCTGGGGAAGTATCCCGGTTTTCCTATGGATATCTCCGCTGCCAACTCCTCTTCGTTTAATTTCTTAATTGATCGCTTTAAGGACAAGCTTACTGGTTGGCGGGCAAGTGTACTCTCTTTTGCAGGGTCGGGTTGTTTTGCTAAATTCTGCACTTGCTTCTCTTCCTTCTGGTATCATTCAATGCACTCTTCTCCATCAGAGAGTTTGTAAATCTCTCGATAGACATAGTAGAAATTTTCTCTGGGGGTCCTCGCAAGAACACAAAAAACTTCACCCTGTCAATTGGGACATTGTCTCCCTTCCTAGGGGGGAAGGAGGGCTTGGGATCACCAGGTTTGAGGATCGAAACCTTGCACTCCTTGGCAATTTTGCCTGGAGAGTCCGTGAGGATGATCGCCCTTGGGCTAGGGTCCGAAGGCAGAAATATATGAGAGGTGTGGCCTCAAGATGTACTGCAAACACTCTTTAACTGAGCAGCTCTAAATGCTGGTGCGCAGCTCTGCTCCCTGGGCACCAAATGGTTGATAGGTGGGGTTCACAATATTTAGCTTCTGGTTTGATAATTGGACAGGAGATGCTGCCCTAAGAACTTACATATATGGTCCTTTAAATTGGAATGACACCGGATCCTGGGACTTCGGTTCACTGTCCTTCCATCTCCCAGACAACCTGCTGTCCATGCTTCAAACTGTCCCTCGCAGCTAGCTGCCTTGGGAGGGGGGTATTGGACAAAACTGTGTGGAGTTATTCTGCCAATGGACTTTTTTCCACCAAAACAACTTATTCTCTTGCCTGTGGCAGAGGACCCTAACAGGTCCAATAAAGAATGGTCTTGGATATGGAAGATCAAAGCTCACCCTAGAATCCAACATTTCATTTGGATATGGTCATGCATCATCGGTTGCCTACTGCAGCGCACCTTGCTACGAGGGGCCTCAACATTTCTCCTTCGTGATCTTTTTGCAATGACCCCGAAGAATCAATTCACCACATCTTTCGAGATTGCCCAAGTGCATGCAACTTTTGGTCTGCATTGGGCATACCCACTTCCAAAAGGGGAACTTTTTCCCTTCCCATTTCTGAGTGACTCCAAATTAATTGCGAAGCCTACGAAACTCATTCTCTTCAAATCCCCTGGATCATCATTTTTCCATATGCTCTTTGGAATTTGTGGACACAAAGGAACAAGTTTGTGTTTGGGGGCATCTATCCCTTTCCAAACTCGCCCCATGTTTGTCTTAGTAACGCAGCTGAATTCTTCTCTTCTTTTGCACCATCCTCTTCATCAGCGCGAACATCTATCATGGTGGGCTGGTCGACCCCTCCTAAAGGTTGGGCAAAACTCAATACAAATGATTCCGCCTTAGGATCTCCAGGTCGTGTTGGAGGAGGAGGAATCTTACGAAATCATCTTGGCGGCTAGATCAAAGGGTTCAGTCGATCTCTTGGCTCATGCCACAGTTTCATAGCTGAATGTTGGGCATTGAGGGGATGGGCTAATCATGGCTCAAAGCATGGGCATCTAATCTCTAGTAGTAGAGTTGTATGCCAAGGTAATTTTCTAACTAATTGAGGGTAGCACTCATGGCAATCAATCTCTTATGCCACTTATCCTTGATTGCAGGTATCTCATACAGCTTTTCGCCAACGTTAGGATTCAGCACATCTATCCGGAAGCTAACATGGTGGCAGATGCGTTAGCTAAGCTCGCTATAACGGACTCTTATCGATCTCAGGACATTGTGTTTTTTGAATTCCCTCCTCATGAGGTGGCTGATATTTTTGTTTTTTACAGACTTGATAGGAGTTCAATACCTACGTGATATCTGTAATAGCTACAGCTCTTCTACTGGTTTGGACAATGATTACTGATTTATAATATATTTCCTTTAGTACCAAAAAAAAAAAGAGGGTATATCGAACTGCATTAACTTATCCAAGGCCTCATCAAAATTGAATAAGAGATGACACTTTAATTAATTTACATTATTTTAAATGTAAGTTTATAATTCTATTCTTTTTTTTTTCCTGAAAGTTTATAATTCTATTCAAATGAATTTGGAACATCATAGTGTATTACATAATGATATTAACAAAAATAATTTTAACATATAACTATAAGAGTTTCTTCATCATATTCTGAGCGTAAAATATATAATCTTAACATAACGATTCATTGCCCGGTGGACTAGTGGGTTGCTACGGCGCCGGACACCATCGATAGCAAAAAAAAAAAAAACATAACGATTCATTCAAAAGAATAAATTCTAATAGAACAAAACGGTCCAAATAATTGAAGCTGTGCATTGATTAAAAGAGGAGTCGACGAATGAGAACACACGCAAATTAACACAATTAAATCAGGTTTGAAAATTTAATGTGACCCCGAAAAATGGGTAGGATGGAAATGAAATTAGTTTTCTGTAAGCTCAATTATAATTATAAATAAATCGAACTAAAATTAACATTAGTATCTCCACTTCATAATTTTATAATCACCGAAATAAGCAAATGCAAATGTAATTATATTATGTCATGATCTTCGAACATGCGGCACCGCGCAGGCGCTATTTCCTAGTTTCACATTATATATTATATACACATTTCTCGTGTTTGTCGCTTTTAGAAATGTAGATTCCAAGTTTTCTCATATTCACACATAAGAGTTCTTATTGAAATCACAAAAAAGGAGAAAGAAACTTAACAGAAGACTCCATCTTCTATATGGAGTAGGTACGAGGAAGTTCCTATGACATTGTCTTTCAGAACAAACTAACGACCGAACCAAGGAGCTCTCTCTGTTTGCAGTGTAGCGGAAGACATTGGGCGGCTTCCAATGCCCGTTTGCATTTTCTCCGCCATTTCCACATAGACAAGACCCTCTTTACAAGTCTTCTTGACTTTGTCTCCTATCCACTCTACTTATACCCTCTTGCATGTTGGTGTTTTAACCCGTCTCAAACTCGATCTCCTCTTCTCAACGCGTCTTGTCGCCTCGGCCTCGGCTAACTGTCGTTCTCTTGTTTTTCTTCGCGGAACGACAAACTGCGATGGTGCAGCAGCAAAAAAAGGGCTTGAACAGCCCTTGTTCCATTCTTGCTCTAATGTTAACATTCATGGTTTTTTTCCTGCCCCTCATTATTCGAGATATCTATTCCAACTTGAGACGACGTTACCTCCAGCCTTTACTTCGGCGCCCTTGCACTGCCCGCATTCCTCTGTTTGGCTTAGAAGGAAGCTGCAAGAACCCAGACCTGAAAGCCCCACAATCTCAAGAGTTTCCTGCCCAAGAATCGCAGGTCGGTCGGATCTTGGATGGAAAGACCATTGACGAGGTGAAGCTGAGTGGAGTGGAAGTCAGGCTAGTGATGGAAAGACTAGGAATTGTTGGCAACCCGGAAGAAGGGGCTGATGGGCCTCAACTCCAAGAGGGTGTGGGCGCCGCTCAGATAGCGGGGCTGTTCGATGAGCAGGAGCCAAGCTTGGAGGAAGTAAAGGAAGCCTTTGACGTGTTTGACAAGAACCATGACGGGTTCATTGATGCGAGTGAGCTCTGCAGCTTCCTCCGTTCATTTGGGTTCTTGAACTTGTCAGAAAGCATCTGCAGGGATATGATACGAGCCTTTGACAATAATGGAGACGGTCTCATCGACTTGAGAGAGTTCATGAAGCTCGTCGAGAAAAGTCTACACTAAATATATGCCATGCCCGAATTCTTTCTTTGGTGCAGACACTCATTAGTATTCTACTGAGGGAAACATCAATCAAGCTGGAAGCTTGTTCAAGACGAACACAATTTCGGGATTCTTTTCTGTTGTTTCTGCTCTTCAAACAACCATATTTCGGGCTTCCCATTCATTCCGTTTTCCTCCTTAAATACTATTTCATATGGCTATGCGCCGAGATATATATATGCAAACTCCGAGGAATGTAAATATAGCAATTACTGTTCGAGTTCTGCAACATATCTAGTGTTTTGTACAAGCTGCTGAATAATAAGTGTCTTGGGTGTGATGGACCGAATTAGCGCCAAATTAAGTACCCCTGTACACAGGAAGTTCTTCATCATGTTTACACATCTGATGCACGAAAATTCCCACTCATAATTGTTACAACAGAGAGGAGAACAGAACAAGCTATCGGCTTTAATTGCATTCATTTCGTTCACCTCCTCCCAAATGGAACTAATTAATTTAACTTCAGTTGCCACTCAGGGTCTGGACAATGGTGTTGTGCCATGGGTCGGAGAGGTGCTGCACGAGGTTCTCGAACGGCCCCTTCCCCGTCACGTTGTGCTGCACCACGAACCCCAAGAATGCCAACATTGCCAATCTCCCTGCAGAATTAAATCCGAGACAATCACTGTATTGGCATCAACTGATAGTACGTCTACTATATCAGCAGCAAACCAGAAAAAGATACTAGCTTTGTCCAATTTAGTTAGGGCCGTTTGAACATTGAGAATATACGAATACCCAACTCATGCCAGTTTATGTTATCGGTCCTCAATATAAGATAACTGAGCGACTAAACAGTGCTAAACCATTGGCAAGCTCCTTCTCCTTGGCCTCGAGAGTGGGAGCAAAGTTGAGAGGGTTGAAGATGCCACCGGGGTAGCCCACTTCGTTCGGGGGCAAGCTGTACTGCTTGAAGATCGGGTCCTGGTTCACGCTTCCCGGGTTCTTGATGTCCTGCCATCTCCTGATCTCGACGTAGTGGAACAGGATGAACTCGATCACAAACAGGGTCGATGATGAAGCGAAGTACTGCTCCTTCCCAGCGTCGTACCACTGGGGCACGTTTATGATCCCGATCTTCGTGAAGACTTCCGGGAGGAGCATCCCGGCAACTCCCAGCATTGCCCAACGGCTATTCACGAGCTCTGCCTGCACGTACCACTTCAAGTTCTCGGGGTCCTCCGCGAGCCCCAAGGGGTCGAACCCGTTGTCACCTGGAAGGCTGAATTTCACAAACATGTGTTTCCCGCTTAAAATTTGCTTTATTTCACCAACATTATGTTAAATTGCTACGTGCTATGTACATATATATAAACTCGAAGCTCTAGCATGAATATTTCATCGAAATAAGCCATGTAACTACGTACCTTCCATTGAGGTAAGTGGGGGAGGCCAAACCGGGAAGCCACTCGCCCTTCTTGGCTTCGACACGGAAGGAGCTCGACGAGACCGGTGAAGGCACCTGCCTGATGGACACCTCCCGGCCTAGTCTGCCCGATGACCCGGTCAAGAACCTAGACCGGGATGAGCACGGCCTGAACACGGTGGCGGATGCTTGCATCGTGGCGGCGGCCATGGCCGGGATTTTTACTACTCGAGAGAAGTGGAAGCTGAAGGATTACTGGGATGTGGTGGTGATGTTAATGGTGGCAGCTCATGAGCAAAGATTTTGTGCATGGCTTTGTATCAAGGTGTCGACAATATTTTTGTGGTTCCCGTTCGATGGGGAAATGTTGACGGTCGAGATCTTCCAATCTGTGGATCCGACGGTCAAGATGGGGTCTTTGGGTTTTTGGATTAGCCAATGGGAGGTTGTGTTGCTTATCCTTATCTGCTCTGCGACATCTCAGTATCCGATTCCTCGCTGCCGTTGGTTGTCAAAAGATGCTGCGGGGCCCAGAATTGCCACGTAGGAAATCCCCCCTCTATAGCTTGGGATGACGATGACGATTACATCATGCCACGTGGAAGCTTACCAATTGGTGCTTCCAATCAGCTCATGACAGGTGGCTTGCTAAGCTAGCTTTTGAAAGGGCAAAAGATCTCCTCATTGGGTCTGAATTCTTCCCCGAGGAGGATCATTGGGCCGAACTCATGATTTGGGCCCAGAATCAGCCCAATGTACCCCTCTCGTAATTATTATTATTATTATTATTATTATATATTTAAACTATAATATATATCTATATGTATCTATATCTATATAAATTGTATAAGCTAAAGCAACTCGTAGGACGATGTCACGTAGGATATAGAAAGTTTACAATTGAGTGACTTTTGAAATCCCCACAAATCAATATGCAACAAATGACTTGATATTATCATGTCACACTAATGAAATTTCAAAAATTAATAGCTATAGAAGTTGAAAAGTCCTAGCTTACCGCCTGTGTGATGCACGGTTTTTAATAAAAAAATTTTATTCAGAGGTTGTACTAAAATACTTATAGAAGAAAAATATCATAATTGAAGTGTTTGTTATTTGATAGATTCATATTCCAGTTGGTTTAATAATAAATTAAAAATTTTATACATACTTTAAGGTCATAAAATTGGCATGTGAAAAGATTATTTTAAACTCTTTTAGCAAGTGATTTTTCATAACGAACATATAATATTTTCAATTAGAAATTAGACAAATTGATAATTGAACTAGTTAAAACAAAATATTTTTATTTTATTTAATTTTTAAAAAAATAATAAAGTAATTAAATATATAAATATCCCTGATAATTTTTTTGAAAATTAACCTCTTTTATGTAATGTTTAAATTACAATGATACTTATAGATACGTAAATTTTATAAATTTTGAAATATTTACAAAAATTAATCAAAATTACAGTCAATGTCAAAATAAGAACATGTAAATTTGCTACTAAAAAATTATTAATATTTTAATTTTTTTTATAATGAACTGTGAAGAAAATATGAAATGAATTGTGATATATTAGAATTTCTTCATAGGCATGATCGAAGTAAAAGTTTTACGTTGCAAATACTTAAATTGTTTGTGAGGTTTGTAAGAGCAAAATACCTACATATAATAATTGCTTTAAACTATTTTAGAGCATCAACAATGCTAACCTGTCTAAAATGATGTTGACTGTTTCTGTGAAGTTTAAACTGGCAGTCAAACAATGTAAAACACAATCATGGCATATTGGAACTGTTTCACAAAAATCCATTGTTGGTTAGATCGGTTTCACAATCATGGCATATTGGACTTGTTTCACAAAAATCTTGAGCATCGTCGTAGGTAATGCTGGTGGAAAGGCTGACGGGGGAGGTCATGACGGCGAGGGAGATGGGGCACCGGAAGAGGCTGTTGAAGTTCGTCTCTCTAGCAGAGAAGGCCGACATGAACTTGTGGCGGCAAGATGAAATGGCTGAGAGAGAGAAGAGAGAGAAGAAAGAGAGAGATGGAGAGGTTAGAGCTGAGGTGGTGGAGAGGGATTAGTCCACGTGTCAAGAAGGGCCACACAAAATGTCCACATCAGCACTGTCAGTGTGGTTAACGTGCTACATCAGCAATTTCTATAAAAAATAGACGACGGGGCCACAGCGGAATAGATTTGAAACTAAACCTATAACGCTTATGATACCTTAGAAAAAAATTAAATTTGGGATAAAACGAAGAAAAAGTGTAAAAGTTGTGATATATAGTACTATTTTTCCTTATTTATATATCTTAAACAAAAATAACCATTGGGTATATGATTAATAGTTTTTGATAAGTGGTATATGATTAATAGTTGGTCAAGCAAAAAAAGTGTCAAATTAATAAAGTCGATCTTGGAAAGTAACTAGTTAGTTTTTCAACTTGAGCATTTATAATAACTTGGAAATTTACAATTTTTATATAGCATTTATGAATTAAATCTTTGATTTTTCATTTTTTTCGCTGAGTGAACTACATCTTTGATTTGGTTATCTCACATATTTATTTATTTTTAGTTCCTTCAATGAGTTAACTTATTCTACAATACATAATAAAATGAATTGTTAAATAACTATTTTTGTGCCATGTGGATTGCATGGATTTATTTGAATATATATTTTTATTCTTTCCTTATTTTTCTCAACTTAATATCAGGTTTAATATATTTTTTCTAATTATTATTAATTTCAAATTTCAAACAATAATTTTTTATTTTTTATAAAAGATCATGTACGTTAAAGAGTTCAATAATAACATTAAATATATAAAATCTATTTAAGTTAATCATTGATTCAACTTTTATCACATAAACTTTAATTTAGAAATTACAATACAAATTTATTTTTATATTTAGAATCTTTTATAACATCCATGTTATTAAATTTCTTTAATTAAAAATGCGAATAGTAGTAGATTGTTTTTAATATTCTTGTAAGTTTTATATAATTAATAGCATGTTATGTTATTTGTAATGTGCTTAATTAATTACATTCGAGAATAAATTTTTATAATATTTATTTTCATACTTCTTTATCACATCATTTATTGTTTTGGATCATCTATATATATATATATATATATAGTAAAATAAACTAAAATAAATGACCATAATAAATAAATCTATATTATAAAATAAATAAATATTATATTTAACTCCATGTAATACTACAACGACGACGACGACAATAATAATAATAGAGATTATAGTTGATTTAAATATTATAAATGATATAAAACTATATTCTCCAAATAAATATATTACATTTAATGTCCCTATAGAAGGAATAATGATAGTAATAAAAATTATAGTAAATCTAGATATTATATTAAATCAATATATATATATAACAAATAATAATAATAGATAACAAATAATGATAGTAGAGATATATTATTGACAATTCTTATTCCGGAAGAAAGATTATATAAATTGGAAAAAATAATATTACATAGAATAATAACAATCTTTATGCATAAGGAAGATTACATAAATCAGATAAATAATATAAAAGGGAAAGACTAATATAAAATATTATGGTTAATCTATATATACAACAAACATATGCAAGAAATATAAGTTCTCATCTATTATGTATTTTAATTTTACTATAAATACAAAAATTATACTATTGATATAAATAAAATAAATAATTTTAATTAATATATAAAAGTATAACTTCAACTAAGATGTAAATAATTTATAATATGTATGTGATTTATGTAAAAAAATCATAAGCAAGCAGTTGTATAATCTTTATGATAATATAAATTTTTATATATTTGAAAATGAGGATGTCACCATTTAATCATGTGCATATGATTTTCATAAAAAAAATCATCACATTCACAAGCCAATGATTTTACGTTATTATGGTGATATAAAAACATATATTTATAAATGAAGATTTCACAAATATCAGTTTTAGAAAATTTGCAAATGAAGTTTTAAAAAGTTAAATTAACATTTGTCGGATAGAAAATTACAATTTAACTATTCAACATTAATCTTGCAACTCTATTGTAAATTATTTTTGAAAATTAATTGTTGAGATTTTTATTTGCTCTTTTACCAGTTTGCCTACGTTATGGGCTTACATTCCACCACCATATCAACCACCCTCTATAGTTGATCTCATGGTCTTGAGTCGGGGAAGAAACATGAGACATATTGGATTTTGTGAATGTGATGACACATATATATGTTAATAGATTTTTCAAGCATTTCTTGACATACCTTTTGTGATCGACATTTTTAGTAGGCAACTTGGTTTCCAATAAATATTTTGATGATAAAAGGATTTAAACAGAAAAGTAGTCTAAGTTATTGAATGAAATCGAACCAACAAAAAGGAAGAGGATTGAAACAGAAAAATATCCAAAGATAATATGATGTAAATTAAAAACAAAATAAGAAGAGAGACCAAAACAGAAAATCAACCAAATTTAGAGGACCGATGTATAATTTTCCCAATTATTAATCAAGAAAACGAAACCCTAATACACTTAATCGAAATCGACCTCTGCTCCTCTGCTCGTCACCTCCGTTGGACTGCTGCTGCTGCTGCTGCTGCTATGCTCCATCGTCGCGATCGAGACGGCGCGAGCTGCTCGTCGCCTCTGTTCTGGTTTTCGATTGACTGTGATTAGAATGTTCAGAAGCTTCATGAATAAGCTGCATTTGATGTTTCCCGCAACTGTTTGTGTCCCTTGCTTGCTCTCCTCTTTGTGAACTATAATTAATTGGGACTTCAAATTTTCAATCTTTTCACGTTTTCCTCGAATCTTCCTTTGTCAAAATCAAGATGGAATCTTCCTTTCATGTTTTCATGTGCGCTATCATCGGCACTTCAAGTGTTCAATTTCCTTGCATTCGATTATATATATCATAGCTGCATTTATGTGTTTAATGTTAATCCCGGTCTCCATTTCTTTTAACGGTCCTATTGCTTCGTGCAAATGATGATAAAAAAGACAGGGACATCAGCAACTCCTTTGAGGATGATGATTTGTCGTTGGGAATCTCTCTGATGCACGAAAGCCTTTTCTACTCTGCATAGCAGAGTTGTTTTTTTACGATAAAAATGTTTCTATTTTGATAATGTGTACAACGAGTTTCCTTTTTGATGAGTCCTGCTCAATGAAGCCTAATGATTGTTGCACAAGAACGGAGATTTGAATGGTGCTGCTTGTTGTAGCCTAGTCACCGACTGGGCTCCAAGTGCACCTCGTGTAATCAACAACTCTGAAATCTCAATGAAGGCTGAATGAGTCCTTAACTTGGCTGGCCATGTGTGGTTGAGCTATGTGATATTTGTTTGATCGTTTTGGGCTCTTTTTGCTCGATTTTGTTCAGCTTGAGGTCATTTTGATGTGCACAGCTGGGTTGAGGAACAAACTGTTGATTGACTCGAGCCTATTTGGTTTAGTATGGGTGACTTGTGCATATGCTTATGACAGGTGCTGAGTTTGCATGATTGTTCCATGTTCGATTTATGTTGATTTAATGTGATATGGAAGGCTCGACCTGGCGTTTAAGCATGTGGCTTAATTGTGAATTTGTTGGAAGATGATGTTGCTTGTCGTGAAGTATGAAGGGTGTGGGGAGTGGACGAGACGTAGGAGTGGGCCACTTTCGAGATTGATTTGGAAGGGTTATTTTGGTTGATTTGTCCCTTGTCTCGAGTTATCCAATTTTGAACATGAGCTAGGTTGCCCTTAGAAGATCCAATATCACGCTTATCTTTGCATTTGAGCTCGAAAATAAGGTTTGCTATATGTTGGGCAAAGATTGCTGCTGACCAGTCAAGACATTGGTGCTTTTCGTGTTGTTCAGTTAGTGACGAGGCCGCCCTGAGACATCGGTGCTTTTCGTGTTTATCATCTTCTTTGTGCAGATTGGTGGTGAGAGTATATGTCATCTTTCTGTGGTAAGTTCTTGGATGTGCATTATCTTTGAGGTGAAAAAGTTAGGTGGGTGCCCCCATTTGAATATGCAATGGAAGACAATTGGGTTATGGCACTGACTGGCATTATTTGTTGGTTGCGGGGCCCTGGATGATAAACGTCCACCAGCTGTCCACGTCAGTGCCACGGTGTCTGACGTGTAAAGGTTCCTTGAACCATGCTCCTTTCCCTTTCCTATGGTATCATGAAACTCATGCCCCATCCCCCACTTGAATTGCTTTCTTTGTAGTAAAGCATATTTTGCATGCGGCCACTTGCCGAGTCATCTCCGTTTCATGTCATGCCCATCTATAGATTAGGATTAAGCTTAACATGTTCTTGATGTCGTGACATTTCTTCTTTTAAGCAGCGAAACTTCCATCCGATCTTGTGGATCTGGTATGGGCATCCGAAGTTGCAAACGGATTTGTCGTGTCGATGCTTGAGCTGCTCGTGTGAATCATGGATTCATTCGTTTTCTCTGGGGAGAAATCAATTGTCGAAGCATGACGCGGCAAACATCAAGAAAGTTGAGCCTTTTTAAACCGTTGTTTGAATTGGATTTATTGGATATCTGTGTATGCGCATGAATTATTGTAATAATCATTTTATTTGAAGATCTTATCATACTTTGTTGAGCAGCTTCATCCGTATTAATATGATTGAGCTTTTTTGTCTGCACCTTATGATGAAAAGGATTAGTGAGAGACAATTTCAAAATCTTGTGAAGTGGGTATTTAGTTCTCTCTCAACCACCACTTATTGCCAACCCGAAGACAACACTGCACCCCCCAACAAGTCTTAACCACAGATCGTTTTCCACAAGCTAAGTAGGGAAAATGTCGGTGCCCATAGATTTGGACACTTTTAAGTTTAACCAGCTGAAATTTGCAATCCGATCAATGCTTGTTCACCAAATCATTATTGACTTGAACAAAAAGAAATGGAAATAATGGCGCAATTCTATGCCATACCATTTCAACTGATTATACCAGAAATCCAATCAATACAAATAATATATGGCAAACCCAATTGGCAGAGCTCAATAGTAAAAAACAGTGAGCCTGCTTATGGAAGACATGATTAATGGGTATATACATGATCAAAGCCATTGATTATAACCAAAAAAAAAAAAGAAGTGAAGCTCTCTTTTGTTGAGCTTCAGCCTGCTGCTATTCAATGGACTAACGGATTAAAAGAGATTCAGACATTTAAGAGAGGAGGAAACTCTTCCTTGGTTGGTGGCCATCCCTGAGATTGCACCAGAGATATTGCCTATGGTCGAAACCACAAGATCCTCCAATCTGTTTTCCTTGCCGGGCAAGAGTAAATCCGTTGTTATTTCCCTGCAGGATGCCAATCTCAGCAGCTCGGATTCGTCCAAGCCCTTTGCTGGGCCGTTGCTGCACCTCTCACTCCCGTGCTTCGCAAGTGCATCTTTAAACTTCTTGATCTGCAGTTTCAAGGCCCATATGAGATCAAGAATTCTAACAGGAGGCCCTTCAAGTGGGGCTCCATTAGAAAACCAATTGACAGCAAAGATTCTAACGCACAGTTGCATTTGTACAGCTGAAGCTGCATACACGTCCATCGGCGCCCCGATAGAACTGGAAGAACGGTAGGACACGGATGTGGAGACACTCACACATCGTTCTGAGTTCTTCGTAGTTCACTTTGAGGAAAATTGCATCGGGGTATAACTCCGCTAGCTGAGAGACCTGATCAGCAAGAATTATCCGCATAACAGTCAGCAAGCTCCCCGAAACAATCGAATCAAGAAATCAAATTTTAAGTTTTATGCAGAAACTCCAAATGATTGATCACGCTTTGAATTGCCAAATCATTATCAGTTCATACATCCAAGGCACATTATCTAATCAATGAGGATGATCTGCCATACTATAAGTACCTTGGGATGGAGAGCTCTGCAGCCGCCGCAACCGGGAGAGTAGAAATCCACCACCACCAAAGCATCACCGGCACGGAGCAAGGCGCTCACGAGCTCCTGCGCCGAATTGATCTCCACCATGTTGGGTTTAATGCTCTTCTCCCACCACCTCATAGCTCGGCTAACGCAGCCAGAAGCCTGCGAAGAATTCCGGATAGACAATATTAGTCGCTAACAGTTTCAAATAATTACAAACAAACTGAGCACACAATAAACACAAAGTCCTCACATGAAGAGAGAAACTTGCAGGTGATTTAATGCTCCACTCTCCGCAATCCTTCCGATCCGAGACGGCGATTTGTCTCCCCCTGAACTCGGCAGCTAACAATGGAGGCCCCTTCTGACTTGATCCATAAACCCTTGAAGAGCCAACAGAGCAACAGAACACCGGAACAACCCCTCCGTTTCTCGGGCTGCCCGCAGCAGCCTCGTACAGCCCAGAAAAGCAGAAAACGCTATTCGACAAACAAGCCATGAAGGGTGTCTCCAAAGCAGAGATCTTTAAACCCTTTTCGCATGAGACAACGAATACCCACAAACACCCTCTTCTCCCTCGGATCAAAGAACCAACCCGGCCGTTCCAAGAACTGAAATGAAAAAAGCTTCCCAGTCCAGTCTCAAAGATTCAAACTTTGCACAAATGGAAGACAAAGCTGGTTCTTTTCGGCAAGAAAGAAGCCCCCAGTGGCCCTGTGAAAACTGGAAGTTGCAGAAGAGTGGAAGAAGAAGACACAGGAGGAAGGGAGGAAGGAAGGACGGAGAGGAAGAGAGAGAAGGAGTTGGAGGGGGAAGCTGTTATATAGGAGGGAGAGGGAGAGGGAGAGGGTGGGTGGGTGGGTGTTGATTCGGATAATCGGATTAACCTTCATCCACTCCAACACTAAAGCTTTTACTGATAGGATGGATGGATGGATCGACGGATCATTTGACTGGCTTTGGAGTAATTTCAGGGATTATGATTTATTAGTTTTTGATTGGTGATTAATGATGATCTTTAGTTTGGATAAGCTTCTAATCTTCTTTCTCCTAAATTTCAGCCGCCTTCTTGTTGATCCTCGGCTCCTAAATTTGACCCTGCTCGTGTTTTGTAGATTGCGAGTACTATTAGATCCAATGCCAACCGTCTTGAATCTCGACCCGGCCTTGACTCCTACTATTCATGTCACCTCGGTCTGCCGCTTGAACTCCAAATTTATCTAAATAAAAGTTTACTTTTCAAAGTTAACTGTAATCAATGACGAAATTGATATGTTCATTTATCAAATCGATATAACATTTTTATCGAAAATTCTATTGATGCAACTTGCATATATCAAGAATGACGAAATTGATGGTTTACTCGATCCATGTATAATGGGACATAATGTCATTGCATTGAATGTTGTTTCCCAATAAAAGCAAAACCTGTTTGGGATGATATTTCTGAACTTCGAAATTGGAATAGAATCTCGAGGTTCCTTTTTTTTTTTTTGTAATACGTGAAATTATTAATTATTATATCAATGTGAGTATTAGGCTTGAAATAAGATTGGAATTTAATAATATTTTGCAGAAATGTGTTTTGATCTTTCGAGGCACCCAAATCCAGGCATGGACTGTCTGTCTACACGGCATCATTTTGTCTTTTCTTGGAGCATATATATATATATAGATAAATAATGTGATAAAACCTTTAAAAAATGCATTGCCCTCTATAATCCTTTCGACTTCAAGACTATTGCCAGTTGATCCGTCTACTACTTGTAGGGGTCAATTTGTTAGTCCCTTTACTTTAGATTTCGGCTGTTTTAGTCTGCAAGACTCGCCTTGTCATAAATAGATTGAGAAAAATGGTGATGGTGTCGGATCTTTAGAATCTAAGAAAACAAAAACTGGCATAAAAATACTATAGGGATCAATAAATTTATTCCATTCTAAATACTATATTGAGTATATCTTCGTTCGATTTTTCATATTGAGGCCTGAATTTCCCATTTTGATACTTGAGGATTTAAAAATCACTAGAAATCCATTTAAGCTTATTAGAAAAATAAAAGATTTTATGGGTCGGATAAGATTGAGTTTTTCGATCTTTTCGTTTGCAGATGTTTTACTTACATTCCTAAATTGCGTTTGGTTTCATAGTAGAATTTTAAAATTAGATTTTGATTTTGATTTTGAGTGGTATAAATGGAGCCCACCCTTTGACTTTGTATGAGTTATGTTGTTTTGTTGTGGAAAAAAGTGGTATAAATAGGACCCACTCTTTGACTTTGTATGAGTTATTTTGTTTTGTAGTGGATAGAATTAAATTAAAATTGTGATTTTAAAATTGCATCTTGAAACCAAACAGGCTTCTAGTAATTGAAATCAATAAAAAGGAAAAAAACTTGAACCAATCATAGCATCCCACAATCCCACATGACCCCCAAGAATATACAAACTGGATATATGATTCAGGAAAACCATTATTTAAAAGGCAAAAAGGAAAGGAAAAAAAAGGGGACATGTTTGTGAATTATTGTGTCAAAATGATGATTCTGACAGATGTGGATGAAATTTTGTAATTTTCTTCATATTTTGGAGAGATGCTACTCATAAAAAAGGAATAAGATGAAAATGTATAGTCTAATGTAGTAGACAATAACATAATAATAAAGAGCAAGTGGCCATTCAATTCAGCCCACAGGTTATGTTATGGAGCTTCTCGGTTAATGTTCTTCGGGGGCAAGGAACCTTAAACTGTCATGACTTCCGGAAATCCCTCGTCGTAATTTTAATAATCTCATCAAAGAGATGGTTGCATTATATGCAAAATTTATTTTATTTTATTTTTCCCCGCATCAGTTGTTGGAAGGAATACATATATACAAGACAGTGCTTCTTCAATTTAATTGAGCTTCGCGTATTAATCATAAGTAGTGCTAAAAGCGAGCTATGAAATATAAATCATGGGACGGGACGGGACGGGACGGGGCGAGCTCTCTGCTCTCTCCCTACTTTCTTCCGGCTTCTTCCAGTTCTCGGAGCCCTCCTACCTTCTGCTCGATCTCCTCGATCAGTTCCTCGCGCCATAGCTCAGCTCTCGCAGATTCTTCTATGTCGTCTTGCTGCAAAAAACCCGTGTTTCTCCTATCATTAGAGAAGTGATCTCATACATACTAATCCATTAATTATAGTTCGTTTTCACGAGTCAAGATTCGTAAGCCCCGTCTAGTATAGAAATTTGCAATATTAATTCGTTGAAGTTCCACGATATTGAAACTTGTGATCTGTATCATAGAACTGACAATGATCCTAAATGTACAGCGGACTTCCTAAATAGACACAGATTTATCTTTGTCTCGTGTATGCGGGCGATATCGTTCCCATAAACTTGAGTTTCGAGAAGTATTTCAAGTAGTTATCGAATATAGATGATGCGCAAATGCCAATATATGTGTAGTACCCTCTCGTAAAGCCAATTCCCGGTGCCGTCTCCACCATCCTTCCGGTATGTCTCCGAATCATAGTACGGATCCTTCAAGAAATGTCCGCGTAGAAAAACGACCTCAGAATCAAGAAAATCACCACCATGGGAAAACTAGAGAAACACACGGAAGGTAAAGGGGCACGCATATACCTTCATCGCGCCGAAGAACAAGCATCCCCAACAGGTGAACATGATGTAGAAAGTGTCTGAAACGGGAAAACAGTCAACAAGCGGAAAAGCGAAACTCGACTGTAATCTAATGTTCATACGTGTAGTATGACTCAAGACTGAATTAAGGTTGATAAACTAACAAACACTCTTCAAGGCATCATCGCTGAGATGCCATATCGACTTGTTGCTGATGAACTCCCTTTGGCCTTCCGCATGCTCTACGAGAACAGCCATCAGAGGAGGCCAATGCAGATCTGTTAGCAGTGGCAGAGCCCTCAGTTTGCCTGAATGGCGTCCTCTGCTCTTAACCTTTGATCAAGCAGCAAATTTCAGACGCGAAAACGATTACCAAAGTTTATCATTGACAACAAACATAAGGATTAAGGAATTACTTCTTGCCTCCCGTGGCATGGTCCCGGAAACCGGGACACTTCTAGCTGCAGATATATGATAAGATAAGATAAGGAATCACTTTTTCAAGCAAAGACGTTGTTTGATTCTGCCTGCCGGATACAAGTTCCATTTTCGAGTCTTAGTAAGTGCTGAGTCATTGAATTGCAATTAAGCGTGTACATGTTTTGCGTGAATCAAGTACAAGTTCAACTGAGTTATGGAACAAGAGATAGGCATAAGAGCTTACGGTTCTCGGAGACGGATTCGAGTCGAATAATCTGGTTGTGCCGTGGGGCGGGTTGATGAGGATGAAGCTCCTCACAGCTTCTGCCATTGGTGTGAGTGCTCTGTTCAACTGAACATTCAATCTACGTCCTTGAATCCTCGATGTGGATAAGGCGGCCGTTTGCATCCACCATTACGAAATTGCATTCCGAATGGACAGTCAATAAGTTAGAGTCAAAGCCGTGGACCAAACCGGCCTATTAGCTCAGTTGGTTAGAGCGTCGTGCTAATAACGCGAAGGTCGCAGGTTCGAGACCTGCATGGGCCAGTTTTATCTTTTTGGGCCAATTTAACCAAAAAAGAAGAATTAATTTTGTTGTTGCGCTATGATTGATAAATAAGAGCTGCGATCCAAGATGGAACGACCGACTCTGTGTTGATTTTTCACTGTAGCCCGATAAATATTTACCCTTATGGACTGAATGAGTGACGTATAACGGAGAAAGGCCTACCGCGATTTGGAACAAGGGATGTTCTTCGGGTTAACTTCCTCAATGCAATGTAATCCTTACAATCTAATAATAACCAAGTGGAAACAAAGCAATGGGATCGTTTATATAGAGAACATAGACAGATAGATGAGGTAAGGTGGAGAGCAGGGGGAGAGAGATGCCGAGTGCTTCTTCATCATCGTCATTGACATTGCTCCAGTCACAGATCAGTGGCCTCGGTGGGGACCTCAAGCTTCTGAAGCCATCTCTTCCTCAACCCGGATCGCTCACCTTCACAAAAGTACGTCATATATGTTCTCTTCTTGTCGCTCTCTCATTTGGTGGGTTCTTGCTTGAATATCGAATAAGTTCTTCCACAATTGGAAAGTTCATTCATTTATGGGAAAATTATATGGTCAGAGTCTGATCAGTTTCAGTGTGTTTTGTGTTAAAAACATTGAAGAGTCTCTATGAACTTTGCTGCATAATTTGACACCGAAGGTCAGCAGCAGTGAAGCTGCTTGGACTCAGGCTAACTCGGTGATCCGATTAGTTATAACTTCAGGATCAGATGACTTACGCCTCTGAAGATTCTTGCATTTTTTTTCCCGGCAAACAGTGTAAATGTTCCATTCAGGCGTTACGATAATGCTTCCATCCCTAGCTCGATAGCCTAACCTTGAGATGAAATTTCTCGTGTGGGAAGGGAGGCTTTTTGCAAGTCTAAGTCCAACATTCTGGTAATGCTTGGAAATGGAACTCAATGAGCTTTATCAACTACTTTTAGTCCACTAAGTAAATGATGCCTCACTGCAAACTCCCCTTTGTTTTGGTGTATTGCTTGAGCATTCCACATCTTTTATTTGACAAAGAAGAGGCTCGACATAGCTTAAATTGTTCTAAGGCTTGTCTCCATATGGCTGATGATGTTACATGCCGCATTCTGTTGCGTGAATAATTTGTAGGACCTTTCACCCATTCATCTGATGTTTTCTATGTCTTTCTGTTTGCAGAAGGAAAGTTCAGACAGTTACGAAGGCAACTTCACGAGTGACGAGTTGATAAGTTCTCAAAAAGTGATATCATCGTTTCTCCATCGATCCTCTGCTAACTTTGCCAAGCTAGGAGAGCAGGTCTTATTCTATCTGTACTTTGTTAGATAAGATGATGATTGCACACTTAAAATACTACTTCAGATTAAACCATGAAACTGTCAATTATCTTGTAATGACGATCGCTCGACGCTGAAATAGTTTTCTTATCTAGGTAAAGGCTGTGGAGGTAGAAGACTGTGATTGGATCCATGTAGATGTGATGGATGGTCGTTTCGTACCAAACATCACCATTGGGCCACTTGTTGTCGATGCACTCTGTCATGTTACTGATCTCCTCTAGATGTGCATTTGGTACCGTTCTGATCTGATAGGACCCTGTTTTGATTGGTTTCCTCATCATGTCAAAAAGTAAGCCGAAAGAAAAAGGAAAAAAAAAAAGGTGTTAATCAGGTAATGTTTGAGTTGCAGATGATTGTTGAACCTGAACAGCGTGTTCCCGATTTCATTAAGGCTGGTGCTGACATAGTCAGCGTTCATTGCGAAAAATCAGCTACCGTACAAGCACCTTACCCTCAATCTAGTGAGATGCCCTTCGATCCATTTCTGATCTCTGATAGCATGTTTTTCTCTGTTTTTGGTTTCTTCGTTTTCAGTTTGCAAGATCGCAAACGATCTGGATCAATTTGACAATGATGGTCGACCTGGTCCTAATAATGTCTGCCAGTCCCTGGTTCAGTGGACAGAGTTTTATCGAAGTCAAGTGACGAAAATCTCCGACTTGAGACGAATGTGCCTAGAAAAGGAACTTCTGTCGACTCCTTAATACTTCTTTAAACTTACCTTATATCGCATTGACTTGCACATGGGTAAACTTTGCTGTATATCTTCTTCTAGGGAGTCTGGAGTTGGTCAACAAATGCTTACAAGGGGCTTCTCCGATCCTCAGTCTCTCTCCATTTCGTTGAAGAATTTATCCGTCTTACGATTTGTGTGGAATGTTAGGTTATTGAAGCAGGAGCCAATGCTCTTGTGGCCAGTCCTGCAGTCTTCGGAGCTAAGGATCATGCTGAAGGTGGGTTCTCATTTTCCCGGAGTGAAAACCAGCTTTGTTGGTTTCCAATGCGAACTCCCTTGAGTGATGAATTGATTTTACACTTGCAGCAGTAAGAGGAATCAAAACAAGCAAGAGCCCAGTAGCTCAGTTTACATTCTTAGATATTCTTGAAGGATGATCTACCTCAGTTTGTCGTCATTTGCTTAAGTTGCTTCGCGCATTGGATTGCAGCTTTCCTTCACAGGATCGACTGAGACTGGTAAGATCGTCCTCGAACTTGCTGCAAAGAGCAATCTCAAATCTGTGACACTAGAGCTCGGAAGAAAATCGCCCTTCATTATATGCAAGGATGCAGACGTGGACAATGCTGTAGATAACGTACACTTTCCTCTGTTCTTCAATCAGGTACAAGCTCGAATACTGGTTCAACATAAGTTACACATCTATGATGAAAGCAAACATCGAAAGGTTCAAAATCTTTCTGGGATTTCTGTATGGGGCCAACGTTGCTGTGCTGGATCTCGATTTTTGTGCATGAGCGAGTTGACAACGAGTTTGTGGAGAAAGCAAAGGCCTGTGCAATGAATCGGGTGGTTGGTGATCCCTTCACGAAGGGTGTCAAACAAGGTCCTCAGGTATATATATCATATAATTTCCTTGTATCATCGAGTTCGGGCTGTTCAGCATCTCTTATCAGGCTATTCCTTGTGGAAGAATATCTTAGATTCATAGAGAGCAGTTTGAGAAAGTTCTTTGGTACATAAGATATGGAAAATAAAGCAGTGCAACTCTCGAATGTCGAGGGGAAAGAATCGGCTCCAAAGGGTTCTTCGTTCTGCCTGCGGTTTTCTCAAACGTTCAGGTACAAAAAATACGCCTGTGCTGCTTAATCAATGAACTTCCATAATTCCATGGCATGGTTTGGGCATGCACCTAACGTGAAACTGAGTCAGATAATTGTTGTTCGATCAGGATGATTTGCCGATAGCCCAGGGCAAGATCTTTGGGCCAGTACAATCTATCTTGAAAGTCAAGTGAGTCGACAACTCACCTATTACATCTTGTTATACATGTCAATTAACTTGTCTAGTGCAGTATCTGATTGTTTTTCCCGGTTTTGGGGACCTTGATGGGAAGGCGAATGCCACAAGGTATGGCTTAGCAGCAGAGGTCTTCACGAAGAGCGTGGACACTGCGAACATGCTGACAAAAGCCCTAAGGGTCGTGACAGTTTCGGTCTGCCGCTACGATGTGTTCAATGCTGTGATCCCAGAATTGGGTGGGAGAAGGGGATCGATAGCCTCAAAGTATACTTGCAGGTGAAGGCCATCGTCCCGCCTTCAAGCAAATCCGCTTGATTATGAAAGTGAAGATCTACATATCTACACAAACAGAGACAGATAGATATCCGTCCATTTGATTGTTCATCAAAATAAGGGACATATGAAGAGGTTGCTGTGTAATTCGATGGAATGATATGATTTCTATTGTGGTTGGATCATTGGACCTCGTTACGTCGGATCAACGACCCATGTGCGAAGATGCGGTTATAAATGATCCCATTCATAGTTGGAGTGCTAGTGCACTTGTCAAGCTGAACCCTTGTTGATCATAACGCCCGTCTGTCAATAAGCCATATGAGCATATAAACATATGCATGGTCTGTTTACCGCTTCCTCTATCGTGTCTCCCATGGGCCGCACGAGTGTCAGATTAGCTCCGTGCTCTTTGTAATGTTGCCCTGTCAGGATTGCCCTGGGCCTCAAGGAGATCGGGATTGGGGTTGCTTATTATAGAACACTGTCAAGGGATCTGTTTCAGTTTGAAATACAGTTGAACATCTTTCATCTGGTGCTAAAGCTACAAAAAGTATTACACCAGGACGAGTTTTGAAGTCCTTTACAGCACTTTTGAGGAGCCGTAACATATCAGTCCGCTATTAGTATAAATGAGGGGAACCATAGATTTTGGAATATCTTTCAACACACGGCATTCATGACACGATGTCGATCCTATCATCGACGAAAATGTGTCTTCCTGTTTGAAGATCCACAGGATGTTATGACGGAGCCTGAAGATACTCCCCCTTTTGGCTAAAAGACTTGGCTGTTAGATTTCCCATTGGCGAAAGTAAAAACATTAGAAAGTCTGTACAGAAAACTGTTTTCCATTCCATAAGAAAAGAGAAAAACGATTCCCAAAAGTTATAAACTTTGGTGTTCTTTCTTTCTTCCCGATCCCATCTGTCTATGTGTCCTATGAATCTGTCAAGAATCGTAAAAGGGCAAGCTTTAATGGAGCAAGACATACCCACATGGAGTTCTCTTCTTGCTTGCTCAGTTTCCCATAGTTCCTACATCAATTCGACATGAACATCTCTTGTGAAGCTCTGTCTTGTCCTGCCTCCTCGAGAGCTCTGCAGCTCGGCGGAGCATTAATGGCAGCCCTGCAGATGGGAGTCTTCGGGGGACACAAGTTGATGCGGTGGGAGTGGAAGCTGTGCGTGCACTTGCGATTCGGCAGCAGCCTGCAGCTCTCTAAGCGAACTGCGCAGTCTACAACCACAGGAAGATGACTGGCCTTCTCCTTTTCCGACCATGATTTGTAGTCGAACTGAGGAAGCTTGTCCAGGTCTTTGGTGGAGATTCTGGGAGCCGACCCGCCAATCCCCTGGACAATGCTTCCCGCTCCGCTGTTCGGTCCAAGGTCCCGGAAGAACCTGCCCACGACGCAGATGTGAATTTCTTCAATTCAAAATTAATTGGGCTGATAAATCCATCCTCCATTGCAGAAGGGGTCATAATGTTTGGTCAGGATTTAATGCTAAGACACTCTTATTTTGAACCCTCATGATATAAAACAATAATTCCCTCATGACCATTGTTTAGGACAGCACTCAAACAGTATCTTAGACGTCAAGACATAGCTCAGTGTACAAACGAGCCAGAGCCAAAATATATCGAACCTTGCAAATACAGGGTACAAAAGTCGCCCAACAGTATCGATCTCCCGACAGTAGATGTCCTAGGCCGTTAAAACTAAAACCTAGGAATATCTAACTCCAAAGACATGGCTCCCTTTACTTTTTGAGTAAGTAACTACCTATCATGATATAAATTACTATGTTAGATGTTGTACGATAAAACGCAGTTTCTTCCTCTCGGTGCCAACGACTCAATCTCATAATCTCATATAGACAAGCTGGGACATGTGATATATGAAATACATATGATCAATGATAAAGTGTATAATGTCTTAAATTTTTTCTAAAATCATGTGATAAACGTATTAATCAGTCGAAAAATTATTTAGCTCATGAATCATTAAAAAAAAGGGACCCTTTTTGAGAGATGACAAATGATTCTAGCTTAGAACAATATATTGATCACTTTGGTCATCATTTTTTTTCAAACTTCAAGGTTTCCCATCCAAATATTCGTTGCAAGAATTATTGTTCTTTCTCCCCCCTTTTTCCTATGAGCATGCAACGTTACTCCATTCAGTTAATAGTTTCTGAATAATTATTCTGGAAATAGACTTGTAAATTCTAACTTATAGACAAATCAATATATTGATTTGTTACATATAATATTACTGGATGCGGGATTGTTAGAAAAATTATGAAAGAAAAAGTGGACAGAGAGAAAGGGATGAAAGTGAAAAGAAAACATAAAATTTTTGAAAAAAAGAAAAGTGACGTAGAGAGAGGGAGAGCGGAAGTCAAGTCGGAAACCGACAAAAGGATCCGACACACACTGAGATTAAGGTTGGAAATTATGGCTCTCTCATATTTCGGCTGACACACAATGAGAGTCCAAGCACAATTATATCAACCTTGACAAATATATGAATTACCAAGATTCTCCCTCTCGTATGGAATCACATCCGAATTCAGCTAGTGAGCGTATAATGAGTAGCGCGAATTGGCTCGGAGAATGAATTAGTAGATTGGCTCAGTGGCCGGCTTGGAAGAATATTCCGGCATAACCCAACCCAAGTGACTGAAAGATCGGGTACGGAATACGTTAAGGTCGAGATATAACATCGACTCTCGGCATAGCCCGATTTTGTACGAATTATTTGCAACGGGACCTATAGATGAATAGTCAAAACATTATATGGCACGTGGAAAAGTCAAACGTGTGAATTGGGGGTAAATCTTGGGAGGGAGATGAGCTGGAATTTTTTATTAGAGATTTTATTAAACTAACCATTACATAAATAAGCAAATCCGACAGAGAAAACAATTCATTCCATCCGACAGGCGGTGTAATTAATAAATCAATCAAGCCGTCTCCCAAGTTGCCCATGACAGTCGTAGTTGGACCCACGTAGTCTTCTTGATCCTTCCCACGATTCAATGAACAGGGGAGCTCAGCTTCTTCCATATGAATATTGAAGTCTGATTGCCCCGCTGAAAGCTCCGATCTTTATCGGCAGTCCCCATGAAATTGGAATCTGATTGCACCGAGAAAGCTGCGATCTTTATCGACAAACCTTCGGGAAATAGAGAGCGGAGAAAGGTGCGATCTTGAAAATGGGTCAAGAGAAGAGGAATTCGACCCTTCCGACCACCGCCAATGGCCGGGCGCCCGGGGGGGGACGGCCGGTCCCCCGCGGCAGGCAGATGCAGAAGACCTTCAACAACGTCAAGATCACGATCCTCTGCGGCTTCGTGACCATCCTCGTCCTCCGGGGGACGATCGGGGTGGGCAACCTCGGCGCCTCCGAGGCCGACGCCGTCAACCAGAACCTCATCGAGGAGACTAACCGGATCCTCGCGGAGATCCGATCAGACTCCGACCCTACTGACCCCGACGAGCCCGCCGAGCCAGAAATCAACCCCAACGTGACCTACACCCTCGGACCTGAGATCTCCAATTGGGATGATGACAGGAAGAAATGGCTAGAGGGTAATCCTGAATTCCCCAGCCATGTCAATGGCAAGCCGAGAGTTCTGCTCCTGACAGGGTCCCCGCCAAACCCTTGCGATAACCCAATCGGTGATCATTACTTGCTGAAGGCGGTGAAGAACAAGATTGATTACTGTCGCATTCACGGGATTGAGGTTGTCTACAATATGGCTCATCTGGACAAGGAGCTTGCCGGGTATTGGGCGAAACTGCCGATGATTCGGAGGTTGATGTTGTCCCATCCCGAGGTCGAGTGGATTTGGTGGATGGACAGTGATGCCTTATTCACGGATATGGTATTCGAGATCCCGCTCTCGAAGTACTCCAAGCACAATTTGGTCATCCACGGGTACCCTGACCTGCTGTTCGATCAGAAGTCGTGGATCGCTCTGAATACAGGGAGCTTTCTGTTCAGGAACTGCCAGTGGTCCTTGGACTTGCTCGATGCGTGGGCTCCGATGGGACCGAAAGGCCCCATTCGGGACGAGGCAGGAAAGATTCTGACCGCAAACCTGAAGGGAAGGCCTGCATTCGAGGCGGATGATCAGTCTGCTCTGATCTATCTCTTGATCTCACAGCAGGATAAGTGGATGGACAAGGTGTTCATCGAGAACTCATATTACTTGCACGGTTATTGGGCTGGGCTCGTGGATCGGTATGAGGAGATGATCGAGAAGTACCACCCGGGTCTGGGAGACGAGAGATGGCCCTTCGTGACACATTTTGTCGGCTGCAAGCCCTGCGGGAGCTACGGGGATTATCCAGTAGAGAGGTGCTTGAGTAGCATGGAGAGGGCATTCAACTTTGCGGATAATCAGGTTCTGAACCTTTACGGGTTTGGGCACAGGGGCCTGTTGAGTCCCAAGATCAAGAGGATACGGAACGAAACTGATACTCCTCTGGAGTATGTCGATAAATTCGATATCCGTCGAACATCACATAGCTTGTGACCTTCGGAGATTTTGGTGATCTGTAGGTAAGATATGTATTCAACTGGTAAAAAGGAGTCGAATGTCAGCGACGGTTCTGTTGTTCAGTTGAGTGCCACTCGACCTATCTTGGGTCGTTCTCTTTCGTGGATCGGGAAGATGGCTTCATTTCATTTGTTAATTTAAATTTTTACAGAGACTAAGTTGCTGCTCTGGTTCAGCAATCAGTGAAAGCTCAGGTACATAGCTCTATGTTGTATTACATCTTTCTGTATATTTCCGGAAACAAGCTACGATCGTTTGTAGTTTGATGAATTGGTTATCCTTGGCTGTTTTTTCCAATAACTATTGAAAGCAATCGGGACCAATCGAACATTAAATGGACCTTTCCCCTGTAGGAAATTCAATGCAACTGATCACTTACTCTGATGTTGCTGTCATTCCTGGTAGCTCAGTTTTCGCATTCTTAACAGCTCAGATGCCTGGCCGATAACAATTTCGATTGTTCATAAAAATGAAGGCTGATTAGTAGATTTCCGGCTCTGGAAGGATATGGCTAAAAGATGAACGTGTTTATTTATACGTGATAATAAATCTGAATAAGCTTACAATATCTGCAGTCTGCCTATGTATAGAATGCTTGCAACCTGCAAAACTGACGAGCCGATTGACCATGTGTACAAGCAGTAACAATCATGAGAGATTTACGATGCCATTTGTGAAACAAGAAAAGAATATAAGATCCAGGAGCTCCGATTCTTATTTCCGACTCTCACCACATTCGGTTTGCTCATTTCATCCCAAGCTGCAAATGATGACAGTCCCAAATTATACTCGGCAACTGAATAGCCCAGCAAACATGAGACTTCGAGCATTACTGCCTCTCAGACCATCTCGGTTGCGATATTTTATTTATCGTCGGGTGGCCAATTTTGGAGCCAAAGAACTGTGTCGCGAGATTAGCAGCTCGTTCATCTGAGCAATTTGGTTCAGCAGCTGAGCAATTTTCTGCACAAAATCAATTCCATCAACAGTAAAACTTATTAGTATCTTCACCGAAGAGCTCAATTCAAGCAGCAAACTGTATAACCAAAGCAGCAGCTGGCCTTTCGAGGAAATCCCTAATTTAAAATGGTCTTGTAGAACCAAATATAATTCGAACACGTCAACGAGTAAGCTTTCCAAGCACCATAGATTCATAGTACGGTATTGATGAGAAGTCACCGGCCTGAAATACCAGAATTGGGCACATTTCCAAAACCAAAATTTTTTATCTTTCAGCTGAATTTGTCAGCTTCATTAGCTCAGTGATCCTGTGATTAGCTCTAAGAGGCATTTTCTCAAACAGTTTCAAGTTTGAATACCAACAGACCTCATCTTTCTCCTTGACGAGACACGCCAACCGCTCCTCCGTCCTCAGTCTCTGATTCCGCCATCTCCAAAGCCGGAGCCAGACATAGAGCAGCCACAGCAACACCGCTGCTGCCGGAGCAAATGACCAGAGTGCTCTCCCTCTCGCGGCAATTCCACACCAAAACGGCCACCCGACTATTCCCCACACCTTCGAGCGCAGTACCCCGAACCCGATCCTCCACCACCCGCTGACGTCACCCACCTCCCGGACCCGGACAGTCGAATCCGACCGGTGCGTATCCTCCGGGACTACCTCGTCGCCATCCTCCAACGGCGGGAACGACGACATTGAAGAGGAAGACGTGATCGAGGAGCTCGACGGGGAGGAGAGTGAATCCGACGACAGCGGCGAGAACGAAGATGGGGTATTCTGCTGCCCCTGCTCCTCCTCGCCGTCTTCTTCCTTACAAAGCCGCGACGAGACCTGCAGGTTCTCATGGTTGATCGGAGGGAAGACATTCCACTCACTCTTCTTTCTAATCACGACCATCGAGCAGCCGCCTTGCTTCAGCTCCGGCAAATCCATCGGGCTATCATCCTCTTCCGCCATAGCATCTGCCAATCAGAACCCAAGATTCGCCGCCGGCAAGTTCACAGCTTCGCGAGCGCGGGCGAGCACACTGGTTGACTCTGACGAGTTCCAACCGTGGGCCGTTAATGGGCCAATCTTGGGCCCAAAGTGGGCCCTAAAAGAAAACCTGTCAAACTTGACAGGCAGAGCTTGAGATTATCCTCGATCATTTTTAGATGCTCCACTATTCTATCTATACTTGTGTGAAGCTCGAAGGACATGCTATCTCCTTGCTAAAATCCGCTGCAAGTTGATCATCATGAGGAGCCGAGGTGCTTATCGATTACCCGAATCCTCAACCCGCTCGATACCTTTATTTTTTTTCAGAGGCACACACGTGTTTTGAGAGGACGAAAGAAAAAGAGAGAAAAACGTGGGAGTCCTTCGGGCTTGAATGGCTCACTGGGCTTCTGGTGGGCTGATCATCGGCCCAAAGTGTGTCGTCATGACCCTTTGTCATGGTAGATGGACCGGTGTATCCATTCTTTCACAATAGCCTAGGATCGAGCACGTGCGGCTAATGTTGAGTTTAGTAATATTGAATGAATTCTTTCAATGTCTTGTGACAACACGTGGTCGATGATAGCCCTATGGTGAAAACATAGAGTTTCTTTGAAAAAAATTTCACAAATGCATTTTCAATAATACACATCTAGGACAATAATATATTCGCTCCACATGATCCCTGATTTAATTCTCCACATGTCGATCTAGTTCATCTACAATTTGATGCTCGTGGCTCTTAACTTAGACTTGATCTAAATTTTTTAGTTATAAGAGAGACCCATTGACTCAAGATGATAAAATAGAAGTCTTAATGATTAATAAAGGGATATGAGTAGACTTATTTGATTATCATCTCAATATTTAACTTTTTTTATTTTTTTCCTAACCGGGAGTGTCCAGGCTTCGCAATCGCCCTAGACCCGAAAACTCATAACGGGGTCGGGTAGACTAGAGGATTGCTGGCCTCAAAAGAGACCGAACCCTAAATCAAATGGATATTGGAGCTTCTTCAATCTTTGACTTTCAAGTATATGCACTTCTGTTCTGCACATGACTATAATTTTTTTTCGTAGTTTTTATTTAATTGAAGAGTAAAGTTTAGGAGTTGGCCGGGTTTAAATACTTTTATAACTTTCTTTAATCTTTTGATCAGTTAAGATGTCACCAAAATGAAAACATATATATTGACCCGCTAACCGTATGAAGTTCGAAATAAAGCGGCTATCCCAGTATCATAACTTCGGTCTTTTCCCACCCAAACAGAACAAAAGGGAAGGTGCCTTGTCATTTATGTATTTTTAATTTAAATTTTAGTTCAAGAGTCAATTTGCCAACCGCAATATCTCATCTACGGGTTCTGCTCAATGTCAAATCCCTCGATATGTTGGGTAATATAAATATAAATATATATATATATATATAATGGTGTTTAAGATACTGATTATGTCCGAAAAAGCTTTAGATACAGTCGATCCATCATTTGGTACAATTGCAGTACATGTTTATTTAACTTTCTATTTCTTAATTGATTGGTGTGGAGATCATTCGTATGTCACCATGCTAGACGTTGTCTCTCACGTCATATCTTGTGAGGATTAGGTTTGCAAGCGGTCGATCCATGCAAGAAGTAAATGAAAACGAATAAATATGCTAAAAGATGAACATCTCTCTATATGCTCATTGTATACATCCAATCGTGTTTTGAGCATCTTGTCACAACATCCATTTATTCTCAAAAAGAAAAAAAAATCAATTTAGGAATAGAAACAATTCATTAATGCACATCCCGAATTGATTATACTACTACTACTAATAATAATAATAATAATAAGGCAGATATAATATATGAGTGAAGCCAGAAATTAAAAATTGAGAAATGAATTTGAAATGATACGGCATTCTGTCCTATCATAATTGTTGATTTAGAAAGAAGCTAAAGACTTTATGATATACAATTCATTGCATTTCCTTTTCTTATTTTTATTCTTTAAGCTTACGAATCAATCACCACCCTCAAGAGAATTCTCTCATGCATGGGTGGACCTGCACACAACCGGTTGTTAATACATTAATGTGGAATAAGTACCAAACATAAAAACCACTATCATCATTTAATAATGACAATTTATTGATAATTATGCCATTAGGCAGCAAGAAAATGACAATTAATAAAAATTTCCTCTTAAATATGTAAAGGGCCAAGATGTGGAAAGCCTTTTTTCTCTTAATTGAGCATAGTTATTGGGAAATTGGAAATTAGAGGAAAAGGAAAGAATTTCCTTGTGGTTGAAGGTACTTGAATGTCCAAAAAGAATTGCCCCAATGAACAGGAAATGGGGTGGATGAGCAATGCATTAGCCAAAAGAAAAGGAGATAAAAAGAAAGGTGCTTTTTGCATGACTCCTTGTGTTTAGGTGCATATCCAACAAAGCATATTGGCAAGTCCTAATGGTAATCTCCAAACTTACTAACAAAATCACTTACCTTATCATCGCAACGAGTATACCGATTTTACCCCAAACTGCAGATGATTTGCGTTTCACTTCGATCGTCGGTTTCTAAGCATCTTACTAGTTTTGAAAGCCGTAATGGCTCAACTCTTACTATAGTCCTACTGTTATATTTCATCACTTATCTTTCTAAAGCATATTGCAATATTCTTTCCTTATTTGCAATCAGCTTTCGAGAAAAGTTGCGGGCAACTCGAGATTCACCTCGAGGGCTAATGCTTTGGAATCCTTCAACGGATCAAAGATCATTCGATTTCTGTGTATTTGGTTTTAGAGTTAAGTAGAGTTGAGTTTTGATTCTAATTGGGTTGCAATGATTGTGTTGTTGAATTATGAGAAAAAGTAATGAATAGTTGATAAAAAATAATGATTGTGTTGTTAAATTGTAGAAAAAAATAATGGATAGTTGAGAGAATTTAATATTAAGAATTGAATTGAATAGTTAAAAAATTTAAGAAAATGAAAAAATAATAATTGTGTTGTTGATTTTTATTGTGTAGTGGGTAGAGTTAAAGTTAGAATTAAAATTTTAAAATTTTGATTGCAAAATCAAACGGAAACATCTTACTTGTTTTGAAAGCGGTAATGACTCGTATGTTGTAACTTTTGTTCGATATTTTTCCCCCCAAGAAGACAAATGGGAAAGGATACAAATAAGTGGGTCCAAACCTAAACATCAAGCATTGGGTTGAACACAAAGTCCCTCCTTCAAAATACAACACGAACCCTTTGCTTGCAGTTTTTGTTAGTTTTCAGTCGTTGGCCTATCCATTCCCCCAATGCACCAACTTTCCTCTAATCTTCCCCTCCAACCTCACCATTTCCCTCTCACCCACACCAAAGAAAGTGAAAGACAAACGCAGAGAGACACACGTATTGGAGTCTTCAATAAGAGGAGGGAGCAAGCGCCAATTCATTCCTCGAGAGCTTTCCTACTCGAGACATCCGATAAAATTCGAACATACGGGTCGTGAAGTCACGGTTTCCGGGATGGAGCGGAGCAGCAAGATTTTCCGGAGATCAATCCACACCTTCCTCAATAACTACCACTTCTTCACATCAACAGCTGCCCTGCTTGCCCTGCCATTCTCCGTCTCATTCCTCCTCTCCCAGTCGTTCGTCCCGTCCTCCCCCTCCCCCCTACTCCCGACCATTCACGCCCGGCTCCGGGCCCTCTTTGACGCGGCGGGGTTCCCTCCCTCGTCGCAGTTCTTCTCGATCCTCTGCCTCAAGCTCTCCCAGACAATCTCTTCCTTCTTCGTCACCCTCCCCTGTTCCCTCACTTTCCTCCTCATCTCAAAAGCTTCCGTAATCCTATCCCTCTCCCAACACAAACTCTCTCTTCCTTTCTCTTCCTTCCTCCAAACCTACAAACCCCTCCTCCTCACTTACGTCTCCAACTTGCTCGTGATCCTGTCCGCAAATGCGACCGCCACTGCCTTAGCCGTCCTCTTCTTCGCCTTCAAAAGCCTTGGAGGGCCATGGTTCGATTCCCCGAGCCTACAACTCTTCTTTCCGGCTTTCGGGCCCATCCTCTATTCGATAATCCTCGCCCATGCTCTCATTGTCTGCAACTTCGCGCTTGTCCTGTCGGGGACCGAGAAGTTTGGCGGGTTCGAGGCGATCCTGAAGGCTTGCGTCCTTATTCGGGATTCAATTCCCGTGGCTCTGTCCTTGGCTATACCTATGAACTTGGGGTGGGCTGCGGTCGAGGCCCTGTTCCAGTACCGCGTGGTAAGGGCGTACCGCGTCACAAAAGCCCCGAGCTTTGCTGTGGCTCTCGAGGGACTATTCATCGCATACTTGTACTCGATCCTAATAGTCCTCGATACGATTGTGAGCTGCATCTTCTTCAAGAGCTGCAAGCGAATGAACGATCTATTGTGCCACGAAGACGGGTACTCTTGCCGGATCGAGTTTGCAGAGGACCCCGAGGATCCCGAACGAGTTCCAAAGTCCGAATCTTGAGGAGCCGAAAAGAGCGAAAACTTCAAATCGATGGGAATAAATAGGTTAATTTTTTAATGAAAACAAGACTTGCAAATGTCTTGAATATAGGACCAATTTCTAATTTTTCACGCTGTAGATATGAAACTTCTACATTGATAAAATCACAAATATTACTTTATTGTTTTCCCCTTGCTGTCGCTTGGGAACATTACATTTATATGTTCAATACTTTGGTGAACCTCCGTCTCTGCTAGGCATTGCGTTCATTTTATTCGTTCGGGATTTCCGCTAAACCGAACTACGGGGAGATTGATTTCGGTTGAGATGACATTTCTGATTCCTTAGGATGAAGCGTCAAATCATATTTTTGATCAGGGAAGAGACTGGAAATGCTTCACCATAGCATGGAAGGCAATTGAAGAAGCTGCAATACAGAAAGAACTTCTCCACAGCCCATCTCGAAATGCATTTAGATCTCGTCCCTCTGATCGCGAAGTCACCGAAAGTCTTGCGAAACTTTGGAAAGAAACCATGCACGGAAATACGAAGTATAGTTCGCCTTGACAGAGATAAGAAGGATGAATGCAATCACATTCCAAAAGCATGCAAGACTGTACTGAAGCCGATGTCCCTTTTCTCCTTTAGCCATCAGTGTCTTGGAAGTAAACCGGATTTGGCACAGAGATGCGATCTTCACTCCCGAAATCAGGACGCAAAGCTGGTCCAGTTTATGCCTTAGATGCTTCTAAGGCAGCATTCACTGGCACTCACTAGCCTAGCACCAGGCAAAGAACTGAAGATTGACATCGTTCAATTGGCATTTCGTGAATGAAGGTAAAGAATAACTCGCGTAAATTGCGACCATTTTTGAAATCAGTCACCATTTTGGAAATCGCTCTTTTGTCAACTACTTTAGGGGCATATGAGATGAGCTGATTGTCATCAAGAGTTTATAACCATATGTTTTTCGTGCCTACATTCAAATCCATGATAAGAATCAACATCTCATCATTAACAGAAGGAAAACTGGCTATCACGAGTTCGTTCGGTACAAGAGTAAATTGAACAAATAAATGATCAATACAAGAGTAATTTGAACAAACAAATGATCGGTATTTCAAGATGGCAAACAGCAGGATGTTCGAAAAGTGGTTCTCAAAGGAGCTCGGAAGAAGCTCAATTTGAGCAGCAGAAACCACCTGAGTCTCGCGGCAAATAGATCTAATGTGTCGAGAATAAAGAGCAGGTGTCAAAGGATTAAGGAAACAATCCACAAGATAAAGGAATACCTGGGGTTGTAAAGTCTTGACATATAGCCCTCACCTCGATTACAAGTCCGAAAATCGAAAAAGCACCCACCCATATTTATATCATCTTAAATAGCAAGCAAAGCTATTAAGCGTACACAGTCCAAATCTTAAAAGATAAATAAGATAGCTGATTGTAACGATGATCGAGGTGCTACTACTTGGGACCAATGTCCTTGAGAGCACAGATCTGTTCCTCTCCCATGGAGGACATGACAGTCACCACCAGGTCTTTTCCATCGCCAAAACCATCCTTGATCTGCAATTTTTCCACCCGCAGAGAAAGAAGCCAGCATTAGACGTTCGAAAATCTTCTGACTATTGTAAAATGGAACAAAGGATTTGGATTCGAAAAGAAAATGTCTCCGTTATACAATTAACAACAGGGTGGAAACTGCTCATCGCACACTACAAAACAAGGATCTCAACCATAATCATTCAGAAGGAGAGAGTGAAAAACGTTATGTCAAGTAACTAACCTGAGACAGCAGATTATCATCAGTCGGTAGCCTCAGGTCATCCTTGGTGTTACCATTCTCAGTCAGCAGACTCACCTGATTAATTTTTAAGATCAAAATGTAAGTCAATAAATCGGTAAATGGAAAACAGAACATGCCCAAAAAGAACAAACATCAAAGGACAGAAAAGATTTTACGTACAAATCCATCCTCAGAGATATCAATGAGCTGGTAGTCAGTCCGAGTGACATGGGGAACCTAGAAAGAGCAAGAAATCGGAGTTAAGAGCTGTGTCACATGATAATCCTGGGTTCACAGAAAGAGAACAAAATTCGACAGCTACAATTAGTACATACATCACAGTTATGGGATGAGGGAACAATATCTTCAAGCTTCTTGCCATTGAAGATATCAATTCCAACAAAGTGGCACTTAGCATGACCGTGCTTGCCGGTCTTGGATGTGGAGACTTCAACCACCTGTAAGAAGACGTGAAATTTAGACCATCCAATAAAGCAGGCTAGCCTAACACATAAATGAATAACAGGAAGAGAATCCTGAAACTATTGAATCATGAATGTTCGTTGCAAGACATGCATGTCGTCTAAGTCAGAGCAATTGACAAAAGACACTTAACTATTTTCTTTGATCTGTGACTAGATATGACGGGTGAAGTGATTTGATAGAATAACTGGCATTAAACTCAGAGTCGAATGCTAAACCGCAGAGAGGGATGGCAGTGGGCTAGATTATCCATATCCATGCAAATCTAAACCAATGAAACCATTCCAAATTACGGCAATTTGTAAAAACTAGCAAAGCATGATCCATTCATAAAACTCGAAATCATTAACCAGTGTTTTTACGTAAAATTTCCGACCACAGTGACAATATTAGTCGACAACATGACATCATATATAACATCGACCACAACGTCATCTACACAAGTTCCAATTTTTCCACTAGTCTCGATCGTGTAAGTATAACGAACATCGGCACCCTGCATCCATCCTTATTATCCTATTCAGATAAGTCAAAACACCGATTGGCTTCGATCTTAATGCTGATAAAAAACCTACCAAAACGCTATTCAAATTCTGACATCAAAACACAATCCAATGGAAGCATAAACAAGCTCAACAAATCTTCGCTTCAATCACCCCATGAAGACCAATTCCCAAACACGTCTAATTCAACTACTTACTCTAAGCCTTAGAGGCAAAATTGAGCTAAGCCGCCTGGAAGATCTACACCGAATCAATGAAAGAGACGGATCTAAAGAGCGACAGGCACGAACGAACAGTGAAGAATACAATTTAATACCTTGCAGGGACGGTTTTTGATGACGATGTAGCCGTTCTTGCGAATGGCGCCGGCCTGCTGAGGATAGGTCTTGGAGGCTCCGGCGTCGCCCTTGGACTCGAAGTGGTGCTCCTCGTCCGACATGATGATGACTCCGGCGGGGTTGACTCGGCAGCGGCGAGCTTAAGGATCGATGGGGGAGGCGGAGGAGATGGGGGAGAGGAGAGAGAGAAGAGTTGCTCCGGGTCCTTTATATATGCATGCGAATTGCGCGGGTCCGCTTTCACCTCCTCCTCGCCTCGGGGTTCTCTCTAGGGTTTCTCCGATCAGATCGCTTAGACTGATTTTCAGGCGGTGGGCCCAGGTTGATCCTCAACCGTTGATCTCGATGTAATGTCTTCGATAAAATGGGGGTGCGATATGCGTAAATTCAACGCCGTTGTCTATGAAATTTTGAAACTTATTATTATTCGATTCGATTCAACCGTGTATATATTTTTTCGAAAAGATTACGAAATACTCTCATCATTGTGATTTTAGAATAGTCCTCATTCGTGACCAGCATAAATTAATTCAGGCGATTCTTTATTGGTCTTCGTTTGATAAAATTTTGGATTCGAGTTTTTAAATGAATAATACCCGTAATTCTTTTGAATTTCTGAATATTAGGATGCACGTCGAAAAAAGAGAATAATCCACATTCGTGCAATAACTTGATTTCAATCGCAAGTTTTTAATGAGTTTTTGTAATCATAAATAGCGATGTGCGGGTTCGAAAACCTTTTTTTTATAGTATAGGATCCTAAGAAAATCAGTTTCAAGATTTTGAAATCAAAACGCACTAGTTAGTATCTAGAATCGAAACCTACTCAAAACTTGCGTTGCTAAAATATAAAATGAACATGTTAATAAAAAAACAAAAAGAAATTGATTTCAGATGACGGTTCCAGTTTCGATTCTGAAGCTATATTAGAACCCTAATCTTTCACTGATTCCTCATTGTTATCCAAACGCTATCTCCTTTTAATTGGATCGAACTCCAACGGATAGGTTCCAATTGATTTTGGATCTATCGGGTATCCGTACACACCTCTAATTATAAATTAATAATTTTTATTTCTTTATCCATTCTTTAATTTTTAAGTGATTGAGGGGGAGCAATTCCACATTTCCTCCTCCACCGCCCGACATTTTTAAAATTTAATATATATAATTATGAAATTTTAAGATTTGTCCCCAGAGGAACTGCAAATGCCGCCCTCACATATGTTATTATTTGATTTTGCCCCTAGACTTATCCTAATGAAAGTTAAAATTATTTACTTGCCCTTACTAAGGGAAGAATTCATGTTTCAGTTTTCAACATCAGAAATTTTAAGGGCTGGTAAAGAAATTGTTCTTTTTAGAATAGAATCCCTCCAAAATTTTATTAGCATTGTAAAAAATTTAAAATTAGTACATTGGAGAAAATTTTGGTAATTTGAATTATTTGAAATTATTGCAGATCAAATCTATCCGATATTGAGAATATATATATATAAAGTACTTTATTTTCGGTTATAGATGAGGTCAAAAGCCTAATATAATGAAAGAGAAATCATAAATAACTAATAAAGGGACATGGATAAAAAAAATAAAATTTAATACATTGCATTGATATAATATGATTTTATATATTGTACCCTGAAAACCGAACAAAAGTCATAGTCATTAAAGAAATTCCGAACCTGCACTGCACAACTTTAAGCACATACTCTATACTAATGCAGTAGGACGAGGACGATAAGGATTATCAAAAGATACATATGTACATGCATCAGGAGGCAGTTTTCATGAACAAAGTAAAGCTCACAATTCAGCGTTACAGCACCCTCAGAATTCTTCGACCTTAACGGCATTCCGAGCCAATTCATAAGCATCCCGAGGCTGAGATTTTTTTACGCCGGCGGTGAACCATATCTTATCGGACTTGTAGCTCTCCATATTGATCCCGGTCACTTTGACCCACACTAGCACTTTTGTCTTCATTCCTTCGATCGCTGTAAGTTTTCCTCTCGACAAGGTCGCTTTGACCCGATTCGCGTACCTCACGACTGATGAATTCTTGAAGCAGACTTCGCAAGGAGAAGGCAAGTATACGATGAGCTTGCCCTTTGTCTCGTCGAACTCATAGCATATTATGTTCTGGGGGAAGAGACCTGGAGGTAGGTTGTAATCTCGGAGGAGATCTGTCAAGGCCTTCGACGGCTTCCCTGATGAGATGGACATTAATCAGATAATGCGTTAAAGGACGCAAACAACTCAAATGAACAAGAGGGATTGTTCGATCGTCTATGTGCACACATAGACAGATCAGTACCTTTTAGCTTGTTGATGAACCACTTGGCCTTCTCCTCCACCGTGCTCGACAAAGACTACAAATGCATATTTCCGAAAGCTGAATTAGAATAAGAAGTTGGCTGCATAGATATGAATTCGAACTCCAAAGAATGTTGTCGTGGGGCATCCATTTTTAGAAAGTTGCAGTTGAAATACTCAGTTTTCGTCATTGTTTTCAATCTCGGTATGTGCTATAACTAATAGAGAAGCATCAGCATATAACATTAACATCAGATTGCATTGTCACCATGATGCGATCAACATTATCATACCATATAAAGTTCAAAAGATTTAAGAGGAGGACCGATGAATTAACGGAATCTCGGGGTTGCTTGTTCAGCAAATGATCAGCACAATGCAGGAACATAAGAACATTTCCCCTGCTAATTGAGCTTAATTAGAAGTTAGGAGGCGAAGAGCCGTACGGATAAGTCATCAGTGATGTGGGAGATCTCTTGCTTGGCCTTTTGGGACATCCAAAAACTCCCAACTTTGGTCAAAGCCTTCTCCATTTCTCTCTGCAACTGCAAATCTCTCTGGCTCTCTCACTGAAGAAGATAATATGAAGATGGGGAATATTAATTGGAAGGCCAAAAGAGGGAATAAAAAAAGAAGAAAATAAAAAATGAAACCCAACTCAGAAAGTCTCCTTTTTTCTCCCTACAACACTGTCCCACAAAAATAGACAAAACCTTTTCTTGTTCCAATCTATAGTGCGTATTGTGGTCCTAAATTTCCCTTTTTTATAAAAAAAATCCAACATTTTTTCGACATTTTGATACATTTATCATGAGGTTGTACCTTCCCAATGAAATTTTTTTCTTTAATCGTATATCCCATAACGTGTTGTCACAACTAACTATCATGTACATTACCGATCATAGCAAATCTTATTGGTACACCACATCCAATATTATGTAAAAAAATTTCTTTGGACTTACTCTTTCTCCCTCTCTTGCTTTCGAGTGAGTTCCTCAATTAATCACTCCATTTTAGTTTAGATGTCACCAAAAAGCATCATTCTTGGCCATAATTTGTTGAATTATCACTTTCAAGAAACTTAAATGATTGAATCTAGAAAGTTAATATTAGAATATACATTTTGAGTTTCGAGTAATATTGAGAAATGTGTCTTCCCCCCAATAGTAGGTTAATTACCAATTCTAATAGCCTTCACAGATTATTGCTGAAATAATCCATTATTGAAGCAAGAAGACCAATCCAAACATCGCAAAATATAGAATTTGTCAATTATTTAACTAGTTAATTATCTATAACGCGAAAAACAGATTGATACAGCACATCACAAGCTCAGCAACCGCAAAACAATGACACAATCACATGGGTAGTTTTAGTCCCATGAAGTTTATTGGAGTTAGAATCGAACTCAAAATAATGCGACAACCTCTGATATTTTCGCTCCCTTCTTCCACGTCCGGAAAAAAGTGATCAGACAATCGAAATAAATGGTACGATACCTTAGGCATGCAAATTGTCTTGACCGACTTTCATCGGGGAGAATCTACAGACTGTTTTATTTTCTCTTCACATTTGCGAGTCTTTTTCATAATCGGAAAAATAAAATAAAGAAGGTTAGCCTGGGCATATGGTGTGCCACGGTTGGCCACTCAATCATGCAAGGCCCCTTGAGGGTCTTGCGGACCCGACATAGGCCCAATTAGTAAATTATGATCCTATCTAATAATAATGATTCTTCTGAAGGAAGGATAGACATCCATTCATGAAGCAACGTGGCATCTATACTCATAGGAAACAAAATTATCAAAAAAAGCAACGTAGCATCTATGTAGCTATAATGTACTGGTTCATTTAAATATTTTATCAGTTGTAAGTTTTCTCATCCGTTGGTAAATCGATATCGGATCTTATCGACTAACGGATTAACGGAACTTATTCAGCAAAAATCAGTGATCTCAGAACATAATCGAAAATGTAGGTAAATATACATAACCATACATATGTATGATTCATTTCGAGTAAATTCTGATCTAGATTTAATCTTTCCTAAGACTACGTAAGTAATATACGTACTTTCCTTTTTTCTTGGGGGTGGTGGTGGGGGTTGTTGTATATTGCATATATGAAAATTTTCCTATTTAATTAATAACGGACTTACAAAATAACCTAAATAATTATTCATTTTATAATAATAATAATAACAACAACAACAACAACAATAATAACAATAATATTTCCCCAGCAATTATCTCATTTGATTGATAACGGGTCAACGAAATAGTATTATCCCATTTGATACTGGACTTTTGATGATGATGATGATGATATAATAATAATAATTATTATTATAATAAGTTATAGAAATGTATTAAACGTGGCATTCTGAGAATCGTCGAATGAGATGCCTCCATTTGTAAATTTTGTACGAATGGCAAAGAACTGTGAATGCTCCAACAATTATATATTATATTTAGATTCGTTAATTTTTTCTATAAGTAAGTAAAATTTGAAGTAAAAAATTTACTAAATGTAAAATCCATATCCATATCTATATATAATTAAAATTTATTTGGGTCAACAATAAATGAGATTAGGTGCATAATAAATGCTTAAAATAAAATTTTTAAAATATGTGAATTTTTTTTAAAAAAGATAATAATAATAATTATTATTCAATAAATGCAATTAATATATCAAATCTCCTACTCACTATATAAAATTAAAAGAATATGGAAATTAAAATTAAAAACAAAGAGTAATAATTGAAAATATTTAATAAATGCACGTAAATCTCTTGCTAAATACAATTAAGAGAAAATTTTAGTTGTAATTTCTTAATTATGCATGAGTAATGAGTGCATATATATAATTAACTTAACGAGGCATTATAAAAATTGAGTCTATATTATAGAAATTGATATAAAAAATTTTAAATTCTTACAAAAATTAATGAGCATATGTAAATTTTATCATAAGAACTAAACATATATATGTGCAAACATATTAAAAGATAAAATTTAACGTGTTAAAGATAAGAGTCATGAATGATAGAAATGTACCCTTTAATAAATTCTAAAATTATAAGAAATATATAAAAAGTACGCATAAAAAATATAGTTAATATACATATATATATATATAAATATATATATATATATAATGTCTTATTATGTAGAACAATAACAATCCTTACCCACGAATGAAGATTATATAAATTGAAAAAAATGATATTATATTGTATAACAACAGTTATTATCAGAAGGAAGATTCCATAAATTTTAAAAAATAATATAAAGAATAAGTATACATATAACACAAACTAAAATTGTGAAAGAAATTAAATAAATTTACAAGACATAATATGAACGTTGATTATAAAATTATAATTGAACTATTCGAAAACATTCATATAACTCTATTGAAAATTCATGTTGAAAATTGATTGTTATGAACTTTTATTTTCAAAAAATATTACTAATAAGTAAACTAATATCTTAAACTGTGATAATTATTATTCGTACAAATATAAATATATGAACACAAACTCATGCAACGCACGGGATTGAATACTAGTATATAAGTAAAATTATATTCTATTGTAATAAATGCTCTCTCATTAATCGAAAAATTATTTTAAATAATATATTAAAAAATTAAGAGAATTGATTTAATCAAATCAAATCCAATTATGAAAACCCAATATCTTCTCGGCTTATTAGAAAAGGCTCAATTCAAAAATTAAGTGACAATTGAGTATACTAATAATTAATTATTTAATTAGATATTAACCTAATTTCTAATCCATACTTGTATTGCTTCTTGTCCAAAGAACTCACAATGTGGAATGGGCAGTTATATTTGGAGAGCACCAACCGTCCGCAGTTGTAGCAGAAGTCAGATAAACGTTCGTACTTGAACTGAATCCATAAGCTGCACCCAGAGCCCCTTTCGAGGAAGACCTGGGAAACACAAATGCTGAGAGCACTGGGAGGGAGAGACCTGAGACGGAGCATCAGCAGGCAGATGCATGAGAGCACCCATTGGCATGTTCTTTTGCAGAAGAATCAATATATATATATATATATATATATATATATGTATGTGTATATATATAACCCTTCTCTTCCTCATATTATATCATCCAATTCCAAATAGCTTAATTTGCTAAATTACCAAAGATACAGGACAAGCTCGGGAGTCTTGCATAAAAAGAATTTTACATACTCGGAAGAAAATTATGCCCCCTCAATGATTTAAGCCCGTGAGTCCTGAGCTCTCCTTCATAGAATTGTATTTTAGATAGGAGTTTTGAAGAATTCTTAAAATCTATTGAATCTCATCCTATTTTCGATTGAAGATGCCTTTTCGTTCTTTTTTTTTTTTTTGAACTTTCAGGTAAAGTATTTGAATGTTAAGGAAATGAATATGCATAACAGCACTCCAGAAATTCTGAAAATTTAAGAAATACAAATCTAATTTCTTGACTTGTAGTATTACATTCTTACTCATCATGGTGACATCTGATTTTCCTAGACCATTTAGTTGTGCCATATAATTTACATAAATTCTATAGCGGTCGCTTCAAGTGACCGACGAGGTGAGTAGTTCTACATGTACTCATAGCCAATAGTTTGTTAGGGGCTTAGACAAAAGTTCAAAAGCCTTATCGAATAATCACCGTCCCAATTACACCCCTTCCTTTGTCAGAAAATGAGTCTGTACTTTATGTATTCGCGTAAGACTTAGGCATTGTACCAATTTCCAAATTTAGGACGAGAAGACGCGTGGTAAAATAAAATGACGGCATTATCGTTTAAAACCAAATGATTTCGGGTTCCTTTTTTGCCAATGAGATTTCCATGTCTCTATATTTAGCTTTTCCTTTCCCTTTGTTCGGCACATAAACATATATATTATTATATAACCGTAAAACAAGAATTAACACTTCCAGATTATGAAGGCACCAAAATATTTGATCTCCAAGTAGTTCAAGCCAGTGGGCCTTTTCTATGGACAGGCGGGCCTGGGGGAATAACTTGTCCTTTGGGCCCAGTCCCCCACGTGTGCAAGTTCAGTTTTATGTTTTTTCACATCACATGCTATCCATGCATTCTCCTTATAAAAAGAGGTTGATCTTACAAATCATTTGCTAATGTCTTGTTGGCGGGTTGCTTGCAACGGCGGTGAGCTTCGGCGGCAATTCGTGAGAAACCTCCGCAAGGTACTAACGCTTAATTTGAAGTCTTTGATATAATTAAGTGAATCTACTATGCAATTGAAGTCTTATACACTATCACTCATCTAATAATGTCCATAAAATTGAGCTCTCACTCGACCTTCCTACATGCGGAAATGATGTTCAGGATACTCGGGTTCGAGATGATTCTGTGGACGTGCGTCTCCCTCCATGTATGGTTCTTCATAAACGTAGTTATATTTGATGTTGCTTTACTATGGGACGAGAACTCCTGCCCTTAGAGCTGCCGAACAATACTCAACTGATTGATGATGGACAACTTTAAGAAGTCCCTTTGTGATTTGGCTGGAAATGCTTCGATCGAAATGGTTTAGACGATGGAAATGGGTCTGTAAATTTCATGCTTTTACACAAGTTGTTAGTTGCTATATCGACTAAATATATAGTAGTGAATAAAATCGCATAGTCATAACAGTGTTGAATTTAGGGGACAAAATGATTGAAGTTCCTCCCTTAAATTATTGTTGATTTCCCATGGCTCGTGTATTTCTTTACGTTTCAGTCATCTTTAGACGTTAACTGAATCACTTGAATTTTGAGTAAATTGCTTGGAAGAAGAAGTCAGTCGAATTAGCTGAGCATTTTATTTGAACAAATTTTACCTCAGTGAAAGGATGATTTTGGAAACAGAGACGGTCAATATTCCTTTTGTGAAAGGCATTATACTTATAGTGTCAAACAAGCAGAAATAATAGGGTCAACTCAATGGAATGTATAAATTACATAAATCTTTGCCACTGATCCTCAATATTATTATTTGAATCGCACTCCGATAGTTATATGTGAAGATATTTGATGGAAAAGCATGATCGAATTCTCACACGTGGCTCATGAAGCGCGACATATGTTTCCTATGCAAATGAACATCTCCAATCTGTTAGGACTTGAAGGGTTCTCACATGGCTTGTGAATTTACACCTTCATATAGTAGACTATCTGCGTTGAGCGATTGTTATTAATATTCTTCGCGAAGAGCATTTTTTTTTTTCGCTGGATAAGTAGAGCATGTGTTTGTGTTTGAGTTTGTGTCCCTTTCTTTTGGATAAGAGTGGGTCATATAGTCCACAATAAACTCCATAGTTCCAATTTACTTGGAGAATAGAATGAATTGAAATGAAATGGAACGAAACGAAATGTTTTTTTTATGAAATGAAATGTAATCGTATTGAGAAAAATCTTATGGTTTTTTTCTTGTCAAACATGACAATATAAAAAATATATTATTATAATATCGTGTACTTATTTTACCAAAATATTATACTACATATATTCTTAAGCATATGAAATTAATGGAGATATATGACCAAAAGCATTAGAAATCAGAGGTTGGACATTACTTGTCTTTTATGCACATTTCATCGAATTTATTAAAAAATTGTATGAAAAGGATTTGGCGCCGTGACATATGTTTTCGTCTAGTAATAATAAGATTTTAAGTTTGATACTCAATGTGAGACTAATCGTGCGCCTTTATCTAGCCAAGCCACCTGCACTTTGCGCGGAAAATTTATTTATGATATATTTTAGTTTATCATTTAATTTGATTAAATTTTAGTAAGTTTATGATTTATTTCCTAATAACTTTCAAATATTAATGTAACAAATTTATGAAATATAACGTAGTGAACTAACTTCATTAAACGCTTAAATATCTAAATTTATATGTTTTCTAAATAAATTAATATAATCTAATTAATAATTTTATTTTAATTAAACTAAGGTAAATAATTAGAATTGCAGTTTCTAAAAAAACCTTTAAATTTTTAAACTCAAAATTCTAAAAGTCACATTCATTCCTAAATCTCACATCTTCAAAATAATAATAATTCGATCATAAAATTTAAAATTTTGAACTTAAATAATTTTAATTAAAATTATTTACTTTTTAATAAAGAGACAATGTAATTTCAAAATGTATTTAGTTTTTATGAGAAAACTAAAAAAATTTACATTTTCGAGTAAATAATTAGTTGTGAAAACTTCATTTTGAGTTTTAATTTAAATTTGTAAATTATTTCACTTTAATATAATAAGTTAAAATTAAATATACTTGTATACAGGATAGTAAAGTATATAACTTTAAATAATTTCAAAATTCACAATTTTGAATTATTAGTTTCTTTCTAATTACTATATAAAAATTTATGTTTATTTTGATTTTATCTTGAATTTATAATTATTTCAGCCTAATATACTAATATTAAATTTGATATATTTTTACCATAAGATAATACTGAAGTATATAATTTTATATTATTTCAAACTCATGATTATGAATAGTTAATTTCTTTTTAATTATAATATGAAATATTCATGTTTATTTTGAGTTTTGACTTATATAAATCATTATACTCTAAAATTCTAAGTTCAAATTTGAAATATTTTTACATAAGTAAGAGTAAAATATATTATGTTAAATTATTTAGAAATCACAGTTTTTGAATAATTACTTTCTTATTAATTACAATATTGAATATTTTTTCTTAGTTTGAATTTTAAATTAAATTTATTAATAATTTTATTCTAATATGCTAAATTAAAATGTGATATATCTTTTATGTGCCTCAAAATAGTAAAGTATATGACTTCAGACTATTTCAAAATTCACAATTTTCAAATAATTAGTTTCTTTTCAGTTACAACAGTGAGTATTTTATTTTATTTTAGATTTTAACTTAACCTTCTAATTATTTTAGTCTAATATACTAAGTTAAAATTTGATTTTTTTAGATATAAGATAGTAAAGTATATAACATTAAATTATTTCGAAATCACAATTTTTGAATAATTAGTTTCTTTTTAAATATAATATTAAATATTTTTTTTTCTGTATTTTAAGTTTAAACTTAATTTTTTGTAAATTTAATGTACTAAATTAAATTTAAGATAGTATAGTATATGATTATAAATTATTTCAAAATTCATAATTTTTTAATAATTGGTTTTTTTAATTATAATATTGAATATTTATGACATTAAATGTGCATAGGTGACAACCTCTCGTGATTTCCGCGGACTTTATACATTATATATAGATTATGATTTCTATTTTTTTATATTAGATTCATGAGCCTATCTTTATATATTATATATAGATTAAGAAAAAAACGTTATTATGGCTTAAAAAGAAAAATAAAAAAATGCAATTACGAGAGAGTGCTTTTTTTTCGCTTTTCTTAAGTGACGTCAAATGAGGAAATAGACTGAAAGAATAAAATATTCATTTCTCATGATTCCATTGCGTTCCCATTACGTAGCTCATAAGGACCGAGTTGGACAATCAGACCAAGGCTTTAACTAATGAACGGGTTAATTTCACTGGACGTAGGCCCAAAGTCAAAGTCCTTGATGTCCTTGTCATAATAGGTGAATGTCCGTGTCATAATAGGTTAATTCTTGTTTTTTTTTTGCCACTAAGTGCAAATTCGAATTCAAAAGTTCTGCGCAATATTTGTCTCATTATTATCAGGTATGTGTCCCATATCTGTGTTGTTTATTGTTTATTGTTTATTGTCTATCCCAATCCCGGCTACATATATGTCATATCTTTTTGCAATAATCACTTGGGCCACATTTTTTGACGTTAGGATAGAATAGGAAATAAGAGGAAATTGAAAGGATGTGATTTTGACCCTAAGAATAATTTTAACCTTAATCTTGTGTTTGGAACAAACTAGGATTGGATATAGTCTCAGAATGATCAATATATCTCTATTTTTCCCTTTTTTTCCTTTTTTTTATATATATATATATTTCAAAAATTGGAAAAAAGAAAAGAAATAGAAAAAAATGTTGAATATCCCTCCAATTTGGAAGAAATTGATCTCAAATTGTGTTGATCTTTTATCGGATTTAATAGGCCCAATGATCAATCTTTGTGAGGGTTAATTTCGGTAAAATAGCTAAGCAAAGAGCGGCGGAATAGAGGGATTCAAATCAGAACAATAGAAGCGGAAGAATACAGAGAACAGAGCAATTTATCCTGTGCGACCAGAGCTAGATCAACCCTCGATCAGGACATCAAACGAACTCCGGTCCGGACGAAACTTTGGCAGCGACTCACCACACGTGGGGCTAAGTTCTGAGCGTTAGAATTTCTATTCGAGCTCTGTAGATATTATTTCAGTTGATTTTGTAATTCATCCATTGTGAGTGACGAATTTCGGTATTTGGATGATTCAAGATGGCGTGCCTCTCGAGTTTGGTGATTCAAGGATTTACCGTTGATTAAAAACATTGTGTAATTTTCATCATAATCGTTGATTCAAAGTCGGTCCCATTATTTTTCCCCACATCGAAATTTTTCTCATAAAATTCTTTGTTTTTATTTATTTATTGCTTGTTGGTTAATTTAATTGATTTCTATCTCGATTACACTAGTAGAGGAGGAAAATTATTTGCTGCATTGTTGCTAATACATCATTCCCAACCAAAAAAAAAAAGGATGCCGCACGTTCCTTTTTTTTTTTTTTAAGTAGTTTACCTGTAAAACGAGAATTAACACTTCCAGATTAAAGAGCCACTGAAATATTTGATAATTGGGTAATTCAAGCCCGCGGGCCTTTTCTATGGACAGGCGGGCCTGGGGGAATAACTTGTCCTTTTGTGCTCCAGTCCAGTCTTCTGCTTTCACATGCTGACCTTCAATCAGATCTTGCCCTGCTCCATTGGTCCATGCAGTTTTATGTTGTAGTCCATACATTCTCCTTATAGAAGAGGTTGATCTTACAAATCATTTGCTAATGTCTTGTTGGCTGGTTGCTTGCAGCCGCGGTGAGCTTCGGCGGCAATTTGTGAGAAACCTTCGCAAGGTACTAGTGGTCGCCAATTTGTTCATGTTACTAGCAACACATATCTGGCTCTCCTTCATGAGTCATGCTCCATTTGAAGTCTCTGGTACAATTAAGTGGATCTACTATGCAATTGAAGTCTTATACACTATCACTCATCTAATAGTGTCCATGAGATTGAGCTCTCACTCGACCTTCCTACGTGCGGAAATGATGTTCGGGATGCTCGGGTTCGAGATGATCCTATGGATGTGCGTTTCCCTCCATGCGTGGTTCTTCATAAATGTTGTAATATTTGATGTTGCTTTACTATGTACGCTGGGACGAGAACTCCTTCCCCTTCGGCTGACCAATACTCAACCAATTGATGATGGACCACTTTCAGGAGTCCTTGATTTGACGGGAAATGCTTCGATCGAAATGGTTTAGACGGTTGGAATAAATGGTTTAGGAAACTTCATGTACCGCACATGTTGTTAGTTGCTGTATCGGCCTAGTAAAATTAAGTTGGAAGAAAGCAATAATTGAATAGGAGACATTTTCTTTATCTTTTTCTTTCTAGTGTAAGGGCATGTTTTCTGAGGTTGTAGTCCAGTGTAATTCCTTCACGGTCGGTCAAGCAAATAATTTATATTGGCCTAGCCACATTCATGAGATGGACTGAATAAACCCGAGATTTCAAAGAGATGGAAGAGTAGATTCTTTAGTTTTAACTTTAATAACTAATAAAATTTGTGTAAGGGCAGAGTTTAAAAAAGCCGCTAAATAATGAAATGGCCAGAAAGAGGGGATAATTAATATGGTTGATTAATTAATTAACATGGGTTGCTTTATCGAATGAAGTCTTCGTCAAGGAGCATATAATTTTCCACAAAAAACGCGGTTGCTAGGAGAATAATCTACAGGACACAGCAAACAAACTTAAATATACAATTTCTCGCCCTAGCGATGAGAGAACCATTCGATGCATATTAATCCCGGTCACTTTGACCCACACTAGCACTTTTGTCTTCATTCCTTCGATCGCTGTAAGTTTTCCTCTCGACAAGATCGCTTTGACCCGATTCGCGTACCTCACGACTGATGAATTCTCGAAGCGGACTTCGCAAGAAGAAGGCAAGTATACGATGGGCTTGCCCTTTGTCCCTTCGAACTCATAGCATGTTATGCTCTGGGGGAAGAGGCCTGGAGGTAGGTGGTGATCTCGGAGGAGATCTGTCAAGGCCTGCGACGGCTTCCCTGATGAGATGGACATTAATCATAACGCGTTAAAGCACGCAAACAACTCAAATGAACAAGAGAGATTGTTCGATCATATATGTGCGCACATAGACAGATCAGTACCTTTTAGCTTGTTGATTAACCACTTGGCCTTCTCCTCCACCGTGCTCGACAAACACTACAAATGCATATTTCCAAAAGCAGAATTAGAATATGAAGTTGGCCGCATAGATATGAACTTGAACTCCAAAGAATGCTGTTGTGGGGCATCCATTTTCAGAAAATTGCAGTTGAAATTCTCGGTTTTCGTCATTGTTTTCAATCTCTGTATGTGCTATAACTAATAGAGAAGCATCAGCATATAACATTAACATCGGAATGGCATGCTTGCATTGTCACCATGATGAGATCAACATTATCACACCACATAAGGTTCAAAAGATTTAAGAAGAGGACCGATGAATCAACGGAATCTCGGGATTGCTTGTTCAGCAAAATGATCAGCACAATGCACGAACTTAAGAACATTTGCCCAGCTAATCGAGCTTAATTAGAAGTTAGGAGGGGAAGAGCCGTACGGATAAGTCATCAGTGATGTGGGAGATCTCTTGCTTGGCCTTTGGGACATCCAAAAGCTCCCAACTTTTGTCAAAGCCTTCTCCATTTCTCTCTGCAACTGCAAATCTCTCTGGCTCTCTCACTGAAGAAGATAATATGAAGATGGGGAATATTAATTGGAAGGCCAAAAGAGGGAATAAAAACAGACGAAAATCAAAAATGAAAACCAACTCAGAAAATCTCTTTTTTTCTCCCAACAACACGTGCCACAAAAATAGACAAAACCTTTGCTTGTTCCAATCTATAGTGCGTATTGTGGTCCTAAATTTCCTTTTTTAAAAAAAAAAAATTCAACATTTTTTCGACATTTTGGTACATTTATCATGAGGTTGTACCTTCCCAATGAGATTTTTTTTTAATCGTATAGCCCACAACGTGTTGTCACAACTAACTATCATGTACATTACCGATCATAGCAAATCTTATTGGTTCATTCATACCACATCCAATATTATGTAAAAAAATTCTTAGGACTTACTCTTTCTCCCTCTCTTGCTTTCGAGTGAGTGCCTCAATTAATCACTCCATTTTAGTTTAGATGTCACCAAAAAGCATCATTCTTGGCCATAATTTGTTGAAATATCACTTTCAAGAAAATTAAATGATTGAATCTAGAAAGTTAATATCAGAATATACTTTTTTAGTTTAGTTGTTTCATTTTCTTTCAAAATCAAACAAACTAGCCAATGGACCCGCGCTGTGCAAGTTTATTATATATGAAAATTTTCCCATTTGATTGATAATGGGCTTACAAAATAACCTAAAGAATTATTCATTTTATAATCATTATAATAATAATAATAACAACAACAACAATAATAACAATAATATTTCCCCAGCAATTATCTCATTTGATTGATAACGGGCCAACAAAATAGTATTATCCCATTTGATAGTGGATTGTTGAAGAAGAAGAAGAAAAAGTTGTAGTAATTATTATTTAATAATAATAATAACGTTAATCCAAGAAATTATCCATTTTATCATAATAATAATAATAATAATTATTATTATTATTATTATTATTATTATTATTATTATTATTTTCCCAGTAATTATCCCATTTGATTGATAATTGACTTACGAAATAGTAATAATAATAAGTTATAGAAATGTATTAAATGTCGCATTCTAAGAATCGTCGAATGAGATGCCTCCATTTGCAGATTTTGTACAAATGACAAAGAATTATGAATGCTCCAACAATTATATATTATATATAGATTCGTTAATTTTTTTTATAAGTAAGTAAGATTTGAAGTAAAAAATTTACTAAATGTAAAATCCATATCTATATATAATGGGTAAATTGCACTGATGGTCCAAAATATTTTACAAATATTTCATTATGGTCCAAAAAGTTTTTTTCGCTATATGAGGGTATAAAATATTTCAAAGTTGTTTCATGATGGTACAAACCATCAATTGGCCATGACGCCGTTAACATTTTGCTGACGTGGCGCTTCCTATGTGTCACTTTTGTTACGTGGAACCAATCATAGTGCGCCACGTCATTTAAGAGAAAATAACATTTTAAAAAGTCCAAAAAAATACAAAAAATAATTAAAAAAATACAAAAAAAGAGTAAAAAATTTCAAAAAATTTTCAAAAATATTTTAAAATTTTAAAAATTTTGAAAATTATTTTATAAAAATATAAAATTTTTTAATTTTTTTGAAAAATGTAAAAAATAATAAAAAATACAAAAAAACAAAAAAATAGTAAAAATTTAGAAAAATAAAAAATTATTTTAAAATTTTTTATTTTTAAAAAAAAATTTATAAAAAATTAATATTTAATATTAAAATTACTTTAAATTTTAAATTTAAATTTTAAATTAAAAGTTTAAAATTATTTTTAAAATTTTAAAATTTTTCGACCATGTTAGCAAGGAGGTGACACGTAGTGGCCACGTCAGCGTCGGCTTGACGGCGTCAAGCTCGAGTTGACGGTTTGTACCATCATGAAACAACTTTGAAACATTTTGTACCATCATGTATCGAAAAAAACTTTTTGCACCATAATGAAACATTTGTAAAACATTTTGGACCACTTGTGCAATTTACTCATATATAATTAAAATTTACTTGGGTGCACAATAAATGAGATTAGGTGAATAATAAATGCTTAAAAGAAAATATTAAAAATATGTGAAAAAAGATAATAATAATAATAATAATAATAATAATAATAATAATAATAATAATATTTTAATAAATGCAATTAATATATCAAATCTCCCACTCACTATAAAAAATTAAAAGAAAATTAAAAGAATATGGAAAGTAAAATTAAAAACAAAGAATAATAATTGAAAATATTTAATAAATGCACGTAAATCTCTTGCTATATACAATTAAATAAGAGAAAATTTTAGTTGTAATTTTTTAATTATGCATGAGTAATGAGTGTATATAAACAATTAACTTAACATGGCATTATAAAAATTGAGTCTATCTTATAGAAATTGATATAAAATTTTTTATATTCTTATGACAATTAATGAGCATATGTAAATTATATCACAAGAACTAAACATATACATCTACGGACATATTAAAAAATAAAATTTAACGTGTTAAAAGTAAGGGTCATGAATCATAGAAATGTACCATTTAATAAATTCTAAAATTATTAGAAATATATAAAAAGTATGCAGAAAAAATATAGTTAATATACATATATGAAAAATATATATATATATATATATAATGTCTTATTATGTAGAACAACCACAATCCTCACCCACGAAAGAAGATTATACAAATTGAAAAAGATGATATTATATTGTATAACAACAGTCATTATCAGAAGGAAGATTTCATAAATTTGAAAAATAATATAAATAATAATTATACATATAATACAAACTAAGATTGTGAAAGAAATTAAATAAATTTACAAGATATAATGAGAACGTTGATTATAAAATTATAATTGAACTATTCAAAAGCATTCATACAACTCTATAAAAAATTAATGTTGAAAATTGATTGTTAGGAACTTTTATTTTCAATAAATATTACTAATAAGTAAACTAATATCTGAAAGACTTAAACTGTAATAATTATTATACGTACAAATATAAATATATAAACACAAACCCATGCAATGCACAGGATTAAATACTAGTACATATGTAAAATTGTATTCTATTGTAATAAATGCTCTCTCATTAAAAGAAAAATTATTTTAAATAATATACTAAAAAATTAAGAGAATTGATTTAATCAAATCAAGCCCAATTATGAAAACTCAATATTTTTTCGGCTTATTAGAAAAGGCCTAATTCAAAAATTAAGTGACAATTAAGTATACTAATAATTAATTATGGAATTAGATATTAACCTAATTTCTATTATTAAAAGGATGAAATTAATGTAATATATGAAATTATGGTAATGTAAGAAATCAAAAAATAAATATTTTCATCAAATTTTGTAATTAAAAAATACATAACTAGTTTTATGTGAATATCTATAATAATATGTATAATAAATATATAATGCATTGAGACCAAAGTTGAAAAATATTTCTAGAACCATTGCAAATTAGTATAATTTTCTTAATTGATTATAGAATGAAACTTCAAATTAAGTTTCGACATATTTTGTGTCAAATAGCAAATATATGTTTCAAAATCAAAATAATTGTTATAAGAAAGTATATATGTGTTAAAAATGAACATATATATAAAACATCAAATGATATAAACACTACCAAAAAAAATTGATGATATATAAAATTTCTAAAATTATCATGATCCTATAAAAGAACGAATTTATAACATAATGCTATTAACGGATAAAAAATAAAAATAAATATAAAGATAAGGATGTTATAAATAATGTTTTAAAAATAAAAACTTATATTCTATTTACAAAAATTAATATATGTGTTAAATTTATAATAACGGTTAATTTAAAAATGTGATATATATTAATTGAATAGAAATTATTATTATTATAATAAGTTTTATTAAAAATTATTGAAAATTATTGTTTATATGAAAATTAAAATTTGAAAATTATTATTATTTTGTATAAAATAATTCATGTTTAAAAATATAAATAGTTACAATAAAAATGATATAGCGATATATGAATATGAACCCATATAAAGCATGCTCTGGACAAAAAAAAACTAGTATATATTAAAATTGACTCCACTTTGCAATAAATAGGGTCATAGTTATTAGGGTTAATTATCAATTTATAATTATATAACAATGAAATATTGGATATTATTATATAACTTATATTGAAAAACAATTAATTGATCATATATATGAGTAAATTATAAACTACTGGCATATGAAAGAAATTGAAATATATAAAATTGAGATTAAAAATATATAGACCAAATTTATAAGGGAAATTAAAAAAAATACTGAATAACTTAGTTAGTCTAATTTCATCTAAAGCTACTATTCAAAAATTATTACGTGAAATTTTAAACTATTTTTTGATATTTTTATGATTCTCAAAAAGCAAATTATTTTTTAAAAATACATATAATTATTATATAAATGAAATAGATATATGAAAAGATGAAACTGCATATAATGCAAAGATAGAATCCTAAAAATATAATTAGTTTTTCATATAAAAATTTTCCAAAAAATAATAACAAATCACAAACTCTACGAACTTATGGTCATATAACTAAAAATGACTCCTATATTAATAAATGATCTCTCATTAGTGAACAAAAGTTTAAAAAGTTTGGGAGAGTTGATTTAATCATGTGAATTTTATTTATTTAATTGTATATTAAACTAATTTTTATTATAAGATTAAAATTGTTATTATTATTCATGAACTTATGATAATATAAAAATTAAACAAGGATGTCACAAATTTTCATATTTAAAAAATGGATAATGAAGTAAATATATATGAACTTATCATAAGAATGTCATCATTTATAACAAAACTCTATAATATATTTACTATTAAATAAATTTATAATATCATGCATCTTAACTAGGACTATTTGATGCAAAATATATATTGAACCATGTAAAATTAGTATAATTTTATTATTTAATTATTAGAGAAAATTTGAAATTAATTTTTAAAAATCTTTTATTGTGTTAAGAAACCAATATATAATCCAAAATTTGGAATAATTGTTACAAAATATATATAAATGTTTTAAGCTTATAAATAAAAATATAATTTTCAAAAGGTTATGGTCTTATAAATGAAAATTATATTATGCTTTGAGCTTAAACTCATAAATAACATATTAAAAATAAGGATCCCATAAATATTATTTACAAAATGAAGTTTTATTCTAATTATTAATTGTCAATCTATAATGATAATTAACAAAAATATGATGATACATATCATTTGAAATAAATAGTATCACAATATTAATATAATAATTAACTTGCTATATGGGAAAAAATAATTAACTTATTCTAGTTTTTAACAAAAAAAATGTTAAGACAAATATTTGAAATTATAATTAATAATTGAAATTTTTTATTATTTTTAATATGAAATCTTGTGTTTCAAAACGTAAATAATTACAATAAGATATGGTAGAAGAATACATGAAACGTATTGGATAAAAAACTAGTCAAATAGTATTATTGAGTGACCCTACTTAGCATTGATTATTTTCCATCTCTTTTGCGCCTCAGTTATCAAATCCATTTTCCCATCTTCTATTCGTACCTCAGCATGATGATCTGGGCGTGATAGGATAAAGCCGTTTTGATCGGGACAAAAGCGTGAGTTTAATGAACGCCAGAGAAGGGCAGATGAGATCACAAATTAAAGTATTAGGGCCAACTCGAGCTCAACCGGAGAGAGCTCGTGATCTACTTGTACATGATTAAGCTGAGCAGTATAATAGAGCTCAATAGGGGAGGGCCGGGATGATGTCTTGCAAAGGAATTCGATCCAAAAAGCAAACCTAATTAACAAGACATTTATATCTCTTGATAGAAGAAAATTGGTAAGACGTACTAATTTAAGCCACATAAAATTAATTAACCATAACTAAAAAGAGATGCAGAAAACACATGATTTGTATTTTGATTTAGGTCGAATTTATCCTAACCTTTGATGGGCAAACTTATCTGCGTTCTCTAGCTGACCTAATAAACACGTCTTTGTCTCTGATCAAAACGAATTTGGCTGATTATCTAACAACCAACACACATTGAATTGCAAATAGAAGAAGGGAATAAGATTTTTGGATAGTCCATGTGCAAAACAGATGATGCAGAAATTAACATTAATTAGGTTAAGTCTTCACATATAATACTCCAATTTTGGCTCCAAATCTCACTTAAATTTGAAATAATATATGAACTGATTTGATTTGAAAAAATAAATAAATCACGTGATTTTCTATGTGATTTACTTTTTTTAAGTAAAATAAAGATTTTTTTATGGAAGTAAAATAAAGATTAGAATTCTTCTGCTGAATGAATTAAAGAAGAGGATTCGAGTTAAAAGATTAAAAAGAAAAAAGAGAGAGAGGGAGAGAGAGAGAGAGAGGAAATCGTGAGTTGTTCGGGAATTGATCACAAACGACGCTGCCTAGTACAGTAGTAGACTAGTAGTGGACCCCTAAAGACAAACTGGCCCATACATATATATATATATATATATATATATGCTGCAAAGATCCAATCAAAATCAAGGCGAATCTCTAAACCGTATTTACAATTGGCTACTAGCCAAAAATTAACTTGATGTCCCTTAATTTGCATCGATGATACGGTTTATATGTCGATTCAACTCGTGCCCTCGGCTTAAGATGCTCGACTGATTGGCTGTCTATATATTTTCATCACTTGTCAAGGATAGCATAAGAGCTATATCTGGTACAGTTGATGATGAAGCAAAAGCCGACATGACAAACATAAGCACATGAAATATGTGTCATTCATGCGGAGTTTAAATTTTCTTAAGCAGCCGTATATGTGCGTCTTGTTGCTTTCAATTACAAGTTGACAATTATCCTCTTGATTTACACACGCGCACACACACATAGCACAAAAAAAAACATGCATGCTAGCTATGTACACACACACACACACATATATATATATATGCTTGTGCCTCTCCTACAACGACATAGGCCAAATCAAAGCATGGTGGCCACTTGAATTGTCACGAAATTGTCCGCCTTGAAGTAGCAATCCTCAGCAGTAACGTATATATACGTTTCTTCATTTGATTTTATTCATGTAATTACCCATTAAGTTTATTTCCGTATGCACGTACATCAATCCCTTCATCAATGTCTCCAACAATAAAATGTGTTTTATTCATTGTACACATCTTGTGAGTGGAGAAACTTAATCCTATGAGAGTTTTACCTCTTAATAGATTGATTCACTGAATCCTAAATTAGTAGAGATCTATTGGACTTTCGGATATCAGATGGTGTACACAAAAAAAAAATGTCAAGCCTAATGGATTTCGCAGTAATTTCGGAGTAATTAACGATTATCCGAAGCCGTTGGCTTGGTGCCATGGATGTCGGCATGTCTGGATTCTGGAGAATGCGGAACTTGATGGTCGACTGTCCGTGCGTATGTGATTATTTCGATCGAAATGGGGAGCGTAGGTAACTTAGGCTGCAATAAGTTCATCATTGAAAGGTGCTGATTGGTATGCAGGGGAATATATAAAAGTTATGTAGTGATCTTCCATTAATAAATAAAGTATAATTGTGGGTGAAACCATGATCCAATTACATTTTGATTTTGTCGTGTGAGATTGCGAAAGGATCCAAACCCAACAACAAATGAAGGATTCCATAAAGAGCAAAAGTTCGTAGGGGAGACCTCATAGCCAATGGTAGGGTTTTTCTAGGCCAGCATTTTATGTCTATTTTAAGAATAAAGACTACATATGCATGTGATGGTGTTAGGCTGTTAGCTTAGTGATATCAAGTCAGGCAATAGGAGCACATTTTATTCCTTTTTATCAGACCTCCACGTGCTTTCTTGTATTGAACTAGCACTCGAGTGCTTCTCCCACTAAAACCATTCTCAATCGGATGTAAAAATGTACGTCGCAGCGACATAATCATCACTACATTGTCATCAAGAGATTTTCGGTTTGATTCTGTATGTTATTTGTCCATGTCCATTGTGAACATGTATTTTGGATCGATATTATGTCACTGATATTGTTACAGTAACTGAATCGTGCGAAACCCGCCGTACGTGCTTAATTAATTAATTAGGCTATGGCTTGTCTTTAAATATGGATTGTACATGAGGGGGTGTGGAAGGAACATTGAGCTGAGAGAGAGAGACGATGGAGAGCTCTTGTGAGGAATCAAAAACACCCAATTGGGATGTGTCCCTCTTGGAGATCAGAGATAGGCTTTCTGAGTTTGCAGAGGTCAGAGGATGGACTCAATATCACAGCCCAAGAAATCTCCTCCTAGCCTTAGTAAGTCTATACACATAACTCTGTCATGGCTCTCTTCTTCGATGTTTTCATTAATTTGTTCGCAATTAGGCACGTACTGGAGATGTAGATGTACACATATGTTTCGAAGTAACGTGGATATGTACATAGAGCTCATCCCGAATCAATTGTTTTCGGGCAGGTGGGAGAAGTGGGAGAGCTGTCGGAGATATTCCAGTGGAAAGGGGAAGTGGCCAAGGGGTTGCCCAACTGGAGCACAGCCGATAAGGAGCACTTGGAGGAAGAGCTCTCCGATGTTCTTCTCTATCTCGTCCGTCTGGCTGATGTCTGCGGCCTCGATCTCGGCCAAGCCGCTCTCACCAAGATCACCAAGAACGCTAGGAAATACCCGGTTGCTCGATCTTAATTAAAAATATAATATATACGTACGTAATAACAAGAATAAAAAATATAACATTGATGACTGTCACCATCATCATCTTCTGATTATGGAACGAAAAGATCGATTAGGGCTAATTGCTAGTGTCCTTAATGACCAAAAACGTATTCCGATCGACATTAGATATATATTGCTTTTTCTTATTTCTTTTTCTCGCCATCCTTCTTATTATTAGCTAGCTCAGCAGTCATCCGTACTTGTAACTAGATTTTGAGACGGGAACAGACCGTGTTATCGATGTATGAGTCTCTGTGTGTTATATCTATTTCAGTTTCACAGAATTTCGTCATTGGTTTGTGAGTTATATCAATTGATAACCTCGTTTGAAAATTGGAAAACTGCCAATTTGAGGAAATAAAGGAGTTAGGAATCAATATTATCCTTTTCTTTTTTCTTTTTCTTTTTTTAATGAAGGACATCGAAACAGAAATCCAAAATAAGTCTTACAATGCAAAGGCGGGGTCTGAAAATCCCCAACAATATCACTTGAGCTCTAAGCCGATTAGATTGGATCAAAGTGCATTTTTTTGGACCGAGGGATTAGTGTATGTATATTCAGTCACTTGATCAAAAGCATGTAGATGGATTAAGTGGGAATGCACCCATAGGATGGAAGAAAAAACTTAAAAGTATTATTTTCACTTTACCATATGGGCAGCAACATCTATTGTGGCATAACCTTGACGTGATGCATTTTCGATATACCAAGGGGTTTGGCCTATGATTGTGGACAATTATTCAAAGAGGCCAACGTAACCAAATTCAAATCCTCTCATATCCAATCGTTAGGATATTTATCCATGTGAATCTCCCAGGTCAAGTATAAACGATTTGCTATTCGACTTGGCTGACCATATGTTCGATTAATCAAGGTATGCACAAGCTGATTCAGAGGGAGGGAGAAGTAGTTTGCTGCTGAGACTCATTTGTTTAATTTCAAACAACACGCAAGACTAGCTAGAACTTAATAATTACAAGAAAATACATGCATGTGTATAACACGAAACTGAGTGGGACAACTAGTCGTATCGCTACACCACCGAAAGTTTGTATGAAACAACATCTGATCGACCATAAAAAATAAAAATAAAAACCACGAAGTCCTTCAAAACCCTAGACATGATGATTTCTATTGCAGGATGAACGTAATAAGTTGAGCTGCTGTAGATTGGTCGTACGTATGCATAGGTCATTCCCTCTTTCCCTCATTTGTCTTGGACGATGGATTAGTAGCTGCCTGTTGTCTGTATAGTGCTGCCATCTTTCTGTAGAGCTCTATGTCGTTCATATTCTGATATTTTTATAAACAGATATCGAACATTAGCGAGCATACTATATATGTATATACATAACATATACGGGTCAGTGTACCCAATAAATAAAAGGGTAAGATATATAATGGACACGTACTTGTGCAATCAAGGCACAATAAGGATCCGGAAAATGAAGCGAACCACTGTTTCCGGTAGCAGCAGGGGCTTGAGCCGATGTCATTGGGTGGGTGGTTGGCACCACGAACTGTGCCGAAGTAGGGTGGAGGAGTGGAGATAGACCTGGAGGCTGAGCTGGACCTCGTGCCATTGAACTCATGTCGAGCACTCCCATACCAGCTCCAATTCCGGCCATTCCCATACCGAGTCCAAGCCCGACCCCACCAGAGATCCGAGAGAAGAGAGACATCTGCAGCTGCTGCTGAGGGGTCACCCCAATGGGCATCATCATCATTTGGGGCAAGCTGTTGATGTTCCTCGTGGCGCTCATCATCTGAACCTGCGCTTGCAACTGTTTTAAGTACTCGATGACCTCGTCCAGCATTGACGCTTTATCTGTCTGCATTTTTTATGGGTAAAAACACGGGATGTTCTCAGTCATGTCCTCAAATCGAGTCAAATTTGAAAAAAAATTAAAAATTAAAAAGAGAAAGTATCCTAACCGAAAAGGAAAATAACTTTCTTCCATTGCATCATACCTTACGCGAATTAGGGACCAACCTCTGGAGAGTTTTCATCTTCTGGTTTATTCTATCTCTACGTCTCTATACACACGAGAAAATCATATATCAAATAGTATCAACATTGATATCAGTAAATATTACATTTGTGAACTGGCATATTGGGATCATATGAAATATAAAGTGTACTACCCGCTCCGACTGATTGTGAATAGCAGCTGCTCTAGTTTGCCTGCTCGAGAGGGATCGACCGGTCTCAGTTTTGGTCTCTTGATCTTCTTCCTGATTTTCCCATAAACCATAATGTACTTGTTGCATAAAGCTTGTTATAGATAACATATAATTTGCTCTATATGTAGATGTTTACAGTTAACAAATCATGCCTTGCAATCTATACACATGTACTCATATATATAACGCATTAATCAAATATTTATTGATCTAGAGTTAAATCGTGCGGGCACGGTATATCTATGTCGGCTTAAAACCTTTTACAAACATGGTAAGGTACATTAGAATTACATATCTTCCAATCTCGTGGTCCTATGCAAATGTATTGAATGTCTTCTGTCAACTGCTATGATTATGTAAACCGCTCGTAGGCCATACCCGATATTATTTTCTGGAATCAATATAAGTGCTAGCTCCTGATGATAATACAAGGTCGTGATAGGTGGGCATATAATGTGGCCAATTAAACTGTAGAAGTCGGTTTTGGAGAATTTTGAAGACACTGAGCTATACAAATATATACGTTCACTCACAGATCCACCAGGGGAAGCAGCAGAATCGTCATCTGTTGTCTGGTTGGTTTTGAAGCTTCGGGAAGAATCGAAGGATGGCCAAGTCATCATAGTAGTGTCGCGATCTTCCCTGCCGAATGTGGCGCTTGCACTTGCACACATGCTCCGGTGATCCGTAATCTTAACCTTCCTTTCTTCTTGGTCATTATTCCTATAACCAGAACTTGTGCTAAACAAGTTATTACTGGTTGTCCTGCACTGCTCCGATTCCGATCGCACCCGTTTCTTCAGCACAGGAGCAGTAATGTTCTCTGACCTAGTACGACCAGAGTTGGTTTTCACTAGTTTATCCGGTTTTTTGTCGACTGAGCAAGACCCCTTGTTTACACATGTAGGATTCACATCGTTGGTAGCAACATTACTGACATGGTATTGGTTGTGATTAGAAGCTTGACGAACGATGGACTCAAGCGTGTCATTGTTGCTCCATACGGCCTTTGGCATGGCCGTGGGAAGGACGGATCCACTGTGACCGTGCATGGTTAACTGCCCGTTTTCCCATGCCAGCTCTTCAATTTGCTGGATATTGTTCATAGATCTGAAATTATAAAATCCAATTATAATCAATCAAGAAACACACACTTGTATATTCATTCATTCCAGCTTTTTTTATTTTTTTTCGACTCAAATCTTAGTATCTGAAAGCCTAATTGGACTCCAGTTAATCCAGTCGAGCCGGGTTGACTCACTAAGGGGTAAAACTCTCATAAAGTGGATTTTATGCATTTATAAGGACTCAAACTAAAGACCTTACTGAAGTGAAACAAGCGTCGAACCGCTTGAACCAATCCACATTGGTTCTAGCTAATTAATGAAGGCAACTAGGACCTTATCAGTGCGAAATCGCTACATTCTTGCATACCCGGGATATTGTATGCATTTTTAAGAGATCGAAAAGATGAAGAAGAACGATTTGTAGTATGTACATATGTGTAGTGATGAGTTGATCAGAAACACATATGTTATACGTACGTGGGTATGGGAACAGAAGAATGATGATGATGATGATTCTGATGGAAGCTGCTGATGCTGCAGTGTTGTTGCACGTGAGAGTGAGAGGATATGTTGTTACAATTATTGGCATGACCCTTCTGCTGAATCCGATTCTGATTCTGATTCTGATTCAGATTCAGATTCCGATTCCGATCTTCTTCGCCTGCCCCAACTTGTTCTTGCTGTCGCTGGTGCCCCGTCAGATTCCATTCTAGTTCCGGTACTAGACACTCGTATTCACTCATATTCATCCCCCTCTCTATCACTCTTCGTGTTTCAACAAATCATCATATATATATATATTCGACCGATACAAAGAAATTGAGAGCTAGCTCTATACACACATGGAAATATGTATATATTTCTGATCTTTTGTGCTCTTTGTTGTTTCCTTATCCAATTGAGGTCCCCCTTCTATTAATGTGCTTGATTGGGATGTCTCACACCGAACACAAATTCCTGTGGTTGCTATAAGCCAATGCCCTCTTCGGATCGAGTGGACAGGATATGCTTGGGGCTCACCGGGCCCTATTCATGACTCTTCCTCCCTCTAATTATTAATTCATCGTTTGCACCGATTACCCGATTAGTCTTTCTCTATCGTAGAAGCTGACAGATCTGAAGATCGCTTGCATATATTCTTGTTTATGCAGAGAAATCTCTCATGTACTTATACATGCGGAATTGTACAAATTAAAACACTCGAGACTGCCTGCGCACTTACCCCGGGTTTAATCCCTGACTCTGCTTTATTGTGTATGAACAAATCATGCTCTCAACACAAACACAGGACTTCTTATGACAACCATTGGTAATATGTATGAGCTATCATGTATGAAAGTAGTTATAACTAATAAAAAAGTTAAGAGAGACGGCGTGCTATTGAGTTTTGAGACAGTTGTTCGGATTTGTGGTATATAAGCACGAGGGACCAATGCAAGTTTGTGTATGGGCCTCATTTTGATCGAGAAGGGAATTCACGCCACCAATATATAGGGCACATTAATGATCATATATCTTTTCATTTTCTTTTCTACAGATAATGATATTGTACGTACGCATGTACATGTACGTGTGTGTATATATATATATATATATATGTATGTATATGTGGACTTACGTTACCTAACACAATGAAAATAGTTAAAATGATTGATCTAGCATGCGTGTAACAATATATATATATGTTCAGAAACTTTTTGTCGTGATGATGAATCTGTTTGGATTGAATTGAGACTGTAATTCCCGAAGAAGAAATTAGCTATATACGTTCAGAAAGGATATATCATATATGCATGTATATGTACATACGTATGTATAGTATAATACGAAAGATATAGATCATACCACTCGTTCACACGTCACATCTGTCCTTCCAATATATAAGCAGGGAGGAACGTTTCATTCCCAAAGCAAATATTCCTCTGCCATCAGATATTTCAGGAAAAAACTATTTCTATATATATATATATATACATACTTGGAAAATAGCCTTTCTGTGACCCTTTAGAGGCGTGTATCTATGTAGACATGTTGATCTTCATCTCAATTATAGTAGTAATAATAAAAGGAAAAAAAAAATATAACAGTAGTAATAATATAATAATCCCGATCGGATCACCACACCGACCTATTACAACCGATATACTTTTCACGTAAATTTGCAGGAGGTTCATTTGAAATGTATATAAATAGTCCAGACGAAACTCAATATTCTTTTTTATTATATATATATATATATTATGTATAATGAAAATATAATCGCATAAAATCCTAAGCCAGAAACTTGACTGAAGTAGACGTAGGTGTAGGGGCTTCCTCACAACAGGAGAGTGGTCCTCTCTCTGGCCACTACGTGTCAGCACAGTCATTTTCTCCTATTAATTAATTAGATCAGATTAGATATTTTTCTTTGTCTTTGATTGGTATTATAACAATTAAAAATCCCCAACCCCTTCGCTCGATATTGCTCCTTCTATTTCCTCCATCTATACGGTGCGAAAGTATATATAAATCCAATCTTTCTTAGAGTATCCCGACTTCATAAATTCATACTACTTTTAGTTTTTACGGCTTGTTCGCCTTACATTTTATGGATGAACTAGGCTTCATCGAAACCAAAGTTGTCGTCGGAAAGGAAAAGAAACGACCAAGCAATACACTCCTTCTAGATTGAACTGATTGCAAGAGATGGATATCCTGAGCATGTTAATGGGCCATAGTCCCCGCCCAGCTTTGCTTACCGATTAGAGTCGGGGCCTATCCAAATGGACCGGGGAAACCACCGGCAATGGGAGAGGATATGGAGCTCGTTATTCAGGGATTAGTGACTTATTCATTCAGTGACTTTGGCACTGGACATTCCCATAATAGGCGCTATCGGATTAGATTAATTCTATACTCGACGCCTCATGATCTTGACAATTCACAAGTCCCATGATCTTGGACTGGACCGAAGCCCCCGGGCTTGATTGCTCTATGCTTTGTAATTGGCCCACAAAGACAGTTGGGCCCATCATGGTGAAGGCCCATACTCAACGCAGTCCAGGGCGGGCCCTCCTCAACTAAGTCTAATTAGTTTTGGGGGCAATTCGTAATCAAATATTTCGACCTTTTTCGTGCTGCTTGTCCTTCTACTAGTGCTACTTGAGAAAGGCCGAAGCTTCGTGGATGTGACAAATTAAAGCCCGGGTGGAACGCTCACATGTTCGTCGATATCAGTTATTGGACCATGATAGAGCTTCACCGATGCCACCGCAAGTTATGACAACAATTATATAGTAACAGCCGTGGAGGGAGGGCAATGAAAATGGTGTCGACTTAGCTCATTGATTATTATATTAGGTATCCTTAGCGACTTAGCTCATGAATTATTACATGTTTATAGGACTTCGGTACCCGTCTTTGCTCGATTCGATGTAATTGGCGTCCAAGTTTCCGGCTTGATTTCGTTCGTAGTGAGCTTCAGAATGAAAATGCCTCAAAATCACAGAACAATACTGCTCTGTTTGGTTTCGCAATTAAAATCATAAAAATTTTAATTTTAACTTTAACTTAACCCATTACACAACAAAAATACACATTTTTTAAGTAAAAAATTTTAACTTTAATTTTAAAATAACTTTAAATTTTAATTATAACTTTTGTCTTTTTTCACAATCAAAATTATTTTTAACTCTGAAATCAAAAGTAGCATACTTATCCTATTCCTAGTATTAATCCAATCATTAGCCCATAATGATTTTTCACCATTTTCGTCACCAAACAATCCTAAAAAACATTTCCCAAAAAAAAAAAGCAAACAACGACAAAATTTATGCTTGGTTTACTGCAAAAGTAACCTTTTGCTGTTTCTGGAGGCAACCCAACAAATCTTCTTCTTTTTTTTTTTTTTTTTTGGTTGAATGGCAACCCAACAAATCTTGACAACGACCATTTCACAAAGGGATTGTTTTCTAGTTTGATCAGGGAAGGATCATAGGTGAACGCCATAGTTTGGTTTGTTTCGCCAAAATTATCGTACTCTGTCATTCGCCATAGCTGAGCTTGTCCACCGACAGCCCAGCGCGGTCAATTTCACCTCGTTCTTCATCTGAGGTCAGTATATCACTAGCTATAGTGGCTTTGCCTTCTTGAATTTGAGCTGGGTCGCTGCAAAGATTTGGTTTTTATCTAAACGATCAGAGCGGACTTGTCTCATGGGACTGTGTGTGTTTTACGACTACGAGGAAGCCACCTCTCAGAAAGACAGCAACTTTGCCCTGTAGACAGTCTCTGGGGTCAAATGTTCTTTAGCTATTTGATCTGCATCAATTCATGTTGGATTAATTTTTATTTTGGAGAGTTGAGTCATTGATAATCCTTTCTTTTGGTGTAGTTTCATCTTTGGGAAGCCATTTATTCATTTTGTCCTTTTTTTGGGTTAATTTCTTGATTTTTTTTCTTTTTTCTTTTTTTGGTCCGGCATCCTTGATCCTCTCAGAATATGTTCCTCTGGTTCCTTTGGTGGCCATGGTTTTTTTGCAGAGCCATTTATGCAATTCTCGGCTTGGCTTTCTGAAAGAGGTCTCACTCTGATCTTAATCTTTCTCAGCTTAGTTCAGTGGATTGATTTGGTTCACTCTATGTGGACCTCTATATATGGACTCAGTTATTGATAGCATAAAAAAGCTTAATTATGTGCAGTTCATCTGACTAGCCCGAGATAGAGTTGAGTTGAGCTCGAACCGATCCTCAAATGGAATTTTCTCGCCTCTCGTTGTTCGTCCTCTTAGCTTCTCTTCCTGCAGTTTTGTGTCATCGAGTTACGCTTATAGTTGATGGCACCAAAACGATTGCCGAAACGGATGAGGATTTCATCTGTGCAACTCTCGATTGGTGGCCTCACGACAAGTGCAACTACAATATATGCCCGTGGGGATACACATCTGTCTTAAACTTGGTGAGATTTTGTGAAAGCTATTCTAAGATGGGATCCAACTTTTCGAGGATCTGCTTGGTTCTATCTATATAAAATATTTAATCAATGTCTTTTAATTTTTTCAGAATCTGTCCCATCCTTTTCTTGCACACGTGATCCAAGGTTTGCCACAATAATCCCAAGAGTGAATCGCATTATTCCACAGCTCAAATGGTATGGTAACCATTTCTTCTTGTCTAGCTTTCAAGAATTTAAGGATCAGGATTGGGGGTTCTCTTCAAGACCAAGTAGAGTACGATATTGGAAAGCTCAGGTTTCCATGCCACCCGTTCCGGAAGGACAGAAGTGGCCTTTTTGGCTTCTCTAGGAGCTGCTTACGCATGAGCCGGTGGGATGAACTAAATCATCTGTTCAGCAAAACCGGGTAAGTACTATGACACTCTTGAAGGACCAGTTGCCAATGAACTACAAGAAGTTAGATCACGATGTGTCTTCATTTCATTCAAGATTATGGCCGAATTTCCAGCACTGGGTCAGCTTTGGTTTGAAAGATGGTTCCTCTGGAACTTTTGCTTATTACTGCAATGTCTGGAAATTGATTCAGGGCCCGCGTGACTTTCGGCTTAAATGCACTCTATGGAAGGCGCCAACTCAGAAAGGGTGTTTGGGGAGGAGATTGGGACTCCACCAACGCTTATGAGTTTATGAAATACACAGTTGCGAAAGGATACCCTGTAGATTCCTGGGAATTTGGTATATCTCTGCACCCGCGCACAAAAGATAAATAGTATCAAGCAGCTTTTCTTTCGATGAGTTATTATTCATCTGCTGCCTCTGCATATTCAAGGCAATGAGCTCAGTGGGAGTGGAATCGGAGCGAGTGTTGGGGCAGAACAGTATGGGAAAGACTTGATTGCCCTTAAAGGTATCATTGATCAGATATACAAGAATCATGATCCGAAGCCTTCAGTCATAGCACCGGGAGGGTTCTTTGATCAAGATTGGTATGCAAGGCTTCTGCAGGTTTCGGGATCAGGCGTGATTGATTTCATGACACATCATATATACAATCTCGGTCCAGGTACCGAAAGAAAAGCCGAGAGACCAATATTTATATTTTGTAAATATTTCATTGATTTCCAATATCCATGATTTCTGTTTTCAGGTTCTGATCCGAATCTCATTAGCAAGATATTGGACCCTAACTACTTGAACCGGATATCAGACACATTCAGCAAACTCAAAGAGACCATCCGGAAGAATGGCCCGTGGGCATCTCCATGGGTTGGTGAGTCGGGCGGAGCTTATAACAGCGGCGGACTGGGGGTTTCCAATACCTTTGTGAACAGCTTTTGGTAATAATTTCTGAACCCCGTCCTTATATTATTCGTTTTCTTTCTTATGTAATATGTTCTTCTGGAAAATGTGGAATTAGGTACTTGGATCAGCTTGGAATGGCAGCAAAATACAGCACTAAGGTTTATTGCCGGCAGAGTCTGATCGGCGGGAACTATGGTCTGCTTAACACCACCACTTTCATCCCTAACCCAGATTATTACAGGTAAGTGTGTGTTCGAAGCTTCGTTATGTCTTATGAGTTTCATTGCTAAAAACCATGTTTCTGCTGCTCATGAGGTTGGATAATACTCAACAGTGCACTTCTATGGAATCGGCTTATGGGCAAAGGCGTTCTCTCTATAGACATTGACTCTCCATCCCCTTTGCGGAGTTATGCCCATTGCTCAAGAGGAAGAGTAAGTCCACATTAATTGAGTTGAATTGACAAGTAGAACTTCAAACAAGTTTTCAGTTTTCCATTTCTTTCTCGTCTTGAAAAAATGAAGGAAAAGGAAAACATGCTGATTTAGAGTAAACATGGCATATCAGATCATAAAACATTGTGGGAGACCTTGTTTTCTCACATATCCTGCTATTCTCCATGAGAATTCTGATTTATTGGCAAAAAGACGAAGAAATAGATTTGACATTCCATTCCAATCGATTCAAGAACGAGAGAGAGAAGTAATGCCTCAATAGTTAAAAAAAGTGGATGTATAAGGATGCATTCAATGGTTAAAATATGGACTATAAGGATGCATTCGATGGTTAAATATGGGACAGAATGAGGCATTAGTTCCTTTTCTCGTTCTTGAATCGGAAGAAAGAGTTTGGAAATTATTAATTATGGGACTATAAGGATGCATTCAGTGGTTAAAAAAGAGGATTTGATTGAACATCGGCAAACTGCAAGATGATATACCTTCATGTGTTTTCTTCTTTACTCAAATATAAAATGTCAGATGCTTTCTCACTTTAATATTGACTTAATCCCAGGAAGGTGTAACTCTGCTTCTGATCAACTTCAGCAATGAGACCAACTATAAGATCAGCGTCCGGAACAGGATGAACTTAAGATTGAGAATCAAGGAGTCGATGGATAACAGAGAGAGCATTATTCTTAGAGGCCTGAAAAAGATGGTCTCTTTCATCGGGATAGGAGCATCAGAGGCATCACTGAAGAGAGAAGAGTACCATTTGACTCCGAGAGATGGTTTTCTGCAGAGCCAAACAATGCTTTTGAACGGGACTCCTTTGGATCTCACCGAAGACGGGAAGATTCCGACTTTGGAGCCATCACTTGTTGGTGTGAATTCTCCCATCTCCATTGCTCCTCTGTCCATTGCTTTCGTCGTTCTTCCTAATTTTGATGCTCCATCCTGTGTTTGATGGGTCATCATTTTGTCTTTCAATTTATATTTTGGTTGTTCCTGTTCTTTTAGATATTCAACTGAAGATAGATGTATTGCTCCGTGCCATTGTAATTAGTAAATATCCCTACAAGATGCTCTATACATGCAAGTTGAATAAAATTTGATATCAACAGATTACCAAACCATTTTGTAGTCTCGCGGAAGCCCGATACAGCAAGTCTATGAAAAGGGAAACAAACATCGAGCCACAAGCAAATGAATAACAAGAAAATTAAGACGGACTGCAGCCTATTTCCCAAGCAGGCGTCGGCCCCGCTGGTTTGCTTGTTTGACCCGGTAGTTGAGCTCATCGACATCATGATGGAAAGGTTCCAGAGCTCCATTGTGCCTGCACGATTACAACATCATTAATAACATCTCAGCAAAATGTTTCGGCCAGCTTTTCTTCGGCTTATTTGTTACACTGACAAATAAATGCATGAATGAAAGTTAACCTGTCAATTTCAGAACCCATGTCGAGAGCCATATTCTTTAGCTCTCCTAAGATATTGCTTAAATCCAATAATGTGTCGTCTTGCTTTGCTTTCTCAACCTAAGTTCAACAAATCCAAGCAAAGTTTCATCAAACTTCAGCTATTCGGGTTAGGAATACCTCCTGAGAGGATTTTGCATACAATGTAACAATCTATAAGCGATAGACGAACCTCAACTTTCTGCAGTGATGAGGCTGGTTCAGAAGGCGCTGCTCTTGAACTTGGTTGACTTCTGGAAGCCGAAGTCAAACCTAACTTCTCCCGCTGCTCCAAGTGGTTTCCCTTCCTCTGGACATCATCTGCAGTATAAAGCAATCATTCATACGCAAGAAATAACCAGCAGATGCCGCACCGAAAAGAAAGAAATAACCAGCAGAGGGAGTTTATAAAGGTGAAAATGAAAACTACGTCAATTCACCAAACTTAGAGAATAGACAAACCTCTCATGACCATGGGGCCTGTTATGGCACGGGTCTTCTTTGGCTTCCAAGTCTTTGAGAATATGCCCCCAAGACTTCCCAGTAGCTTCTCACCCTGTATGACAGAGGAACATTAATACGATGAATCTCAATCCCATTACATTGTTCAACAAAAGGCAACTAGGCAACAAAATGCAAAACCAACTGCTTTATGTCCGATTTGTAGTGGAGGCTTTTAAAAAGAAGACTGACCCGGCTGAGGTCATGATCGATATCAGCAGCAACCCCATGAGCCCGAGTGATCTGCTCGCCCTGCTGATGCAACATGACCAAGGTCTTAGTGGCGTCTTCTCTCATTCCTTCTGCTATCTTCAGGCAGTTGTTGACGCTCTTCGTGGTCTCTTCAGCCTTGTAGACTGCATAGTTCTCCAGTTCTTGCACCGACTGGTTCTCCAGTCCCCCCGAATCACGGAAGTCGTTCTTGTACCCATTTCTTGCGGCAGAGTTCGGTGGTTTTGTGTACAGAGAAGAGGTCTCTTTCACCTCGTAGTCATCAAAAGGATTGTCACTAAACTCTCTCATGGGCTCTGCCAAAGTCCTTCTAGAGGGATTAACCGTCTGCTTTTTATCACCGTACTTGTCATCAGAATCAAAAGGGTTCGTGCTAGATGCGGTGGAATGCGCAGGAACCACAGAGCTATGCTTCGCAAACTTCAGCGGAGATTTCTTGGACCTGAACATTTTCGGCGAAATCTAACCAAACAGACCGATCGCAGAGCTATAAATCGCAGAACCTGAGTGCCAAATAAAGCAACACCCCCAATGAGAATATGCACAGAAATGGAAAGAGAGGGACCCAAGACGCGAATGTTCACAAAACTTCCATTAAAGAAACAGAAACAAGCTTGATTAAACTTAAGGCCGAAGATTACTATTAACCCAACAAAACATTTACTTCTTCTCAGTCTCCGCTCCCAAAAATCAGAATCTTGGAAGCGAGAAAAGCAATCAAGGGTCGCATTCAACTGACTCCAGAATCCAAAAAACCACAACAGATGGAAACCCAAAAACGAAAGATTGAACATTTAAGCAGAATTCTACTCAAACCAACAAAGATAAGCAGAAGTAGGAAACGTGGGATTACCCGAAAATGGGAGGGCAACTTGCAAGAAACCGAAACCCGCGATTGTTAATGAAGACTCAACTGGGGGAGAGAGAGAGAGAGTTAACGCATGAGGAAGAAGGGAAGTGGGGTGGGGGCGACAAATCGAAGAAAATGTCAAGGAAGGAAGCTTCGGATGGATAAAGAAATCAAATTCAAACCCACTAGAAGGAAGAAATCTTCAGCATCCCACCATTTGGGTTTTCGGTCTTCCTCAGCATTTCACTCTCTCTCTCTATCTCTCTCTCGCTCTCTCTCTCTCTCTCAGCCATCTATGGAGAAAACAGAAAAATCCTTCCTTTCTGTTTGTTTGGATTTGGTCATTCATATGGTGGGGGTTTGAAGAGGTCAACCGTACGCGAAGTTGACCCCCGCCCCCACCAACTCCACTTTGACTGTCTCGATCTCCTTCCTTCCGGGCCCCCCGCGGACCGTTATCGTTGGTTGACCGGTTGATATCGAACCCGGTCTAAACTGGATGGGCCGGATCTTGGGATGGCACCAGCCCAATTTGATGGAAATGGGCCGATATAAGCCCAGGTCGATGCCTCGTTCAATCGAAGCCCATCGAAGCATTATTCTTTTCCTAAAAAATAAATATCAATAAATGATGGAAAAATGTATATAAAATTTGGAATAACAACACTAGTTATATATATATATATGTATGTATGTATGTATATGTGTAAAATAGCGAAAAGACTATATCCCTTGTGTGTTGGCATTGCATTATTTATTTCATACAAATTAGAAAAAGAAAGCAATTAGTATAGTTTCATGATTCATCTCCCAAAAATGGCCATAGTAAACTAACTTTAATTAATACAGGTCATAAGATGAAAGTTATAATTATTTATGTAACAAATAACTACTAAATTATTCACTGTTATTTCTACTAAGTTTTAATCATTGTAATCAATTTTAGAATTTCAGATGTACGAAAAACTTAGAGCATGAATCGGAGTCTTGTTCCATACGGGTTTGCGTCCAGTACATATAAATAAATATATATATATATATATATATTTCTAAATTTCTAATACTTTGAATAATATTAAAAGTGATCCTAAAAATAAAATAAATAATGGAAAGAAATAGGTATTTTTTCAGTAATGAAGAGTTCAATCCCTGGGTTCATGAATATCCGATAAGCATGTGAATCTAAATAAGCCTTTGTGCAAAGACGTATATGCAAGGGTGGTCTGAAACCATGACCTCGTGGACTACTTGCGAAATCTATGTGCGTCATATTTACTTGCATTAAACCCCAAGATTAATATGTTAAAATCTTTATACCAGATCTGCCTGAATGATCGAAGGATGGGTAAAAATGAAATGTTTGTAAGTTTAAAGAATTGTTTGCTAATTTTTTATTTTCTTGTCATTTTCTTTTGGGGTGTTATTTAATCTCTATCTAATCTAGGAGGACAAGAGATGACATGACAACACGGAATGCTTATTAAGTTTTTCTCCTCTTTGCAATTTCCAACGGTTTTTTGATGAAACCAAGGATCACAAATCCAACATATATTTGATTAAACCTCGACTAATTAAACTTTGGTAAGCAACTAATCATCATAAGTACTTCCCTCACAACTTTGACATATCACCAGCCATAGCTCGGCCCCACGATTGAAACACGGCGGTGTTATAAGTCTTGATGCACATAATCATCTTGTAACACGGAGTCGAGGGGGAAAAATAGACCATTCGTCATTTTTTGACGGGGTCGCTTCGTGTTGGAAGAAATGAAGAAGAGGTTGAACAAGAACTTCTAATTTGGGCGAGAAATCTCTTTTTAACGCATATTGCGCCGGGGATCCATTTGTTTAGATAGCTAAGAGCGATTGACCGTATCCAGTTGAACCCAAATTGCAATTCTGATCTCAAAAGTTCACTTCTCAAATAATTAATTAGAGAGAGGAAATCATATGGTGCAGTATAGATGCCAAATTTCATGTGGGTGTAAATTTGAGATACGGTACAGGATTCAAAATTCATCAAAACAACCATGTAATCAATGTTAAATCGACATATGCTTGAACAATTCAAGATAATAGATTGAGAATATCTCGTGATCACACAAGAGAAAAAAAAAATCTGAAAGAGAAGATCAATGCCTCTTTTGCATCTTAATTTCTATGTCAAGTACCCTAAAAATACACAAAGTGGTCCCAATCCCTCAATTGGATCATAGGTTAATCCTTCTTTTTCTCTTGACTTTTGGATTTTTTTTTTTTTGGATTAAGGTTCAGTATCCTTATGCTTCAGTTGATCGATCTGTGCCAGACCTGGTGATTACTCGCAGCCAATAGACCCTATGATACCCGACATTTTCGTGAAATTAACTCCAATATATTCTAGATTAGGTTTTTACCCAAATCCTTGATCTTGTAGATAAACCGATGGATGGTCTTGTACTTAAAGTAGATCGATGTAATCAATCTACAGAGGGAGATGGGCTGTCAATGTATAATGTTAGGCAACTGAACTACCGGAACACACCATGGCATAATCACACGTAGAGGCATGGTACAGAAAGCCTCTACAAAGAAAAATAAACTCGAGACTTCTTAATTCCGAATCGAATGAGTATACATCGCTGCACTAAACTCCTTATCTGACTTTGTTGCACTTTGACACACCCAACTAAATCCAATTTTTCAACACCTTACTCATTTCACTTAGGTCCCAAGATAAAATAAGTATCCCAAAGGCAACCCCATTAATGCGTATTCTCTGCAAATAGATTAAACAAATGGTGCTTGAAGTGGCATGAAGCAGTCTTAAATGGTAAACAAATTTTCAATTGGTAAGCATATAGATCATCAGAGTCTCAAAGTTCTTCCCTATCAATTCAAATGAAACGAGATGGTGGTTCGATACAGACCATTAGCAACAACAAATGCTCGCATTTACCGAATTCAATGAGCTTGAAGAACTTGCGGAAAGGTTGTTGATCGAAAAGAAAACAGTATAACAAAAAAAAAAGTGCAAAAAAGATGAGAATTGAATGGATCTCAATCTGTGTGAAATTTGACTTGTGTATGCCTGTTTGTGCTATACATTCTCTTGAGAACGAATGAGTATAGTTCAATTAGCTATGAGGCCAATCGCAGGCTCTTGCTTGTGGCTTCTTCCTCCCCACCATGGCTTGAAGCTGACGATGCTACTATTCGTCCCTCCTCCTCCTCCTCCTCCTTCTTCTTCTTCTTCGAGTGGAGCGGGGAGGTTGAGATCGAGAAAGTCCCGGACTTTATGGGCTGCTGGTTTCGGGATTGCAGGGAGTCGGGTCTGGCTGTTCTTAGCCTCGGGCATATGAGACCTCTTGTGGCCCCCTAGGGCTTGCCCTGAAGGGAACACCCTAAGGCAGACTGGGCATTCATGTTCATCTCCCTTAGCCTCCTTCTTCCTTTTCCTCTTTGATGATGGATTAGCGGTCTCTATCTCAGTCCCCTCGGCTGTAATTACTTCTCCGGGAGGAGACTGTTCGGTCTCGATGCTGTTGTCTTTGGAACCAGACCCAGCCTTCGCCTTTCTATGGCTAGCCCTGTGACCCCCAAGAGCTTGGTAGGACTGGAAAATCTTGTTGCAAGTATTGCACTCGAATCGGCTGTTTATCCCCTTGTCTAGATCCCCATTGCCTCCCTCTTCACTGCCATCTGGTGCCAGCAACCTCTTTGACGAGCTCTTCCTGGGTCGGGAATCATCGGAGACGTCAGAGAACTTCCTCTTGCTCGTACTCGAACGAACCTTACAGGGCTTCACTTGGTTTTTATCCATGCCATCCAAGTTTTTCCCTGACTCTGGATTCTCAATTCCGGACTGGCTGATGATATCTTCTTGGTTCACCTTGGACTGGTTTTTGAAATTCCAGGAAACAGAAAGTTCTGTTCTTGCGTTCGACCCCTTGGGAGGTGAATGACAATCTTTATTCTCGTTACGAGTTGGGTCTTTAAGGAAGACGGAAACAGAATTGTTATCGGAGGAATCGACCATGGACGAATCTATAATACCGGTACCGCTACTGCCATTGAAGAAATCCCTGGAGAGCATCATTAAGCACACAGCAACCTCCTCCAGTTCTTGCTCGATGTCCGCCACATGATCGGATGAAGACGATGAGTTCAGGACTTTGGTCGTGTTGTGCCTTTTCCTCTGCTGCGATCTCTTCTTTCGGTTGGGAAAACCAGCCTGGTTGTCAGATGACTGGCTGTCCGTAACCGTGTTCGAGCTATCCCTACCCCAGAACTGCGAATTCAGACAATCGAATCCCTCCTCCTCCTCTTCATCCTCCTTCAAGCGATCACTGTTATTCACCAGGTGGCGCTTCATCATGTGACCGAACAGGCCTTTCCAAGAACCGAACTTTCTGCCACATTCTCTGCAACACGGCGGGACCGAACTGGGGTCATCTCCTCCGGTGAACTCTGATGCCCTCCACCCCATCTTCTTCGGGTTCTTTCTGAGCCCATAACCGTATCCAGCAGCTGCTGAATCCTTCAGGTGGGACTTCATGTGGCCTCCCAGGGATCTGCCGCAAGGGAAGCTCTTGCTGCAGAGCTTGCACTCGTGCTTGACCTCCTCCGACTCATCGTCCCGCCTCTCCTTCATGTTCCCGAACTACAGATCGAACAAACAAATCAAGCACGATCAGAAAATAGAGAAACAACCGGTGAAGCAGAGCCCTGAGGATGGAAAACAGGGGAAGTAACCATTGATCTCAAGACCGAGAAGAGAGAATCGATCGAGAATGAATCATCAGACCCTCAATCGATCAGGAAATTGAGTGAGAGCGTTACCTTTGCCAGCAATGGTGGGGATGGAGACGAGCAAGCAAGATCAAGAAGTAGAGAGAGAGAGAGAGAGAGAGGAGAGTCTGTGTGTGAGTTGGGTCACTTTCTCTCGCTAACACTTAACTGCAATCAGCAGGGGAAGGAGGGAGGAGAAATCCATGCATGGAAGCAAAGATTAAAGTTCATCTCGGCACGTTGGTACAGTGACGCACGATCTAGCCTTGTATGTTGATCTAAAAGTTACAAATTCGATAACCGGTGAAATTATCAGTATCCATTTATTAATTATTTAAAATTTCTCTTTTATTGCATTAAATTTGACCATCCTTTGTAAAAAAAAAAAATGATCTCTGCACATGTGGACATCATCGGATCCGACGGCCGTGATTGGTCCAACCAGGTGGATCAAACCATGGGAGTGGGGCCCTTTGAGCTAACCGTCCGTAACTATTCCTTCCTTTGTCTTGCTCAGCAAAAAAAGGTTAAAGGGTCCCCCACACACTCCCTCCCCCTCGCTGTACTCACACTCTTCCAAGTGAAAGGTTCCAGTCTCCGGCCGTTACTCCATTTCCAAATGACTTTTTTTTTTGTTCGAAAATAGTCCGACTCACGCCGATCGAACTCAAAACTTCTTATTCTATGCGATGTCACTATGTCACATTCTGCACCTATTATTATTATATTTTTGTTCGAAGACTAATGAAACGGATACAATGGAAAAATGTCTAAGAGGACATATTACAGAGACAGAAAAATATAACAAGTCTGCCTAAACCACTGCAAAAGAAAATTAACAAGTGCTGAAAACATCGAATGAAGAAAATTAACATGTGTCGAACACATCAAATAAGACTAGGTACAATTGTAGAGATCGTTCCTCATCTTGTACTACATTCTCAACCTCTTGAAACTACACTCTATAAGGACCCCAATGAAAATCAAAAAGGAGAGTATAGCGCAATTCTTATGGAGACTGTTTCTAGAGAAGCAGAGTCAAGAAGAGTCTTGGACCGGTATCCGACGCAGGTTCCCTTCATAGATCACACCTCTAAACTACTACAATCCACCAAATTCTAAAGGGTTCAATCTCTAAACATTCAAATTAAATTAGCTACGCTCCTATGATTGATTCAAATCAGCGACAGCCTAACTAATCAAATATCAGCCAGACCATCAAATCATAGTATCTAGCTTCTTTGATCGGTCAAACCATTGAATGTCATGAGTGAACCGAAACCTACAATGAATCAACATAAAAGGACAGAGCCACAAAAGGTTGGAGTCGTAAGCGGTTGGTACGATCAGTTAGTCTAGTTGTGCAATCCTTGTAGTAGAGGGTAGGGATTCCATTGCGTGGACGGGTGTTCGCGGAGTAGAAGCCGCCATCCAAAGGGGAAAGGGAGAGTCGGATAATCAGAGGACGTTGCAGCAGGTTAATAGTTAAGCGGTTGAAGGGCGAGTTGTCGAGTCAAATCTGTGGTGTTGGGCAAGATAGGCCGAGCCTGTTCAGTTGGGACGGATCTACCGTATCAAGTTGCCCGGTTCTATCGAGTCGGTTGTTTGAGTTGCTCATGTGAGTCCATGCATTTTGGATCGGGCCGCCAGGTTAAGGATGATGGTTTCTCCTCCGACAAAAATCGCCAGTGACCCAGAATCAATGGTTAGATTTTCTCTTCATCGCCGATCTACTGGGAGAAGGAGAACACTCGACCCAATGGAGCGGGAGACTTCTCCATCTGAGGGATCACCTCTACGCATCGTCAAAAATGAAGAGGAAAAGGGGGAGGGCCGCTGCGACCTCTAGAATTCCTTCGAACACTGTCTCCGCCATAGAGAACGAGATTAAGAAACTCATTTGGGACCATAGGGAATGACTGACAGCAATCGAGTAGAGAGGTTGGAGCCCTATCCTGGATCGGGATTAAGAAGCTCAATCATAGTGTCTTTGTCTAAAGGCATCGACAAGAGCATGGCAAGAGATGGCGAGAGCCATGACCAATGTCAGATAAAAGGCTGAAGCTGGCAAGAGCTCTCTTTTTATAAAAGAATCTTTGATCTTATTATGTTATTATTCAAGACAATAAGCTATCTTTTTCGATACGATCAATTATATTCCCGTTTTAGCTGTCGATTGCGAATTCAGTAAACGAAATCAACAAATCTGAAACCGATATAAGGCCACAAACAATAGCTCAAATCGGTTTGAAAGATCCAGAGCCTCAAGTATCAATGCTACACCTTTTATAGCGTGTTTGGATCGCAAGTATAACAACCCTCCATAATCCACGCTCTTCATAACTCTCCATAACCTACAATTCGAACAAGATATTAGAAAGTGAGTTGTGAGTCATGTCGACAAATCTTGATCAACTAGGGCTTCAGCTCGAAACGAGTTGGAGTTGTTTGTCTTTCGAACACACTATTCTCGTAATACACTCTGTATAGTGTGCGAGCTGTCTAGTGATGGTTCTGTATTATTTAATAAAAGGAAAACTACCTAAAAAATCATAAACTATGCACTTTTTTATGTTTTATCACGAATTATATTTTTTTATAGAGAAATGCACAAACTATCAATCCGTTATACATTTTAGGATTTCTTACATTCTTCGTCAATTCTAACCGTTTGTGCTAACATGGCACTTAACGGTGACATGTGGCACATGGTTATTGGCTAGGTGGACTCCAAGGAAAATTTAATAATTAAAAAATCATTATAAAAATTTAATAAAAAAAGAATTGGAAAAGGAAAACGGTAAGAGCCGCTCTGCGCCGTTAGAAGTGGCATCGGCCTCGAACAACGGCCGTCGTCATGGAGGAGGGATGACTCTCTGCTATAGCAACCGGACGGGATACAAAGCGCCATTCTCCATTGCAAGAGGTCCTTCAATGCATCCAGTTGTACCCATCACATGAAATCAATTATACTTATCATCATGTTCATGTCATGGCAATGTTAATGTGATTATGACTGGGTTTTTGATTTTGTTTATGGGTTTAGACTCGGAGTCAGAGCCATCGTCTATGTTGGCAAGATCGGAGAGCGAGCCATTGTCGGAGAAATCCATGGAGCTGCTATGAAAATTTTCTTGAAGGAAAAAGGGACAGGAAACTGATGGACATCAAATCACCAAGGAAGACTAGCCCAACAATGATGCTTTCGAGGGTGTCGATCTCTTATCTTTCCGACTGTCTCTCTCTCTAAAGCTTCTGCTCATGTTTATGGGTTTTAATTGAGGTATGATCTTGGCAGTTGGCAAGGAGATGGTGGCTACCAATGAAGAAGGCAGACAAAGAAGATGAGGATGAAGGGTTCTTTGAGGTGGTCGTTCTACAAGGATTGCTTACTGTTGCAGTCAGGAAAAAGGCTTGGGGCTTGCCGGAAATGGAGGATCGTCGGAGGTGGATAAAGTGCTACAGTGACTGGAGGTAGAACGGCGGTGCCAGCCCCTCCATTATCCTCCTCCCCCTTTTCCTTTTTGGCTTCATTTTCTTTTTTGTTTTTAAAATATTTTATAATGATTTTTTAATAACAAATTTCCGTAGGGCCTACTTAGTCAAAAATCGTGCGCCATGTGTCACCGTCAAATATCACGTTAGCACAACCGGTTAGAATTGACGGAGAATATAACGGAATGTTAAAATATATAACGGATTGGTAGTTTGTGCATTTTTCTACAAAAAAAATAGTTCATAATAAAACGTAGAAAATGTGCATAGTTTATAATTGTTTAGGTAGTTTCACCTTAATAAATATTATGGTAAATTACACTGATAGTCCAAAAAGTTCTAATAATATATCAGATTGGTCCAAAAAGTTTTTTTTGCTACTTGATAGTACAAAATGTTTCAAAGTTGTAACATGATAATATAAACCGTTATTTCACCATTGACGCCGTCAAGCGAAACTAACGTGACCGACATGTGGCTTTGATATGTTTTTAGGAGTTGATGGAACGTTACATAATGGTTCAAACTCTTTTGAAGTTGTTATTTAATGGTCCAAAATATTTTACAGATATAACATAATGATACAAAATATTTCTTTAATTAATGTAAAGATCCACTCATGTCAATGGCGAGATGACGGTTTGTACTATCATGTTATACTTTTGAAACATTTTGTATCATCAATTAGCAAAAAATCCTTTTTGAGCCAACTTGATATATTATTAAAACTTTTTGGACCACCGGTGTAATTTACCTTAAATACTAAGTAGTGTGCTTTTCCTTTTCTTAATCTTGATATATTATTACTATCAAAAAAAAATCTTGATATATTATTTATTACATATTATAGTTTTAAAAATTAAATAAATGGGAAGAAGGCATGCAAATGTTAGCTTATGCTTAGCCTAAAGTACACTGTCAACACCTTTGTCCAGCAAAGAGGGTGCCGTCCCTAATAAACTCCGGCCTTGTATTAATTAAAACAGAACTATACTCTCTGTTAGCTAATAAAACTAAGTTGAAATACTGTATGTACGTACGTAGTTCTTGAATACCGATGGATACATTAGGGCCGATTCGATTCGATAATCTCCAGAAAACTAGTTATAGTATATGGATGGTCATTTGAATACCGATGGATTCATAATGGCCTATTCGAATGAAATTGTTTTCAAAAACATCCTATGCACTTCATCAACATATCCTCAAGGCCTTCAAAGACCACTCCGCACCTCGGGCTTCTCCAAGCACAGATGATACGCTCCGATGACAACATCCCCCAAAGCCTCTCGAACTGTGATGGGCGAAACTGAACACCGATGCCGTGCCGCATGGAGTAATTTGACATCCTGCATCTCAAGAGTTGCCATTAGCCTTGATAATGAGTTATCTTCTCTTGGTTCTCCAAAGCTGCCACAACCTCTCCTCTCCAAGCTGAAGGTCAAGCTGTCTTGCTGAAGGTCAAGTTGTCCTTCTCGCCCTCTCAATAGCTCTTGACAGAGGCTGGTACAAGGCGTGGATTGAAAGTGATGCCTTTATCCTTGTCGAAGCAATCTTCAAACCCCAGCAAGCACCTTGGGAAATTCGAACAATTATTAGTGATATTTTAACTTATTTTCGTTTATTTTCGAATTGGCGATGCATTTGGATTTCTCGTAAGGGTAACCTCTTAGCACACAACTTGGCCCACGTTGGCTCCATGTCGAATTTCGATTCCTTTTGTACCTTTGATGGTTACCCGAACTTTCCTGTAACTTAATCAAATTTGAATGAATCATATATATACTTAGCCCAAAAAAAAAAAGTGCATCCATCATCTTGTTCTGTGTGTGCCTTTTGCCGGCAGATTAGTACCCTGTCGAGCTGTATTGGATCTGTCCATGAATTGTTGTCCCCTTTTAGGGCTTCTTTGTTGTTTATGAAAATGGGTGGTGAGATAAGTGCCATACAGATGCCTTCTCACTGATTAATCATCAAAATTAATATTGGATAATCACATGAGATATTCTTTACATATAGCTCATCCGGTATATATAGATTTAATTGTGAAAAGAAAAAAAAATGAAATTGCTTTTCTTTTTCTTTCCTTATTTCTCGAAGAAAGTTGTAAGGGAAGCTGCATGGATGTAAATTTTCTAATTTCCTTTTTTAAGTACATATATACTTTTGAACTGCATGTAAAATTTGTCTAGAATTAATTTAATTTACCCACTGTATCATATTTTACTGTTTATCATATCTTACTGTCTGTCAAAATGATTTTTTTGATAGGAAAAATGTTCTAGTGGGTAGGAGGGTTGGGGAAGAGTTGCCCAACTAACGAGCAATTTGGCGATTTTTTTTTTCTTTTTAACTTCTGAATTGTGAGGCTTTTTTAGTTCATGGATTATCAAATTTATACCCTTAATCCCCATACTAGTGAAAGGTCAACTACTTCATCTACCATCTATAGTTCTGTGGCGTAATAACAATATAATGCACCAAATGATGGCAAAAATAATTGAAATAATATCAATAATAACAATAAATTACAAGACTCCACATACATATACATATATAAACACGTATTTATGAAATATTAATTAGCCCACAAAAATTACACTTGAAGTCTAAGTGAGGTGGGTTAATACACTTGATGTCCAAATTGACTTGCACATGCCTTCCAAGGGAAGTGGCCTCTTCTGTAGTCAACTAAAGCATGTAAGGTGCCTCCTCCTTTTGCCTTTAATTAAATTAGAGGCGACCTATTGCTATAGCTCACCTCCATTTAGGCACGCTTCGTGCTTAATTAAGCAGCCGCCCGTGGTAATTAAACTCGAGGCAACCCAACGCATTCTTAATATTTCACGACATCACGGCTCCTAACGATAAAAATTAATGTGGCACAAATCCGATAAAATTTGGGAGGAGAGCTCTCGATCTGCGTATAATTAATTGATGATTGATTGGATCAAATTTGATGGAACCAAAAAAGATATTGGGTCTTTTGGTCCAACCATTGGCCCACAGACATATACCTGGCCCAAACCTTGTCCCAAAACCATATGAAGCTATCAGATATTAGAGAAACTCTACTGTCACGTCGGATGATATTATTCGTCATGTTACAGCCTTCGCATCGACTTAGGCGGTATGTCCCCGACTACACGCAGCAAGTAGTTGTTGAAGCCACTGGTCAGCTGAAGTAGAGCCAAAGGGCTTAATTGGATAAGCTAGGCCGTAAATCACAAGCCTGAGCTAAACTATTAACCTCGAGTTCAAACCTCCGATCAAGATAACATCATCTTCACAGCTCAAACATTCGCTTGGCTCGCTAATCATGGTTACTTACAATTTGGTGTTAATCGGATTAGACCGAATCACAGGCCTAACAACCTGACCGAAATAGAATGCCAAGCTCGAGTTGGGCAAAGCCTATATAAAGAATAGACCGATCCAGCTCAGGCAGTGGTTGCTCGCTGGTTGAAAAAATGATAACGAACATCAACCCAATGAGACCAGAAGAAGCAGCATATGGAAGAATGTACAAGTCAATTTCTTATTACAGAGTGCATATGAGAGAAATCTGAGAAGCCTTATACAGTTGCTCTTCTCCCACACGGAAGGAAAACCTACTCGGGCAGTTACACCATCGAACTGTCTATCGTCATTGTCTCTGAACCCAAACACCCAAAGTGTATCCTCCCCGAAGGCGAAATGTCTTCACGAAAGTCAGGAGTCGGGTCGATCCAACCAGAGCAATCGGGAGGACAGCAGATGAGAAAAATCAAAACAGCTACAGATATTGTACAACTATCAGCTACGGCCCTTCATAACCCAAAACCCTGATCGCCTCCTAAAATACTATCTTACAAGGAAGGCAGAATTCCCACCACAGGCGATCAATCACATAATGGAAAATTTTTCAGCTACCCCTACATTTAACAGAAGTAAAGAACTTACAAAGGGCAAAGACGGGAGAGAGAAATCATGCTTCCCAATTTGCGGGTCAAAAGGTAGTTAAAAGGAAGGACCTTTCCCATCCATTTTGCAGTTCCAAGATCCGTCACCGAAAACCTCTTCGATCATGCTGCAAGTGGGCAAGAAATCAACATCCCTTTTAGGACAAGACACATATCCAACATCCCACAGCTTAGCATCACAGGGCTCGAGCCCATAGTCGTGCCCGCTGCTGCCATTGTTCAACCCGTTGTAGCTGCTGGGCCACCGATCCTGATTCTCATCCTTCAGCTGGGCCCCTGAAGAAGCAGAAGCAGCCCCATTGTCGAAGGACGTACAAGAATCATCCTGTGCCTCTTGGTGATCCCGATCTCCTCTGTCGTCCCAAGTTCTGTCATCAAGCTTGGAGGTAATATGATCTTTCTCATCCTCATAGCCCTTCTTGACAGTTTCAAAAGCAAGATTTTCATTATCATAAGTCTCATCTGCAGCATCCTCATCATACTCATTCACATCATCTTCCAAGCTATTATTCACACCAACGTGGTGATCAGGAGATTCAACAACAGAGTCATCATCATCCTCGTCACTTGCTCTCCACTCATCATTATCACTGTCGGCATTCAACGGGTCAAATCTGTTCTGCTCAGCACGCCTTCGGAGCATAAATACATTAAAGTAATAACTTACAATCTCCCTCTTAGTTCTCGAAGGGAATGCTGAGGACAAAATGTTCCAGAAGTTCCCGCCAATAGAGGGCTGGTTAGCGAAGACAACTTCATGAAATAATTGCTCTTCCTCTTCAGTCCATTTCCCCGCTACTTGCTCCCCCATATCAAGGAACCCTAAATCCTCGAACGTTTCTGTCCCAAGGGATCTCTTAAGTTTATCTCTGGCTTCCACAATATGCTGCCTAACACATCTTATGGAACCCTTATCATGGCACCTGCATTCGCTTCTACCAGCCCCAACTTCATCTTGGGACGATTCAGTATCAGGCATTGGAATCACAGAATCCCCAGAAAAGTCCTTGTTTTCATAGACTAAAAGTACTTCAGATGATGAGCAAAAATCAGAGGAACTCTCCTTCGCTCCATTTGGGTTCCAAGCAGGAATATCTGCTTGGTAATTCAATCCAATGGGAACTGGCTTCAGAGGAGGATGTTGCAAATGCAGAGAGTAGATATCCTCATGCCGAGTCAACGTCCTAACTCCACGCTCAGGGTAGAAATATTCCGGGAAGAACGATACATGGAATGGTTCATGCAATTGGACATCCTCTTCGCTGTAATCAGTATCCTCCTCATACTCCACTGGCGGGTTCACTGAGTGATCACCAGCAAACTTCTCGTGAACTTCTTCTCTATCCTTGAATCCGCCCTCACCTTCGCGAGCCACAATTTCAAAAATCAGGGCAATGAAAAGACAAAAAGTCTGGCCCACAACTTTTTGAGTGCTCATCCAATTCCATATTTTGAATATACAAATTATTTTCCATACTGGACCAATTACCTAACAGGACAGTACTAAACTAAACATTTATTTTGAGCTGAACTATGCAAAGTCATGGCACCGGTGTGCTAACCTGTAGCATCGACTGCATGGCGCCCATCTTCAGAAGGGTTGATTTCAGAGAACAGAGGAAGCTGGTCATTGTGTTTTAGTTGCTTAGGGAGCTTAGAAGAGATTTCATACTGCTCCTCATCATCGAAAGGCCGCTTCTGCACCATCTTCGAGCTGCAGAGCAGCAATAAGATAAATTAAAGAAACCCGATCAATGAATTCATTAACAGCATAAAGAACCCCGATTTTGCTTGCAGATTCATATAGAAATAACTACAAAGTATACTACACTGTGACCCAAGTAGTTGAACCAAAAATTGTTCGTGACTTTTATATATATTTACCTCATCCATTTTTCTTATGAATAATAAGGTATCAGCTCAATTGGTAGATAGACGAGTTCATTTATTAGTCCCTTCTACCAGTACAGATATAAGAAATGAGGCCACCTACTGCAATGGCAATTTGGTAAAAATGTATCCTTGACCTTTCACTAAAGTTTTCAGCTTTTTTTTTTTTTCCTTTTTTGGGTGGGTGTGTGGGGCAGGCACCAGGCAATGTCCTTCTATCATTTCATGGAACGGAATGATAATATCATCACACAACCAAGAATAGCGAATTAATTGCAAGATAATAAAATTTTAAATTAAAATTAGTTTTCTTGATTTATTTTATTTTATTTTATTTTTACATATAATTGAATTTACTCAAAATTCCAAAAAAAAAATCGAAGGAAAAAAATCAGAATCAATTAGATGCTATTTTCTGGAAAAAGTAAAGAGGCAATTTTGTTGTACCTCAAGAAAAGTTTTCTTCGATTGATACGGCAGATGGCTCAATCCAGACGGAATCCTTCGAATTAAGGGAGGATCGAGATCGGAAGGCCGATTTCTTGAAGAGGAGGAAGAAAGCCCCAAAAAAAATTCAGAAGCCCCAATTTCCGGCGGAACCCTAACCCTAGATCTGGTAGTTCTCGGTCAAATCTCAAAAATTAAGCCGAATCAAGAACCGACAACAACGATTGTCATCGGACACAGCCAGAAACTCAACGGATCTACAGATCTGACACGATTATATCGGAACAAGAAAGACAGGAACCTCGACAAGAAAATCGCAGACCGAAGAGGCCGAAACCGGGCCAATCGGAAAGGGACAAGCCCAGAGACAAACAGATCTGACGACGTACAGCCGGAATTTCACAGATCCGAGCTGGAAACCTCAGATCTGAAGCGGAAACCCTAGAAACGGATACGCCTCACGGATGATCCTAAAAGAGGTATAGATCGATAGAGGAGAACGAGATGCGACGAGATCCAACCTCGATTGCACGATTGGGAGAAGGAACGGAGATGAATTCGAACGGCGAAGGATTTGGTGGCGGAGGGGAATTATTTTTATTGACAAAAAAGGGCATGGAGGCTAGGGTTTGCCCTTTTGGTAATTAAACGAGGGGGGAGATGCCAAAAAGGGCACGTATTTGGGCGTTATTACCGCGTATGCCACTCCCAGCTTTTGACAGGTATGTATTGTGTTGACGATATGAATTCCTCAAGCGTTCCTTTGTACTTTCTTTGGCGCTTATATACAGGTAGCCCTCCTTGGCGACTTACACGTGTCGACCAGATACCGGACACATTTCTTTGACTTTTCCTCTACCGGGTCCACCAATAGCATGCTTTTTATTGGCTGGAAAATCAGCGCCCGCCCGCGGATTTTTCTTTCTAAAACAACTGGAATTTAAAGAGGAAAAAAAATTTATTTCGCGGCTCCTTTTTCTTTTTTTATTTTATTTTAAATTAAATAGAAGATTTTAAGCCAAAAATAAAGGCGCGAAGGATATATGTGATATTATTGTCATGCCTTCGAATAGATTTTACAAGAAAAATGCTATTTCATGTACAGGCCAGCAATAGTGGCAATATAACCGTCACGCCGATATATACAAACAATTCAAATTCACGCCAAAAGTACAAATTATTCGATCGGGAGTGTCGGAATCACCATGAATACTAATCTAGTTGACTGGAGTCTGGAGTTTTTCAGGGATCGGAAAATGTCCTGCTTGCAGTTCAATCGCCAGAATTTTTCTGTCAGGATAATAACAAACCCAATGAGATGTCATAAATAGAAAAGGTGAAGCATGGGGGCAGCGAAGCAGCAAACTCGACATGGGAAAATTCATCAGCGACTTAACTACACAACTGAAAACGCCTAGAGAAAGAAATTGATTTCGGAAAGAAGGTTCAGTACAATCATGAGCGTGCCAAAATCAACTAAAGCACAAAATATCATCCATATTAACAAGATCATGACATATAACCCAAATAAAAGGAAAAAGAAGTAACCAGATGCACAAGATCTTACTCGATTTATGTGTGTGTCTTATACAGTCTATGCTGTCATAAGTCGACGCCTTCGTCCAAGCCTCTTGAACTGATCATCACATTCGAATCAATCTGTTTGTCAAACTTCTTTTTTCTCCTCTCTTCAAATTCTTGGAATCCTTCCATCTGAGGAAAGACATCCAAAACATTGAGTTACGGAAATTTGTATGTGGGGGCTTGTCATAGTCTGGTTACAGCGTAGAAGATACATCAATAGAACTTGCCTGCTGAAATTGCTCCATCGATATGGGATTGTTATGCAAGGAAATATTTTGAAGAGCTTTGCAGTCTTTCAACAACGTAGAAGGTATCTGTTAAAAAGAGACAACAGTAATGAAATCATCACAGCATGAGACTTCAACAAACATATGGCATGGAAAGACTTCAATATTCGCAGAAGGTTGTACCCCACTACACTTACTAGATCGCATGGCAGACCAAATATTCGGATTAAAAACCAAAACTTATCATTACAGGCAATCAGGCCTCTTGCTCAACAAAATCAATGTCGGCCAACTCAAAGTCAAATAAATTTAGAAGATTGTTAGGTTTCAATGAGCAGAAAAGTTTATTGCCTTTTTTGGTGCTTGGTGAAATCGAGTGACAAGGCACTGGGCTTAAATATGCTTAAAAGCTTAGAAGATTAGCTTCTATTCACACAAAGATGACCCAAGCAGCATCCATCCTTTCAGATGACCAAAAGATCCCCAGTGGATTCAACATAAAGCCTTTATTACATCAAAACATTTGAGAAATGCACAATCCATTTCCACATGTCCAAAAGATAAGGATTGCAGTGCCTGATTATCGCTTTGTCAAATGAGCAACCAACACCGTCCACATTGCACACCAATCACCATAAAGAGCTAAGTCAACAATCTATAAGCTTTGGACAAATAAGATAATAGTGTAGAAGGTAGACAAAGCTATGCTTCAGTTGGGGATTGAAGATATCTGGGAATAAAATACATACCTGCTTCACATTGTTATCGTTTAAGCAGAGGGACTTTAGGTTGATCAGATTGCAAAGTGATGAAGGAATTTCCTCGATTGAATTATCTACAATTAATCCGAAGGAATAGAGCAGCGAGTTAATACAGTGATGCAGAGCATGGCAATGTTACTAAAGGGAAAAAATTGACTGGAGGACCTCAATTTTCTGACTGATAAGATCATAATGATCCCACACTGAGGAATCATAATAAATCTAGAAAAATTGCATCATATTAATTGTTAAAGTAAAAGACAGATTCAGCATTTCTTAAGCAACATGTATAAAGTTTCACTAAAGATGCCAATGAATGTGCAAAGCCCATTAAAGAAAAACAAGCACAGAACCAAGCTGAGAAAAGCAAAGCTGGCAATTTCTATGCTGATTATCAGTCCGAAAAATACAATGAATGGGAGAAGGAGCTCTTCCAAAGAGAAGCAACAGCAAAATGTAGAAAATACCATCTGCTTGCAGCTCTTCCAAAGAGAAGCAGCTCCCAATTGATTCTGGCAGAGACTTCAGTTTGTTACTTGAAACATTTAGGAGTAACAACTGCAGCATAAAACAATCCAATATACAGTTTATGACATACATTTAATTCTGCAAAAGAATATGGCAATGGAAGAAAAGCAAAGCTGATAAATAGAGTATAAGTGACTGGTAACTAGAACGAGTAAAGCTAGAGTTCTACAGGCCAGTATAAGAACAATTCAATATCTTCCTAGGGAAAATCTTGCCAAATAGGTATTTAGTGTATCAGGAGATATGACAAGATTTACGGCAACGGACGAATTGTCTTCATAAGAAAATTGAGCTGCCTCAGAGGAAATGCCACGGCCTCTTTTTCACAACTAAAGTTGTTGGGTGACGGTGTAGTTCGCCTGTAAAAGAATCTCCAAAACTCCAGTCTAATGCTAGTTTGACAAAAACAGACACTTTTGTACTCACTCAAATTCAAAGTCCATAATTCAGCAAAAAAAGTTCAAAGTCCATACACCAACATGAAATTCAGTCTAAATTACATGGAAGATTATTAATTATAAATCACTTAACAGGATTTCACGGAACAACGTTGAAACTCAAATTCATTGGCTCTCTTGCCAACGCCACAAAATGAAAGGACAAGATACAATTGCTGAATTCTCATGTTCATTTCTGCAAAAATAGTAGTCTCCTAGATCTTTCAGGTTAGTCAGTTCTGTCCTACATCAGAAACAACCAGTTTCTAAAATATGCAAGTGCACAATTACTTACATTACGTAAGCTCCCAATTGTCTCAGGCAAGCTAGTTAACATATTCCCAGAGATGGATAACCGCTCAAGTCTGACAAGCTGGCCCACTACATAAATGAATTATAGGTATAATTAAGAAGTACAGAAAATGATACATAAAAATCTGGTCCTGCAGTATTTACATATGGAGCCAAGGAGTCCCAAGGGGAATACCATGTGAATTACAAGACATGATGTCTATCAATAATACAGAGAGAAACTTACACTCATCTGGCAAGGAAGTTACTCGATTGCCATCAAGTATCATGACTTTCAGGGACTGAAGCTTCCCCAGATTAACTGGCAAACGCTCGATGAGGTTATCAGCTAAGACCTGAATGCAATGAAAAAGTTAAACCACCTTGAATCAGGAAGACTGTCTTGGTCATGTCCAGAAAGAGTTGACTAATGATGCATTTAAAAAATTAAAATATTAAAAGAAAAAGAAGAACAAGAAGAAGAAGTACACATAAACAGAGAGCGGGATCTTACCAAACGTTGCATGTTTATAAGTTTGCCAATCTGAAAAGGAATTTCAACTGCAGAAATAGTTAAGTCCGCGGGTAAGCTTTGAGGCCTAGGATATGAACCCTACGGAACATAATACCACATTCAATAATTACAGAGATGGGGAATTACCAAGCTTGTTGTGTGTTAAATCAAGAGTGCGTACAGATCTCTCCAGGTCCAGGACTTCATCCGGGAATGTCTGTTGGGAGAGAACGTGGAGGAATTACATAAGCAACAATCGAAATTATACAAGAACGACGATGCAATCTCTTTCCCCTCGGGCTATGATTCATCTCCATTCCAAGTAAGTTTACAACAAATGACCAATTTCAGAATCATTATACTCATCATAAAATCGTGAGATGATCTAAATTCTAAAAGCACAGAGACCATTTCCATCAGCACGTTCACCCCGACCGAAAGCACAGATTTCAAGGATCCAAAACAAGCAAGAACTGATTATCTAATATCCATTAACTCATTTGAACTAGCACAGAGTCTATCATTCTTTCTTCTGGGGACAGCTAAGTTGAAACACGGCATGCTGCTCACAGTCATAGCTATTTTGTTGTGATCGCGATCACCAATCACTCCGAGAAACTACTCATCACTAGGCAGACGCGGCCCATTTCATCCACAAAGCTCATTCGGAAAGAGAGAATAGACGACCCAAATTCGACTGCTGACTAGAGCTTCAACCACCACTCAACGAAATTCAATACCAAGACTCGGAGAATTGACAACTCCCAAGGTGAATCACGTCGTCAGACCATCGAACCTTCCAAATATGTATACATAGAGGAGTGAAAAGGGAGAGGTAAACGAGAGTGATCATTTGCCTTCAGTTTGGAGTCGCGGAGAGCAACAATGCCAGTCGATCGCCACCGCGCGATCCTGCTGGCCTTGGAATCGGCGCTCTTGCTGACGCAGCAGCCCATTGATTCCGGCCTCGGAATTCACGAAATCCTCCTCCCGAGCGGCGACCGCGAACTTGACTAGCTCTCTCCCCTTTCACTCAGTGTCTCCCGGAACGAGAGAGCATAACAATCGCCGCTGCCGGCTAGCTCCGACGAGGAGAGGACGGAGGAAGAAGAGGCCGAATTGACGAAGAAGGTTGGAGCTCCGGCGTCGGATATTCAATTTTCAGTTGCAGAGACTTTGGACCGAAAAGCGCGTTTGCCCGCCGTGGATTTAGCCTGTCGCCCTTTTATTCCCCCTTTTATTTTTATTTTTATTCTTTTTATTTTTCTTCCTCCTTTTTCTTTTCCCGCGGGCATAATTTATTTTTTAATTATAAGCAAAATTTCCGATTTAATATAGTAATAGTTAAAATATTTGATACGAGATGAAGCGGCCGCCGGCGGCAACCACGGACAGTGTGGGTGGCTGTAAGGATGGCAAACCGTATCCGCGGATAGCCGCTCCATTTTTTGCGAATCACATTAATTAGTTATGGCACGGATATGATTTTTAATTTCAAAAATGTAAAACGGCCGATAAAAAACACACTGCAAACTTTATGTTTTTCTATATATATATATAGATTGTGCTAATATAGTAACATTCAAACCCATTGTCCAAGCACAATCCCCATCCCAACTGATTTCCTCATCTAGATAATAAAAACTATAGAGATAGAAGACTACTAAGTTAAAGAATAATTTTTACTTGTAGTTTTTTAAAATTTGTTCTTTCAATTGTTATGTTTTTCTATATTTTCGTTTAATTTCATTTCGTGGTGCAGTAATAATCCCGATTTTTCAATTTTCAAAATTGTGACAGATACGGTGCGGATATATGTATAGTTTTAAATTGCATCGCGGTAAAGGTTCTCCTGAAATTCACACTATATTCACATCGCTACCATCCCTAGGTGGCTGGTGGCAATAAGCGATAGTCCATCCCTCTGAAATGACAAATAATTAACGATGTTTTTATGGATGAAGAATAGAAAGTGATCATTAAAAATATAGAGATATTCAGTTTAAATAATTTATTTAAATTTCCCTTTTAGTTATGATTATTCTCGGATTTTATTATTTATCTATCAGAACTATCACAAAGTAAAAGTATCGAGAGAAGGTTTTCGCATCTTCATGGTAATAATAGGGGGTAAGTCGTCAACTATTTATTGAGTGATTCTTCATGTGTCCGTAGAAGGTATTTGGCATGGTATGGTTTGAGTACTTCGTCCTCTTACTCAGCACGTGTTAATTAAGATCATGTTTGGCTTTAGAATTTTTTTTTAAACTCAGCTCAACGCAATTCCGTTTATCTTCAATTCAACAATACGATTATTACTTTCCCTTTTAAATTTTTTTTTAACAATTCAATTCAATTTTTAATACTAAATTCTCTCAACTATTTATTACATTTTTATAATTTTTTCTTATAATTCAATAAGACAATCATTACAAACCAATTAAAACAAAAACTCAACTTTATTCAAATACCAAACACAATCTAATATTTATAAAGTCAATGAGTGACGTTGAGAATTATTGATCTGTCAGATTAATTGATAGTAACCGATCACTATAATATTCTGATTGATGCTCGAAATTTAAGGGAATTTTGTTTATGTTATGGAATCAACAAATACTATTGTCCGCAATCTAAACTATTCGTTGCTCATCGCCATTATTTGACAATATTAAAATTTGCACTAACGTTAACTGTACAATGTAAGAAAGCAAAGTGATAAACAAGCATACTTCCGCTTTCTAGTCCGATCAACACCATGTGTTTCAATCGGTTCGATAAAAGGTTGAATTGCCAGAATAAATAGACTCGAGTAGTACATGAATTATATGGATACAGATCAACTCACAATTCAACCATGAACTTGTCAGTTACCAAACCACTGGTTGCCCTCGTAACAGGTAACTTTCTCTACGCAACTTCATCGGATTCCAATACCGACGTCCAACTGGTTGTATTAGGAATGGAGCCAGGGTACTGCTGGACCCCCATTAACAATGGTATAAATTTTGGGCTTTAATTGTTGGGCTGGCGCCTGGGCCCATGTAGTAAGTCGGTCCAATTTACCCCTTTTTTTTTAGAGGGAGGGGGGGTAAAAACATGGGTCCAATTTACCCCTTTTCTGTGATCGTTGACAGAGCATGTCGTTATTGGCTTGCCCGGTTGCAGTCGGAGAGCTGCGACGGCGATGGCTTATTGACTCCGCCAGGGGTGTAAGCGAGACGATACAGCTCGCAAATTGTCCGAGCTCGGCTCAATCTTATCGAATTCGAGTCAAGCCAAACCGAATAGTCTCACGGGCCAAGTTTTGAGCCTGAGTGTGCTCAACTCGAGCAGCTCGCGAGTCTTATTGAGTCTAATCCCATTTATCATATAAAATTATCTAGGCTCAGCCCGCATGATAAATTTAAATCCACACGATAAACCCAAACCTACTATATTATTATTATTATTATTATTACTATTATTATTTTTTCTTTAATTGAAAAAAAATATTTTCTCTTCTAAGTCGAGCTCGAGCCTATTGAGCTTATCGAGGCCGAGCTACTCGAGTTTGAAAAAATTGACGAGCCGAGCTGGAGTTGCTCTAAATGCTCATGAACCAAGCTCGAGCTTGCCTCTCCAAGCTCGATCGAATTAGAGCCGAGCTCGAGCCCCTCTTTTTCGAGGTCCATTGCATGAGAAGAGGCCACGTGTCCCCCCCTTTTCTCCCCAATTCTCCTCCATTTCTTCCTCATTTTAAATAGTTTTCCTATAAAGTTTTTATCTTTTTTCTATTTTTATCTCCTTCGTTTAATTTCTTTTCACGTCCTTTAAAAGAATTTCAAAACTAGCCCTTTAGCCCACGTGTTGCGGTGGTAGTTTTGTGTGCTTTTTTTAGTAATTTTTTAAAAAAATTGTTTTAAAGAAATAATTCATCAAAAATAAATGAATGAAAAGGTACGCGATAATTTTAAAATATTATTATGACAATTTATGTAATTTGACTCGGGGTGTACTCGAGGTTCGTGTATATGCTTTAATGCAATATCGTGAAAAGACACTTCACCATGAACTAAGGGTTTAGGAAAAATGCTTACACGGGACGATATCGTGGATATAGTTTGAATTAATATATATGTAGATTAACATATATATATATATATATGTATAACCAAAACGTGGCAGATCTTGTTAAAGTGGAGTTGATATCATTCTCGTACTCAATTGCTTTATTTTTGTACAAAATCATACTCAACAACTTTTTTTTTATATACGAATAGTGAAAATTGAAAGGAAGAAATGGGTGTCATTGGTCGGTTATAATTTTTTTATTGTGATATCATGGATTATAAGCGAATTAATCAATTCTTTCTTCTATCTTTTTTTATAGCAACAAATAATATAATAGAATGGGTTAATTTCTTTAAACTAATTGTGTCAAACTAAAATTTAGTTCTAGGGGTTAATTTGGGACTTTATCGCTCAATTTGGTTTCGCAGTTAAAATCACAAAAAATTTTACTTTAACTTTAACTCAACATACTATACAATGAAAATTAATATTTTCCAAGTCAAAAATTTTAACTTTAACTTTAACTCAACATACTACATAATCATTTTTCATTTTTCACAATCAAAATCAAAATTACTTTAACTCCGAAACCAAACGCACCATATATAACAATATAGGTGGTTAACAAAAACAATTATAGTATAGTATTATAATTCGAGAAGTAACGACATGAGCATATAAATAATATACTTATTGACTACGAATAATATATTTGTGACTAGAATAACCCTCGTAAGATTATAGTAACACTACTTTATAATAAATATGGATTAATTTAAGTTGTTTGACGATTATCCTAGCTAATCTATTCCATCAATAAGTGCTTAAAATAACAATTCGTATATTACTAGATTTTTATCAAATGGTCAAGAAACGAGTTAAAATTCTCATTTTTAATTATTCATATATTATTCTCATTATGCCCATTAGGAATGAGCGTCATCTGATTAAATGGACTATTTGGACCCGCAACAATGCGCGGGTGTTGAACCTAATTAGTTGTGCTGGGCATGGATTTATCAAAGCCCGGGGTTACGGCTGGGCTCCCATTAAAAATGGAATAAAACTTGGGCTTAGTTGTTGGGCTTGAACCTGGGCCCATGTAGTAAGTCGGTCCAGTTCCCTATTCAGCACCCGAAAACGGAAAAGAAAGGTGTTTCCTCGGATCTTCAACAGAGCATGTTGTTATTGGCTTGCCCGGTCGGAGTCGGAGAGCAGCGACACCGACGGCCTCCATTGAATCCCGGCGGCGGCAAAGCGTTCTCTCCTTAGAGCTTCGACCCATTCTCCACCACCGGCTCCTCTTCTCCCCCATAGCTACCTTGAGCTCTGTTGATTGAGCTGGGACCCCAGTCGCCTCGCCAGCTTCATCATCATCTTCTTCTTCCAGGGACAAAACCCCGAACGCAGGCACAGGAAAGTTCTGTCTTTCCGGCTCAGACGTAAGAGCATCTTCTTCTTCAATTGCGCTACCAGCTCCAATAGCAAAGACCGATGCGGTGGTAATGCCGTTGCTTCTGATCTCTCTGCTCTTGCTGATACCAGAAATTCGAAAGAACTCATATACGGAACGAGGGCGACCCGTGGAAATACATCGGTTTCTTACTCGTGCAAAGGAACGCCTCCATAGTTTAACACAGACCCACGAGCTACCGTTGCCGGCGAACCAGCTTCTCCTGAGATTCAAGAATTCAACTTGGTGGCGTACGGCACTCTCTCTTTCCCACAGAAGGTAATCGGCTTACTCGAGTTTCAGCGTAGAGAGGAGCCCTATCTTGCTGGGGAAAGCTTGGGGAGCCCCTGTTTTATTCCAGAAAAAGCGGGAGCCTTGTGCATTGATTATCGGGCGCTCAACAAGGTAACGTAACCATCAAGAACAATTTCCCTTGACGCGTAGTGTTGAAAATTTGACTCCGCGAGAAATTGAGCAAAAAGCTGCCGAATTGGCCTATTTCTTGCGCGTACCAATTGAAGTATTTTGAAATGAACTCGAATTGAAGAATAAATTCTTTCTCAGTGGGAGGAAAAAAAACCTTTTCGTTGGGATTGGTTCTTGCTTAGACACTACTGGACGCGTAGTGTCTAAGCTCATGACTGCGTTGGAGTTGGGTTATTCATCTGCTATGACTATTTTGCAGCTGAAATACGATGGGAAGCGAAAGCAATCTCAAAACTTGGGTTTCGGACCAGCTGATGACCCTTCTCGGGTATTCGCAGACCACCGTTGTCCAGTATGTTATCGGACTAGGTAAGTGCAGTGTTCCTTCTCCCTCCCCTCTCTCTCTCCCCCTCCCTTTTTTTTTGTGGTTCAGCTGCAATTGGTATTAGTTCCCATGTGACTTTGAGGCTGTGGTCTTGTATTTTTCAGCCAAGCAGGCATCTTCGCCTGCTGATGTTCTTGGGAAGCTGGTAGACTTCGGATTGTCATCTTCGAGTGAAACACGGGCTTTTGCCGAAGAAGTTTTTTCGAGAGTGCCACGTAAAGCAGCTTCTATGAATGTGAGTTCCTATCATCACTTAAGTCTAAGTTTTTCAGTCATCTGCTTCAGCATGCTATTGGCTATCTATCAATTAGTTTTGTTTGTAATATATGCAGATTGGATACTTAATTTGAGTTTTCATTCGTCTAATCAGCTTTATCAGAAACAAGAGAGGGAAGCTGCAATGTTCGCAAGGAAGCAGAGTACTTACGCACTGTTAGATGCCGATGACGACGATGAAGACTATGGGAATAATGCCAGTGTTGAGAAGAGGTCTTCTGGCGCTTCTGTTTCTGATACTAAGAAGGCAGATACTCATAAGAAACGTTTAAGGAAAAAGACTGAAATTCACGATGATGATGAGGAGGATGAGGTATCTGAAGAACATCATTCTTAAAGTCTGTTTATCTATTATTGAATTCTCAGGTTACTGATCTCATGCTATGATTCAGCCACCCGTGCAGTTTGATGAAGGAAGAAGGGTCAAGAGACGAACATCTCATGACCAAGAAGGTGGCTCTGAGGTATCTTTTCTTTTAACTGTTGTTGCAAGTGAATATTATGAAATCTGTGCAGAATGGTTTTCAGAGGATCAGAACTGATTTTAGTGCTGCCTGCTGTGGTTTTTTTTTTTTTTCGAAAGGTTGCATATATCTTATGAAGTGTCTAAACTTTATCTTGTCTAAATTTTGGGGTGGCTGTCCTGTCTCTGCTTTAGACATTAGTAATGATAAGTTATCCTCGGTTTCCTTTCTAAAGATTGTCATACACAATATGTCCTTTGTTCTGCAGTCAGAGGAGGAAAGAGAACGTGATCAAAGAGAAAGGGAGCAGTTGGAGCAAAATATTCGAGAACGAGATGCAGCAGGGACTCGGAAGGTATGTCCATTATTTCATGCCATTGTTTTCCCCATTTACATGGGATTTTATGGAATTGGGTTTTGCATTAAAAATCTATTCAGTTCGCTCGTTTTGGTAGCAACTAGATTTTATACCAGTGCTCTGCACGGTATTTTTAATCTTTTTGCATTATTATATTAGTACTTCTTTTCCAATAATATTATATGTATTGAAAATTTTCAAATGCATGTAGGGTTACTCATTATGAAAATTAAAAGTGATATATTAATTGAGAATCACGAATTGATAAATAATATATGAAAAGATGGGAAGTTGACTGAATATTAGAGAGAACGGGAGGAGAGGGAACAGCTGGGAGGAACAAAAGAGAAGAGAGAATAGTGGGAGGAGTGGTGAAGTGGTAGTTGTAGAAATATGTAAAATACTAATTTAACCTCAACTGTCAACTCATCTACTGGCTGTTAATTTGTGAAATTATTTTATCATGGGTATTTTGAAATTTAAAAGTCAGACAAGCTTCTTTATTCACTCTTTTTGTAATAGTATAGATTTATTTAAGTGACGGGGATAAAGGCCTGGTAGTACGTGTTAGAGGGGAAGGAACAAAATGGGAGGGAGTTGTGTCTAGCTAATATTGTAGGTTCTTGTCCATGTTGCATATGTAAATTAAGCATAAAGTCCATGTGTTTATATGTTGAATGTTGGGTATACGCATTTCATACATAGCCTCTGGTCCTTGCGAGCGCAGTTTTTCCCGAAATGTTTATACCTATGGTATATCTACCTTTACGTTCATGCATAATAGTATTTATGGTTTTCATCATGTTACTCTCATCTGTTTCTGATTCTTTTTTATGTTTTACTTTTTAAACTTCCAACAGCTTGCAGAGCCAAAATTGACACGTAAAGAAGAAGGTATGTAAGTTGAGACCAACTATAAAATAGTGCACATGTGTGCCTGTTTATGCACTTCTGTAATCTATAGTCGAGGATGTAGTTTGATGCATTTTTCCTTTTTACAGAGGAGGCACTTCGACGATCAAATGCTTTGGAATCTGATGGCACTGAAGCTTTAAGGTTTGTTCTTATGCTGAGATTGACTATGCTTTGTGTTTGTTTCCTTCTTTTCAATTGACAAGATTGCGGGAATGCAGTTGTAGGTACTCATTTTTTTTTGGTAAAATTTTTAATATGAATTCTGTAGTCTACTCTCTCTATCAAGAGTTTATTTTGATGGAGGAACTGGTGGTTAACTTGAGTTGCTGGCTATCAAAGTATGACTAGCATAATCGCTTCTAGGGTTGTCGTTTTTTAATTTCATGGTGTTAAGTAATATTAGCATATATTGGAGGAATAATAGCTATTTCGATTCCATTTTTATGTAAAATATTTCGAATTCTAATGTCTAGTCAAGCTTTGTGGATGATTTGGTCACATAAGCACCTGAAAGTTTTTTTTTTTAAACATTCTGCACCTCATAAATGTAACAATTAACACGCTCTCAAAGTCTGAAAGTATATGCATTTTTATGCAAAAGTTTGGAACTGGTTTATTACTATTATTTTTTTTCTTTGGGTGGTTTTGTTAAGGAACTTTCAGGATATGACATTTTGCTGGTGGTTCGGCTTTTTATTCTCGCTGTGGTGTACTTATACTGATGGCATTCTCTTTTTCTGTACTTCTAGAAAAGTTTCAAGGTGGGAATATCTCAAAAAGCGAGAGCAGAAGAAGCTGGAGGAGATCAGGTATGGGATAGTGAGACTTGCTAAGATGTCGTGCAACCTTTTCAATTCTCAGTACTGTTGCATTTTGTACCTACATTCCCTATATGCTGCTGGTTATTTATCGTCGCTGAAGTATTTCCATGTTAATTTTATTGCAGGGATGATTTAGAGGATGAGCAGTATTTATTTGCAGGTGTAAAGCTTACAGCGGAGGAAGAGCGTCTCTTCAGGTAACTGATTACATGATGATGGGAAGTGGTGTTATCTTGCATATTTACCTTTGTTTGCATACTATATGAGATTTTATTCTCTTATAAAACAAGTAATCTATAACAGAATTGGTTGATGGTAGGCTATATCATAAGTTAATCTTTTAGACCTTCAATGAAATGAATTGATCTGTCATATGTCATTCTTTGATCTTGCTTTTTGTCAGAGATGAGGTAAATCAAGTTTGCAAGAAGCAAGTCTCCTCCCTATATATTGTCATTCTTTATTCTGATAAATTAGCAGCATATGAGATGCCCAGTCCAATGTATTTAGCCTAGTTAACTTTGCTGCATCAGTTTTATTGAACGGTAGCATATTTTGGGCCGATAGAGCCACTAGATGGAAATTAATATTCATGGTACAGTATGTCTGTTTCTTTTGTGGTACAAAGAGAGACTACTCAAATAACTGCCGGTCATTGCTGAGTCAGTGAATTGCTATTGACAATGGCCTATTCTCTCTATCTTTTTTTTTTCTTTTTTTCCCTTGTAAGAGCCACTAGATGGAAATTAATATTCATGGTACAGTATGTCTGTTTCTTTTGTGGTACAAAGAGAGACTACTCAAATAACTGTCGGTCATTGCTGAGTCAGTGAATTGCTATTGACAATGGCCTATTCTCTCTATCTTTTTTTTCTTTTTTTCCCTTGTAGACGCAAGAAAGAGATAGTTGAGCTCGCAACGAAGTACCAAGAAGATCTTGACAGCAGGGATGAGGTACTTTATATATCTCCTTTATTTTATTTTATTCTTTTGGCTGCAAATGTCCCTTTCCCCAATGTCTAGAATTACTGTTTAATATATGTTCTTGATCCATTATTATTCTGCCAGTTTCATTTTTTTAGATAGTATAACTGAATGGTCTGTGTGTACTTTATCTCTTGATTGGAATTATTAAACGAAATTATTGCTCGTGGTAAATTAGATAATTGTTATATTCATTAAAAGAAAAGAATCCTTTCACGTCATTCTACCTGAAATAATGCTGACTATCATGCCCATGCATGTTGATATTTTGAAACATTTTGTGCATGAAAAAATAACAGAAGCAGATAATAATTCTTCAAATTACTGAGACCTATTAAACAATCACTGTTCCATGTATGTGGACCATCTGCTGAACTTTGATGATTACTTGAGTATGTTAACATTCATTAAAATAAAAGAATCCTTTCACGTCATTCTACCTGAAATAATGCTGACTATCATGCCCATGCATGTTGATATTTTGAAACATTTTGTGCATGAAAAAATAACAGAAGCAGATAATAATTCTTCAAATTACTGAGACCTATTAAACAATCACTGTTCCATGTATGTGGACCATCTGCTGAACTTTGATGATTACTTGAATATGTTAACCTATCAATCTTTCTATTGTACAGTGATCCTCATTTCTTTTTGCGAATGGTGTCATTGAAGTAGTGAGGAAATATTTATTCTATGATTCTCAATCTTGCTGAATTTTTAATAAGAAAAAGGAAGAATGAGACAAAAAGTAGAGGCACTATGGGAATAATAGAAACCATTCTTTTTTAGTTTGCTGTATTCAGTTCATGTCATGGTCAACTAATTGTGAATTCCTGTTTGTTCTTTCCTTGAATTGCAGTATCGGATCCCTGATGCTTATGATCAAGAAGGACGTGTTGATCAGGAAAAGAGATTTGCTGTGGCTATGCAGCGTTACAGGTTGGTGTACTTGTAGAATTATTAGAATGGTTAAATACAATATTTTGTTTGCCCTAGTGTCTCATAGTTGCTGCAGTTTATTTAGCTGTCACTATTTTTTTGAGCAATGCAGAGACACAGATGCTGCAGAGAAGATGAATCCATTTGCTGAACAAGAAGCCTGGGAAGAATACCAGACTGGTAATTACTGGTTTATTTAGTATTTTCCTATCATACATATTCCTTTTTTTTTTTTTGGGCATGGTAACAGTGCCCGCCATTTTGCAGAAAAGGCTACTTTGAAGTTTGGTTCCAAGGATAAAAAGCTAGCTTCTGATGAATATGAGTATGTTCAGCTGGCCTCTAATCTCCATAATATGTTCCTTGTCCTCCCCTTTTTCATGACTCTATTTATGATAAAGATGTGGGTGCGATTTTATCTTTTCATGTAGGAGGAGTTAATTTCTTGTGGTTATGGTTTTTTGTGGTACAGGTACGTTTTTGAGGACCAGATAGAGTTTATAAAGGCAAATGTGCTGGCTGGTGAGAATGTATGTCTACTGTCTTTTGTTAATTGTTTAATTTCAGGTTTTTGACTGTGATTTGCATCTGATATTCTTTGGTACTGATACAGTATGAAGGGCAACTTCCTGAATCCCCTGATGAATCCAAGGTTCAATCTGCATTAGAAAAGCTTCAGGTTCGCATTTGATTATTAGTTTCTCTTGAATTTATCATGTTAGATTATGTGAAATTTTGACTTACAGCAGTAAGAAGAATTTTCAGCTCCAGATCATTTCAAAAAGCTTACGATTTAATATCTTCACTGCACCTTAACTTTCTCAGGAGGACCGCAAAAAGTTGCCCATTTATCCTTATAGAGAGGAGTTACTTCAAGCAATTGAAACTCATCAGGTACTTGTCTTTGGCCTTTTATTTTATATTCGGTTCTGATGCATCCAATTTTCTGCTTTAAGACATGCATGTCCTCTCCTATGCACTAATTTATTATTATTATTATTATTATTATTATTATTTTTTGGGGGTTGGGGCTAATATCTTATATACTCCAACTTAACGCAGCCATGTGAGTGGTTATAGCCCTTGTGCTTGAGCATGTGTTCTTTCTTCTCATGTTTATTATAATTGGTTTCTGTAGGTTCTTATCATCGTTGGGGAGACCGGATCTGGGAAGACTACTCAGATTCCTCAATACCTCCATGAGGCTGGCTACACTAAAAAGGGAAAGGTGTGCTATTATTTTGTTTTGTAGGATCTCCTATTGCGTGTTTGTTACTTTCTTTAGAGATCTCATTGTATTGTTTTAAATTGAGCACTCTTATGAATATGCTGGTATTCCTTGTATGGAGCTCAACCTGTGTAGCAGCATGATATATATTCACTATTTAATGATCAGGGAGAAAAATGGACATAGAAAATTGGTCAACTTTTCAAATTGGTATCTAGCCACTGCATTGAACCTAGTTCCTGGGGCTCAAGAAAATAGAAGGCAAGCCATATGTCCGTACATTAAATAATCATATTTATGTGGGAGAATGGCAAGTAATAGTATCTTGTGTTTGCTTAGGAAAAGGAAAGAGAATGAGCAATGCCTAGTCTTTGGTTCTTCAAGTCTCTGAGATATATTGGTTTGATCATGTTGGAGTTATTGAAGCATTCGCCTGTTCATTATGTTACTTTCCAGGAGTAGTTTTTCTAAAGTACTGATGACTTTTTGTCTTGTTTTGCTCTTTACAGATTGCATGCACCCAACCACGTAGAGTTGCTGCGATGAGTGTGGCAGCTCGAGTTTCACAAGAAATGGGTGTCAAGCTTGGGCACGAGGTATACTGTTTTCTTTGTAATTTGCTATTGACTATCTTCTTTATAATTTGTCAATATTTTCTTACTTTCTCGTTGAAGTGCTTGGAGTACTATGGGCATAGTCAATCTAGCATCCTTCTTCATTTAATACTCTTGAGTGCTTTCTAGTTTGCCTCCCCAATTCTCGGGCAGTTACATCTGGGAGCTTGCAACATGTTGCCATGAGCATTTGGATGTATTGAATAAATTGCTGAATAATTAGTTTAATTACCAGCTAAAAACTGATACATTGAGGACTTAGGTAGCCACAGCTGTTAGGATATCGTGGTGTCTGGGTATGCAAGGGAGTGTATGGAATTTTTTTTTTTAGTTTCATCATAGAACTGTTCGCTTTACAATGATTATGTGTAATACAACACCGACACATATCGTCTTGCATTTAGTGATCCATTCGGCTTTCTTCTTAGCTGAAGGAAATATAATGTTTCAACTGTGATTGACAGGTTGGTTATTCCATCCGTTTTGAAGATTGCACTTCTGAGAAGACGATTTTGAAATACATGACAGATGGAATGTTGCTGCGTGAATTCTTGGGGGAGCCAGATCTAGCTAGCTACAGGTGAGCATCTCATTCTCCCTGTTGAAATTTGTTATCTTGATTAATGTTATTGTTGCCACTTACATATGGTCATATTTTCAGTGTCGTGATGGTCGATGAAGCTCATGAAAGAACACTTTCGACTGATATTTTGTTTGGCTTGGTTAAGGTAAGTAGTCCGCCAAATAATTTTTTTTTCCAAGTCATGCACAAAATACATCAAAAATTGGGAGTAGATAGGATTCTCTGCTCCTTGGATCAATCTGGACCTCCCGCCCTTGTATTGACCACAAATTATCCTGCTCAATTATGTGCATATCAGCATCTCTTAGAGTTTTGTTCTGGTAACAATACCTTGTTTGTGTTAGGCAGAGTTTAACATTGTATACCTCAAAGTACTTACTGACTTTGACTCTTCTGAATGATAGGACATTTCCCGCTTTAGGCCTGATCTGAAGCTTCTCATTTCAAGTGCAACCCTCGATGCAGAAAAGTTCAGCGATTTTTTCGACATGGCTCCAATTTTCAAATTTCCAGGAAGACGTTATCCTGTCGATATTCAGTACACTAAAGCACCTGAAGCTGATTACTTAGATGCAGCTGTTGTCACTGCCCTTCAAATCCATGCTCAGTATCCTCCTGGAGATATTCTGGTTTTTCTAACTGGTCAGGAAGAAATCGAAGCTGCAGAAGAGATAATGAAGCAACGGACAAGGGGCTTAGGGACCAAGATTGCTGAACTCATCATATGTCCTATATATGCCAATTTGCCTACGGAGCTGCAAGCCAAGATCTTTGAACCAACACCAGAAGGGGCACGAAAGGTGGTCCTAGCTACAAATATCGCGGAGGCATCTCTAACCATTGATGGAATAAAATATGTGATTGATCCAGGGTTTTCCAAGATGAAAGCGTACAACCCAAGAACTGGAATGGAGTCATTGCTAGTCACTCCTATTTCCAAAGCCTCTGCAAATCAAAGAGCTGGTCGTGCTGGAAGAACGGGTCCTGGAATTTGCTTCCGCTTGTACACGATGTATTCTTATCAGACCGAATTGGAAGATAACACGACTCCTGAGATTCAAAGAACCAACCTTGCAAATGTTGTCTTGACGCTAAAGAGCCTTGGTATCCATGACCTGTTAAATTTTGATTTTATGGATCCTCCCCCTTCAGAAGCTTTATTGAAAGCCTTAGAGATGCTTTATGCACTCGGTGCTCTGAATAAACTTGGGGAGTTAACAAAAAGTGGGAGGCGGATGGCTGAATTTCCCCTCGATCCTATGCTTTCGAAGATGATTGTGGCTTCTGACAAGTACAAGTGCTCGGATGAGGTCATTTCTATTGCAGCAATGCTTTCAGTTGGGAATTCCATCTTTTACCGACCAAAGGACAAACAAGTCCATGCTGATAATGCTCGGTTAAATTTTCATCTTGGGAACGTGGGGGACCACATTGCCCTGCTTAAGGTATGTTCATGGAATCCATCTCTTAGACTTGATTTGGCAGAGTGGCTGCCAGTTGATTGGTTTAACCATTTTATTCATCTGATACTTTCTGTCATATATTTTATGTAACAATTGAATTCAATGGATACCTTGACTCGTAGTTGGACTATGTTTGGGTCATTGATGGTTTTTTTTTTTTTCCATTCAACCGTTATGTGATTTGTTATTCATTTTATTGGTTCACTGATGTCAATTCAGGTATACAATTCTTGGAAAGAGACAAATTACTCCACGCAATGGTGCTATGAGAATTACATACAGGTAATATAGTTCCGTACATAATATAGGTCTCCCGTTTACTTTTCGATGTAAAACAACGGGATGACTCTGTTATTATGCTATTAAATTGCTATGCTAAGTTGATTAATCACAGTTATGTTTAGCTATTCAAAAAATATATATACATATATTCTTTGCGGTCTTTTGAGATTGTTTTCCCTTTATCTCTTCATTTTGTTTTTTCACTGACTAACTTTTCCTTTATCTCTTGTTTCTATAGTTAGATCGCAATGCTATGTTTTAATCGTAATAGGTTTTCTTTAACGATATGAGTAGAAACAGAATGCTATAAGCAGTTGACAATTTATATTAGATAGACTATTGTCTATAACTGGTTAGCAAATGGAAGAGTACACTTTCATACTAGAACCAGTAGATATTTGTTCACCTCACTGTCTTATTAGAGTTTGTGGCCGGTGATTCTTATATCACTTTGCACTTGATTTTTTGACAGGTCAGGAGCATGAAACGTGCTAGGGACATCCGTGACCAGTTGGAGGGCCTCTTGGAAAGGGTTGAAATTGAGATGACCTCCAATCTCAATGATTTAGATGCCATTAAGAAGTCGATTATATCTGGTAAGAGTATCTTTGTCTGTTCCGTTCGATATTTGACTTGATATCTAATTTTTCCCTTGTTTATGTATATAGCAATTGGGTCGGTTAACACTAATTTTCTTTCTTTTTAACAATTTCGCCTTTTACTACCAGGTTTTTTCCCTCATTCTGCACGACTCCAGAAAAATGGATCCTACAAGACTGTCAAACATTCACAAACTGTGCATATTCACCCAAGTTCAGGGCTGGCACAGGTATGCTTCCCTCTCTGTTTTGCTTCTATGGCCTATGCCTTTGGATGTTGATGCAGTTACAACGCCTGCCAATATTGTAATTAGAAGGATTATTAGGAGGGCTTAGCAAAACGTATAATTGGAATATTGATCCATCAAGCTATAACTCAACACCCTGCCGTATTGGTGCTTGGTTGCTAGGGTCTTTTGAATGTTGCATGATTCTGGGCACTGGTCTGTGTATGTAAAATATATATATATATATATATATAAAACTATTCACCAAAAAAAAAAAAGAACAGAGAATTTATTATCTTATCAAAGACAAGCTAGGATATCTAAGAGAAACCCTCTAAATGGCTCAAAATAGGATTATAAGAAAACAAGACTTGACACCCCCTTCCATGTTTTAGAGCCATAGCTGTTCGAGGGAATTTAACTCATAAATATCAGTCTCTCCCTTCACCTTCTTTTCATTTTTCCCCCCCAAATAAATTTCAATCTTGCCTTTTCAGGTCTCTGTCCAGAATTCTCATTTCTTTCCATCTCTACTTCTTTCCAATTTCTCTTCCTCCTTATGGTAATAGGTATCTGACTTGGCTGCTAGGTTACATTGATATATTGTTTTATAATTAGGGTTTGTACCAATATGTTAGCGGGTAAAGCTGAACGCTGTCTGGTTTTTGTTAGGAAAAATTATGTTGCTTTGTTTAATATAGAAACTCGAGGACTTTCGGCAATTGTGGTGTTGACTTATTTGGCAAGTACTTCTTCGTCTTGTAGGCACTTCCAAGATGGGTTGTATATCATGAATTGGTTTTGACCACTAAGGAGTACATGAGACAGGTAATCCTCTTAAAAAACTCCTTTCAACTTGTTTTCTCATCTCCTGATGTTGAGCTTTTCCTTTTATTTTTTTTTTTGTGGGTCTGTGCTTGTTAGCTAAATCGGCAAGGTTAATTTTCAGGTGACTGAATTGAAGCCAGAGTGGTTGGTCGAGATTGCCCCTCATTACTACCAGCTAAAAGACGTTGAAGATCGTAAGATCTCCCTCCCTCCTTGTTTACATAAGCTAGTGCTCCTCAAATTAACATTTGAAGTAGGTACAAACAAAATAAATGATCTTTGAAGTTAGATGTAGGATACGAGGATCGTCTTTTACATTCACATCGTCCATTTGCTGTTTATCTAGATTCTTGTGAAAATTTTCCTGCATATTTGCTGAATAAGCATATTGCAAGCATAATATATGTTTGACAAATCAATCTGTGGATAGTTTACGAATTTTCAAAGCAAAAGATGTTGCTGTGATAAAATTTGCTTCTGCTTATTGCCCGTGGAATACAATAATGTCTGCATTTACAGTAAACAACTTTTCTCGCGTTATCGAAATGCGGTAGTAATGATACTAATGAATTTTCCTCTCTGTGGCAGCAACATCCAAGAAAATGCCCAAACTGCCCCCTTAAGGACAAAGCATGATATATTCACAAGCAGCATAGCAGTCAGCGGAGAAACTGTACCCGAGCATTGTCAGCGGAGGCGTCATGTTTGCTCTGTACATATCTCCAGAGAAACGTTAGGGAAAGGACGAGATGGTTTAGTCGGCTCTGGAGCTGTTAACTGTAAATATGTTTGTGTAGGTTTCTAATGGATGTTCTCCATTGAAATTTTGAAGGTGGTTCTGTTCTTCGAGAAATTTGATATACGACGCTGCTTCTTATTCACGTACAAAGCGAGGAGATGTACCCTAACGAGTGGTATTCCAAGTATTACAAGGAGATGCTCTGATTCATGAGATTTATGCAGAAGCTTCTGCAGGTGGCCTCCCTGTCTTGTCCCCTTTGTTATGTTGTGGTTCGTGTTTTTGTCCTATAAATAAACGGAAAGTCTAACGTGACATGACACCGGGATCATGATCGTCCATAACGCATGGGCCTTGAGTGGGTCTCACGGATGAACGGACGGGATGGTTGTGTGTCATGTGAGATTTTTCAATAAATAAATAATAAATCTAGGACTGAACCAAAACTCTTCCTAAATGGACTTGTGGGATTATGCTGGGACTCAAATCAATTTGGCTTGTTCATGGATATAATGTAGTAATTCGACTAGCTTCGAGACCGGCTACACTAGAAAGTGGTCGGGCTGGCGCAAGTTCTATTGTTTTGAGACCCCGAGGACGTAAAATGTATCGCATACCAGAAACGAAAAAAACCTTATTACGATTGAACTAGTCATCTTGTTGTATATTCTTAGAAAAAAGAAAATATCGTTTATAAGATATAAACCACCATAGAAGAACTCACATGAAGTTCTTATTCTGTAGATAAAAGCCAGAAACAGTACATGTAATATGATAGTAACTATAAACCTAGTACTAATAACACTAACAAATAATGATGATGATATGATGATTTAATAATGATAATAATAATAATAATGATATGGCTTTTCGACTATATAAATATAACGCCTCTGACTCTCGATCTTTCTCAGCATATTGATATCTAAAGATATTAAAGAATGAGAAAATCAGAACATAAAGTTAGAAAAAGCAAAGACGCACTTGAAAGCTTTAAACCTTTCCCTCCCCTATTATTATTGCCCTCACGCCAAGGCAGGCATGTCCTTCAGCCACGGATCCAGCGGCTTCCCGATCGAGTACACGATAAAACCCAGCTCCCTCAGCTTCTCCGCATCGACAACGTTCCTCCCGTCAAACACGAAAGCCGGCTTCCGCATGCTCTCATAGATCTTCTCATAATCGAGCCTCTTGAACTCGTCCCACTCAGTCAGGATGCAAAGCCCGTGCGCGTCCCTCGCCGCCTGGTACGGGTCCCACACCACGCTCACTTGCTTGATCGAGGTCGGGCTCACGGGCTGGAGGTGGATCGGGTGGTCCCAGTCAAACTTGCCCATCGAGAGGTCCCGCTGGATCTGGTCCTCTGTGACCTGCGGGTCGTAAATACTCAAGCTCGCCTTGTCCCCCAAAAGGCCCTTGCAGACGTCGATTGCTGGGGTCTCCCTCGTGTCCCCAGTGTCCTTCTTGAAGGCAAACCCGAAGATCGCGATCTTCTTCCCCGAGACGGTATTGAACATGGACGAGACGACCCGGTTGACAAACCGGCTCTTCTGGTAATCGTTCACCTTGATGACCTGTTTCCAGTAACAGGCAACCTCACTGAGGCCATTGCACTCACAAATGTAGACGAGGTTAAGGATGTCCTTTTGGAAGCATGAACCACCGAAACCGACACTTGCGTTCAGGAACTTGGGCCCGATCCTCGAGTCCTTCCCAATAGCATATGAGACCTCAGACACATCAGCCCCGGTAGCCTCGCAGAGTGCCGACATGGCATTCACAGATGAGATCCTCTGCGCCAGAAACGCGTTAGCTGCGAGCTTCGACAGCTCGGCGGACCAGAGATTGGTCGTGATGATCCTTTCCTCTGGGACCCACTGGGCATAGACATCCTTCAATGCCTTAATTGCCTTCTGCCCATCCGGAGTTTCTCGCCCTCCGATGAGAACCCGGTCAGGATTCAGGAGGTCCTGAATTGCAGTCCCCTCGGCGAGAAATTCAGGGTTTGAAAGGATCTGGTAGTTGATCCCCTTGCTGTTGTGGGTCAGGATCTTCTCTATCGCCTCAGCAGTCTTAACAGGGACAGTCGATTTCTCCACCACGATCTTGTCTGACTTTGCAACATCAGCGATCATACGTGCAGCGCTCTCCCAGTAGGTCAAGTCTGCAGCTTTCCCTGCCCCAAGGCCACGGGTCTTAGTTGGGGTGTTCACCGACACAAAGATTATGTCAGCCTCTGAGACATGTTTCTCAACATTGGTGCTGAAGAAGAGGTTTCTTCCCCGGCACTGCTGCACAACCTCGTCCAGCCCAGGCTCGTAGATGGGGAGATGGTCGCTATTCCAAGCATTGATCCGAGGGACCGAGATGTCCACAACAACCACCTCAACCGAGGGGCACTTGAGGGCAATGACCGCCATGGTGGGGCCCCCAACATAGCCGGCTCCGATGCAGCAGATCTTCACCATCGTGTGATCGACAAGTCAAACGGCCTGGAAGATAGGAAAAGAAGAGGAAGCCATTGGTGTTTTACTTTCCATTAACAGACAAGTTCTCGAACAAGTGAGCTTCAATTCTTAAGCATGGACGTATACAGAAAATCTACTCTTCCACCTATTCGTAGATGCATATATTGATCGAGAAAGATTGTAGGAGATTCCAAATCCCGAAGAAATTATTACATGCTACATATTCTACAATTTACGCAAAAAAACACTCGAACCAACAGCAGAACAAGCAGCAACCTCTCTGATTGATTTCGAGACAATGGAAGAGGAAAAGCTTAACCGAAAGCAAACCGAATCAATCTCACTGCAACAAACCCCGGAAAGTCAGAACTTAGAGAGTTGATCAGATAAACACGAAAATGATAATATTATCGAATTCGCTATACTACTACTACCTTAGGGAGAATATATATAGAGGGGGAACTCAGAGCCCTTTCAGATGGAATTAAAATGCTAGAAAGAGTGCCTAAAGCGGGAACTTAAATACTCCAAGCATTAAAACCCTGCCAACCCTAAGATCTACGTTACAGTAGTGATCTTTCACAGGATAAAGCAAAGTCAGATCAGATCACCAGAAGGGGGCTCCGAACCTGAACGTTCAACACGTTTCGTGATAAATGTATACCTTTTAGTGACAAACAAGGGAAGGTTTTAGCCGCTTGTTTTTCCTTCGAACAGGGGGAACTGAAAAAACCGAATGCCCTTTGTACCATAGTAATTAATATATATATATATATATATATATATTAAAAAGGAGGCGGATTTTCAGCAATTAGATCGCGCCGAACCTATGAATTAGTATTAATCACACGCGAGTATTTACCATAATATCAATTAATTACAATAATTTATCTTTTTTTGTCCCCACATCAACGATTTTTCTCATAAGTAGCTGGAAAGAAAGTCCAAATCAACGACCCTTTGTTTTTTCTCATAAAAACACTTTCCTCGGAAAAAATCTGTATTTTATATTTCAAAGAGGATTTTTTTCCTCGATTTATTATGAGTCTCAAATAAATCAAAATTTCTCATTATCTGATGCCGATTGGTTAATATGATAGCTAGCGACTGTAAAATAGGCCCTGAGCAATGAAACTTCGTCATGCATGCAGAATAAATTTTGCAGGAACGGTAAGCTCAAGATCCCAAAAATCAATCACAAGATTCACGACATGCATCCTGGTTTTTAGACTAAAAGGGGGCAATATTTCATTGATGTACTTTCCATAATATCCCCAGAGAAATAAAAAATTCTGCCTTCTCTGTCGAAACCCAGTTGCGTAAATAAGCCAAGCCAAGCGATTTTCCATGAAAAGGAATGAGCTTTCCAATGCGACAACAGCTATGATAATGAATTAACTGCTAAAAACAACCTCGGCAGCAAAATAGTAAAGTTTCGGAAGCTTTAATTAAGGTGCAGAAACAACGTGCTTGTCGGTGCGGAGTGACCGAGTGAGTGAGTTCAAAGCCACCCCCACCGAGATCACACCCCATGATTAGTTTTAACAGCCAAAAAAAAAAAAAGTAAACTTTTACAATACTAAGATAAGACAAATTGCACCGGAAATCATCAACTTTCAGTTCCGTCTCGAAACGTAAAATCATGAAAATTGCAAATTGCAAGGTTTCAAGGGATCAAAAGCAAAGGGAGTGAGGTGAGGTTAACGTGATGATACTCATACCTATCTGGTGCAATGCTCTTGCTCCTCTTCTATCAACTGCGTGAAGTGAAAGTGTACTGCCTCACAAGCAATTCGCAGAAGCAACAGACAGAGACAGAACAGAGGGAAAGATGAAGAAACTGTCCGATGATGTTCATTTATTTACAAATATATTTCAATTTAAATTTTTTTTTTCCTGAGATGATCATGCATGGTAAGTATATAATTACGACCCTTGTGTCCCAGCTCAAGTGACAGTCCATTGAGAAGGTGACAGCTGTCATGGCATTGCCAGCTGTACTCTCATTCCTTCTTTTGCATTTGCCAAAATGCATTCCCACACGAACAAAAATGTTGATTGAGTGATAAATATCCCATACTGTAAAGAGAAAAATACAAATTCGAATTCCAATAAACACACTTATTGGGAGGAAGAATAACTTTTAATACTCGATCTCCCGATTAAATTTATTATATTTTATTGAATTTTTAGATACTACATGTAGAAAAAAGTAATTTTCACATTTTATTATGCAGAGATCATTGAACAATCTGTCTCCATCTCTTATAGAAATTATTGCACTATCAAATATCATACCGTATCTATTTATTTTTTTTTTTAATATTGCCGACAACTTTAATGGGAACTCTTTGTTCCTCATATGTCGTGGCAACTCATTGACTGTTGATATACAATGATATTTGTTTTGTCTTCCTTCCAATGTGTCGATCGAGCAAAAGTTATAACGTTGCAGCGCGGATGTGAAATTGTTCGGGTTTCACATTACGGTCGTCATCCGACATGAGATTATCGTTAGAATATATCGAACAAGCCTAATTAGAACCCGAGGAGAAGTCCATTACTTTTCGAAAGTCTTCATTTAGGAGCCCGCCATGGGGATCGGATCGCATCATCAATTGTTCCAAAGTCTTTGATGTGAAAAAAGTTGATGTCAAGTCCACTGATTACAAGGTTGCGTCCTTGGGGCCACCTTGGGAAAGACCAAAAACTTTTCAATTTCTTGTAATATAGACCTTCAAAGTTTTTGAATCCATCCTAATATTTTGCCAAAGTTTTTCGTTGGTTACGGTTTCGCTCCCTAAACTTAATCCACATTAGTGCGTCCAGTCCGGTGGCCGTGAGATCATTAACGAGCCATTCGCGAACTAAGCTTTAACAATGATGAGCGAATCCGCCAAATTAAGCATTTTTACGACGAGTTATCAAAGTGCACGATTCTATAAAATTAGGCATTCCGGTGAAGAAAAAGTCGCATTCGATAGTGCATTTGCGGATTATTAGGCGGTTGACAAAAGTCATGAGACATAGACAACGCTAAATTCTTCTGGAAGCTCTTCCTCCAAAAATTTGATCCCATGGCAACTCTTTAGTCGCGCCAGAGATTTGAGGGCATTATTCAGCAAAAAATTATTTGAGGGCATTTTGTCACCCCGACGGTGCCGACAGCCTCCCGCACAGATGTTGAAGCCCACCATAAGGGCGACTTAGTTAAATCTAGCTCAACCGGAATCTATGTGGTTTAGTCGGGACCTGACAACATTCCGAATGACTCGGACGGATTCAAGGTGTTATCTTTCTTCCCCTTCTTAGCATGGCTAGCGGCTACGCCTATCGCACAGTCCGAAATATTGTGAAAATATTAAATGAGTAAGAACCAATCGAAATGCTTGTAAGTGAAAATCTATAAGTTTATTGTGGGGTTAATTTTTCACTTTCATGCATTGAGTGTTATACATTCAAGTCGATCAGTAATATTCACTCAATATTTACTCCAAAATATTAGTTTCCACGTAAGGCATTGGAAGTCGTGCCCGAAATCACGGGCAGGCTTGCGTTTCTGGTCTGTTATCCGTTGATGATTGACTGCAGAATGTGAAAATAACCCAAAAAAAAAAAAACAACTACAGCTTTTGTTCTCCCCCCTCCTCGCTCTCTCTCTCTCTCTCTGATATTTTTGGGCCAAAGGGAATTCGACAAGAGGAAAACATTCGGCAGGCCCTTTTGAAAAGAAGAAGAGAAGTTGGAAGTCAAAGTGATGGAGAGATTTCTTCAATCAGATGGTGAGTTGGGGGCCTGAGGGTGACAAAGCAACAAGCCCACTTCCAACTACATTCAGTAAGAAAAATGTCATACCATACCAACATTATATTATTATTCCTACCTGACATGATTGAATTTTTTGTACGTGGCTATTGCTCAATTCTGCAGCATGGAAAAAGAGTCATTTTGAAGCTTTACCAAACCCCCAATTACGGAGCAACTTTCTCCCAATCCAATCTTCACCTTCCAGAACATCTCAGATCACCATCGTCGAATCAACACGTTCGTCTGGACATATTCCTTCTCGGTGTTACGGGGAAGATGCAGAGCCATTCATGTCTAAACAATTCCCTCCTTTGTCTTTAGGATCCTCTCAGTTCCTAAGGTACATGGCCTTATGTTGTGTTAGGCGGCTTTGATTCTCTTCTTTCAAAATTCTTCTATCCATACAACAATCGCCGTGGCAAGTCAATGCCCTTTCCTTTAATCACACTGGGCCATTTGGATTAGCAGACAATCACAGATCCGAGTCAACAGCTTTTTACACCACCAAGGCACTACTTACAAAGGTTTCAGAAGGCCTATCAAGACCTCTTGGTCGAGCGCACATTCTACTCCAAACCCCGATGAATAATTGACACGAATTCCCGATGCACTGCAAGAAACTATAGAGGAACAAAGAGGCATTTGAAACCCCGACGCCTGGACAACCAACCAACCCGAGCCTCTTACCACAAACTCCCACAAATCTCAGAAAATAATCGAGACAAGCTAGAGTCGTAAAAGCTACTATTGGCTTGTAGAGCATCAACATAAAGTAAGCTTTCCTCCAACCACCCTTGTCTCCTTCATAATGGAATGGCTTCTGAGAGGGTCTTACTCAATTAATTGCTTAATCCAACACTCTCCGAACAGACATTCCCCTTGCGGATAATCTCACAAACTTTTCATATTTCTCAACTGAGATAAGCTTATCATCGAAAGCCGAGTTCCAGAGTCAATCATACGATTAAGTGGATACTACTACAAATGAAACACCAATCCATAAAATATCTTTCTCAAAGTAACAAGCTCAGCAAAAGGAAAAATCGGAAGATTGTGCAACATATAACCATTCCTGTTTGAACCAAGAACATCGAGACCCAAAATTCACTAGTATTCTGCATCCACCAGGAGAATGCCCAAGTTGCATCTTTTAATGGGCGACAGCAATCCTTCCGGCAACTTGGTCAAGATCGCGCTGGCCGCTCGACGTTATTTTCCTTCCACTGTTTTAATGAACAAATAACAAGAGTTTAAGTAATACAAGAACATCAGCAGACACTGCAGTAATTATCTCTGTTGAATCACCCCATAAACCTTTCATATATGAAGCTGTCCATTACAATTGAAAATTGAGTTTCAAACTACGCAGCTTGAAAGAAATGTGGAAAGAGAACTTACCCCCTAGGGTCGATGTCAATAATGTTCATGTTCTGCAACTGCTGAAGAATGTGGCGAGCTACGGACCCACTGCTCTTGCAGAAGTGGGGTGGGCGGCTTCCATTCCTCTTGCTCCCACCATAGATCCTACGGAAGGCACCAACACCGAGGCCTCCCCTGAGGTAGATCTTCCTTGCCATAGAAGCTGCAGTACAAATGAAATCAGTCCTAAGAAACAAAAATAATCGGAGTGTTTCATCTGCTCAGACAAGATGGATAGAGAGATTAGTACCAGCTCTAATATAGTACCAATCAGGGTCATATGGAGCAAGTTCCTTGAATGTAGCCGTCTTCACGATATCAGTCCACTGAGGAAGCTCTATCTAATTTTCATTGAAAACCAAAATCATAGAGTGAACATACGCTTTACATAAACAGAGCATCCGTATTCAACAGAATTGCGAAATGCAATGAAAAATGGTGTCACCTGCTGCAAGAAGACACGAGGTGACCAATAGAAACAATTCAACCGAGACATTTTAGTTTATTATTGTACTTGACAGATTAGCTCTTTATATGTACTAGTTCAAGTTCACAAACACATCCAATCAAACCTTTTCCGCTAAACTTAGAGCAACATTTGGCCCGACAAACAGCAAAGTTCACTTATCACCCAGTAGAGGAAAAATGCAAAAATGATAGTTAATCATCATTTCTTTAGAGATTCCACCGTGTAATCATGTGGTCATTATTGAACTCAAAGCTAGTGGCTTTTCACAGGACAGGCAGAATTGATTGTAAGCACAAAGAGAGCACCTTCACAAAATTATATCAAGCTACCCGACATTACAAAAACACTACAGTCAAAAGTACAAAACTGTGCAACAACCATGGAGGAATCTAACTCATGAGCTGCCAAGTGCCAATAATCAACAATTTCGGACAATGTCCGATCATTCATCCCTTTCATCAGCAGTAGACGACCAAAGCTACGATTCACTATCAAATCCAAAACCTAACGCAATTCGAGCATTCAATAGATCGCTTGAACCAGCAACATAAGCTCAAAATATAGCTATCTCGGAGGAAAACTGCACATGATCCAATAAGCGGAACACCGAAACAGCAAACTACGAAGAAATATTAGAGAGAGAGAGAGACGGAGACCTTGCCGGAGCGCTTCAGGTGGGCGGCGTAAGCCTTGACGAACTCGTGAGGGGAAACGTCCTTCACCGTCCTCGCCGTCGCCATCTCTCTCTCGCTCCTCCCCCGAGCTGCTGTTTCTCTGCTGTGGGCGGCGCTGCAGCTGCGAGGAGACGTAATGGGGTGAGAGAGACGAAACGTCGACGGGATTAGGGTTTTAGACTTTCAAGTCACGTGCTTCTCACGAGTTGATGTCTGAAATTTACATTTTTGACCCTGGGCCGGGCTCCATGCAAACTTGGATGGGCTGATGAGCCTCTTTAACTCGTTGGACCGGACAGCTATACAAACTGGTAACCAGATCTGTATGCTTGGCTCCAAGTGGTCTGCGGGTGATGGTTCAAAAATCAACTCGTGGAAGGATTGTTGGGTTGGTTATACTCCCCTCAGATCTATGTTACATGGCCCTCTATCTAGATCAGATATTAATCTCAAAGTTAAGGATATCCTTAACAATGATGGCACTTGGAACTTCTATCAGCTCAAGGTTCGCCGGGAAGGGCGGGGCCAGGTGGTGTCCTTCGGAATTGCTAAGGTGTTTGGGTTCGAGGATTTTCTCGATTTCTGGGCATCTCCAAAAACTCGCTAGCTGAGCGTTGGGCACTGAGGGATGGATTGGTCTTAGCACGTGAAACGGGCATCCCAGCTCTCGAGATAGAGCCAGATGCCAAGGTAGTGTATGATCTAACCCTTGGCCACACAAACGAGAATCTTGCACTGATGCCTTTAATTTCGGATTGCAGGTTCTTGACGGGGCACTTTGCGAGGATTCGGATGAAGCATATCTACCGCGAACCTAACTCGGTGGCTGATTTTATGGCTCGCTTGTCTAGGGATGGAGTAGATACTGCTCAGGAGTTTGTACTCTTTGATGAACCTCCAAGTGGGGTTCTTGAACTATTGTTTGCTGATCTTATCGGTGCTGCTAGCACTCGTTCTATCTGTATTAACACCCATATGGGAACCGACATTGGCTAGTTAATTTAATAGACTTATCCTTTTCAACCAAAAAATAAATAAATATATATACTGTTTGATCGAAACCTGACTTCTAAAATGAAATTTCAACTTACCTCGTGTGGTAATTAGTTCTCATGGCAGATGCTTAAGGCTTCGTTTGGCATTGTGATTGCGGTGGATTAATTGCTTTTCCACCGCATAATCATCCAAAGGCACCTTTGGTGCAAATGAGGGAAACAACGTTTACTCAAATTTTCCTATATTTCCATTTTTATCCTCATAAGATTTTCATAATTTATACTAATGCATTTAATTTCTACGTCACTCGTTGTCTAAATTATGTTGCAATCCAAAAATTATAAATTAAACTAATGATATTGAATTTAGAGTTGTACATACAATTTAATGTGTCTCCATCTATTATATTCATTATATTAATGGTAATAAACTCTTGTACAAATTAAATAACATATCACAATTTTTTATTATACAAAGTTGTCATTTATAATATGATATTTTGAGTTTCAGCAATTTTGAAAATGTTTTGCCAAACAGTTAATGAGAATGAGCAATTAATTTTCAGCAATCCTCCTATAACACTTCTGCATTAGCAATGGCACTCCCAAATTAAGCCTAAATACAAGTCTGACATATGCTTATTGCTTCTGTTAAAGAAATTAGGCTCGTCCTCTCAATTTTTAAGCAATGAACGGATAGTTGGTGGTCTGGTTTCGTATGACAATGAAAATGGAATGATATCAAATAACATAAGAGCTACGATACCGCTAAAATTCCTTTAGTTCGAACTCCGACCTACCAAACTGGCGATTTTGTTTAAGAAATCAAACGTATCTATGATCCGTTAAAAAATTTTCAACGGAACAAGTTCCCGAATAAGTTACAAACAAGATAACAAATTTAAATGGAACCCTCATGCAGCTGTAGATGCCACATCTGCAACTCTAAGAATCTCATTTTCGTGACGCTGGTCGGGGCGGGCCGAAGTAGGTCGTTACCAATCCCATGATAGCAAACCTGCAAAATCAAAATAGCCATGGATGAATAATATTAACCGGAAACCAGAAATCTGATTAATATCAGATCATTCAGAGCATACAGGCATGCTTTTGCAAATATGGTTGCTGAAAACCATTGCCTCTGTCTTGATCCATATTGCAAAATCACCAAATCAAGCAAAAGGAACAGTTCACAAGCAAACAATATTCAACTAAGTCCGCATGCTTCACAAGTAGGCGCAAGCCCAACTTTGACAGGGAAGACTCAGGTTCTTCTATTAGCAAAATTGTTTTGAATATATAAGACTGTGCATAGAAAATAAAGGATCCCGAGAGTATCATGCTTGGCATTCTTCAAGGATAATACAGGGTACAGGAGATCAAATGCCAAGCAAATCTAATCTTAGGGATTATTCTACTGAAACGATCAACAAACTCACATCACAATACTCGGACTTTTGTCGAAGCAGTGGTTGTGTCAATGCCACATAGTGCCATCAACATCAGAGAAATTTAACCCAAAGATAAGCTCAACTCTGAAAATACGCTCGAGTTAAGAGATGTGACAACATCCTCTTCATCCTCTCGCGAAAGGGGACATCCCATTAAACAGATACTCAAGTATAAAACTTTTAACCTGATGTAAAAGAACTCACAAGTCTCTTAGCTGCCACACCTCATTGTGATACTGCATCGGCAAATTTATCTCATTTCATAGTAGATGCTAAACCGATCAAGTCTACAATTTTATTATTTATAAAGTATATTGGCTACTTTACGGACTCCACACGATCCGCAAACACTCAGAACTAAAGGAGTATTTTTAGATTCGGTGAGTGCACATGGTTCAATCTCACATTGCAAAGATGAACCTCCGGAAAAGATGCTCGGTTTATTCAACAAGACCGAAAGTCTATGCAGTTTATCACCTAATCGCATATGCTTATCCAATCCATTAATTGTATAAGGAACAATTCCCGTTTCAGGTTTCTACAAACAGCGTTGAATCAAATTCAGCTTCAGCAAAAGCTTAGATACGACCTCCTCCTTCAACTATGGAACCAAAGGAAGGAAATTGATGTCATGAAAGTAATATGAGGTGAGAACTTACATCATACCCATGGAGATCTGCTTGAGATCATTCTCCATGTTCCTCATGTTCGCGAGGGACTGGACAGAGAATATAATCGCAAGCCACGAGCAAAGCTTGTACTGACAAACATCGCGAAGATTCAATCAGAACGCTAAGTCATAGATCATTCACCAATCCGCAATGAGAAATCGCTTCAATCGTCGATTAAACTGTGGCTGGAAAATCTCAAAATTTACCCGGAACATGACGCCTGCGACACCGAAGACGACGGCGATGAAGCCGGAGTAGTCGACTGGCAGATCCTGCGGCGACACCACCGGTGCCTTGAACGGCCTCGCCGCCGACGGCTGACGTGGATCGTTGGCGTTGTTGTGCGACATCTCTCCTAGATGCTCTCTCCTCTGCAGCGGGGCTCCTTGTACAGATCAGTGATCCTGCCGTATAATATTATTTTTAAAATCATTTATATATTTTTCCACAGAAAATATATTTACTTATATATTTAGGATTTTGCTCCCTTTTGCATTCTCAAAGCAAAGAAAATTGGAAAAAAAGAAATTTGTTTAATTTTTACAAACAGTCCCATATATATTCACAAGTTTTGAAATTAGACCCTACACTCATTATACTTTCTGGTTGTAGAGCATACCGTTCTTGGTTAAAATGGTACTAGAGGCGCAGACGTTCATATTTCTATATGTGAATGAACTCTTTGTGTAGTATAATTTAGAAATATAATGAATTGATGGCTTGTAGTAACTTCATTCCATTGACCGAGTAGACGAATATTAAAGGAATGTAAATTTATTGGAGGAGGACTTGAGAAAATGTTAAATCAATAATTATAAAGTCTGATATGTATATTAACAAGGGGACATGAAGGGGCTACCAACCACGAATTGAGAAATTGCTTGGGAAGTGTATACGGAAGCTCCTCATCGTACGAACGTGAAGCTCCCGTGAAAAGAATCCAAATTATTTTATATGGATATATTGGAGTGAGGAAGGAATGCGAAACATTCGAAGGGTAAGGTCAATCTTTATATTAAATAAATTGGTTGATGACATGCGACTCCCTCGTTGGTTCATGCGTAAAGACTAATTTGTAACACTAATTAAGATTTGTAGGTGAAAAATATGAAAGTAAAAACTGTGAAACAGTGGGTCAGAAAAAGATGATTCAATGGAGAAATCAATTGTTCATAAGGTCCTAAAGGCTCCAAAGGATGTAATGGTGGAAAGTAATATAGAGGAAGATAGTACGAAGGTAGTGAAGGAATCTTGTAGTATCATTGTCTCAAAGAGTCCTCGTAAGGTGAAATACTCTGAAGTTATTCTTGTCCCTGAGAAGGAAGGTAGCAGCAAGAAGAGTGGGGTTGGCTTAAGTTCTACAAGAGTGGCAATGCCAGTGATTGAATCTCATAATTATTTTGCTATCCTCAATTCTAAGACAGAGAAGAAGATTCCTATTCCTCCGCAATCCAAATTGCTTCAATTGTCACCTAAGAAACCTAGGAGGGCAGCATTGAACTGGAATGAGATGTTGAGCAATATCACTCAGAACCATAACAAGAATAAAAAGGGTGGGAAAGATGTAACTGATCCTTCGGCTAAAGGTATGTCTCCCTTGCCTACCCGTTCCCAATAACAAAAGTACTTCCTTGATATGTCAGAGGGTTCAATAACCCTCTAAAGCACCGAGAATTTTGCAAATCGGCATCTGCTAATAAGATCAATATTCTTTGCATTTTGGAAACTCGTGTGCGGGAGAATAAAATGCAAATGATTTTGAATGGTTCTTTCCAAAATTGGTCTATTATCCACAATTATTTACATCATCCTCTTGGAAGAGTGTGGATTCTTTATGATAGCATTGTGAAATTTTCTGTTGCGTAAAGCTCTAAGTAGTATATTCACTGTGCAGTCATGATTGATTCCTCCTTTGCTTTTTTAGATTTATGTGGTTTATGCTGCAAACTTTGTGACTGACAGAGCAACGCTATGGAAATCTCTTAAGAATCTAAGGAATTTCCATGGATTATTTCTTGGGATTTTAACATTGTTAAGACTGAGAAAGAAGCTAGTAATGTTGATATGAGTGATCTTCATGGTATGGATGAATTTTGAGAATTTTGCATGAGGTTGAAGTGCAAGACCATCCTTGGGTTGGTAATTACTATACACGGTCGAATAAAAGATCAAGAGGTTTATTGATAGGAAATTATATAAGATACTTGTGAATGAGCATTAGTACTCTGCTTACTCAAGTTCTGTAGTTGAATTTCTACACCATATGATTTCAGACCACTGCCCAAGTGTCACTACTGCGTTTCAAAGGTTATCACGAATACCACTTTTAAATTCTTCAACTTTTGGATCTCCCATCCAAGGTACGAAGAGGTGTTAAAAATGGTTAGATCGGAGAGATTCGTGGAACTCTTATTTTCTTCTCTATAAGAGCATTAAGCAATTGAAGAAGAGGCTAAGAGCTTGTTTGGATTGGAAACATTTTCCAACTCAACTCCATCCATATGGTTACACGACAAAATTTGGCTTGAATGCAGTTTGCTGTGGGACCCAATTTCTTCTATCGGTGGGTCAATGTGGCATTTCCCAATTTTCTACTGAGAAATTACCGTTGGACCGAAGAACGACCAGCGCCGTGAAGATCCTGTTCCCAGCGTCCTTAGGGTTGCAGAGCAGCAATGAAATTGGCTGCAATAATCTGAAATCGAGCGCGGAAGAAGCCGATTGGTAAGTGGGTTCCTTCAATTTCATCGATTACTCACCTCCATACCTTCAATTTCATCGATTTCTCACTTCTACTCCATCAATGGCGTCAAATGCAGACACTGTTCGTCCGTGACGAGCAGAGGATCGTCTTCACAGTGATCAGATCGAATCTTGTCAGGAATTATTCGATTTTCTTCTGTGCATCATCACGCTTGTCTGAGCTATCGCGCATCAAGCCGATTGGTAGGGGCCCCTCGACGTGCTCTGTTCTTGGCTGAATTTGTCGATTTAAGCAGCGGCAGACGCGAATCCCAACCGAAGCATTCCTCAGTTCAGGTATGTTCGCTCGCATCTGTCTCCGAGTGCTTCTACTATTTCGTTCTTCTTCGTTGACTGCTTGTTCGTGGGCTGAGCTGCAATAATCTGAAAATTTCTCGATTGTTGTTTGTTTTCTCATTGCTGTGATGCACTTGATGACTGATTGCTGCTAATTTTGTTAGGCCAGTCGGTTTCTGCGATTTTTGAAAGCTTCAACTCGTGACTATGATTGTGGTTTATGTCTTCACTTATACTGATACGTGTCTGTTCTTATGGGAAATTTCAATCAAAACATGCTTCAGATATGGCAGAAGACATGTACGAATGATAATGTATATTTGAAATTGCATGTTATACTATACCGTGTGTTCTCTACAAGTAATATTAGGTAAACTAAACGTTTGATAACTTGCTATGAGGCTCAGACATGTTGATGTGTTTTTGCTGGTTCGAAAAGCATCTGCTCTGCTGAGAAATTGTATGAGAGAACGATCTGCAAGTCAGTGAAATTTCAGTTTGCAAGCGTCAGTCTGAGGACTTTGATTGCTTTTGTTATACGGAGTTATAATACTTGCTTAAATCGTGAGGCGTTTGTGATCAATTTGTTGCGAGAAACACCATAGAAGTTCGTATATTGACTGATACCCTCAAAGCTGCCCTTTCTTTTTAAATAATGAAATAGGCTCATGGATTTATGCGAGATGGCAGTCAGTATAAGTGCTCTGTTTCTGCATTGTCTTTCTGATGCGAACTGTTGTTTGGCTGTTATTCATTTTGTTTTGCATGTTATTTGTTGAGGTTTTGCTACAGCAACTGCATGCAGCATGGCTCAAAAAGGGGAAAATATCATCGAACGGAGTGATGAAATGGACTTAGCTTTCCTAAACGTACTGCTTGAGAAGATGAGAAGAACACACACTACAACATGGAAGACTAGCATTTGGAAAGAGATCACAGATGAAATGATAAACCTTTTTCCCGAAAAGCATCTGTTCTTGCAAAAGGTAAAGGACAAGTATCAAAGAATGAAGACAAATTTCACCCAATTTTCTAAAATAGTAAAGCATACAGGCGTCAGATGGGATGCAGACACAAACACCATCACCGCCGACTCAGATGTTTGGGATATGTTTATAAAGGTACACGCTTGTTTCTTTGTTTGTTCGGCTTCTACTGTTGTTTCCAGCATATGTCACTGATCTCCTTCGATCATGTCGTTGTTCTTGGTACAGAAGAATAGGGCGTACAAGACTTTTCGGAGTAAAGGATGCAAGCACTACGATATGCAGAAGCAACTGTTTAGTTCTTCCGTGGCCACCGGTGTTCTTCGCATATCCTCGACCGATCCACCACCAACTTTAGAGGAAGAACGGCGATTAAATGCGGAATTCTTATCTAGGGGGAAGGGAAAGCAGAAACACCATGTCGATCTGGAAGAAGGATCCGACGAGAGTGACAACCCCATCCATGTTGCAGAGCCCATTTTAACCGAGTCTCGACGTCGAGTACCGAAAAGATCGCAAAGTAAGAGCTCACAAATGCAGGAGTGCATGGACATATTCAGGGGGAGTTTCACGAAGAACCAACAGGACACCCCACCGTCGGTAAAGAAAAGCAAGTCCGTATCGAGACCCGAGAAACCTGAGAAGAATAGCATCGAGAAAGCCCTCAATGAGTTGGCTAAATTAGAATCGAGAAATCCCTTAATCCTTGTTTGTAAAAGCGGGCAAAGCACTCCTTGATCCGGGCTCCCGAAGGCTTTTCATGTGGTTCAAGGAGGAGTCACGAATGGAATGGATATTTCAACTGGAGCATCATTGAAGCAAGCGTGATCAAATCTTCCTTCTTTTTTTTCAACGCATCGAAAAACAACGTTTTTTAAATTTTTCTGACTGAACTCATACTGCTGATGTTTGTTATGTGTGTTTGGTTATGCTGATGCGTTTTTATTTTATGTGTGTGTTGCATGTTATTGTGTTATGATTATAATTGAGTTGTTTCACTGTTAACGATTTATTCATGAATTCATTTCCACAGTTATAGGCGATCATTTGGCGAACAATATGTCTCGTTATGGCATGTCTTCAAACAATAACAATAACCCTGGAGACAATGAGAATAAACGTATGCAACGTATGTTCTACTCCTTGATGATGCAATATGATCAAATGGAAGATCCCGTTCCACAGAACTTGCCGTGTAGAAATTTTGCACTTCAAGGACGACAGTATATTGTTGAACTATTAGGGAGTGACGTCCGGTGCTTCGAAAGCTTCAGAATGGAACCACACGTGTTTAGAAATCTATGCGACACATTGCGATTGCACTGTGACATCACAGATACTAGAAAAGGTATTACCGTGGAAGAGCAAGTCGGCATGTTCATGTTGGTTATTTCACATAGTATGCGATTTTCAATGGTTGCTGAAAAGTTTCAGCATTCGAAGGAAACGGTTTCACGAGTTATCAAACAAATTGCACGCGGAATGCAAGAATTAACTGTTATTTTTATAACACCGCGGAACGCTATTATCCAGTCGGAAATTGAAAATGATGAAAGGTGGCGCTTCTTTAGGGTATGTTATCTACTAATTTCATATTGTATAGAACTGTATTCGGTATAATATGTGAGTTAGATATAATTATGCGTATTTTCATGCAGCATTGTATTGGAGCTATCGATGGAACTCATGTCGATGCATGCATGCCACATGCGAACATAGTACCTTATCGCGATCGTAATGCCGATATATCACAAAATGTATTGGTTGCTTGTACACACGACATGATGTTCACATACGTGATGACGGGTTGGGAGGGTTCAGCACACGATTCAAGAATATTTGTTGACGCTGCGTCAGTTGATCGCTTTCCAGCACCGCGTGGTCGTGAGTATTTGCTTTTACCTTTATAATTTTCAATGAAATTGCTTGCCGAAATTCGTTATCTTTAATTTTCATTTTGTTCTTTTGCAGGACAATATTATGTTGTTGATGTAGAGTTTTCAAATATACCGGGATATTTGACTCCATACAAGGGAGAACGGTATCACCGGAGCGATTTCCCTAATCATTATCCGCTAACATCTCAAAAAGAGCTATTCAACCAGCGTCATGCGTCAGTGCGTAATATTATCGAGCGTTGCTTTGGTATTTTGAAAAAGAGATTCGCAATACTGACTGCCATGACGAACTTCAAACCGTATACTCAAGGACAACTTTGTCCTTGCTTGTTTTGTTTTGCATAATTTTATACGCCGTAATAATTATCATGATAGATTATTTATGGAGTACGGCGATGCGTGGACGGATTACGATGAATTTCGCAATCCACCACAACAACACGGAATTAGAGTTGATGTGGACATGAGTAGCGCAGAAATGAACGTTGTACGCGACCGTATCGCTAATCGGTTATGGCGTGCGGAGTGATGAGGCCGATGACATACACTGAGGTGTTTGTATTTGAAATTAGTAATAATTATTGTTACGATTCATCCTTGTTGCGTTTTTTTTTCATGCGTACAATTACCCGATTGTTGCGGCACGTTCACCCGGAAAAAGTCAAAGGAAGATAAAGCAAAAAAAAATCCTCAAAGGCAACCGCTTGCTGTGTATGCCGTGACCTTTCGAGGTCAACTCATGTGGAAGAATTCCTTGGATGGAATTGTCATGGGGTATGGGCCCCACCATATTCACTTATTTCAATCATATTTTGTCCTTTTATGAAATAAATTGAGTTGAGTTGGACAAAGTTTCAAATCCAAACACACAAGATTTCAATAAGGAGAATTTTGAAGATATTTCAAAGAGAGTCAAAGAAGCTGAGTGTACGCTAAAAGAGGTTCAGTCAATGATTCTAAACAGGAATCATTCTTCTTATCTTTTGGTTGCTGAACAAGAGTTAAGCCACACTTATAATTGAGAAGTACCGAAGGGAGCTTTTACAAGCAGAAGGCAAGGGTGTGGTGTTTTTCTTTAAAAGATCAGAATACTAGTTATTTTCATAAAATTTTTAAAGTGAGAAGATCTAAATATACTCTTAAACTCGTCCACACTAAAGATAGCACCATATTTGATGATGCTGAGATGATTTCTAATGAAGCAGTGGGATTCTATCAAAGGTTGTTGAGCTCATGAGATCCTCTTGTTACAAGTGCTCATCCTTCGGTTCTACAAAACATTCTGAATTTCACTATTTCTGAGGAGCATTCTGTCTTACTCTCTCAACCAGTTACTGATATAGAGATTAAATATGCCCTTTGGTGCATTGAAGGGGATAGAGCTCTAGGCCTTAATGGGTATAGCTCTCATTTTTTTCAAAGTTTCATGGGCTATTGTATGAATGGACTTCACTTCAACTATAAAAAGATTTCTTTGCCAGTGAAAAACCCTTAAAAGAGGTAAACAATACTTCTATGACTCTTGTCCAAAAAGTTCTAAATCCTTCAAGGATGACTAAGTACGTGTCCATCTCATGTTGTAATGTAATTTACAAGTGCATTATTAAGGTTCTAGCCAATCAATTAAAGAGTATCCTGCTTTACTTTTGTGAGTGGCAGAAATATTGGTGATAACATACTCTTGGCCCATGAACTAGTGAAAGGATATAACAGAAAGGGAGTAAGTCCTCGATGTACTATTAAGGCAGATATTATGAAGGCTTTTGAGTCTACTGATTGGGATTTTTTGAAGAATATCTTTCAAGCCATTGGTATGCCTACTGTGTTTATTGACTGGGTGTTCGAGTGCGTCGCAAGAGCTTGTTACTCTGTCCTTGTGAATGGTGGTTTGGAAGGGTATTTTCAGGGGAAAAAACGGCTCAGACAAGGTGACCATTTGTTTGTCATGGCTATTGAAGTTCTCTCTAAGCTTCTCAATAGAGTTGTTGTTAATGGTCTTATTGCCTACTACCCTTATTATAAAAGACTTCAACTTATTCATCTTGGATTTGCTGATGACTTAATGGTATTCAAGGAAGGTGAACTTGATTCCTCGAGACTGCCCTTGCTATTTTTGATGAATTTTATAGATGTATGGCTTAATATTGAGCCTAGCTAAGTCTGAAATATATTGTGCTGGGATGGAAGCACGTACTGTGAATGAGATTCTTGATTTGAGTGGTTTTAAGTGGGGTTCCTCGCCTGTGAGATACTTGGGAGTGCCTCTCATTGCAGGTAGGCTCACTGATAGGGATTGTAAACCTCTCATTGACAAAATCACTAGTCGTATTAATGGTTGGGCAATGAGGATATTATCTTATGTAGGCAGACTCCAACTCATTAAGCCTATCATTCACTCTTTAGTGAACTTTTGGTGTGCTACAATTATTTTGCCTTAAAAAGTGTTAAAGATAGTGGAGAAAAAGTGTAACACTTTTCTTTGGAAAAGTCGAGATGGTGCTGTCAGAGGTGGTAAGATGAAATGTGATATCATATGTCTTCCAAAAAATGAAGGAGGACTAGAGATTAATGGCTTGTTTGGTTTCAAAGTGTGATTTTAAAATTACACTTTAACTTAATTCTACTCACAACAAAACAAAATAATTTATACAAAGTTAAATGGTGGGTCTCATTTATACCACTTTTTTTTCCACAACAAAACAAAATAACTTATACAAAGTCAAAGGGTATGCCCCATACATAACAATTTATACCACTCTTTTTCAAAATTTGATTTTAAAATCATACTTTGAAACCAAATGCAGTATAAGGATTTCTATACTTGGAATCTTTCTTTTAATATGAAGTTGATTTGGTTGATTTTCAATAAGGCTGGCTCCATGTAGATTGCATGGTTGGAGGCTTATAGCATTAAGGGAAAAGAGTTTTTGGAGTTTGTTGTGTCCAAATTACTGCTCTTATGCTTGGAGGAAACTCCTTGAGACAAGGCCGATAATCTATCCCTTTATTCAATATAAAGTGGGTGACGACAATTCTATTTTTTATGGTATGATAATTGGACTGAGAATAGCCCCTTATTTGGTGAGGGCCTACTGTATGGTATACCACACAATGCCACTGCTGTTAGTGCTCTGAATACTACTAGGGCATGTTTGGTTCGCAGGATTAGGTAAGGAAGGGATTAGGTATTCCGTACGTAATAGGTTGTCTGGCGTTTAGCTCACCGGATTGCGGAATAAGTATTCCGACCGAGCTAAATTATCCGGTTTAGATGCGGATTAGGGATGCCCCCTAGCACGGTCCGAATTAGGATTTTCGGATCCGGAAATGGACATGAAAGAACAAAAATACCCTCGTCTTCTTTCACTAATTACAATCACATGTCATCCCATAAAAATGCTTCAGAGGTCGACATTTCCCTTTCGGAAGAACATTCGAAACCCTAGCAGAGCGCCAAGCCAAGCAATTTCTCATCGATTCCTTGCGTTTTGCTGTCGATTCGTTCGCCTCGTAGAGGAAAAAGGTTGCGGTGTTGATCTCCGCCACTCCACTGCCGTAGGAAAGTCGGAGGAGAGACGGAAGCTCGCAGACCTCCCTTGATCCAAAGAAGGTAGGGTTCAAATCTCCGGGGATTTCTTCACTTGCTTTTTCAGTGTTGATTTCTCCTTGTTTAATTCCACCCATTTGAATGATTTTCATGTTTATTTTTGCAGGAGAAGCCTCGGCAAGCCAAGCCGTTTCCGTCCCCGTCCAGCTCCTGACTCCTGACCTGCAGACAGGACCTCCGAGCATCCCTCTCCAAGTTGGCAGCTTCATCCTCAGCTTCATCGTAGGTATTTTGTCGACCTCAGCTAGTTCCTTCCATTTTGATTTTTGAGATTTGTGAGTCTCTTCCTGTATCGTGATTATTGATTTTTATAAAACCAAAATATCTGTTGATCACAGTAGGCTTAATTCAAGAAGAAATAAGATAAAGTTTATATGTGACAAATTAAGATACTTTTCAGATTGCACTTGCTTATAGTAACAAGTTGTCTTGCGAATCCAAGTAAATATCTTATAGCAATCTCTCATTTACGGTAGCCATGTTTATTGCTTTGTCCAAAATACAGTTTCTTTTATCCTGTGGGTGTTTGGGATTAGTTCAAACGAACTTTTGTTGAGTTTGAATTTGGATACTTGAAATGATGTCGGAGTTTATTTTCTTTGAGAAATACATCATGTCAGACTTAAGTCATGTCTATCCATTTGAATTATGTTTCAAAGGATGTTGGCGTATGTATCCCTAAAAGCTGGAATTCCATCTATGCTAGGCATAGCCACAAGAAGATGTGGAGAGTCATCCATTTCCCCATTGTTTGGACAGTGTAGTGTGAAGAACCGAAGGACTTTGAAAATTCGATTTCTTCTATACTTCATGCCTTTAGTTTAGCTTGGTCTCAGTAGGCTTTTGCTATTCATCAAGTGTTCCCTTCTTTATCCAATTTGTGCTCTTAATCTTGCCCTTTTTTTATTATGTTTTTTGTGCTCTTAGTTCTTTGGTTCGCAGGATTACAGAGCGATTTTTTAGGTTTGATTATTGGTTATCTGTTGGATGATTGAGGCAATTTTGTGGAAATGATTTCTGTATTAGTTGATGGAAAATGAAATTGGTTGAATATGGTTGAACTGTTAGCTCGCGGATAGGAATTTTGGCTTCCTCTGACAAATGGTTGAACCGAGAGATGGTGAATGTAATTGATTTTTCTTTTAGTTGAATCAGTTGATCTCTCTTTTGGTTGAGATGTTGAATGGAATTGGCATAGACTTGCACTTTTTATGGCATGCAATTCAAATTAACAGATTCATTATTGTTTAGAAAATGAAGTGTTCTTTCAAGCTCCATGTTGTTACATTCCCTTTTCTTGTTTCCTTCTGCAGGAGAATGAAGAGGAACTGAGCAGAGCAGAATTAGGCATCAAATAGTGGCAAACTCTATCGGAACTTAGAAGGGCTGTGAGAGGAGGATGGCAAGGCAACTCTGAAGTTGACAGAGAGTGTGAATTTTGTTCCTTCTTGAGGATTCGTTTGTACAGCAACAAGTAGTCAATGTGCCGGGTAATAATTCCCCTTGTAAATTTGAAATTGTAGCTTAAGAACGTTAGACTATTAGAATGTCCAAGCACCGAGTGGAACTAGCCTCGGGACTAAAGGCTTGGGGATTAGCGGCTTTTATTATTGTTTTCTTGTAAGTGCTGGAGTTATCAATCCTTGATTGTTGTTTGAACCTAGTGATTTCGGCTGCAAATCTCATGGGAGGTTGATGTGTAGCTATATTGTGTTTGGATGTACTAAAATGTTTCTGTCTATGTTTTCCTCATATTGTTCAATACGTACTGCGTATGTCCTTTCGAAGGCGGGGTGAATGTGGTACTATATCCGTTAATTGTCAAGCAAAATATAACATTCCTCATCTTTGTTCTTATCACATTTTGCTTTGAGCGTAACAGTCCTCATCATTATGGTATAAAGTAGAAGTTTTAGTTTCGTTACAGGTTTTTTTATAATATTTTAACAAATAATTTTGTAATTTTATTTAATATGTGAAATATTTTTATTAAATGGCTATTCTTTGTTACTTATTTAATTAGTAATTAAATTATAATGTACAGTGATTTTTAATTGTAAGAGAACACCTTTTTATTAAGAAATTTTTTTTATTGATACTTTAGATAATTATGCTTATTGAAGTATTAAAATAATTACTTTTATTAATAATCACAATTTTTCAGTAATTTAATTAAAATAATTAATTTTATTAAATTAATTACTTTTAAATTATTTAAAATGTTTATTTTTTATTAATTATAGAAATTGTCATTAAAGTTATCTATTTATATTATAAAATTCATTATATTTATGTGAAGGGCATTTCTGTCTTTTTATCCTATTCCTGTTCTTTCTATTCCTTATTCAACCCAACCAAACATCAGAATTATAATTTTATTCCCTGTCTATTCCCTCCAACCAAACACAAAAATTTCATCAGAATTTTCATTCTATTCCCTGTCTATTCTAATCCAAGTCTATTCTATGCCTTGTCTATTCTAATCCCAGTCTATTCTATTCCCTGTCTATTCTAATCCTGTGAACCAAACGTGCCCCCAGTTGGCTTTATAGGGAATGTAGGGATGAAAAAAGAAAGGAATATTCAGAGCCTCCTCCACGAAACAATTCTGGTTCCTGGAAAATAAGATTCAGTTTATGGGAAGGTTAGGAAGAATGACAGTTTCTCTCTCACTAGTACATGGAATGAGCTGAGAACTAAAGGAAGAAAAGTCCATTGGTATGAACTTTTTTGGTCTAATCCATGTATACTCAGACATTGTTTAATCAGTTGGCTTGCGATCAATAATAGGCTCGACACTGTGAATCAAGTAATGAGGTGAAATCCTACTACCGTCTTTGCAAATTTTATGGAGATGAAGTGGAGATAAGGGATCACATCTTTTATGCTCATTCATTCGTGCTAGTTTATGGGTGACTATCTTACAGAAGTGTGGCATAAGTAGAAGCATTGGTGATTGACATTGTGAGCTTGAATGAGCTACTGACACATTCAGAGGGAAATTTGTGGACATCGTTCTCACCAAATTAGTATGTCATGCTTTTATATATTTTGTTTGGAGGGAACCTAACTTAGTAGCCTTCTAAATGAAAAACCCTTCAACGGAAAGGATTCTTCATGCCGTTCATAGTTCTGTTCGAGGGAGAATGATGGGAGTTAAAAGAATTGAGCAGAGAGTTACTACAGAAGCCTAAAAGAGGTTGCCGATGGATTGGGGAGTGTTCTCTTGATATGCTATCTCTTGATTGATGAATAACTTAGTATGCTTTGTTGCTCATATGTTTGTTTGGATTTTCAGACTGTATGGCCCGCATGCCATTTGATTAGGCCTTGTGCGTTTTATTAGTTTGGCCTTATATTTCGATATTTTGATTGATTAATGGAGGAGCGTGCTGATTAAGATCGGGAAAAAGGTCAATCTTTATGTTTTCTAATGTGAATTCTAGTGGTATGAAATAATATTTATCAACTCCCATAGAAGGAGATCCAACCATGATGAGCAAGTTGAGAGTGCTCTCTACGAGTAAAGCCGGCATAAGGCGAAGCAAACAGGTGATGTGACCATCATATACTTTGATGAGGTTGTTGTGAGTGAAGATTTTTATGATTCTTTTCTTGTTAATAGGCATAGATCCTTATGTGTGCATTCTAAAGGGGGATTCTACGATGATTATCGATTCTTTCTTAATCGCAGGTTGCATAATGCAAAGATAGTGGCTCTATAGAGAGCATTCTATATATTGTTGTCCAATAGGTGGTGACCACCTTCACATGACACTCAGGTTGCGTTTGGTTTCATAGTATGATTTTAAAATCAGATTTTGATTTTGATTTTGAGTGGAATAAATGTAATCCACCCTTTGACTTTGTATGAGTTATGTTATTTTGTTGTGAAAAAAAAAAAGTGGTATAAATGGGGCCCACTCTTTGACTTTATATGAATTATTTTGTTTTGTAATGGGTAAAGTTAAGTTTGAATTGTGATTTTAAAATTTTATCCACAATCCAAACAGGCCCTCAAACTTCAGGGGCAGTTTGGATTCAGAGTTAAAATTACTTTGATTTTGATTTTAATTTTGATTGTGAAAAAGGACAAATGAGATGTAATTATAAATTTAACTTGGAAAACGTGTATTTTTATTGTGTAGTGTGTTGAGTTAAAGTTAAAGTTAAAATTTTTGAATTGAGAAATGTATATTTTTGTTGTGTAGTGTATTGAGTTAAAGTTAAAGTTAAAGTTAAAATCAAGTAACTCTGAATCCAAACGGGACATCAGAAACTAGTAAATCACTGAGTCACCGACCATGGTCCCTTCATTCTCCAAAGTCAGCCCACCACCACTCACTCTTCATATGTAATATTCTTTCATTATATTGCAACTTCACCCCGAAAGTTCAAGTGGGCAAGGTGTGTAATTGCTCTATTTCAACGCCGGTGCATGCGATAGAAGGTGTTGCCTTTTACAACTAGAAAGGATTGAGGGGTAAAAAAATCTACGGAACAAGGTACAAGGACCTAAAATGCAAAAGTACAAAAGTACAAGGGGGCGATGCCACACTTTGCTATCAAAATTTCAACGGGGTAGAATCTTTATAGGAGTAAAATAAAAAAAAAATAGAAGCACCAATTTCGGGAGCCCCTTAATTCAAATCAATTATTTCGTAGCCCGTATATTTACTCCTTTCATCATAAAGGCCCGCTTTTCTTTTCATGGCGGGGGCTTTTCTCAAAAGCCCAAAATTTTTTTTTTCAACCCGCGAGACCCAACCTTGTTTAAATTACACAATTGCCCCTGCCATCCCCTCCATTGACCGTCCTCCCACGTGTCAGCCTCTGATTGAAGGTCCAACAAATACGCCTACCTTTCTCCGAGCGACGCATATCCTCCCCCTCGAGCTTCGGACCCGAACCAACCCGGTACGTACTCCGGAGCTCCGCTTCGGATCCGAACCTGAGTTTTTGTTCCTCAATGGTGAGTTCGTTGAAAATTTCGCACTGAGTCGATCACTTTATCTCTCTCTCTCTCTCTCTCTCTGCCTGTCTGAGCTTTGAGCTCTCTCACCTGCCGCTCTTCTCCGCTCGCTTCGATTCAAACCACTGAGAATTCACATCTCCGCCGCATCGAAGGATCGATCCCGAGCTGCAATGGAGGCCTCCCTTCGCCACTGTGAGTCCGCCTTCCTCCATTTCTCCAACCCTAATTTTTTCACTCGGCTCCCTCTTTATCTGTCCGTTCGTGCTACCCGCTCGAGGTTTTAGGGTTGCCGAGGGTTAGTTTCAGCTAAAAACGTCGTTTTGCTTGTCTCACCGAGACTCCTGCGGTGTAATTGTGCCAAGGCGTTCCCGATCTCGTGCGTTTGGTGCTGTGAATGCGAGGTTTTTGAGAATGTTTCAGTCTTTCTTTCCTGAGGTGTTTTCGTTTTCGTTTGTCACTGAAAACTGCCACAGTATGCCTCTGATCGGCTTATTTCAGTGGAACTCTACCTTGCCTGCCTATTGAACAAATGTGTGTGTGAAGGAATAAGCTTTTCAATTAGTGCTTCGCTCTTTGCCTATCTGATTGGAACAGCCTTCAACTTAGATGCCTGCTTGTTCGTGCAGAGGCATAACTAGGCAGTTCTGATGGGGTTTTGAGATGGTGTTCAGGTTCATGTTAGCTAATAGGTAATACCAGAGTACTGTGAAAGGTTCATGTTCTTTTCTTTGTCATGTTAGGTGGTTGTGAAGCCTCTGAATCAGTAAAAAATATTTGTGTTCAGTTAGAGGAGCACATGTTATAACAATGCAGCTTCTAGCTTTCAAAGCGTGATTCTTGAGCGTCGCCTCCAATTTAGAGTGTATGCTTAGTTGCATTTTAGTTATCAGTATTTGACGCTCCTTCTTTTAGATACGGACTCTCTGAAAATCTTCCTGACAATGAGACTTTTGCAAGTACTTGTGTTTGATGATGAGTGTTTGGAGTATAATGTCTAGAAGAAAGTAGCCAACAACTTGGAAATAGATTAGACCGAGATTTAGGGGAAGAGGTTATGTTATACTTCATCAAAAAGGGAGGGATAAAAAAATGTGGTTTAAATTACGTATAGTAATTATTACTGCAATGTTACCCTCAAGCAACTGGCTGGCTGTGGGGGAAAATTTCTCGCTAGGGGGTGGGCCACTATGTGACTGCATTTCACGGTAATGACTCTCTGAGGAATTATGTTCTAGAATTTGCCAAGGTATTATCTTTGTTGCTTCCACGGGAGAGGGTCTTGTAGTAAAGAAGCCTCTAGTCAGTGACGAGCATGCTGGAAGGATGGCTGGGGTGAGAGCTAAGGACGAACGAGTGAGAGCTATTAGTGCATGATTGAAGTTCACGAGGAATTTTTTGGTGATTTGGTTCCTCCAGTGATCATTCTTGAGCATTTTATTGTTAAATGCTTCTAATGGGAGGAGGTCAAGGGCAATGAAGTAGGAGAACTGCAGAAAAATTGGAAAATCCATATTCACTGTCTATATTACTATTCTTGAAGCCGGAGCTTCATTGAAAATTACCTTACTTATAGATATGTCTTAACATGAAAAGATGTGCTGCTTCATTCTCCTCTAATGGTGTGCGGAGTAAGATTATGGTACTGAATGATGTGATGAGCCTTTAAATATGAAGAACAAGTGTTTCCAGATTTTCGTAGATACGGACAGAAGAAGATCATGAAGTTAAGAGGAGGCCGAGGAGGAACTAGGAAAAGAAAAGAAAGAGATAGTAGCCAATAATTCTAAAAGGTAAAGCAGTGAAACCACAGGTAAGGGAGTCAAGTGGTAATTATTGGTTTAGGGGAAAAGATGAAAGGAGATTGTTGCACTGCAGACTGGGCATGTTGGTTTGGAAAATTTGGGTTCTTTCAGATTGTTGATACCCCTTCAATGACACCACAGTCTGTTCAAGTTCTGGCCTCAATAGCTTGGTGGTTTTGTTTTGTTGATGTCACCTCAATAGTTATTACATCATTTCTTTAAGTGGAGTACTTTTCACCAAGGAAAGGAAAAGTGAATAGTTTGGATGCTACAGATTCTTGCTCAAAAATATTAAAAACGTGGAAAATATGGTCCCCCCCCCCTTTTGATTTCATCAGAGTACGAATTCGCTAAAAACTGGTTGTGGTTTTGCTTATATATGATGCAATGGAATCCTATTTATTCTCCTCTCGATATACATGCTGTTGTTTGTCCGTTACATGTATTCATATGCTGGGCTGCTTCATTGCAGGATGAGGTTTCTATGCTTGGGACATGGTTATTGGTATTATACTCCATTAAGAGAAAGGAATTGGTGTCCTTGAATGACTGTAGGGTTGTAGTGAAACTATGATAATGTGGAGGGATCAGATTTCAGTCTGATCTGTTCTAGGTAGTTCTTCATCAATTGCAATCTTTTTGGTGAAAATCTATTGGATCCTCTATGCCTGGCAACGGAGTTGGAGACAGGGTTCACAATTCCTTTGACCAGGAGAACTTATCCCAGGGTCAGCATCACTTTAAGGCTGTTGACAAGAACTGGCCAGGGTTAAGTAACAATATTTGGGTTGGAAGCCAGACTCAGAATGGGTTTCCTTTAATTTCCAACTTAAAGAATTACAGTGTGCCCCAATCAGGTAGTACTTCCTTTTTAAAAAAAATATATTATTCTAATATTAAAATGTGGTTGCTCCATGACTTGGAAAAAAAGAAAAGAAAAGAAAAGAAAAGAAATCAATAAAAATTGGATCTGCTTATGCTTCTTTCACTTGATTTTCTCCTCAGAAGGACCTTATTAACATGTGCCCTTACTTGGATTGCTGAGTTTCTCTACTTATCTTCCCTACTGACCTCACTACTCTTTCTTCTCTGCAGCAAATATTGAAAGTGGACATGGAATTCCATCTTACCAAGCAGTCAATGGCTTGAACTCTGCACAACCAAATTTAAGGTCTGAGGTTGCTGGAAGTCAGTTTCAGAACCAGCAGACGGCATTGAATGGCTTTATGCAAGGGCATGCGGCTGCAAGGCAATATGAAGCAAACTTCTTGGGCATGGATGTTGATTCTTATCAGAATAATGTAACATCTAAGGGTTTATCTATTCTTGAGTCCCACCACGGAAATGGGCCTGATTTTCAAAAGAAAGACTTTGGAAGGTTTCCAAATGTTCAACCTCCTGTAAGTGTTAATGCTTTTGGAGGTCAGGAGCAAATGGGTGGTCAGCATCCTGCTCTGCTGCAATCATTGCAGAGGCAGCAGTCTGGGATTGGTGACATGCAGCTCCTGCAGCAGCAAATGATACTTAGGCAACTGCAAGATACTCAAAGACAGCAGCTTCAGCAACAAGGAATTTGGCAGCAAAACGCCCCCATTAATTTACTTTCAACCCTGGCAAATCAGTCAGCTGCTAACCATTCACCGGCACTCCTTAATGGCATTCCTGTGCATGATTCATCTAATAAATCGTGGCCTGAACTCTTTGCAAATAATCCCAACAGGCAGCAGCTCAGTTCTTCTGCAGTTATGCAGGGATCGTCAAGTGGATTTGAGCTTTCCTCAGAACAAAACCAAGCATTGCGCACAATGGGTTTGGTTCATCAACAGTGTGATCAGTCTCTTTATGGGGTCCCTGTCCCTGTCTCCAGGGACAATCTGAGTCAAACATCCCAGATTCAGAGTGAGAACCCTGCAGGGGAGCAGATATCTTCCTTTGGAAATGCCTTCTCAAGGAATCAACATGCTGCACCATCGGATCATGACACCAAGGATGGACCTTTGGTTTCAAGGCAGGTTGGTTCTGCTGCTGCTTATAATTCTACGGGTGGATTTGAGTCAAGTAATTTGCGGCAAGTGCTTTCCTCACAAAGAAATGTATCTGTGCAGGAATTTCCAGGGAAACGAGAGTTGACTGGTTTGTCTGCCACAGCACAAGAGAAATCGCAGAATGTGGCCACTCTAGATCCTGCTGAGGAAAAGATTTTATTTGGTTCAGATGACAATTTGTGGGAGGCTTTTGGTGGAGAAATGAATGTAGGCCTTGGAGGTTTAAATATGTCAGAAGGTAGTGGTTCATTTGGAGGGATTCCTTCCCTGCAAAGTGGGAGTTGGAGTGCTCTTATGCAGTCTGCACTAGCAGAAACTTCTAGTGTGGAAACAGGGCAACAGGAAGAGTGGAGTGGTCTGAGTTTTCGATCTACTGAACCTCCAACCGGTCACCAGCAGCCTTCAACCTTTAATAGTGGTGGCAAACAGGAACGACAAGCAATTTGGGATGAAAGCAACATGAGGGCCAACTCTGGCTTTGTGGGTGCTCCAAGCCATCAATTGGAGCATAAAGCTTCACATGAGAGGAGCGAGAATTTTCGATCTGATTCTTCTCCTAGATATATGCAGGATTTTTCGGAAGGAAATAAACGCTTGGAGCCGAGTATGCTATCGAAGTCTTCTACTGACGGCATTCGGGTTGGAGGAAAGGTTGATAATTCTTCAAACGCCGACAAAAGGCAGTATAGTTCAGGTACATGGACCCATCAACAGAGCATGTCTTCTTTTGATGCACGTGCCCAGTTGGATGACAGAGCTAATGGCTGGAATAGGATTGACTCTAGGGTGCCTAGTGAGGGTGCTACTCTGAAGACCCATAGTAGCGACATGGGACTACAACCTTCTCAGAGCGGCAGTCACAATAGACAGGCACATGAGATTCATGGATCTACTGCTGGAAGAACCGACTCATTTCATGGTCTTGGAGGCACAATGCTACACAGGCAAGATTCTTCAAGTAATGCTGCAGTAAATTCAAGCAACTCAAGAGGCTTTCAGGAAAGTACCCAGTGGCTTCAGAACAATCAAAGTTTTAATTTATGGAGGCAAGTTGATTCTTCAGCAAACTCTAGAGGAAAAGGTCACCACTCGGATAAGGGCTCTAAGATGTTGGAGTCCCCAGGCAACGGTGACGTGCATGAGCGGCAGAATTCCAATAAGAGGGAGAACTCAAGTGGTAGTTTCCCATCAAATGTATCTCGCCATGCCTCACCTGGTCTTGTACAAGAAAATGCCTGTACAGATGGCAGTTATTCTCATAGTTTGCATGGTAGCAAGGAAAATTCATCTGGTCGAGCTGTGCAAAGACCTGCTGGATTTCCAAAGTTTCAATACCATCCGATGGGTGATCTTGATGTTGATGTGGATAGTTCCCGTGGAGCTAAGGGTGGTGCTTCTCCACAGGTTTCGATCCAGCAAGTCTTTAATAAGTTTTCTCCAGTTGGTGGATCTGGTGGTAGCCACTCTACGAACAGAAGTGCTCAACCAAGGTAGCTATATATAGTTGATTATTCACCATTACTATTTACACCGTGATATCATTTGGGTTTTTCTTTCATACAACTATTTACATTAATTTTTGTCACTTTGCTATTTAGATATTGGGGATAAAAATTATGGAGTTCACTTTTTCCTCGGAATTATTCACTACTCGGCATCTTTTTGTGTATATACTTCTAATTACCTTTTCCTTTCCCTTTCTCGTGAGCACCATACCGCGCTTGAGTAAACGTATATCTTTTCTAATTTCTACCAATTTTTGTAGTCAAAATATGCTTGAGCTTCTTCACAAGCTGGATCAATCAAAGGAACGTGAAGCTGCATCTCACTTTAGCTCCTCTGATCGAAATGATGCTCATGAAGCCGAAACTTCTGATGGATCTGTTGGTCAACTTCAGCGGAACCAGTCTCCTGTTTCTCAGGGTTTCGGACTTCAACTGGGCCCTCCATCCCAACGGTTACAAAATCCAGATCGTGCTTTTATTTCTCAGAGCTCTTCACAGACTCCAAGTTCTCGCATTTCGTCTGGTAGATCAGAAGTGGGTCATATGCCATTGGCTTCTACTCCCTCAAATCGGTCCTTGTCTTCTTGGAAGGAAACATATGAAGGGGAAAACACAAATCATATTTCTGGTGCATCAGAACAGATCAATGATAAATCATCCATGGGTTTTATTTCTGGATTTCCTTTCTCAAGAAGTCACCTTCAAAATCAGCGCGATGCTGGAAGAGCTTTGCCTGGTCAGTCGATCAATCCAGCACTGCATAGGCTAGCTTCCCATTCAAAAGTGATTGAGAACTCCTCTGAGGGAATTTTACCGAGTCAATCTGCTCTCCCTTCAGTTCCTGAGAATTCTGTCAATACTTCCAGAGGTAGCAATGCTTCTATTGCAGAAGGAGCCCAAACTGGAATCCGGGCTCATACTGGGCATCTACCACAGCACTCCCTGGAGTCGGAGGCTGCGTCTATGTCCCGACCTTCTCTTGTTCCCAGTGTTCCTCAACAGAGTGTCTTTTCAGGAGGTCTATCAACCACCCTTCCTGGAAGTACTGTTTCTGGTTTATTGAAGCCTCCAGTTCCAGCAAATGACAATGATGTGCAGAAGGGAGTAGGTGGTGTGGCGGAACTCAGTGCCAGTGTAAGTTTCAAGCCACCAGAATCATCACGGACTGCCGAAGCGGCCCAAAGTACATTGCAGGGGAAAGTTTCTTCAGTAAATCATGTTTCTGATGCGTCTCTTACCCACACTGTTCAGAATAGTATTCCACATCAGAACTACTCCCTGCTACATCAAATGCAGGCTATGAAGAATGCGGAGGTGGATCCTAGTGATCGGAATTCGAAAAGATTCATGGGTCCTGAGAGTGGTATCGATTCTCAGACAGCTCCTTTGGGAGGGAACCAACTATCCCATGTTCACAGTGCTGCGGCTGGTGATGCGTCAACACTACATCCCTCTCTTCCAGGGGGAGAGACAAAAACATTTAACCTTTCGGGGAAACAAGGTGATAATTGGGATGCTAGTCCAGCTTCTCTGCACCTGGATGCAATAAGAAATAGCGGTATATCACATTCCTCTAGCAATTATGAGGCTTTTCTTAGACGTGAGCACTCTCAGGCTCCAACATGGGTTGGTCAGCCTGGAACATTGAGGAATGGTCAGGTCTTACAAGTTCTTGATGCTCAGAGGATGGCTGCTATAAAGCATATGGAACAGGCCCAGCTCGTTCAGAAGCCTGCTGATAGCTTACGGGTTCATGAACCAGCAAACCAGTTTCAAGCTGACTCTGATGCCAGTCCTCCTGTTACAACTGGCTATAGGTGGTTACCAACGTCAGCAAGAACCGAGAACATTTCTTCCCAACAATCAGTACCTCCAGAAGTTACTGATCAGAGTCTGCTCAGGAAACAGAAGAAGCGCAAAATTCCTGCACCTGAAGTTCAGGCATGGCATAAGGAAGTGATGACCAGTGCTAGACTTCACAGTGCCAGGTGGCGTGGCACTTCCTTTCTAATTTTCCTGAGTTCTCTGAAAATTTGATTTCTCACTCTCTCTCTCTCTCTCTCTCTCTCTCTCTCTCTCTCTCTTGTTGAGTGTGATCGCCTTCACCTTGTTAATTTTCTCAATCCTATCAGTCACTGCTGGATTAACGATATATTGTTAACATGTAAGTCTTTACTGTTTGCAGTACTACGGAAATTGAATGGGCTCGAGCTGCTAATCGACTGGTTCAGAAGGTTAGCCTTCAGCCTGCCATCCAAATCATCTTATATTAATCTTGTTGATCTTTTAGTTATTCATTTGTTTCGGGTGACAGATGGAGGATGAGACTGAAACAAATGAAGATGGACTGCCATCATTACGACCTAGAAAGAGGCTTATCTTGACTACACAATTGATGCAGCAACTGCTTCGGCCTCCCCCAGCACCTTTTCTTGCTGGAGACGCCAGGTCGCACTATGAGAACGTGACTTATTGTGTTAGCAAGTTAGCTTTGGGGGATGCATGCCAAGCAATCCATTACTCCAGCCATGATCCTTCCATGCCTAACAGCTCCGAGAAAGTGTGAGTGTTGCTTTTAAGTGGTTTATTTTTTGATGGGCATGATGAGAATTATTGAATACTTCTGATTCAGCCAGGTTATCGTTTGCTTACTAATCTTTTTCCTTCTTTATATATAATATCTTAGCTTGCAAGAGAAGCCGAAAGTTTCGAAGAAAAGTGATAATGAAGACATTGCAAAAGCCATGGAAGACCTTCTTGGCAGAACAAAGAAGTTTGAGAACGAATTGTTGAGGTAGCTACTATTTCCTTGTAATCATGTCGGAATACAAGAGTGTCAGAGCCGTATCTCTGACTTATATGTATTATATCTTGAGTTAAGGTTTTTCTTAGCAGTTCTATGTTTCTTATAAGTTTACTAAGCTTTTTAGGTAGTTCTCATTTATGATCGTGTGCCGACATATTTTTCTCCTTTTTCTGATGCAGACTGGATCAGAGATCTTCAATGGTCGACTTGAGAGTGGAGTTGCAGGACATTGAGAGGTTCTCCATCATCAATCGATTTGCCAAGTTCCATGGGCGGAGCCAGTCTGATGGGAGTGGGGCCCCATCTTCTGATCCGATGGCTTATGCTTCGAGACCCGTGCCCCAGAGATATGTGATTGCGCTTCCAATGCCGAGGAATCCCCCTGACAGAGTACAATGCCTCTCTCTTTGACCATCACTGAATAAATTCTTCCCTGCCTTTTCTTTGTTCGGTCAAAATGTCTCTTCATCCCCTTCCATTCTTCCGACAACATTCGTGGGCACTTTTAACCAATGTGAAGCCTCAAGATACAACTGAACCTCAACAAAAGGGATTCGGGTGAATATGCTCAGAGGTTGATGGGTAATCTTATTCTTAGTTTTTAGGCTATGGATCACACACTCGAGAAGTACGAAGTTGGTCTCTGTATATTTTTCATTCATTAAGGTAGGGAAGGGGAATGGCCCCCCAGCATCAGTTCTTTTCCTCATCAAATGGGATAGGGCAGAAGGCATGATTCAGGTTTGCACAGCTCCGAGTTTCGGGTAATGTATTCTGATTTTTGTCAAAAAATTATTCTTTTCTTTTGGCATTTCGATTCGGGAATCCTGCCATAGCCAAAGGGAATTGGAAAGAATGGTTTCATAATCTTATTGTCCACCAATGATGTTATTTTGCACTTCAGGTAATTATATAGACTCAGATGCTGCTTTTGTTCTCTTACTCTCCTTCCCTTTTGCCTCCGTCAACTTGTCCATGGATCCGTCATGGACTGGCATGTTGATGGTTCAGAATGCTTCTGTTCTCAATTTTCATTTCGGTGGAACAGTTATCCGAGATCGATTAACACCTTTCATTTGGACATATCCCAAGCGGTTTAACTAAATTCACCGGAGCCATGTTGAACAATTGCTATAAGATATTGTTTATATAGTAAAGGGAGCAAATTAAAGCAAAATAGTATTATATCAAGCGTTCATAAATGTAGTGGCCAAAATAAGTAGGAAAAGAAAGCCATATTAATTGCTATACGGTATTAAGATAAATAAAAAAGTAAAAAAGAATAGTAATAATAATAATAATAACACAAGTGGACCTTTCGATGGGTTCACGGCAGTCTCATCTGCCTGCAATGGCCAAAAGATTGGACGGGCAAGTGCTGGCTCAATCCTCCATCAGTTAACGCCTTCGATGCTCTATTCACTGAAAACTTTGATGGGCAAGTGCTGTTGAGAGACGCTTGTTCTTCGACTGGAAACATTTCGACCACACTGTTTACCAACTGTATGAGAAGTGATGAACTCTTCTAAGAAAAGTTGAAATGAATTTCCTCCCCCACAATGGCGAATATCTCATGGACCCTGTAAATAATTATGCGATGAGTACCATGAGATCTTCAGAAATAAAACACGAAGTCCTCCGTACCTAAAGAAACCCATCAATTGGCTGATCTGAATCAATATTTTCCTATATTCACACATCTCACCTGTGTGTATCTATATTCACTTCGGCAAGCCAAGCCGTTAAATAAACCTACAATTCACCGGACAAATACAATCGTCCATCAATAAGATGAAATACCATATTTAACGGAATCTTACGCTGTGAAAGTGCAATTCCATGATTAGACATCTCATCTACTCTGTGTAGCGGAAACCAATACTCATTACCTGAACAGTCTCCTGACTAGCCTGGGAGCTACGTTTTACCGGAGGCATATCACATTTGCCACCCTTCAACCTTGGAGGCAGTGGATCGTGGGTTTCTGCAGAATAAAGACCGCACAGAGCCAAATCATTGAATTCTCCTGAATATAGCGCGTTGGACCAGTTCAGATGGTCAAGTTGAGGTGCTTCACATCCCGTAGAAAGTAACTCCAATACAATCAGTCTCTTCAAAATTACGAGAGATGAAGGAGATTAAAATTATATTCAAATTATGAATTGAATGCAGCACGAAAATGGAGGAGCTTACCTTCAAACATAGTTCCGATTTGAACATCTCCACAAGCTCTTCCGCCAGCTTCTCTGGGATCATTCAGTATTACAACAACCAAACAGACGTTTCAGTAATTTCCAAAGCAATGCAGGTTCTTAAGCAGATGTTACAGAGGCGACAACTTTAGCAAAACAGATTCTTTGGAAGTCCATGGAAGTAAAAAGATATTTCACAAGTCATACGCTACGATCCAAATATCAATGCAAGAACAAGTCCATCACAGAGAACCTTCATTAGCACTACCAAAACAGCTGAATTTACCAAAGTAAGGAATTGACCAAAACGTGAAGACTGGTATTCCACCGCCGTCTCCAGTATCACTCTTTTCTTCGGAAATAGTAGAAAACTTAACAAGCGGACTACTGGTTCCGCCCTTAAGATAACATCTCATCGATCTCATCGCAGTAATCATATTAACCACCGCAGCCACCTACAAAGGGATATAAGAAAACAAGGCAGTAAATGAATCTAACCAAATCATTAGCAAATTTCACCCATTTCTCAAGAAGTTTTACTTTTTTCACAACGTTCACCCTCCTAAATATATGATTCGAACCGTACCAAACAAACGGAAGGGGAATCAAGACTGAAAACTGAAAAAGCTGTAATTCCATGAGAAACTAAAAAAGTGTTGCATACCATATCCCGATAAGACGATACGAGTTTACTCCCATGAAGTTCCTGAAACATCAAGAAGTAACGCAACCGAGAATTAAGGCGAGAAAGAATAGATAGATTCTCAGAGACATGGAAATAGTTTGCAGCAATAATTTAAGACAATGCTTGCTTGCAGCATTGACTTCTGCTGAAAGCACCGAAAACAACCATGATGATGCCTCTAGTTCAAACCGAAACCGAGCCATTTGCTCGTGGAAGTCGAAGTCGTCTACGGATTCATCAAGCTTCAGAAATTAAGGCAGTTGCTGATACACCTCATTTGCATTTTCAGTGAAGAACTTAGAACCTACCTGCTGCTTGAACAGCTTTTGACAAGCCTTCTTCCGAATGTCCGGCATGTCCTCCAGAACACCCAGCTCCATTGACGGCATGTACCTGCTCGCAGTCAAATTAGGAGAACGTTGAACCAACATGGAGGAGTTGAAAGAGAAGAAGAATTGGCATATACCGTTGAGAGAGAGATGCATTGACTAGAGAAGTGGCCTGAGACCTCCCGCTGGAAGAAGACAACGTCCATTGCTGCCTGCATGAGGCCAATTTCGACCACTGGTTTCTCAGGTTGCGCTGAGCCGACGGCCTCCACAGCCTCGCCACCGACGGCGGCAGTGGAGTGGAGCTCGAGCTCGAGCTCGGACTCTCAGCTCCAGAAGGATTCGGATAAGAAACAGAAGAAGGAGGAGGAGAAGCTGCTTCTTCGTCGGTTTTCCTCTCTGAGGCTGAGGCTTCCGTCACCTCCGCCATTGAATCGCCGGTGTCGGAGCGGACGGAGGCCGGCGTTTATGATGACAAGCCCGACGCGGCGACTTCGGACGTGCTAGTGGACCGGGTTTATTTGAAAAACACCTAGATGGGCCGGGTTGGTCCGTTTCATTATGGACCGGGCTCGCATGCAAAATGGGCAGCTCGGCCCAAAAAGGTTTCAAATAGAAATTAAAAGAGAGAGAAAAAAAAACAAAGGTTTTTGCATTTTCCAACGTTTGGGATCAATTTCAAGCATATTTCAACATTGATATTTTTTCCTACCAAAAGAAAACATTGATTTGTTTTCTTGTGCTTTTAGTTATTTGGTAATATGGGAATACAATTTTCTCTAGATTCTTTTTACCTACTTGTCCATGTTCAAGTGACTTAAATTTGCATAAATATAAAAAATGTAATACTATTAATTGTTTTTTAAAATAGAATAGATTATTCAAGGTCATGCCCCATATATAGAGCTTTTAGGTGGAGTATATAACAAAGTTAGCAGTGATTTTAGATCTCAATGCCGACATCGATAAGAGGATTTGATGATTGGTTTTGAGACACGGCTCTTCAAATAGCATAATCCGAGATAAGGATAAAAGAAGTAAATATGAAGAAAAAAAAAATTCTCCAATGGTCTTTACAATAACAAAGATTACAAAACTATCCTACATTATTATGGCAATCTTCTTTTTTCTTTTTTCTTTTTTTTTTTATGGCTAGCCAAGAAATAAAACCGTGCCTGGGAATCATTGGAGAGGACCAAAGAAATCTATGCCACTTCTTCTCTTCACCCTTTACCCGGACAAATCCCAAGCACTGGCCACAGTAAAAATACCTTTTGGATGGGCTGAGAGGGTGCCAGTTATCAAATCAGAACCAGATGTTTTCTCCATTACCAATGATGACTTTTAGCAATTGGATAAGCCTTATCTCAAAGTTCTAACAGCTTTCTCCAAGCATAAGAAGAGTGATATTGTATCCTGAGATCCCAGAAGTTCCGATCTTTTATAATATAGGCCTTAATCCAAGCTACCCACAATAAGCCTGCACCACTAACCAATAGCCAATACATTTCTGTCTTGTTTGGGTTTAACTTCAAACCAGACATGAAGAACAGCTTGAACAGAGCTGAGCTCTCCTTTAGTAAATATCAAGAAGTCATCAGCAAAACCCAAGTGTGTTAGATTAACCTTAGAGCACAGAGGATGATAGGCTGCTCTTCCACTTTTAGCTGCTGCATTAAAAGAATTGAGTTGTGTTGAGAGAGAGCACTCCATGACAACTACAAAAAGATAAGCTTCTGTACACGAGACAATAAGTATAAAAGCTCCAATTTAGTGAATCAAAGGCCTTCGTGATATTAGCCTTAATAGCACATTTAGGCTTATTCCCTTTTCTTTTATAATCTTTGACCAATTCATGAGCAAGCTGAATGTTATCATCAATGTCTCTACCTTTTAACAAAAGAACACTGTACAGGAGAGAGAAAATCAGGGAGAAATACCTTGAGCCTATCAGCTATAATCTTGGTAATACACTTGTAGATGACATTGCAGCAAGATATTTGCCTGAAATCCGTCAATCTTCTTGGATTTTGGACCTTTGGAGCCAAAGAAACACTTGTGCTGAAATTTTATACATTGTTTACCCAAAAAATGGAAATTAATTAAAAATAATATAAATAAATAAATAAATATGATAAAATACGCTCCACTCCCTTGAGATTAATCTCAATGACACTCCAACCCAATCTTGATCAAAATAGACACTCCGCTCCGTTTTTAATAGTAAAATTGATAATCCACCCCATTGTCTATATTGACCTTATTAAAAAATATTCTTTTGGTCCTTAATTTTTAGCTTATTTTTCAATTTTGTCCTAATTCATATTATTTTTTAATATTTTTTCAACGTGATATAGTTAGTCCAAGTTCAGTCATATTGTTTAAATCATCCATAAATCTCTTGAGATGCAAATTTTTTGTGGATGGAAAAAGTTTGAAAATGAGAAAATATATATAAAAAGAAGAAAAATAATACTCATAATTAGTCTGTTCGAGATCATCAATAATCATTATGGTCTTCGATTACCTATGGTGGAGTACTCGCGATTCAAGGGATGGCTAGCGATTCCGATTCCATGGCATGAATCGGGAAGGTAGAATCGTGGCTGAATCGCGATTCCAATTGCAGAATCACCGATTCCTACGATTCTGATTTTAACTCAATGTCGTATGCCCCCCTTTCTCTCTATTCATCTCTCTCATTGTGCAACAATATTGCTCATTGGTTCTCTTATTTTATGAAAGTTTGAAACTTGTCACCCGTAGATGATAGGGATCGGGAAAGTTTATGGAACTGCTTCGAATTGTGTTCCGGCCAATTCTTGATTGCCGTCTAGTTTGAGATGATTTAGGCTGGAATTTTTTTCGACTTTTTTAGGTGCAAAGAAAGATGATTCAAGAAGGGATGAACCAATAAGAAGTTAGGGAAGAATAGCCTACAGGCATGACCACGGTACTATATCAATTTTCATTGGAGGTTGTTATAGTAGGAGCGCTCTCTCGTGAAAACTTAATACCATTTGATTTCAATGAACGAAGTAAGAAACAACAAGATTTATCATTTGATGTTTACTTCTACTATTTCTGATATGGGATTTGGTATATATATGTGTTGTTTTTTCATTACATGTAGAATCTTACTATTCGCGATTCAATTCTACGATTTACAATTTCACGACCCTCGACCAATTCTAGGTAGAATCGCAATTCTGACAACCTTGCCCAGAACCGGACACCCTTATTATAAACCATGAAAATAGTCATCCGTAACTTTATGGGAGTATTGATGGCATTTACTGCAAAATATGATTATTCAGTATGGGTATGATCTCTCAGTGTCAAATATAGTAATTTTGAATATCGATCTCAAAGAGTAGATGTTTGGTCGTCAGTCACCCTTGCTTTATATTTATGACGAATGAACACCCTTACTTTAAATCGTTGAGAGTTCTGATGTTTGTTAACGACTTATTCTCTTCTCTTTTTTTTATTTCAAAATATTCTTTAAAAACAATACACATTAATAAGTTTATCGAAAATTCTAATAATATAACCAAATTAAATAAACCGTGTAGTGTTGAAGATCAAAATAATTTAAAAGAACAAAGATAGGATGAAAATGAAAAGAAAATAAATGTCAAATGGTTAAAATAAATTTATCTTATTAAGTCAACAATGTCAATATGACGGATTATCTATTTTGGTTAAGAATGAGTTGAAGTATTATTGCGCAAAAGCTCGGGGAGTGTGTTTTACCCAAAATAAATAAGGAATTTTTACCTATATATCCCATGGTTTCACTTTTTTTCAAATATATTATATGCTTTTAAAATTATTAAAAATATCTTATGGTATACATTTTGTTCCAAATTTATTCCAACATTATATTTTCCGTCAACATCTGACATGGCACGTTTGAAAATTAACAGCGCCTACGTTGTCATGCTTTTATGTTTTTGACCAATCCTAAACTTAATTCATATTTTTCAACTAACTTCAATGGTATCCCATGATTTTTTTTTTCAAATCTATCTCGAGAAAATATTCAAAATGGCAAGTATGGCCCCATTAACATTTCACCTAGGCGCCATTGATTTTCAAAAGTGTCATGTCAGCATGGGCGTTAGATATCGATGGAAAATATAACGCCGCGATATATTTAAAATAAAACGTAAATCATAGATAATTTTAATAATTTTAAAAGTATACGGTATATTTGAAAAAAAAGAGGTAAAATAATGGATATATGGGTAAAAACCCAATAAATAAAATAAAAATCTGATAGTAGAAGGGAGCCGCAGGCCCGTTTTGTTCCTGCCGCGAGCTCAACAGCGTCCATTCACAGGAGTCTTCGTTTCACTCATCAGCTCAGACGCAGAGGCGAGGCAGCGAGCAATCGATCGACAGAGAGAGATGGGAGGTGAAGAGAAGAGGCACCAGATGATGCAGAATCTCTTCGGTGATCAATCCGAGGAGGAGGAAGAAGAAGTTGATTCCGAGCACGAATCCAATCCTCAGCCCACGCAGTACCTCTCGGTAATCACCCCATCCTCTTTCATCCCTTCCATGTTTGCTCTTTCCTCAGTGTGATCAGGGATCATCGATTGATAGAATCGGAGAGTTGTGGACCTTAGGGATTGCAGTCGGAGCTCCGTTTTGTTGCTGCTCGAGGGTCGTTTTGTTGATATCATGATTTCTCTCTAGGGTTTCTGGATTTATCACGTGGCGTTTAGTTCATGTTCTATGTGGTCGGATAGAGTTGCGCACTGGGAGATTCACGATCGTGTTTGCCCGGAACCACTACGATTTATCAACCCGTACCATATGTGTATTTACATGACTTGTTTGTCGAAAACCAAGCTGGAATATGCTCTGTAAGTTGGTTACATTATTGATTATTCTTTTTCTTTCCTCCCTGATGGGAACGCCGCAGGATGAAGCGGAAGGTGGGTTCGAGCCTGAAGGCGAGGGTGAAGATGAAGTTGAAGGCGAAGGCGAAGTTGATGTTGACATTGAAGGACAAGGAGAGGCTGAAGTGGAGACCGATGTGGACTTTCGTGGGGTTGAGCCTGATCCTGTGGAGAGCGAAGGTGAACGGGATCAAAGCTCCCAGGAAGTAGATATCGGCGACCCGAGAGAGGAAAGTGAGAGGAGGGATACAGACAGTGATGAAAGGGGAGATTATGATCCTAAGGTAGCAACAAGTATGGGAAGGGGTGTGATTGAAAGCGGCTCGGAGAGATCAGAGGATCAGCGCTACCATGATGATGAAGATGAAGAAGTTGATCAGACCAGAAGCCCTAGGTAACTCCTCTCTTCCATCCCTTATATCTCTTAATTTGTAAATTGCCATGATCCTATTAAGAAACCTTCTTGTGGTCCAAATAGGATATGTAGCCACATGATTTGGGGCTGAGTGTACATATATTGAATCATGTGCTTCAACTATCACTTGTGGACAGAGTTTTGTCACTGTACTCATTAGCCCCTTTTATTTAATTTACCCGGTACAAATGGTTTTGGGTCATGACATTTGTATTTCTCATGAACAATCTGATACTTCTGCTTTTGGGATAGGCCAGCATGGGATCCTTGGACTAATGATTGGATATCGCATTGGTTTCTTGCATGTGTATTGTATAAGAGTGTCCATTGACTTACCTTTTCGAAATGGATTTAACAGTAAGTCACCTGACGAGGGAAAGGATGACAATCAGCTTGCAAACTCAGCTCCTGAGATTCGTGATGTTTTTGGTGATTCCGATGAAGAAGACGCTGCAGAATATATTGTCCCAAATGATATTGAGCCGGAATCAAATGTGAGTGTTGCACACATTCATTTCTCATCAATCTCTACGTTTTGCTGGTTTTTATAGCACGCTCTATCTTTTCAAATTATGTCATCTAATTAATTGTAAAGTATTTTCCATATTTTAGAGATCTCCAATGGAAGAGGATGAGGGCTACGGGAAGGACCTTCCTGAAGATGTGATAGCTGATGAGGATGCTATGTATGAGTCAGAAGAGGAGCGTATTGATATTAAACAAAAAGAGAAGCCCGTGGGTCCTCCATTGGTGCTAGAAGTTCCATTGCGCCCACCACCAGCTCGTTCAGAAAAAGTATGTTTTCTTTGTATCTGCTGGCTAAACTATTCACTGATGATATGCGTATATGTTTTCTGTTCTGCGTCACTTCTTCATCGCATGCCTGAAGAATCTATTTGATGTGATAAAAATCAGAGCTAGCTTGCTTGAGGCATATGTGTTTGTCTAACTGCAAGCATGGTTTCATCCTTCATAAGCTAATGTCCAACTCTTCTTCTTGCAGATGTATATGATCAAAGTATCAAATATTATGGGTGTGGATCCAAAACCATTTGATCCGAAGACATATGTAGAAGAGGATACATTTGTCACAGATGAATCCGGATCTAAAAAACGTATTCGCTTGGAAAATAATATAGTGAGGTGGAGAAGTGTCAGAAATCCAAATGGCACTACAACTGTAAGTATTACTTTCAGTATTTCCCCACCGCATAAAAGTTTGTTACTTTCATATGTAAATGCCATCGACCAGAGACAATTTAGGTTGCATGGCGTGCTCCAAATTAGATGCATGGTGGTAGATCTTTCTGCAAATTCTACAATACACTATAGATACTTTTATGAAGATGTTATGCTTCAAGTTTATTACATGGCAGCCCAACAAATCCAATCGAAAGATATCTTTACATCTGCTTAGCTTCAGGAACTGGGGAGAAATCTTTAATTTGCCTAGTCTGCTGCACATTTTTAATTTTGTCCGTTAAATTGTGATAAAAATAAATAAATAAATAAAAGCATAAGACATACTTTAGTGAAAGATTAGATGCAATAATTGATGGCAGTCAGTGGAGAGATGGACAGACAGCTTGTAATCCAATATGAGAATGATTAGCGTGACAGATTTTGTCCTTAGTCTGCAAACAGCCATTTACTGGTTAAGATTTACTTGGAGTGGTGTATGCCACTTGAAGCTTTAGCTGATGTGCTTAAATTGAACTCTCTTCTCCATGCCTTTTTACGGCCAACTCTTCTCCATGCTTAGGAATAGCGAGAATCTACCCTGGATATGAACTTGAGAGTTTTGAATCTGGAGTTAGCTGTAAATCGATTTCTCATTCACTGCATTGACTGTCTCGATATCACATCTGGATGGACCCACTCTGATCTTTGACTCTGCTATTGAGATGGAAATGTAGCATGTAGTTAGCCCGGTTGGAGGATGGCCCTTCAGCTCCATGAATTGCTAGCACAGAGAGTCAATGATGCCTTTCTAAGGAAGCATCTAGCATAAAAATGATGGGAGTGATGATATTGGTTACTGTAGAAAGACGGATCTTTGATTAGGCAATACGTGAGACATAATTGAGGGTTTTCCTGTTGTGAATTATTATCGGTGAATATTACCTGCAGAAATCTGTTCCTTTCAAATTTTTTATTTCTGACGAGAAATTTCCATTATCTTTTTCTAGTCTAAATGCTAACACTGGTAACTGTAGCTTATATAAGTTGTAATTCATACAGAACCATGGAACTTCACTTTGATGTATATTGCAATGTGCCTGTTATTTTCTTGGCAGCGTGAAAGCAATGCACGTTTTGTGAGATGGTCAGATGGCAGCTTACAGTTGTTAATCGGGAATGAAGTTCTTGATATATCAGTGCAAGATGCTCAGCATGACCAGGCACACCTCTTTCTTAGGCATGGAAAGGTATAAGTTCAACAATTTTTTTGTGATGGAAAATGCGGAAGATATTCTTAACTCCTCGCTGAAATCAAGGCTGATAGTCTTATATAAAAATTGACCTTTAAGGTGGAGGAGCTATTCCTTTTCGGTGTTGCTTCTCCCATGTATATTATGCAGTGGCAGTATGAGTGATTCTCAAACAGTCCCATATTACTCAATTCTGCTCTGCTTCTCTTGTTGCTTGATCCATAGTATAGCGGCCAATATTATAAAACATACCTTCTACTTTTGGGTGATGAAAATTTTGTGGAGTATTGCCACCATTAATTTTTTTTTGCCCCCCATGGAAGTTTAGCCTCAAATTAATTTAGAACTTCTATATGCTGCCATGCCTGCAGGGTATCCTTCAATCCCAAGGAAGAATTCTAAGGAAGATGAGGTTTATGCCATCATCATTGACGTCAAACTCACATCGTTTGTTGACAGCTCTTGTTGATTCACGTCACAAAAAGGTTTATAAGGTCAAAAACTGCATTACAGACATTGACCCGGAGAAGGAGAAGGAAGAGAGAGAAAAGGTATTTACTTTTGAGTGCAAATGATAACTTGTGACCAAAAGTTGAGTGGTAAAGTCTTATGGTCCTTTTGTTCTACAGGCTGCTAATCAGACAATTAGAGCAAATGTGCTTCTTAATCGGAAGAGGGAAAAGGTAAATAGAAAGTACACTCCTGCTGTAGAACGGAGGCGCCAGCTTTCGCCCGGCTTCTTGGAGGATGCTCTTGAAGAGGTATGGGCTTAGCGACTCCATTTCTTGACCTTTCACATTGACATGCTGTACATCGGTATGAAGGATGTATGACATCACACCTTGATCAGTCTATAAAAGCTCCATAACTAAAGGAAAAATGTGCCTATACTTATTTGTTTCCTAGTATATACAAGCTCTAAATTATCACAGTTCCCTTTAAACATATGTCAAAAATATTTGTCAGTCTATATTCCAAGGCATCTTGCTTAGGTTCAAACGTTTTCTTTTGTCAGGAAGAGGAAACAGATTATTACGATTCTCGCCGACCTCGACGCCGCTTTGACGAAGATCTGGAAATGGAAGCTCGGGCAGAGAAACGCATCATGAATGCTAAGAAGGTATTTTTGTCTCTGCATGCAAATTTTCATTTACTAGTGGATACATAGTAGGTGTTCGGTAACATGATACTCTTTCCACATGTGCAGGCGCAAAGGGAAATTCCTCGCAAGTCTTCTGCACCTCCTGCTAAATCTTCTAGGCGTCCAGTGGAATTTTCGGAAAGCGAACGAGAAGAGTCTGAATACGAGAGTTATGGCGAGGAAGAGGAGAGGTCTCCCATACGCAGAAGGGTTGAGGAGCTAGAACATGAGTATGAAGAAGATGAAGAGGAAGAAGCAGAAGAACACGATGATGAAGAGGAGGCAGATGGTCATGTTGCGTCAGAAGAGGATGAGGTATGTCACTTGAGATTTCGTTCTATTCTAAGAAAATTCATCGGCTCTTGATTAACCTTTTGAAGAAGATTGCTGTTAGCACACAGCATTTACACCTTATCCAAAATCTAGTGGGGTCCAGTTGAGCCGATTCTAGCTCAGCCAAGCTGAGAAATCAATGCGAGACTCAAGTTTGACTTGACATGTCTTGCAACTTTCTAGCTTGAAGTTATAACCGACAAGACCAGGCTCGATTTCAAACTCTGCTTGATTTTCATCTGATGATGTCAAATGATGGTACGACTGAAGCTCGAAGTATGGCTCCCCTTAATCAGCCTTGTGAGCCTCTCGAGCCAAGTATCTCTGAGCTTTGCTAAAATGGGGGAGCTCCAGTGGAGCTTGAAGAAATTTATCCTGATTTTGAGTAACTGTCTAGTCGGGCCTCAGTGGCTATGCTCGCTTGGACCTCCTTTTCTCATTAATCAAATAAGAATGACCGATTATATTGACTAATTATCATGGTATCACATCACATAATCACCTGTGGAACTTGGGCAGGAGCCGAAGCAAAGAGGTAGAGAGTACAGTGGCCACAAGCGCAAGGGGATCGAGTCGGATGAGGAATCGCCCCCAAGAAAGGCTCCGACGGCCCATCGTCGAATGGCCATGATGTATGACTCCGACGAGGAGTAGATCAGTTCATCAGTAATGGGCTAAATGTTTCTTTCCATGGAAAAAGGAAGGATTGGCTGCTTATTGCCATGCCTCCATTCTTGGCATAAATTAGAAGAAAACAAGAGGGGGGGAATGGAATGGAATGGAATTTTTTAGAAGGATGATGAATACTTACGAAAGGCCTCTTCAATATATTATTATGTATCTATGAACATGGAAGCTTCGATTTTTATTTTCAGAAATGAAAAGTTTCGTGATTGGTAAGAAATAGAAGTTGTCAAAAGGGTTCGCTGCGCTTGCTCTTTCTAAGCTTAAATAAAAAGGTTTCATATATATGAAACTGTTAACTTTTTCTTCAATATAACCTTAAAATATTACACAGAACTACGTCCTTCCTTTTAATAACGTGTATATATGTGCGTGTGTAATCTTTCATTATCGATGCTACCATTCGGTAAAAATAGACAGTAGCTGAAAGTTTAACTGCAATTCAAGGGAGCTTTATATTCTATATTTATTAGAATCAAATTTGTATCGTTTTTATGTATTTCTGTATAAATCTTCACATTAATAGATATATATATCTATGTAATAATTTAATATAAAATTGCAGCTCTCTTATATAGTAAGAAAATTTTAATATTCTTTTATCAAGAAATATTTATCCACCGAAAAATTATATTCATAATATTTTCTTATTTAATCTAGAATATATAAATTATATCCAACGAAATATATATATATATATATATATTATATACGATATATATAGATGCCGTTTGATAGGAAATTTTTTTTTATGTTTAATTATTAAGGAAATAATTTTGTGTGTATATCTTATCTTGAAATTATTAAATTACAAGAAAAATCGAAATATTCACAATAGGATGAGAATGAAATAGTTCGTATACGGTGTTTCTTATTATATTTTCTTAACTCAAAGTATAAAATCCTATTAATTGTGATATACATAACTATGAATATCGTATTTTGTTTCCTCTTATCCGATCTCTTTCTATTGGTTTTTCTCTCCCTTCAAATTCTATTATTGTCTTCTAATTCTAAGCAAGCTTATGCTTATACATAATTTGTCGTTTTATTTTGACGAGTAATCATATGTTTACATTAAAAAAAAAAGTTGAATAGATTAAAATTTTTTCATCTAAATTCATTTATACATAAAGATTAGAAAAGAAGAGTTGGCTGAATCCTCACTTGATTAGGTGATATGACTTTCAGTACAATATATAGTCGTGTACAATGTTCTATATATGAAAACTATCTATACATGACTAAAATACGTGATATGTACAAGGTAAGCTATAATGAGCTATAATGACATAAGATATGCTAAGATTTTGAATAATTTCTCTATTAATGCTGTTTAAGGACCCATTTAGTATTGGATTTTATGAGCCAATATTAGAGATAAACTAATTATAATTATTTAAGTTATATGACTCTTCAATTAGTATAAATTCCTTTTTTTTCCATCATAACTCTTCAATTGATAGTACTTTTATTGATGATTAATATATATTATGTTTTTTGGATTTCAATATATTAGTATTGGGACAATCTACTCTATATTAATTATAGTTATTATTCTTATATTTGTTTAAGAATTATTTTCTCTTACTAAATTAAAAAGACAATTCTCTGGAGTCTGGAGTGAATGAAAGATAATTTTTTCCCTCAGCGGCGGCGAGTGACGTGGACATTCGCGGTCAATCCAGGTCCTTCCTCCACCGAACTCCAAATGTTTTGTCTTTTTTTTTTTTGTTCCCCTTTAATCCAGTCTCCAACTCCCTAGAATTAATAATTTATAAAATAATTCATAAATTAATTATTTAATAATTATTATATATTTATTTATTTATTTTGGAAATTTTAAAAAGACTGATTTAATAATAATTAATTAAGAAGAGGAAAGAGAAAATGGGGAGGCAGGGAGGAATCTAGTAGTTTCTAGCACTACATTCCCTCCATTTCCAGAGAGCTCTCTTCCTTCGGCATATAAACCTCAGCCTCCCCTCTCCCAGCCCCATCACTTCATCACTGACAGAAAAATCTAACCTTTCTCTGCAAATCGATCAATCCCGAGTTCGCGCGCGACGCACTGCGGTTTGTTTCGTTCATCTTCGCGTTTGAAGCTTCATCCGTTCGGGGGGTTCTTCACCGAGCTCAAGCGCTCCACCAGAGAGGTGTGATCTCGTCCCTTGTTTTCCGTTTCTTCCTGCATTCCATCGAGTTAGGCGGCGTTTGAGGATTTCCGGTAATGCGATTACTAGCATTGCCTTACCTCGAGATGGATTCCCAGCAATGGAATTACCGGTTATTCGAATCTTACATTTATATATTACCATCCTATGCGGTGGGAGGGAGCAGCTTTTGATTTCTTCTCTGTTGTTTTTGGATTCGATTTGTCGCCAGGGAGGAACTCTGAGCTGATCTTTTCCAGCTCCTCTGTTTTTTCGTGGATTCGTAGATTTTGACTATACTGTGTGAAGGTTTCTTAAATGGTTGTACAGTCGTACTGCCCGCCATTCGTGATTACTCGAGAATCTTCTTCGATTCGGACAACCTGTTTTAGTGTGACATTTTTTAATGTTCTGTGAGCATGGAATAGCCTTTTAGATCAGCGAAGTGATACGATTTGTTCTCCTTGCAGGTAGTAGAAATTACAGATACAGAAATTCAGTATGAATCCCGACAAGTTCACCCACAAGACCAATGAGGCCCTTGCCGGGGCTCATGAGCTGGCTATGGCTGCAGGCCATGCGCAGTTCACCCCTCTTCACCTTGCCGTTGCTCTGATCTCCGATCCCAGTGGCATCTTCAACCAAGCAATCAGCAGTGTGGGGGGAGAAGAGACTGCGAAATCAGTAGAGAGAGTGTTTAACAAAGCATTGAAGAAGCTCCCTTCGCAGAGTCCGCCTCCGGACGAAGTCCCAGCGAGCACCAGCTTAATTAAAGCAATAAGGCGAGCTCAAGCCGCCCAGAAGGCGCGTGGAGACACCCACTTGGCCGTCGATCAGTTGATAATAGGCCTGCTGGAGGATTCCCAAATCGGCGATCTTTTGAAGGAAGCTGGAGTGGGGGCATCCAGAGTGAAGTCTGAGCTCGAGAAGCTGCGTGGCAAGGATGGCAAGAAAGTGGAGAGTGCTTCCGGTGACACGAACTTCCAGGCTTTAAAGACTTACGGTCGGGATCTCGTGGAGCAAGCGGGAAAACTAGATCCTGTGATCGGTCGAGATGAGGAGATTAGGAGGGTTGTTAGAATCCTCTCTCGGAGGACGAAGAACAATCCAGTGCTCATTGGAGAGCCTGGTGTGGGAAAGACTGCTGTTGTGGAAGGTCTAGCTCAAAGAATTGTCAACGGGGATGTGCCAAGCAACCTTGCTGATGTAAGGCTGATTGCATTAGACATGGGTGCTCTGGTTGCTGGAGCAAAGTATCGAGGAGAGTTTGAAGAGAGGTTGAAGGCGGTACTGAAAGAAGTTGAAGAAGCTGAAGGAAAAGTGATACTGTTTATCGATGAAATTCATCTCGTTCTTGGGGCCGGGCGGACAGAAGGGTCCATGGATGCTGCGAACCTGTTCAAGCCGATGCTTGCAAGAGGACAACTTCGGTGTATTGGAGCCACGACCCTTGAGGAATACAGAAAGTATGTTGAGAAGGATGCAGCATTTGAGAGGAGGTTCCAGCAAGTGTATGTGGCAGAACCTAGCGTTGCCGATACAATCAGCATCCTCCGTGGCTTGAAGGAGAAATATGAAGGGCACCATGGAGTGAGGATTCAAGATCGGGCTCTTGTGGTTGCTGCGCAGTTGTCAAGCAGATACATAACTGGTATGTTCTGAATGGGACATTTCCTTCCGTGCTACCACAAATTGTCAATGTTTCAGGTTAATCTAGATATACTAATACATATCCATTTGGGTGCATCCAGGTCGGCATCTTCCTGATAAGGCGATCGACTTAGTTGATGAGGCGTGCGCTAATGTTAGAGTCCAACTTGATAGTCAGCCTGAAGAGATCGATAATCTAGAGAGGAAGAGAATGCAGCTGGAGATTGAACTTCATGCCCTTGAAAAGGAGAAGGACAAAGCCAGCAAGGCACGGCTAGTTGAGGTATGTGATGATTACTTGAAGTGGTATGACGTGTAATTACCGTGAGAATGTGGCCAATCTGTGTATGAGGGTGAAGTTGATTTGACATCTTATGGTTGTTTCAGGTCCGGAAAGAGTTGGATGACTTGAGGGATAAGCTCCAACCCCTCATGATGAAGTACAAGAAGGAGAAGGAAAGAATTGATGAGATCAGGCGGCTAAAGCAGAAGAGGGAGGAGCTGTTGTTCGCCCTGCAAGAGGCTGAAAGAAGATATGATCTTGCTAGAGCTGCAGACTTGCGGTATGGTGCGATTCAAGAAGTGGAATCTGCCATAGCTCAGCTCGAAGGAAGCACTGATCAGAACATAATGCTGACTGAGACTGTTGGACCTGAGCACATAGCAGAAGTCGTGAGTCGATGGACAGGAATTCCTGTGACAAGGCTCGGGCAGAACGAGAAGGAGAAGCTGATTGGCCTTGCTGAGAGGCTGCATCAACGGGTTGTAGGGCAAGATCAAGCAGTGAGTGCCGTGGCGGAGGCTGTACTGAGGTCGAGAGCAGGGCTGGGGCGGCCACAGCAGCCCACTGGTTCATTCATGTTCTTGGGCCCAACTGGTGTGGGCAAAACTGAGCTTGCAAAAGCTCTAGCCGAGCAGCTGTTTGACGACGAGAATTTGCTGGTTAGGATTGATATGTCAGAATATATGGAGCAACATTCAGTCGCTCGTTTAATTGGTGCACCACCTGGGTAAGTCAATCTTTGCAAGATTTGACGATGATATGTTCTTTAGTTATGTAATAATGAACAGAGTCTCACGGAAACTTTGGCTTACTGGCAGCTATGTTGGACACGAGGAGGGTGGACAGCTGACTGAAGCTGTGAGGAGGAGACCTTACAGCGTCATCCTATTCGATGAAGTTGAGAAGGCTCACCTTTCGGTCTTCAACACTTTGCTACAAGTTCTCGATGACGGAAGATTAACTGATGGCCAGGGTCGAACAGTGGACTTTAGGAACACAGTTATCATCATGACTTCAAACCTTGGGGCTGAGCACCTCTTATCAGGTCTTATGGGCAAGTGCTCGATGCAGGTCGCTCGGGATCGGGTCATGCAAGAGGTAAATATAAATCGAAACAAAGTGTCATTAATCCTTCACCATTGTTTCTAGCATTCTAAGGTCACAAACTTACTGACTGGTGTTTGCCTCTGATAGGTGAGGAGGCACTTTAGACCCGAGTTGCTAAATCGGCTCGATGAGATAGTTGTGTTCGATCCTCTATCGCATGATCAACTGAGGAAAGTGGCTCGGTTTCAAATGAAGGACGTGGCAAGTCGTCTTGCTGAGAGAGGTGTTGCTCTGGCAGTTACTGATGCTGCCTTGGACTGTGTCTTGGCGGAGAGCTATGATCCGGTAAGTACCCCTCCTTCCAGTAACTGCTCTAGCGTCTGTAGCCTCGCACGGATGTTTGGAGTGTTAAAAGTGGAATTGTTTTTGCTTTTTCCAGGTGTATGGGGCGAGGCCAATCAGGAGGTGGCTCGAGAAGAAGGTGGTGACTGAGCTATCGAGGCTGCTCATTAGGGAGGAAATCGACGAGAACTCGACTGTGTATATAGACGCGGCGACCAGCGGAAACGACTTGGTGTACCGCATCGAGAAGAATGGCGGGCTGGTGAATGCAGCCACGGGACAGAAGTCTGACATACTGATCGAGCTCCCAAACGGGCCGAGGAGTGATGCAGCCCAGGCCGTGAAGAAGATGAAGATCGAGGAGGTAGACGAAGACGAAGAGATGTGCGACTAAATCTGCAGGGGTCGGGGTCGGTGCCCTACAGTAAGAAAGATGAGAAGGCCATGTGAGGAGGGCTGATGGTGGCGTATAGTGTTCCTGTGTTAATCTTGCTTGAAGTTGTATTTTGCTTGTGAAGTTGTTCTTTCGGTTCGTCTTGTTAAGATGTCACGTACCCTGCTAAATGTGTTATGCCCCGTCCATACATAATACGTAACTCGACCGAGTTATGAGTTCGGATTGAAAATTCTTCCTAAGACTCCACATCAGAAGCCCGGTTTTCGAATACTGTACCAGAGGCTGGATAATTTCGTTTTATATCATGATGCTCAAGACGAGAATTTTACCATGAACAAGATCTGTTGATCTGTTCACAGTAACCGAACACAGATAATTGAGTCGCGTATGAATTGAGTTTGCATAGCACTTAGCAGTGCTCAGTCAGTACAACTCTGCTTTTGACTAATACATGCCCAAAAGTGGAGACTTCGAACTGGACGGTCGATTCTGAACATATAGATTTTAGGATTAATCCGACCAAGGCTGAGCACTTTCGATATTATTAAAAAAAAGAACAAATAATAATAATAGTGAAAAATAAAAAAGCAATGTTCTCGCGAAATTTGTCAACCGTTGAGAAATTTAGGCTTTATTGGATAAATGAGTAATTTTCTAAACATTATTATACTTTAATTCTATTTATTTTTAATTCAACAAAATAACTATTACTTTTATTTATTTTTAAATTTTAAAATTTAAAATTTTAGTATTAAATACTCTTAATTATTCATTAATTTTTTTTACCTTTTTATCATAATTTAATAACATAATTATTTTTTTTTTCATTTCTTATTACAATCTATTTATATATATATTTTAAAGGCCCGTATGGGACGCGCCAATGCGGCGTCGTATTGCGCGGGTCGGTTTTCTGCAACTCCATGGATTGGGAGCTAAATCCGCATGGACAGATTCACAAGGAAAGGTACGATATCTCTTCATTCTCTCAGTGGTAATCAAGCAAAGGCAAAGACCCCAACTCCACTGCTCCCCTCCCTCCCAAAATCTGTGTCGATTCTCAGAGACCAACTCCCGTTTGTGTTCTTCCATTTCGGAGATTGGTTGATGATCCGATGATGCCCGGTCGGTAGCTCTTTCGTCGGAATCAATTAGGGTTTTGCTGAAGAACATGCCGCCGTCGATTCTTCCCGACAACGCCACCTCTTCCGTTCCGCTGCCTGCCCCTTCACTTCCCGAGGTCCAGGACTCCGGTTCGTCCTCCGTCTGCCACGGGTTCTTCTACGACGCGTTCCTGGTGGTGCCCTCTGTTCTGTTCGTCCTGTTCTTGGCCTTCCACGCGAGGAAGAACCTCAAGAAGCTTTGCAATGGGAGGTCTTACGTGATGATCTCGTATTACGCCATTCTCTGGGTTGTCAGTCTGCTCAACCTCGCCTGGTGCTTGTTCCAGGTTCGAAACCCCCCTCTCTTAATGATCCTCTCCCGGTTTTCATGTGTAAATGTGCCCCCTTTTCGATAATAATCGATCATGCTCTGGGTTTTTAGTTATACGTTACGCGGTAGATTTGGTTCTGTCAGAATTTGGCTGCCTATTTCATCCTGGGAGATGAAAGGAAGAAGAAAGATAGCAGTTTCTGTCGTGGGACTGCTCAAGAGTCGATTTTGTCTAATGTGGGTTGTTTATAAAAGAACTGGAAATGGACTTGGAAGAGCAGGGTGAAGATCATTGTTTCTTCTGTTATAAATAGTGGTTTGAATCGAATGGAACTGATTAACTGAACAGTGCTCAATATAACACGGGGACTTTATACCATTCTATATCTGTCTTTGGGCCTACAAGGCCCTATAGGATGCTGAAGAAACAGTTTAGGTTTCATTTCCGAGCCTTCATTATTGGTTTTTACGGTAGAAGTGATAAGTTTACAGCAAGTCTTTTGCTTGTGCCTTGACTATTTTGTTCAGTGTTTGAAGGGTACTGAAAAGTACTTGACTCGTGCTTAACATGAGATTTTGCTCTTGACTTAACAGGCAATGCAGTGTTCCCCTAGTAGGGAGACCGCTTGGAATCTCCTGTCGTTGTTCACTACATCTGGACTTTTATATTTGGAGATAAGCTTGGTAGCCTTTATACTGCAAGGGAATTACATCAATGGATTAGAAGCTTTATCCCGAACTTTTCTTGTCACAGGGATGATCGTTGGCACTGATGTGCTTCTTAAGGTCATTCACATTTTATCCAAGAGGCTCTGCTATGGTTTTGTTTTTAACTATTTGTGGAAGTATGGTGATAGGGACCGATGCATGAGGTCATTCATTTTGGTAATTGGTGGCTAGTGAAAAGAAGAAATGTTTTTAGTCATAAAAGCCAACTTGTCCTCTGGGTTGTAGTTCAGATATATGGATAATATTACACATTAGATGCAAGCAGTTCTGAGTACAAAGCTTGGTGCTACTATTATGAATATGTGTGTTTCTATTCCCGGGTGTAATCATCTAGGCCTTTCTTTATCTGATTCTTTTCAGGCTATATATGTCTTCGGGTTTGGGACACCGTTGTTCACTGATGTCGGAACCACTCATCGTGTGAAGTGGTCCTTGTGGAGCATCCACAAAGTAGTGTTGACTGCAGTCTATGCCTTCATACTGTTTGTGCGGTTCTCAAAATGGAGAGAAGAATTGCCTCGTGAGTTCATCTCAGACTTTGTGTCTGTCGCTAATTCTGCATGAACTAAACTAATGTGAATTCTTCCCTTTTTCTGCAGCTAGACCGGCATTCTACAAGTATATTACTGTGATGTTTATCGTCAATTTGGTGGCACTTCTGGCTTGTTTATTTGCTGGGTTTGGAGCAAGTTTTGGCGTCTTGTAATGTCAAATATCCTTTTTATTTTTCTAGAACAAATACAACGATGGTAAATGTTTGGAGCATCACTTGTACAAGTGCTTGATTTGTTACTCTCTTCATGCTTCCGTGCAGGTTGTACAATATCATAATCATCTGCTATCACTCTCTCTACCTTCCATTTCTTTATGTGACTTTTCTCGCAGATTTCTTCAAGGTGATCATCATTCTCTTTCGCTAAGACTGTCGATATTGCATTGAATGTGATGACACTGATGCTTATTTCTTCCTCGACGTGACCAAGAGTCTGGGTCTTTTTTTATGGTTGCAGGAGGAAGATTTTCTTCGCGATAATGAATACTATTCCGAGATGAGAGATGCTGGGTTCTTCGATGCAGACTGGGATTAGTTCGACTTTAAGCTGTTGTTCACTGTACATACTTTCAAAATGCCCAACGTCGTCAGCTTGAGATGTAATAATTGTAAATTCAACTGTAACATACAAATGTTAGAGAAGAGTATAAAATGCCTCGGTTTCATTGCTCATGTTGGGACATTCTTTTGGACCGTATAATTGAATCAAATTGCAAGCTGTTGCATCTCTGTGTTTCTAGTCTCACCGTTTGAACTGAAAGAAGCTGTTGAACTACGTGGTTCAAGTTCAACAAAGAGTTTAAAGCAATAATGCCTGAAAGAGTCGGACCATTGAAAACGAGGGAGTTTGCAGATGGGATTCATATGGTCAGATCCTGCCGTAAACGTGTTACATGCATAGTTTCGCATAAAATTTTGGTTGTGATTGACTCTGTTCATCTTATATTAAAGATGCACTCGGGAAATTTTTCGTAATGCGTGGGACAACAGACCCCACATCGCATCAAGTAAGCCCACAGTGATATCTCCATCAAAGGCACACCGCAAGAACCTGTCATGATCACTCATTCTCCCATTTTAGTTTTTCTCCCTTCCTCTCTCTTCACTGTTCTTCACTGAAATGTCTTTCATTGAAGTTTTAGTGCTCATCTTCTCCTTAGCCTCCACAGCCCATCATTCCAGTAAGCACTGAGATATATATGTAGTGTTTCGAATAATACATTACTGCTATACATATTTTGCATGAAATGTGTGTGTGTGTAGGTGCTGGAACTTGGTGTTCATGCAGGGAGGGATTGCCGGATTCAATGCTGCAAAAGACTCTAGACTATGCGTGCGGGGCTGGAGCTGACTGTGTCCCTATCCACCAGAAGGGACCCTGCTTCCAGCCCAACACAGTGAGGTCCCACTGCTCCTACGCCGTCAACAGCTACTTCCAGCGCAAGCGCCAGGCTCAGGGCACCTGCGACTTCACCGGCACTGCCAAGTGCACCTCTTCTGACCCAAGTAAGCAGAACTGCCACCTTTGCTTGGAGTCGGGTCATTTTCTGTTCAACAACAGAGGTTGTGGAGGTCCATATTAGACTGATCCTGGTTCATTAGATATCCGCTATTAAATCTTGGCTAGTAGGGAAGACAGCCACATAGAATCACGGGTCCCGTCACGGACCCCTCACCGTGATTTGAAAGTGCGATAACTAGTACATTATTTTAGCCGACCTCCCAAGTATCAATCAGTAACTTGACCAATGGAGAGGCCAGTGGCTGCCGAGGGGAGCTTTCACTGGATCACGAAGTTGTTGATGGTCTAGATTAATAGATCAATCCATTTGGTGTAATTTTTCATTAAGCAAAATGATTTGAGAGCCGTTCCACTGAGTTGAATTAAATCTGGGCCTTCCACTAGACCCACTGTTATGGAAGCTATCCATTAATTCGAATAGCAGATCGAGTCATCCAGCTCAAAGTCCGGGCTAGTATGCATGTGTCTTTCACAAGTAGATTGCAAAGAATATTCACGGATTTCTCTTTTCTCGGACATCTGCAGGCTTCTCTGGCTGCAAATTCCCTTCTAGTGCCAGGTACGTCACCGATTGTTCATATTCACTTGTCGGTACAGTAAACCTTTGCTTGGTATTGAAACATATCACCGTATTTGTCGGTTGGAAATTGCAAGACCTCTCATTTGTACGCAGAATTCGCACAGTATTTGCTTACTGCATCAGCAATAGACTTACCACCGTATGTTGCCATTACCCTTTTGCTGAGAAAGTTCCCGTTTTGGAAGTATGCGAGTGATCTGTCTCTCTTTTTTCTTCCTTTTTAATCCGATTCTCCAAACAGGATAACGATGACAGTGGTCTCTTGAATCATCTGTCTATTATTACTGACCTGACTCTAATCAAAGGACCTTCTGTTTTCTTCTTTGAACTTCAAGAAAAGATGCTGCAATTATTGAGGCTTAATGCCCTTTCACTGTCCACCCCTTACTCTCTTTTCTTGGCCTGTCTTTTAACTCGTGCGAGCCTTTCACCGATCCCTATAGTCCCTTTGTCGAGCTTTATAGCAATCCATAAACCTCTCGGATTCCCACTTGTCTACATCCATAACACATTGTGGCTAAGGCTAATCATGAGCCTGTGGGTCCCAAAACGACAATCTCTGGATGCTGTATAAGTCGTATAAAGCGACGATAAAGTGTTTTACATTTGGGTTAAAGAGGTCCTTGGTAGGGTAGTCATGTTTCAGTGACATAAAAAGACTTAAACAACTCATGGTTTTGAGATATGAACCTGCTCTTAACAAAGTTGGGCCCTTGGGAAGTCTCTGGTTAGTCATCACTCATCAGTTTCATGCATATTTTGCTCGGGTGACAGATCGGAATTCAGAATGGGAGGAAGTTCGATATATGTCAACTTAAGCTGGGAGGGCCTTTACTGTAGCAAGCATAGATTGAAACTCTCGTGTGATATCATGCCATGGCATCTTTGAAACTCTCTTATTTGCCTCTCATCTGCTCTTTTTTTTTTTTTTTTTTCCTTTGGTGGTTTTAGCTCTGCAGGAACAACTTCTGGAACCCCGACTCCGGCGGCAAAAACCCCTCCGGCCACCACCTCTCCACCATCGACCACCATGCCCCCCACCAACACCACTGCAGGTCCTTACACCATTGCATCTCCCGACATCAACGCTTATCCCAATCACGGTGGGTTCAGGCCAGCAGGATATATCTGGTCCTCTATCCTATCCCTCTCGCTGTTGTTGCGGGGCTAAATCTGCTAAAAGCGTTGTCAAACCTTATTATATCAGATCCATCTCCGACTGAATCAATCTGCACCTATTCACTCTGAACAATGCAAATACCATTCCAGAATGATTTGGTTCAGAAGACCAGTCCTGATGCTCTTGTTTGCCAGTAATTTTGCTCCCCCTCGTACATGTATGTTTATCCACCCGTGTCATGACAATGACTCGTGCTGTACGTTTCTATACTATGAATAGTAAGATATGCTTGGCCTGCGACAAGCTTGTCATGCTAGCCAGAGTTCGGAACTAGCTGCATAATTCCAACGTCACTGCATCAAATACGATAGATTTTCCCCGGGATGAAAGTATAATCACGTTAATAGAAAAGTGCTCTTGCTACACATTGCTCCAGTAACATATAATCGGTTTAATTAAGTTCGGTCAGATGTAGTCGGCAAGTATGCCATGTAGGGCCTTTTTCTGCGGATTCGCAGTATCCTCGACAACGGACATCGTGGTCGGCTTAGTCCAAGGAGTAGGTAGTGCCGTTTCGACATATTCGCGACCGAGAAGAACGATGCTCTCCTCCACACTTACATGGGCCCAAGCGTTGAAAAATATGGGCCAGCCCAAATTATATGATTCGGCCCATTGGGCCTCACCATCTCACCCGCTTTTCTCTATTGGCGGGCTCTCAGTTTTCAATTCGAAATAGAGCGAAAGGCGAAAAATGTCGCCATAAGCAGCCTTTCGAAAGGAAAATATCCAATTGCCAATGTACGTGTCGAATTCTCATTGGCTAATCTGCTTATATATATACGTTCATGTATACATACATAAATATCGGAACTGTTCATCTTCCATCTTCCCACCTCCCGGCAATTTGATCTCTGCTCCGAAGTTTTCCTGTTCGATCCCTGCATTCGTCTGCGTCACTCTCTCTTCCCTCACCGAGCGAAGAGTCAAGGTCAACGAGAGAGAGAGAGAGAGAGTGTGGGCGAGCTGAGCGATGGCGACGGAAGTTGCGAGCGGCCGCGGGAACAGCAAAATTGGGAAGAGAGTCGGGTTGGTATACGATGAGAGGATGTGCAAGCACCGCACGCCTGACGAAGAACCTCACCCCGAGAACCCCAACCGCATCAGAGTCATATGGAACAAGCTCCACTCTGCCGGAATTGCTCAAAGGTAAGACGGGTAATATATCGGTGTACTTCAGCCTCAGTTAAATTGGATATGAACAGCAGCTTCCGTAACTGACAAATTCGTCCTTGAATTAAATTGGATAATCGCGTTCTTGAATGAGATTGAATGATACTGTGATGGTAAAGCTTCTAAATAAGCTCCAGCGATCTCCTACAGGATTTGTAAAGTTCATCGCTAGTTTTATTTAATTTTAGTTTTTAGAAATGGAACCTGCGTCGATGGTTAAATTTTTAGTGCAGTAGCTTCATTTACATATCTCATAGTCAGGTTCGATCTTCGGAATTTCACTTTGATTAGTACAGACCCTATTCTTCGTGTCGAGGCTAGTTATTTTTAATTTAGTCACGAATGTGCTGGCTGACATCTATTTTCCATATCTAATGCTCTCAATTTCTTTCGCTTTTTAGGTGTGTGGTTTTCAGTGCCAAAGAAGCAGAAGATAAATATATCCTCCCGGTTCATGGCAAAGATCACGTTAATTTGATCAGGAACGTGAGTTCCAAACAGTACGACTCACGAAGGAAAAGGATCGCTGCGAGGTTGAATTCAATATACCTGAATGAAGGCTCATCGGAAGCCGCTTATCTTGCTGCTGGTTCCGTCATAGACGTGAGTATCCTTCACCAATCAGATGGGATTTTCAATTTGCGTTTATACTGATGATTGTTTGACATCGAACGAGAGATATCTCTAAACAGGTTGCTGAACGAGTTGCCAAAGGAGAATTGAGTTCTGCTTTTGCCATTGTTAGGCCTCCAGGGCATCATGCCGAACGAGATGAAGCAATGGGCTTTTGTCTCTACAACAATGTGGCTATAGCAACAAATTACATTCTAAATGAAAGAGTGGGTGTAGTGACGGTTTATTTTTGTAATTATCTCATATGCAGGTTTAAATTTGGCCACATTTCTCCTATTAGTATGCCATCTCCTTATGTCATATTCCTTGTTTTCTATGTATTAGTCTGAACTTGGTGTCAAGAAAATTTTAATTGTCGATTGGGACATTCACCATGGTAATGGCACTCAGAAGATGTTCTGGAAAGACCCTCGTGTTCTGTTCTTCTCGGTCCATAGGTACTCAATTGTGTGTTGATTCTGAATTTTTAAATTAAGAGTTAATTGTATAACGAATTTTTTTACTAGAATTTCTTACGGTTCCATTTTCATTATCTTAGGCATGAATTTGGGAGTTTCTACCCTGCCAATGATGAGGGTGATTATACCATGATTGGAGAAGGCCCTGGTGCTGGATACAATATAAATGTCCCTTGGGAGAATGGTCGGTGTGGTGATGCCGACTATCTTGCTGTTTGGGACCATATGTTGATGCCCGTTGCTAGGGAGTTCAATCCTGATATGATTATGGTTTCTGCTGGATTTGATGCAGGTTTGTGGAGTTATTTGCAATTCTTACATGAATTACTGTATTTTCAATTTCAGTTTTGTAGTGCTTTTTCGTTTTTCTTGGGTATGGTCTTTACTAGCTTGATTTATTAATTCTTGAGCAGCTATGGGTGATCCACTAGGGGGCTGTCGAGTTACCCCTTATGGATACTCTGTGATGTTGAAAAAGGTTCTATTCTTTGTTTCTAGCCTACGTGTATATCTGCAATAGTTTTTTTTTTTTTAACCAATACTATTTATATACAGTACTGACATACTAAATTGCTACAAATGCTTTTTTCACCTCCTTTTTATTTCAGCTGATGGATTTTGCCAAGGGGAAGGTTGTGCTAGCGTTGGAAGGGGGATACAATCTCGCATCAATTGCAAATTCAGCCCTTGCATGCATGGAAGTTCTGCTTGATGACAAAGTAACTCCAGGTTCCACAGAAGCCTATCCATTTGAGTCTACATGGCGAGTTATACAAGCGGTAAGAAAAGGATTTGTTTCTGACTTTTTTGATGTCCCATTTTGGTCTCATTAGAAAGTGAAATATGTACATTTTACTAATAGAAGAAACACAAACTCTGTCTCAGGTTCGCCGCAAGTTAAAATCTTTTTGGCCAACGCTCTCAGAGGAATTGCCAACAAAATTAATGAGTCAGATAACTCCTCTGCCAGTGAGTTTTTTTTTTTGGGTACTGCGAAGCAGTAGTCATGTTCTACAGTTCTTGCATTTGTTGCTTAGCTGACCTATGCTGTTTTTTCGTTGTAGAAGATTTTGTTCATACATTCATTATAAAATATGCTCCTTATTTTCACTTTGGACTTGAATTATTGGGTTCCTGGCTCATTATTTGTTAAGATGGTGTTAATCCTTAAAGAATGGTAGGTGCATGTAAAGTAGCTCAATGTTATTTCATGATAATTTAGGCTACCTGATTGCATGATAATTGTGGTTTTGCTGTGTAATTGTGATTGATAACAGAAACCTTGTCCAATTAATTTACATAAAATTTCTAATTATAAACGTTAGATTTGGCTCTTTCAACCACTTTTTTATATTTTCTAATAATTTTATACTAGTTTTATACCTCATATTTATTCCCCGTCTAAAAATAGTTTTGCCTTTTTCTGGCTTTTAGCAGATTGTTATTTCTTCTGATTCGGAGGGTGAGGATGAAGAGGTTGCACAAATTTTATTGGACCGATTTCCGGAAGTTCTCCAGGATATTATACAACCCCTCTCAGCCCTGAAAGTTAATGACAGCGATAATGGTAAACAAGAAAATCACTAGCATGTTAACAGATTTCTGTTCTCTTCCTTTTTCTTTAATAACGTCTCCATATCAAATGCAGTGCAAACTTCTTCCTCATGGAGATCGGATTTTTCAAAAGTTGATATCTGGTATGCCTCCTTCGGATCAAATATGTGGAAACCAAGATTTCTCTGTTACATTGAAGGTGGACAGGTGCGTAGTACGATAGTCCCCTTAGGATTAATCAATACTCTCCTAAATTTGAGGATCTGCTGACTTGACAACTTTGCCATTTAAGCTCGATGTTCCATAGCTTTCAAGACGAAAGTAAAATATATAGCAGAAGCTATTGCATTTATCTTAATTATTTTAGGATTGCAGTCAACTTTCTTAGTAGTGCATGAGTTGTTTAGTAATGGAGGTTAATGCATTCTGTTCAGATGGAAGGCATGCAAAAGGAATGCTCAGGTTCAATGGACAAAAGCCCTCCGAAAGAAATCCTGTGGAAGACCTATGCTCATCAACTGTTCTTTGGTCGCGAATCCACAAAAATGTGGGGCCCGGGAGGGGTTGCTTTCATTCATCCCAAATCCAATCATCAGGATGAAACCTACTTGTGCCTATATAGAATTACGTGTGTCTTTTGCTTGTGCCTTATTTTCTCTGGATATTAAATTTTCTCGTCTATAATTTTCCTTGATGTCATCATTTTGCCTTTGGCCAGGTTTGAGCAGTTCAATGATGTTTTGCACCAGGAAAATATCACTGGCTCCATGGATTTCCCTTTGTTAGATCTAACGGGTTTGAGCTCTGTCCAAGAGAAAGGATCCATCACTTTGGAAGCTGTCAAGGTAAGTGCTTCTCATATTCACTTGATTTGAGAAAGACAAAGATAGAATATATGTTGATAAAATTTGCAATTATGTAACAAGACAATGCGGAAAAAGCTTCCAGCTTGAGAGAAGGTGATCTTTGGAAACTTCCGAGAATGAAAACTGGCAAAACACGTCGCATAAAAAGCTTTCCCAATTGCCCTTTTGGTACGAGTGGATGGAAAGGGAACGCAATGCAAGAATTATGAAGTTAATGATTTGCGTGACTTGATTGTGTCCGGTTACTACCTTATCTGATTATATGGCCCATGAAAGAGTTCTGTTACTAACTACGAGGGGAATAGTATCATTCAATCTGATCTTCTCTCTGATGGTGTAAGCTGATTAACTAACTTGCAGAGCGGTTGTTACCGGAATGTCCTTTACTTGGGGAAGGTGCACGGTATTCCCGTGCTGACTATGACGTAAGTTTGAGCCTCCATGCTTTTGTTAGTTGAAGTATGGATTACTCCCTCGAGTTAATGCTACTAAACTCATTCCTTAATTTCCTCTTGCCTACGTTGTTTTTAGCTGCACGCTCTCAGATGTTGAAGGCTTCAAGAGCGGGAAGTTCCCATTACGCGCACCGAGCAGAGAATACACCAACACGTTGGTGAGGGGCTTGGTTGAAGGCGGGCTCTTCTCGGAAGAGGAAGCCAAGGCTTACATAGATGAAGCTGCTTCGAAATCGTTATGATCATTCATTGCTGCTGCTTATAAACATGCGAAAAGTCTCTTAAGGGAGGGTGAGCATATTGGCGCTTCGCTTTCTGGGTGATCCATATATAGTGAAATTTCTATGATTTATGGCTATGGGACCAAATGAGAGATGTACATATATTATTTGTCTTATTGACCTATGACCCTTTGGGAACATGTTGATGACTTTCACGGGGTGTCATGTAAATACAAGGACCCGTTTAATGGGTCAGGAATTAAGTCGAGTCTATACCTATTATGTTTCCATGAGTGGCATAACGAGAAATCTATCTCGTCAAAATAACTGCATCGAACTTGAAGTTAGAATCTTTTGGTCGAACTGTCCCAAAGGCAAAGCCCGCAAATCATTCACGTACTAATTATAAGCCTCAACTGTATTGGTAGAGATTTCTGTCAATACATATACATATATATATATATATATAAAATAAAGCGGGAACAAAGCGAGCATGATGTAAAGTCTAGGGTGCAAACTAACTAAATGCAGAATGCTGTGGGTAGATGGCTCTATGGAGAACTTGAGGGATGAAAATGGATGAAACGGTAAAGTTAGGGGCGCAAAGGAAAAGTATAAAAACCACAGATATTTTCTCTTTCCCGCAACTTCCCTTACTTTTGTCTTCCCACCAACCACCGCACTTGGCTCTGATTCACCAAATGAGCGACTCAGAGATCTGAGAGGGCGCACAGAGAGTCCGTACCGGCTTCGAATCTTCGCGCTCTGAGCTTCGTCGAGGTCAGTTCTGGTTTTGCATTTTCCGAATCGGGAGGCGAGTTCGACGTCTGATTTCATGCGCGATGATTTTGATTCTCGATGGGCTGCTCTCGGAGCAATTCTGTTAATTTTGTTGGATTCAGGTAGTCCGGTGGAAGCATTGATGAGTTTACATATCTGAGAGGACGCACAGAGTCCTGTACGAGCTTCGCTCCTCTGCCAACCACCGTATCTTCGCGCTCTGAGCTTCGTCGAGGTTAGTCTCGGTGTGCGTTCTCCGAACCTGGAGGAAAACTGATTTCGGTTTCCCTCCCCGTGCATTTTGAATCAGTGCTCTTGATTGTGTATCTGCTGATTGGGGAGCAATTTCCAAGGATGTTAGAAACTGCATCGTGATTTTATCTTTTTTTTTTTCCTCCTTTTTTTGGGTTATTTCTGTTGGATTCAGGTGGTCAGATGGAAGCCTTGATTAGTTTACGGATCAGACCTATCCGAACTCACTGGAAGCAGCATCGTCCCCCTTCTCTTCCTGCATATACATTGAAATTGACAAATAACTCGCAAAGAAATCGGGTCGGGATGATTAGCAGCTCGAAGCCATTCAATTCAGTATCTGTCTCGGTACAGCCCATGCAGACTGAAACATCGGGTCGCTTTGATAACACAGTGCCATCCAAAGGTACTGTATCGTCCATAACACCAGGAAAGAGAATCAAGTTATATTTCTTTTTGGTAGTGCAATGGCCATAACTTCTTTTAAACATTCTTTATACTTATGTAGAGTTTGTAATTTCCCGGTTTTCATCAAAACTAGTCTGTTACACACAGCTGCTTTCATGATGAATTCGGATTCATTAGCAAAGAAAACTTATGAAATCTTGCATATGTTTATTAAATTTATGGCATTTTATTACATCGCTTGATTGTTGCTTTGTTAAATTTGTAGAGGCACTTGATGTATGGAAAAATGCCGATGCCGTATGCTTCGACGTCGATAGCACTGTCTGTGTCGATGAGGGCATTGATGAACTCGCGGAGTTTTGTGGGGCCGGAAAGGCTGTTGCGGAATGGACAGTTAGGTAGTTCATTATAATATCACACCCCGTTGTCTCTGGCAATTCACACTTTCCTTGCATCATGAGTATCTATATTTGACTGTTTGTCTAATATGCTAGAGCAATGGGCGGTTCTGTCCCTTTCGAGGAAGCCCTGGCTGCAAGGTTATCATTGTTCTGTCCCTCCTCATTCCAGGTTCAAGATTTTCTCGAGAAGAGGCCACCGAGGTATGCAGACTAAGTTGATGTGAAAGAGCATTTGATATTTTTGCTCCGGTTCATTTTGTTTCACATCTACTGGGGCTCTTAAGAGGCTTTCATAGTTAGTCTGCTTTGTTAACTGTGTATGTTAAACGAAAACGAATTAATTTATGTCAAAATTGAAATAAAACATCGGTTCGTGCCCAACGTTTTTAGTTCTTGTAATCTGCCTGATTCAACAATTAGTGTGTTGAGTATTCGTAACCTTTTTCTGTAATTCTGTTGTTTAGCATAACATTGTTGATTGGTCATCGTTCTTAACCATGCCGAGGTTTACATTACTATCAGGACCACAACTGAACCATGAAATATTAGTATTGTTTCATTAGGAGCTTGTCTTTGTGTTAATCAATCGATCAGCATTGCCAACTACTCTAGCTTTTAGTATTTGTGTGGTGACGTTTGCATATGTTTCACTGGGTCCAATTAAGGAATATTGTGCAACATGTAGCTTTAGTTTGAACATGAGGGACGCAATTTCTTGATCCATAATATATTAAAAGGGCAGTTTTACACCGACATGTGCACCAAACTTGCATGATGACTTCTTTTAATACACCAACAGTGATTCACATAGAAAGGAACGAAATGTTCAACCTGACATGTAATTCATCTGTGACATCTTGAAATTTTGGAAAATGAGAAAATTTTTTGAAAAGGTTTTGATTGCAAATATCTTTGTAGTTACCGTCATCATATATCATCATCGAGTCCTGTTTAATGAACCATTGAAGATTCTTATGTTACTATTTACTAGATGTACTGGTATTAGGACTTGGAAGATTTCATGTATTTCTTAATTCTTTTATATTGGCTCCCATTAAATGATTGTTCTCTACTAGCCTGTGCTACATCTCAATGCTTGGCTTTGTTTATTTGTAGGATTTCTCCTGGGATTGATGAGTTGATCACAAAGTTGAAAGTGAATAAAACTGACGTGTATCTGATCTCTGGAGGATTTCGCCAAATGATCAATGTATGGACCACTGATGATCCTCTCTCTCTCTCTCTCTCTCTCTCTCACACACACACACACACATGTTTGGCGACACATTTAAGTGGAATTACAGTATAAAGAAAGAAGATAACAAAAAGTAATATGCACACTCCCAATTAACTTGGAGTTTATGTCATGGATATCATAGAATATAAGGATAGAAAAACTATAGGGAATGTTAGGATGTAGAAGTGGCGTGTACATATATCTATGGTTCTGAAGCAAACATTTTATTATAGAAAATCTAGTTTATCATGAAATTATGGAACTTCTCTTTGTAGCCTGTCGCATCAATCCTGGGGATTCCGCGTCAAAACATATTTGCCAATCAGCTGTTATTTGGAAATTCTGGGGAGTTTCTTGGATTCGACACCAATGAACCAACTTCTCGGAGTGGTGGTAAAGCTGCTGCAGTAGAGCAAATAAGAAAGGTCTTTTTTCTTCAGTTCGTCTGATGCTTTGTACAATGCAATTAAGTGCTGTCTTGGAAGTTTGAAACTCATGTATTGACAGGCGCGAGGATACGAGAAACTGGTCATGATTGGGGATGGTGCAACCGATCTGGAGGTGAGCAAAGCGATTCAAAGCTTCTATTTCTTCTCTTTGTGAGCTAAAAATCTCCTTTTAGGTGAACACTAAACATCTTGTGGTAATTTTAGTTTGTTGTGGTCCCGTCATCATGCATTTCGCTATCTGCATTTTGGGGATGGATTACTGGCTTTTATCTAATGTCTTGTGACCAATTCCTTCGAACCCACTACTCTGACTGCCAAAAAATTAGCAAGATGCTTATTTGCTTAATTGGGCCGTTCTTTTTGATGAAGAAAACAACTAATTTGAAAGAATGTTTTTCCTTTGTAGGCTCGTCGCCCAGGAGGTGCAGACCTGTTCATTTGCTATGCCGGTGTCCAACTCCGAGATGGTGTTGCAGCGAAAGCCGATTGGCTGGTTTTTAATTTTAAAGATTTGATAAATTCCTTAGAATGACGTCTCTATTTTTTCCCCCCTCGTTTCTCCTCATTTGGCCCCATTAGCTCAAGCTCCCATTGTTTCTCCTGCTCTTAAGGTTCCCTTTCCCTCCCTTTGTGGGCTAAGCTTTTATTTTTCCTGGATTAATTATTATTTAGAATTTACAATAAGAGCAAAACTCGTCTCGTGTGCATGTAATTGCCTTTTCATGTTTACTTGTTTTAGTTTGACTCGCATATAATTATGCTTCACAATTTTGGAAGCTATTGAACTCTGCGGCCGTGCCTTTTAATGGATATCTGGTGCCAATATCTATTCGGCCCATAATCTGAATACGAGGCTGTTGCAGTTCTCTCCTTGCGACACCAGTTCTCCGACGAATATTTATATTAATTAGTCCTTAAACTAATCTAACTGATTTTATTGAAAAACCAATCCAGAAAAAAGGCCCGAGAACAATGCTTGCTTGCTCCCGCTCAATTTGAAGCAACTAATAAATATTCTAGAATGTCTTTACAGACGACCGCGGAAGAACGAAAAGCAGAGAGAAAAAGGGGAAGATGAAGTCATAAACGCTTCGCAGAGATAAAATCATAAGCACTTCGCACCGGTAGTCACACATTATGATGAGCTGCTTCATTCTCTATGAGACCCAAAATAAATCTAAGAAAGAGCATCATGATCAGAACAAAAAATCCTGCACGAATAAGAGAGTTCACGAGAGTTCAAGGAGAGTTCGAGAGAGACAGAAGAGGAGGACATTGCCCCGACCACGCTATGGTATCTGGAAAGCCATCGATCATCAAGAGGTTACCATATACAGGCAACCTGGATTTGGGGTTTTATTATTTAGGCCCTTTTGGCAAAGTCACCATCCTCATCATCATCCCGGAAATTCCCTTCCACAGAATTGTCCTGTGAAAATCCTCCAGGAGCAGCCTCTCCCAAGTCGTTGCCTGCTCCAGCACCACTACCAACCCCAAACCCATCATTTGCACCATCTCCAACACCCGGAAAGCTGTCACTGCCACCACCTCCACCGGAGACGCCAAAGTTCCCAACACCACTACCATAGGCTCCACCACTCCCGCTTTCAAAAGCTCCGGCTCCATAATTGCTGCTTCCACCGTAGTTCCCGCCAGAACTCCCACCACTGCCATAACTGTCTCCTCCAGCAGGGCTGTTGTAACCTCCTCCACCAGCACCAAAGCCACCTCCACCATAACCCATGTTACCACCATCATAACCTCCCCCAGGAGGGCCATAATTGCCACCATAGCCAAAACCTTGTCCACCAAACCTTGGTTGCCTATCAGTGGCATAGTTCACCCTTATCCGTCGACCATGAAGGTCCTGATGGGAAAAAGGAAGCTTCATCAGCTTAAAACTATTCTGTAATGTGAAACTTCTGAATAGATCTCAAGTTGGGAAATATTAGCACATTGTTTACATCAACTAGGCAAATGCTAGTAACAGAGGAGCAGCAGATCAAAACTATGTTCCCAGGATTGTAATGCAACAAGAATATGCAAGTCCTAGACAGAACATCTCAGCCCTGTGAATTAGCACAACAAGAAACTTAAAAGGCAGGAACCATCACGCAGCAATTTCCGCTCTCTTGAATAAACCAAAATAAGGTGACAAATTACACTTCTGTAGACATGTTTTCCTATCAAAGCATGCAATCTTGGTCTAGTATTGTAGAGGGGAAAAATACTTTTAAAGATATTATCCTACTAAATGAAGAGTCATATGGGTTGTTCTCCCAGACCAACTCGGCATTACCTGGCCATCCAAAGCTTGAATCGCACTCGAGGCTTCCTCACTGGAGGTGTAGGTGATAAACCCAAATCCCCTGGATCTACCAGTTTCACGGTCACTGATAACTCTTGCTGTACCAAGCAACATAAACCAGCGTTATATTGAAAATTCAACAACACATTAGAAAATAATAATACAAAAAATAATCACTTATCAATAATAATAATAATAATAAATACAAAAAAAAAAAGTAGAAGAGTTACCCCCAATTTAACAACCCAAGAACAAGCATAAAACACTAATTATATTATCTAATTATTTAGATACAAAATCACAACAGAAGGACAGAAAGCTCAAAAAATGTGCTCAACTTGCTTCCTTCCCTTCTTACCTTCAACAACTTCACCATATTTGGAAAAAGCTTCTGTCAAGCCCTGCTGATCTGTGCCATAAGAGAGCCCTACAGTACAAAAATGAGAAAATCAGCATTGGGTTTAAATGTCAAAAGAGGTGTCAGAACTGCAAGTTGATATGAGATGTGGGATGTACCTCCAACAAAAAGTTTGGAAGATGACATGCATCTTATCACTTGAAAGATGAATGGTTTGGATGCAGAAATTTCCACAGTACTCTGCCTGCTCGCAGTCTGCTTAAGTATATTACCAACTTTACTGAAGAAAGCCATCTTCACCACCTACAAACAGCAGAGCAACTATATGCTTCAGTCAATTTTCTATACTGCAAATATATCATGAGATGGCAATCTCCATATACGTATCAGTTCAAAAGATAAAAGTAACAGGAAGAACAAACACCCCCATTTATGAGAGACTATGTTCAATCAAATTAGGACTAACAATTTAAAAGAAGACCAAAGAGAAAACAAAATCACATACTGTGGACTAATTTGGTGGCAACAATTAATCTGCCATCTCCATTTGCACTCTCCTAGCAGTATTAGTCATTATTCATGGGTTCCTTCATTAACCTCAATTCCCATTTCTCCAAGTTTCTTTCCACAGGAGTAGGTAGCTTCACTTTCTAGATTCTTTAAACGTGTGACTAAACCTCAAGATGAAAGGTATTATACATTACATGCTCAAAAGATCTATAAACGTTTTAATTCCTTCAACCACACCTCAAGCTCCGATCAAACGAATATTGCATGCGAGCAGCTCCTAGAGCTAAAGCTTGACATCATAACCTCGATCTATCTCTGAGTTTCAGTTACTAAGCATAGCACCATGATCGCTTCAGCACAATTTGCATCAATCAGCATGAGAAAAAGATTCAGTTATAAAGCACAAAACGCATTAGAGGTCAAAACACAGCAGAGTCACAGTGAAGCATGAAATGAGAAGGAAGAAATACACGGGAAGAACGAAAGAGCAGGCAATCTTAATCAAGGAGACTACCTAATAACCTCTGCCTATCTCGGAGGTTCATCATCCACTCTCAAAAATTCAGAAAAACTCAACAAGCCAGGGATTCAGTATCCATTTCATAGCTGAACGAAAGCGAATCAGATGAATCGCTTCGTCACGAATGACATCGCATCGATAAACGCGAGAAAACAACTCATCAGCTAGCAAGCACTCTAAATTCGTCAGAGCTCAAGCACACGCAGCAGGAATCAGAGAAGCAAGAACTGAGGACAAGAAATCAACGGGAACAGCGAAAGAGCTGACGATCTCGAACCGAAATCGCCATGGCAGCGAGAGAGAGAGAGAGAGTGAAGGAGGCTACCTTCTCTGAGCTTAAACCCTAGCGGAGAGACTTTCGTTCCCGATGCGCACAGAGGAGGAAGGGGTTTAAGGCGAGATCAAAATGAGAGTCGAGGTTTTTATATTTATTGAGGAAAATTAACCAGCTAGGGCAGAGCGCTTATATAGGACCGAGTTTCGGCCGTTGGATTGATTGACTGTACTCTTAGAGCCGCTGGATCGATATGTGGGCCCCATGGGAGAGACACCGGAAATATCTCGCCCTCCGCCTCCTCCTCGGGATCAATTGACAGTCTTACCCTTCGAAGTCCGACCTAATCTCGGACTCAGTCCCTACTGAATTATTTATTTATTTATTTTTACCGATTAAGCCACGACATATCTCAGTTTATTCATTAGCGAAATTAAACAATGAGATATCTCGGCTTATTGGCGCGACTAATCTTTTTCATGTGTGTAGGTTCAGACTTAACCACAAGATTTTTTGAACATGTGACGAGATTCTCCTCGCTCTCATGTTAAGCCCTTTTATATACTCCTTATAGATCGATGCTCTTTGACTGCATGATCGAATTTTTATGGCGATGACCACAGGGTTCATCGAACAATAGATCTAACTGGATAGTACAAATTTCCCAGGTTAGATCTATGTGGATAGTAAAAATCTCCTGGATTATTTCTTGAGTTCCATTTATGCTCGAGCATTTGGTCGAGAAGGGGAACGGACAGTTCGACATGATCGTCCAATCTTTATACACGATCTGATACTGCATCGTCCGGTTCCATGGTAGAACAATGCTATTTTCTCCGTAAGATCCTGCCAAGGCTTGTGCTAACATATGACTCAATGCAAGAGAATGACGGAACCTGTCAGGAGCCAGAAATGCCGATTTCCCATAATAAAACCAATAAGTCACAATTCTCAATTAGTCAGGGCACATACACAATCAAATCATCAACCACGGAAACTAAAGTACTACACCTCTTCACGACAATGTCATCGGGAAAAAAAAAATAAAAAATGAAGCAGTACATTCACCGTGTTACCGGAAACATTATGAGAAAATGAACCACCCTCTCCAATCTAAAATAAAAGACTGATAAGTTAACAGAATGGGGCAGAGGAAACCAAAGATGGTGCCTGTTCGTGCTACCCGCATTCCCTATAACAGAAAGGGGTGAAGAGACTAAATAAATGGAACAGGTATCGCATTTTTTTTTTATCTTTTTCACGTTAAGCATGCTTTATGACAAAAAGAACTGGTGACCGAAATAAGGCATGCTTATACCCCGCGAAGAGATGCGTTTATGCGGAGAAAACCTCTACACTATCAAAATTGCTTGCCTGCTACTAATCTTCTGCTATAGTTTATCCGTTTAGGCGGGAATGGGCCCACGGTTCCCGCCTCCACCACGTCCGCCTCTTCCGCTCCCATTCTGATAGGCTCCTCGTTGATAACCTTCTCCGCCTCGTCCCATAGGGGCCCTAGGACGAGCCGAAAATTCGCCGTGACTTCTGAATTCACTTCTCCCATAGCCCCGACCTCCACCAAAACCTCCACGGCCCCTGAAGTTCTCATTCCTGAACCCACCTCTTCCAGAAGAAAACCTCCCTCTTCCACTGCTCATAACTGTGCAACGAAGAACTTGTCAAACTTGAGCTTCTATCCTTCGAAATGGGTAATTATTTACTTAAAGAGTAATATGGACAATCACAAAATTTCATCACCTCGGTTGTTGGCTCTCTTCTCTTCGACCAATGCTAGACGATCCCCAATCAGTATCGGCGATGCCTAAGATTTTGCATTAGGCCAACAATTAGCAAAGAGACCGTAATACATAAACAAATGTGAGCCAGAAGTGAAAGTACTATCAGGGAACTCATATGGCAAAACATAAACTGCAAAGAGCACAACTGTAATAACAAGAAGAAAAGAATTTGCTTTCGGGTTGGGATATACCTCTAGTGCACTCTGCATGGAACCCTGATTTTCAAACTCAACAAAACCAAAACACGACCCCTGCTGTTCAACACCAAAAGAAAGAATGACTGTAAATAATCGACTGAAAATGCACTATTGAGAAGGATTAGCCCAATTGACCACGAACAAGACCTTGGTGCTCCTAACTTGAATGCCTTCGGCCTTGATGGGTCCAAATTTCTTGAACACTTCTTCAAGTAGTTCAAAAGTTGCATCATAAGGCAAGTTCTTTACATATATGGAATGACCTTCACCTGCAGATATTACGAGCTGCAACTCAGAGAAGAAGATCTAAAGAGAAAAATATAGCATAGCCATTAAGCAAATCAGATCTTATCTCTCCCATCTCGAAGGATAAGCTTGACCTGTTATCTACTTAGTTGCTTTGGGTTGTAAGACAAGCGTTTATGTGAGCAAAAAAAACCTTTAAAATGCCTAAATTTTCAGAGCTTAAAATCAAGTCATCTAAGTACCTTCTGGAGCAGTGCTGCTCTCTGGAACAACATCAATGCTAGGGCCTGATGGCGCAGGAGCAGGAGGCTTTGCAAGTAATTGTGGGGTATCCTTTGTGGGAGAAGCCTTCGCTGTGCTAGATGGTGCATGAACTTTATGAGGCACAACATTTCCTTGCATTACCTTCAACTGTATACTTCACAAGTTAAATAAGCAAAAAAGCATCACCACTCGCAAGGCACAACATAAGAACTATAAGCAGTAACTCACTATCGATGCGTAAGACTTTTTAGGAGCATCCTCCTCATTTGCAGGTGCTGTGTCAAGAGAAAGGGTTTGGGGTTCTACAGCCTCGTCTTCAACAACAGATTCTTCATTTCCAGTAAGATCACAAATTTCAGGACCATTACTAAGATCTTCCTCCTCAAAGGATGTTGCTGGTTCCACTGCTGGTTGATCAGGTGCAGTCGGGGGCTCTGAACATGAAAGAGAGATACAACATTGAACGGGAGGCATGTAGAAGACAATACACAGAACATGACAGCTGCCTACCTGGTTCAGGAGTCGAGGCAGGTGCCGGTATACTGTCACTGATACCATTAGATGGGATGGGGTTGATGGGTTCTGATTCATTCTCCCCAAGATACCTAAAAACATCATTCAGAACGAAGTATCCTTTTTCTTGAGGAGCTAGAAAGAACGTCTGAGTGAAATTCCTTCTCACACCATCCTTCCCAGTTAAGCAACCAGTTACCAGAACAATCACTCCTCTCCCATGAGACTCCTGAGCATCAGCAGTTTTTATCTCTGCTGTGAAATCTTCGTAGTTCAAGGATAGTATCTTTTCATTAATTGCCTGCTTCACCGCATTGAGAATGCATTCTATCAGTCAATTTTTCTGAAGTGTAATCCAGCAGAAATCTGAAATCAGTGTTTAGTGTAAATGCTCACTGGAAAAATAATCAGACCCAAAGTGATTGGAGCATGTACTAAAAAGATCTAGTCATGGAAAATCGGCTATTTGTTTACAGATATTCCATATTTCTCCAAGTCTAGTGTACCACTACTATGTGGCCACTTGGAGTAAAAGTATGATGCTTGACAATTGACATACTTGAGTTTCCTCTGAATATCTTTTCCCCCGCTTTTTCTACATTCACCAAAGCAAGTTTAATCGTAATTGTGCTAACGGTCCACAACCATATTAGAATACGGAGAATGAGAAAAAGTAACTTGGATGAAATTCAAATAGTTCGTGCAGCGTCATTCTCTACCCTAAGTAGCCACAGAGTAGTATTGGTAATTCGGAATATCAAAAGGTCAGCAAGAGTTAATGCGCCGAATACTTTCAGTCTTGAGGATTCCAGAATAGTAATGGGCGTTAGTTACTATGACTTCACACCAACACAACAACAACCAATTCACAAGCTAATATCCATGAAGGCTGTCAATAGAGATACTTGATACATGCAGAACCAGCTCGATTTAATCAAATTATCAAGCTCATAAAACATTTTAAAGGAGAATAAAACTTGAACCCAATGTAGCAAGTCTTGGTAATATAAAGAGGTCCTGGCAGCACTGATAAACTTACTTGCGTTGTAGTCACGGTAGTCATTTCACCACCAGCATCTGGTCGACTTAGCAAACTTGAATCTTGGTAAAATCTGTGCACCAGTCCTGGGGACTGGTGAAGTATGTGGTAATACTGCTCCACAAAGGCATTGCCAACAACTCGAGCAGTAGGAGCAGAAGTCGTACCTGCCTCCTGCATTGCCATCTAGAGTAGACACGACAAAGTAACATGTCAATAAGCAGCATTCTAAATGTAACAATCATTGTGAAATAAGAGTGCCACCATTTCTTGATAGCAAATAAGGGGCCAGCAACTTCAAGCTCACGAAAATTTAAAATTCAAATAAAAGGGTCGTAGTTTCTCATTTTACTCAACCTAATTGCTCCGATGAGAAATCAACCTCAGGAAGTCATTGAGACAGCATACTTAAGAATTAGTAATAACGGCACAAACAAAAGCTAGTCAAACAACATACTTACCGTGTCAGTCACATTGTCAGTGTCATGCATAACAGTTGAATCAATATTATACACGCGAATATACTACAGCAGAAACACATTTCATTGCTACCGGGAAAAAAAAGAGTATGGGAAGGAAGCGGGTAAGCAACAAGCAGCTAAAAGCCAAGTTAAACCTCATAATAAGTGACAGTTGCTGGCAACACGAGACATGTCCAGATGGTAATAAAGCCAATTAATGCAAGAAAAAGCAAAGCTGCGATTTTTCATGCAGCAGTCATGCATTATCAGTTAATTGGAATAACAGTAACAGTGTCGCAGAACACATTCCATCACGACCACCAGGATTTAAGTGGAAATTTTTGAACTTTAAGTTTGAAAATACATCAAACGGTTGAGAGGTAAGCTACTAGAGGTAACCGAAAATCTTAAACAGCAACATTACAGACCCAAGAAGCATCATTGCAGCTCAAATGAAGATAAAAAAACGAATGCCTTCCGACTATAGAGCAGCTCCTAAATCCTAAATCAACAGCAACGCAACTGACAGACCGAAAAAGACAAATCCATGACAAAGAAACGCGCTTCGGTGAGCTACGCTCGAGCATGGAGTCAACGGAGCTTCGGACAAAAGCAGTATTTGCCGAAACAGCACAACCACAGGCAGCTCAGAAGAGAAGTGCTGGACTTGACACCAAGCTAAACGAAGACAAAACCCTAGATCAACAAGACCTAACCCCAGATCACACCGCAAGCTCGAGCGAGCTGGCAGAAGTTTGGGGACGGGGATGCTGAGCTCGATCACGGAATCTCTGCATTAATCAGAGATCTCTGCCGCCGCTCCCCGTTAAATGGCGGAGATCGGGGGGATGCTGAAGAGGCAGGCGGATAAGGGGGGGAGAGGAGATCGGAGGAGACGAAATGGTACCTGTCGCCGGTCGGTGATCTGAGGTCGGAGAGAGGGATAGATCTGTACTTTCTCCTTCGCTTTTGGAGGAACAGAGAGAGAGAGAGAGTCGAACAGCAGATGGTGTGGTGTGGTGTCTAAAGGGAACGGAGGACTGAGCAATTTAACTTTTTTTACACTTAAGGAAACCTTTTTTTTCTCTCTTTTAATAGAATTATTAACTAAATTTTTATTAAAAAAAAAAGATAGCAATGATCCTAAAAATTTGCTATTTTTTGAACTAATCCTATAAGTTTAAATTTATAAAAAAGCAGTCATAAAACGTTTAAAAAAGCGATAGATTTGATTCATTCTGTAACTGATCATTAACGAACGCTGGCATAGACATTATGCCATTAAAATTATTACTTGGCGATATTTAACAAATAGAATATTAAAAACAAACAAATAAAATTAAAATTAAAAGATGAAAACAGAAATGGGGATCTAGATCGGGGTCTGGGCTCCCCCTTTCTACCATCCCCCTCCCGACAACAGTGGCAACCTCATCGGGAGAGATGGGAGGCCGAAATGGGGAACCCAGCCCCCAAATCGAACCTCCCTACACCCATGTTTCTCTGTTCAAATAGAGAAACAAGGGGTCGGGAAAACAGAGAAACGGGGGGTGGGGGAGGTCCGAGTCGAGAGAGCCCTTTCAGCCACCTCTTCCTCCTAGCAAGGTTGCCGAAGGCACTAGAGCCCCTGTCGACCTCGTTAGGAGAGAGAGGAGACCGGAAGGGCTCTCCCATCCGGACTTTCCCCTTGTAACAACCCATCCCCGATAGGTCAGGGCTAGGTCTCCCTTTTAAAAAAAAAATGCCAAATTATTTTTCCATTTTTAGTTTTTTTGTATTTGTTTTTTAATTTTTTTTCTTATTTTATAAAATTCCAAATTATTTTTTCTTTTTCTGATTTTTTTAAAAAATATTTTAAAATTTTATTTATTTTGAAATATTTTTATTTTTAAAATTTTATACATTTTTAAAATTTTAATTTGATTTTAGTTAATTTTATTCTATTTAAATATTTTTCTACATTTATTATGTTATGTTATAAATCTTTAAGAATTATCTGACGTGTCGTGTGATAGTTGGTCCGCGCGTGTCAGATTGGAAGCCAGTTATAACCATTTTGGCAATGTTATGTCCACGTCAATGTCCATCAACGGTCGGTTACGAAATAGACCAAATTCGCCACTTTTCAAAACGTTTTAGGACTGTTTTTTGCAAACTTAAACTTATAGAGCTCTAGTTCAAAAAATGTCATGCTTTTAAGACCATTGTTATCTTTTTTCCTATTTAGGGAAAAGATAGCAAATTAATAAAAAAATCAAGAATTTTTTTAAAAAAAAGATCTTTGTCCATAAGGTGACAAAGTCATTCCTGGATTTTGTACGAGGGAATGCTATCTCGCTGCTCATCCATCTCATTCCGTTTGCGTTTCTTCGAAGGAAGATTCGGCATGAATTGGACTGAAACGAATTGGTATCAGGTTGAAGCGCCTAGCAGCTTGTACACGGCTCAGCTCGCCATTCGTATTCTGGCCTTATGCTTCCTGTCAAACCATACATACGCAGATATGCTGTAACGAGATAAGAACATTGCGACAACGAAGATAGAATTCCGAATAGATTATGACAACCGCGTCGGTTCAGGCACTCAATCCGACAGCCAAACTCGCTACTAATGATCAGCTATTATCCTTGGAACTCTTCTTTTTTCTTTTTTTTTTTTTGGTGTGGGAGATGAATAAGTGAGCTCAACTATTTATACTAGTTGTCTATTATATACAGGGGAGCTGCCATTGTCGAAGGTCCTCTATCCATTGTCGTGTCCCATTGATCCGAATCCAAAATTTGCCTTTCCTTTTGAAATAACTCGCTCATTTCTTCTGTCCAAGCTCGATAGTCTTATGCTGCTGCGTGGAATTGGATGATATGCCCGACTCCGTCCCGTTTGAGTCACTCTGCTGATTTTGCTGCTGAAACTGAAAATGGAGCCGAAATTGGAAATTTTGCCTTTGATTTGAATTGTTTGCGTTGATTCCGGACTTTGAATTTATGCTCAATGTAACTTGAGTTCTTATTGGGCTTAGCCCTTAATTATTTTATAATCATATTAATATATAACATATAAGTAAGATTTGATTTTGAATTCCATGTGTGGAGCCTGAAGGATGACTAGCTTGCTACTTGATTTTGTAATTAAGACTTTCATGGGAAGATTAAGGTCTTGTTTGGTGGCAAGATGATTTATTAGCTGACTTTTTCCATTTCTCAGCTTTAAAAAAAATCATATTTTTCTGGAAATGTCTAGCAAAATGAAAGAAATTTCAATGTCATTTTCAATTTTTCCCAAAAAGCTTCTTTTTTTTTTTTGCAGTGGAAGGGGCCAAAACCAAAAGAGCTCCACAGCCAAACACACCCTAACTCTCTCTTTGATAGGCTAGCCAGCTTTACGTTCATATCTTTGTTAATATATGCTTCTTCTTCTTTTTTAAATTTCAGGTTGTAACCTATTCTAAAGTTTACTGCAGTTTGGATTAATTTAAACAACATTCTTAAGAATATTATTTTGAACCTTAGATGTTGAAACATCATAATCTTTGCTATTTCTTCATTGACAGCAACAGGAGTACACAGCAATGGCTCCGAGAAAGCCCGATTCGATCGCTATGTTTGATGTTGATGGAACTTTCACTGCTCCTCGAAAGGTATGAAGTATCTTCTCTCATTTACTTTTAAGTGCTCGCATGTCCAATCTTTCTTTTGCGGCATCAAAGGACCAGCTTGCTTACCTTTGTCATGTCATCACAGTGTTGTGCTGCACTTGAAGCAGGCCTTCCAATTGGTTTTTGATTTAGTGTTATCTTGGTCTCTAGGTGGCTACTCCTCTGATGTTAGAGTTCATGAAGGAACTCCGAAAGGTGGGTTCTTGCTGATCTAACTCTAAATATCCTTGAAATTCCTCCACTTCAAATTCGCTTAATAAAGAAAAATGAAATTAATTATAAATTATAAAGTAAGGGAAGGCCCGGCCGACTGTTTATCAAAAACACAGGCCTCCGCAAAGCCGTAAGACCATGTATAGGGGCTGATGCCTGCCCAGTGCCGGAAGGTCAAAGAAGTTTTCGATGGCCTTGTATGTGTTGGGGGTGTTTCTCTGGCGCAACTGATTACTTTTTCTGTTTTCGTAAATTCCAGAGCTTGAAGTTGTTTCTGGGAGAGGAAAAACTGAAGGTAAGAGCAGTCATCTTCTTGCCAGTCTTGTTTTACCAGGAATAACTCATGCCAAGGGTGGTGAAGCCAATAGCTTCCTATAGGATCATCCTTGTTCATGCTTAGCTCTTAGCACAATTTGTTTTCTAACGGGAAGTTCTTAATTTTCAGTGGTTTATTAATCTTACGCTTCGCTACATTGCCAATTTGGACATTCCGATAAAGGGTTGGCAGCACCCACGCCTTCGAATTAGTTGTTCGGTCGATTTTTATGTTTCCATGGCCTTTTAACTCTGAAAATATTCCTCAGGAGAACATTCATAGAGTTCAGAAACGGGATGTTGAATGTATCCCCAATTAGGCGAGACTGCAGCCAGGAAGAAAGAGATGAATTTGAAAAATATGACGAGGAACCTTTTTAAAAGGTGCTGGAGATTTCTTTTTATTCGCAGATATGGTAAATTTAGCTTTACAAGTTCATTTTCCAAGAACGATGCAGATCATATATGAGAATGCTGTCTAAGCGTGAAGCTTACAATACCTGGTAGTTGAACGTCAGCTCTATCTATTCGAACCGCACTATGTATTGGGCATTATTAGGATAGCCACGATCATAAATCTTATACAACTTTTGTCAATCCAATCGCCGGATTTGATTAGAAAATATTGAAACGACATCTTTATATCGAGTCTTTTCCGTTGAAAAGAAACTCATAGGCATTACTTGCTTCTTTATATGGCTGAGGTAGTTTTTGCAGATCGGATAACAAGGATTGCTTTTTTGAGCATTTTCATGCTGATGTTAGGCATATTCCTTATGCAATATGATGCGTACAGATGTTCCCTTGACAAAAAAATCTGAATAGTTGTTCATTCGAGGACAGATCACTGAATATTTGCACATACTTTTTTGCTTTTCATGAATTTCTCTCCCCCAGTTTTTCAGAAATTAGACAAAACCTTTTACAATTTCATATCTGCAGTCTGATGGTAGCCCTTAATAATGGCAGTCACTCGTCATGCATTCTCGTACATGCAGCTCTTATGCTTCTGCAGACAAATGATCTTAAGTACTCCGTAGCCTCTAGCCCTTGATTTCCACTTTTCTCTATGCATCTGCACAATCAGTTGCCTCAAGAATCAGTTTGGTCCGGAACGTTAATCGAGTAATAAATTCCCAAGCACAATGGCCTCCATAAAATAGCAGTTGAAATTCGGTACTTACAAGCAGAGTTCCTCGAACAACGGGATTCCGAAAGGTTCGAATGATCAACTCTGCAATCAGTTGTTAGAATCAATAGGTCTTCGAATCGTTCATTTGAAAAAATTGAAACCATTATTATTGGATGATCCTACTTGCCTAAAATATACTATCCTTTTTTTACCGGACCTCATCGCGGAAAGATCAAAAAAAATAATTTATAACTTGATGGGATTATCCCTCTTTCCTTTTTTTGCCTGTTATTATGAGCTTGGACACTTCGTAACTGTGGGCCCTGACTTCAAGAAACCAGTTGTCCTAAAGTTTGCATTGTAGCGAATTACCTCATTCCGGTCACGAACACGGTGTGGATATGCTGGTCGTTGGATGCCCCGCCTTTGCTGAACTTTCCCATCGGATCATCGGGTTGCATCCATATGTGCAGCAGATTTTACCCTGAAATAAAGAAGAAGAGAGCTGCCGATCAATCTAGAAAGGAGGCGGCGCCTGCATCTACCCTCCACCGATGTTGAAAATTGGGAACTAGTATAGAATTGAGGTTTGGCTCGACTCATCGATGCTGCCATCTAACAGAAGAGCTTTCCCTGCCCTTACCTTTTCTGCCGTAAAGGCCATTCTTTTGTAAGATGGAAGATTTCTGAAGCCGATACAACTGACAAACATTCTCTTCCCCCAGATATACCCACACCAACGGGTTAGTTCTTCATAAAGAGATGCTGTAAGAAGAAGAATAATACACATGTATGGATTCTTTCCTGCTGCTAATGAGGAAAAGATTTGTGTCATTTTCCATTTAGCATTACTAACGCTCCTGGAAGATGCATTGCTGTTCGTTAATTATGGTAGATTTTGCCCCTCTCGTCTTACGTCAAAAAGGATGGAACTTGAGCTAAAAAGGAGACAGATGACCCCTTTTAAACTCCTTATGCAATGCAATGAGATGGCAATTATGGCAAACAGATGTAAATAGATCAGTTCTTCTCAGTCTCACTCACAGCGCGGGCTTCACACACGCTTGCACTGAATTTCCCTTGTCTGAACAAACATATCTATATCTGTTGGTATTTCCCCTTGGAAGTCCGAAAACCGATGCATTTTGGCTGCAAACCTCAGGAGACATGTTATTACGATACAGACCTTGACGTATTATCACGATATAAACCTTGTGAATATGCGTTTATGCTTGGAAACCTTACAAAAAGGTTATATATGTAAGATTTTGGAATGTAAAGCAAACCATCTCAGTAACTGTCAAGTGAACCACAAGGTTTTTTCTGAGGCAAGGAACTGAGATTCCACTGACACAATGGTACAAATTACTTAGAGCGATCATTCTCGAATGGATAAATTACAAATGAATGCAGGCAGAAAACAAAAGCTAATCCGGTAGTCCATTTTAAGCTCCAGACATGAAGAGAGCCTTGCACATCTCGACTGTATCTTCTGGACTAGTCACTGCGACAATAGAAAGTAACCACTTATGATGGTGACAAATAAGGACGATTCATCTACCAAGACTTTAAGCCATTGATTCATACAGTAAGTATCCATTTTTGTCAAAATCATAAAAGTCTATGCTACTCAGTATCATGAATCCATCCACGATCTTTTTGGCCTGTTGCCTTATTAAAGGAAGTTCCTCGTCTCTTTGGCCAGAATTTGTGGAGAATGACTGGCATGGAGTACAAGAAAGTGCCAATATAAAAAAGGTTTGAGTAAGGTTAGAGATATTACCTGTATGACCTGTAGTCCTCTCAGATTCGAAAATCTCATAGTCGTTTCCACCCTGTCCAAACCAGAGAATGGAGGTCTCTGTTAGATGCACGAGTATGAAAGGACATCGGACTATACTCGAAAAGCTTTCATAACTTTCTATAGGGAAGGACATCGGACTATACTCGAAAAGAAGGTGACAGACATCAAAAAAAATATCGACCCAGAGCATTAATGGGAAGCAGACCTTGTAAGTTTTATCACCAAAGAAGTGGATTTCTGGGAACTCATCAAGGTACCTCAAGCAATATGTCTTATCCCAACCTTGAGGAAATACCTGATGTAGATTGTAGACATCATTCACAGACCAGCCAGGTAACAATCATTTGCCTTGTTGCTCGCTTAGTGAAGAAACAGTTTGTCTAGGTGAAGAGACATCACTTACATCAAAACTTATCTGGCCTCCTATCGAGAATGTCAAGTTAAGATGCGCAAATTTCTCACGTAGGACTGATACCATTTTGGGGCGTATATTGTGAACCTGAGAAATTGCAAAAAACAACCTCATAAGTTCATGATGATAGATCTTGAGCTGTACTCGATATGCCAATTTGGTTTTCAAATGGGACCGGTTTGGCAGAAGTATACAAATAGTATCAAAGATTGTACCTTGTCATATTTTTCGAATTCATCTCTTTCAACCTGGCTGCAGTTTCGCCCAATTGGAGATACATTCAACATCCCGTTTCTGAACTCTATGAATGTTCCCCTAAGGAATATTTTCAGAGTTAAAGGCCATGGAAACATAAAAATCGACCGAACAACTAATTCAAAGGCGTGGGTGCTGCCAACCTTTTTATCGGAATGTCCAGATCAGCAATGTAGTGAAGCGTAAAATTAATAAATTCCTGAAAATTTAAGAACATTCCATTAGAAAAAAAATTGTGCTAAGAGCTAAGCATAAACTAGGATGATCCTATTGGAAGCAATTGGCTTCACCACATGAGTTATTCCCGGTAAAACAAGACTAGCAAGAATATGACAGCCCTTACCTTCAGTTTTTCCTCTCCGAGAAACAACTTCAAGCTCTGGAATTTACAAAAACATAAAATTTAATCAGGCGGGCTGGAGAAACACTCCCAACACATACAAGGCCATTGAAAACTCTACCCCTGTTAAAACATTCAAAACAGCATTCAGCAAGCCTTCTTTTCTTAGTGGTGAGATAAAATTTCATTAATTAACTTATAAGAAACAGAATCATCAATCAAAAGTGACTACCAAGAGGATGCCTACAAAAAAATATTCACGGCAATTTAGCGAGCTGTTTGGCCAGACGTTGCTGAAAGAAAATAAAATGGATGCGTCATCTTTACCATTATTGGGCCGAAAGCTATTTACCTGCATGCCAATCAGCTTGCCATCTTTATGTGCCACAAGGCCATTCTCAGAAAATACATAGTCATAGTCATCAGTAACTGCACAAGTCCACAGAGCATTTAAGATAACTAGTAGCCTTAAGTGCACTTCCATACAAATAGAGATGAAAGCAACAGAAGCTAACCTGTCCTCCCAAGTTGCTCGGATATCTTAGAAAGGTCTGATCCTCCCACAACTCCGACTGTAACAACCTATAACCAGACTATGCAGTTTTTACAGCAGAAACCCAAAATCTTCTTTCCTGGGGGTTGAAGGTGGGAGAACACGACTGGAAGAGAAAATGGTCAAACAAAGTAAGTTACTCGTTAGATCAGTAAGAACCCACCTTTCGGAGTTCCTTCATCAACTCTAACATCAGAGGAGTAGCCACCTAGAGACCAAAATAGCACTAAATCAAAAACCAATTGGAAGACCCACTGTGCAACACAACACTATAATGTTATGACAAAAGTCAGCAAGCTCATCTTTTGAGGCTGCAAAAGAAAGATTGGAAATGCAAACCCTGCAGTTAGGTAAATGAGAGGAGATATTCAATACCTTTCGAGGAGCAGTGAGAGTTCCATCAACATCAAACAGAGCGACCAAACCAGGCTTTCTCGGAGCCATTGTTGTGTACTTCTGTTGCTGGGCATGAAGAAATAGCAAAGATTCAGATGTTCCAACATCTAAGGTCCAACATAACGTTCTTAAGAATATAGTTTAAATTTATCCAAACTGCAGTAAACTTTAGAATGGGTTACAATCCGAAGTTTTCGAAAGAAAATATACACCATATACAAACAAAATAAAGCTGGCTAGCCTATCAAAGAGAGAGTTAATCTTCCCAAGAAAGTTTTAATGACAAAATCAAGTAGTAAGCTAGTCATCCTCCAGGCTCCCCACATGGATTTCAAAATCAAATCTTACTTATATACTATAGATTAATATGATTATAAGATAATCGAGAGCTAAGCCCAATAAGAACTCAAGTTACATTGAGCATAAATTCAAAGTCCGGAGTTAACACAAACAATTCAAATCAAAGGCAAAATTCCCAATTTCGGCCGTTAAAATTGCGTAAGCTGGTAGACCCATTTTCAGTTTCAGCAGCAAAATCAACGGAGGAACTCAAACAGGACAGTATCAGGTCATATCATCCAATTCCACGCAGCAGTATAGGACTATCGAGCTTTCACAGAAGAAATGAGTGACTTACTTCAAAAGGAAAGGCAAATTTTGGATACGGATCAATGGGACTGGACAATGAATAGGATGGAATGAGATTCCTAGTTCCTAGAACTCACTGAAGATGCAGAGACTACTCATTGGAGCTTTGATAATGGCAACTCCCATGTATATAATAGAAAGCTGACATAAATAGCAGAGCTAGCTTATTTATCCTCACACCCAAAAAAAAAAATGTATATATATAATTTAGAGTATGGGAAGGAAGGGGGTAAGCAAGAAGCCGCTAAAAGCCAAGTTAAACCTGATAATAAGTGACAGTCGCTGGCCAGTTAATGCAAGAAAAAGAAAAGCTGCAATTTTTCATGGAGCAGTCATGCATTATCAGTTAATCGGAATAACACTGTCGCAGAACACATTCCATCACTACCATCAAGATTTAAGTGGAAATTTATGAACTTTAAGTTTGAAAATACATCAAACGATTGAGAGGTAAGCTACTAGAGGTAACTGACAGTCTTAAACAACAACATTACAGACCCAAGAAGCATCATTGCAGCTCGAGCGAAGATAAAAAAAACGAATGCCGTCCGACTACAGAGCAGCTCCTAAATCCTAAATCAACAGCAATGCAACTGACCCATGGCAAAGAAACGTGCTTCGGTGAGCTGAGCTAGAGCATGGAGGCAACGGAGCTTCGGACAAAAGCAATATTTGCCGAAACAGCAGAGCCACATGCAGCTCAGAAGAGAAGTTCTGAACTTGAGACCAAGCTAAACGAACACAAAACCCAATATCAAGACCCCCCAGATCACACCGCGAGCTAGCAGAAGCTCAGGGATGGGGATGCTGAACTCGATCACCGAATCTCTGTGCTAATCAGAGATCTCTGCCACCGCTGCTCGCCGGGAAATGGCGGAGATCAGAAGGGGGAAGAGGAGATCGGAGGAGACGAAATGGTACCTGTCGCCGGCCGGTGATCTGAGGTCGTAGAGAGGGATAGGTCTGTACTTCCTCCTCAGCTTTTGGAGGCACAGAGAGAGAGAGAGAGAGACAGAGAGAGTGCGGTGTGGTGGCTGAAAGGAACGAAGGACTGAGCCATCTGCACCGAAGGAAGCCTCTATTTTTTTTTTCTTTTTTCAAATAGAGTTATTATTGTTATTACTACCATTATGCTAAATAAATTTTTATCCTTCAATAGTGATAAAAGCTTGTACAGCCGCTCTCGGTCCTCATCTGCCCATGCACTTACATTGGATTTGATTTTAGAGTTCAGTAGTTCAGTTTTAATTTTAATTAGTTTATAATGATTGTATTATTGAATTATGAGAAAAAGTGTAAAAATGTAATGAATAGTTGAGAGAAAATAATGATTGTATTGTTAAATTGTGAAAAAAGTAATGAATAGTCGAAAGAATTTAATAGTAAAGATTGAATTAAATGGTTAAAAAATTAAAGAAAAAGAAAAAAAAGTAATAATTGTGTTGTTGAATTGAAGATAAATTGAGTAAAGTAGAGTATAATTTAAGTAAATGACGCAAGTGAAGTTAAATAAGAGAGGAAGGCGTTACCTTGCAGATAAATCATCGATCCTAAGGTCTTCATGATCAGGGGTTGCCGTCGTGTCCTTTCTCTTGCAATATGTTTTCCATTTTGGAAATCCATTTAGTAGGAATTATATTAACAGTCGCTCGGGCACGTTCCGCACGCTTTAGATTCGTATAGGTTCCCCCTGCTAAATAATGGCTGTCATCCTGCAAAATTCAAGGAAATTTTTTATACAAAATCAAGGTCATAATCGGCTTGCTAGTTGTGAGATGGAAAAGATTAAGCACTTACATTGAAGGAAAATCGGAGAATATGCAAAAGAGGGATAAAAGAAACTCGCTTATTGACCACACCAGACACCAGACATGCGTGCTGAACCAATTATAAAAATTCAGCAAAGAACAAAAAAAGAAAAAAAGAAAAACCAAGTTTAGAAAAGAGATATCTTTTAAGATCCCTTTCCATCGGCAAAATATCGATGGAATTCATTTGAATGAATAACAATCTATCTCAATAGTTATAAGTGAAAATATGTGAATCAATCGTAATGATAATTTTTTACTTTGTAACATTATAAATGAGTTTTATACAGTCAAATGGTTGAGCATACTCACTGAATATTTGCTCCTTTTGATCAGGAAAAAACCGTCCGAGCAACCCAAATCACTTATAAACAAAATCATCATCAGTATTACCATCACCCCCATGAGAGAACCAATAACTCATAGCCGTCCCAAAAGGCTAAGCCATCCCCAAATAATCAAATTACATGGAACAACTAATAAATTATTGTATAAGGACGATCAAAAGATTTGAGGATCTCTCAATATCGATGATAAGAATATAAAAGTAACCAAAGAAATATATGTACACGACATTAATTTCCTTATGAACTATTTAAGAAAGTAAATCATGGGGTTACAGTAGAACATAGTAACACACTGAATCCAACAAAAAAGAAAAATAGTAGCGCAATGATCTTTTATTAATGCACACAAGCAATGTCTCAAATGGAATTCCTACAACGACATTTCGCTGGACCTTCTCACTCTCCTCAACATAACTTGGAAGGAATTTCTTACATACTCCCATAAAAATAGTCCATTCCACTCCATGATCGATTCCTCGATGCTGATTGATTTTTGGGCCAGTAATCAAACCTACTAAGTTAATTTAGATCTCAACGTATTGACGTAACACTGCAATCAGCCTACCTGCAGCTATTTCATCGACTCCCAATCATCAAATAAGAACTAAAAAAGTAATAATGTTCAAGCAAGCAACTCACGTGGTCACGAAGAACCGATCCTTTGAAATTATTGACGGACCAAGTCACGGCGATCCAGGACGTGACGAAGCCCCGCACAATGACTACGTAGATTAGCATCGGAATCACCGTGTTCTGCTTCTTTTTCTCTGTCCGGAAATGTATTCATGCTGGAAAACACCGAAAGAGGAAGTAGGAGAGGGTGAGTAGATCATTAACTTGGGTAAAAAAATAAAAAAAAGAAAAGGTGAGTCGACGACTGGGAGTGAAAGGAAGCTGACGGAACTGTACGGGCAAGATTAGGTTGATGGAGCTTTTCATTCTTGAAGGTCGACGGGATTAAGGTCAAACAGTTAGAGAGAGGTGGAGAGAATGAGAGAGGAATGAAATCCCAGGTTCTTTCTATTAAATTTTCATTGGGTTTATACAGATTTGAATCTATTTTTACATAAAAGCTCAAGCTGATAAGTGGACATGCAACGCGTGGTCTATTTTTATCTATATGTTGTCACGTGCCTTTAAACATCCGCCCTCAACAACTGACCTAGAGTCGGGCTCATCTTCCGTGCTCGGACGAGGGGAACTAACATGAGGCGCTCTCTTTGACTACTCTCGATATTGGGTCGACATAATGTGAGCCCACGTGGATACGTAGAAGCGTAATTCGCTTTGATACCATATTAAATTTTCATTGGGTTTATACAAGTTTGAGTCCATTTTCACTTAAAATCTCAAGCTGATAAGTGGTGGTACTCAAATCTCATATAAACCCATGTATATTCTTTCATCTTTTCCATGTGAAATTTTGTAATTCTCAACATTTTCTTGGACATGAGGCTGCGGCAATCCATCCCCTTCTTCTCCATTTTGAACTAATGAAATACAATATTTATCATTTCGTATTGATCCATGAGATGGAGATGAACTAAAGATCACGTGTCACTTCCAAAAAAAAAAATGTTTTTACCCATTGAGAATGATAGAGATTAATAGAAGTTTATGCTACCATTAATGTCATGTGGCCAATAGAGAATCGACTAATATTGAGCTGAGAATTTGGTCATTTCACGAAATCGAGGTGATGCCATTCAACCAAATAAAGGAACGGCGTTTATTCTGGGCTCTTCATCCTAACATTATATATTATATATAGATAGTTAAATAAATATATTTTTATTTGAAACAAGATGGAACTAGGTAGTAGGTGCAGCCCCGCGTGTTGCGCGGGTGATTAGAGAAATTAATTAAATGTAATTATTTGATATATATATATGTGGATAATTATTTAATTTCTCGAGATTGAATTATATTAAAAACTTTTGATATTTATTTGAATTTTTTATATATAAATTTTAATATATATTGGACTGTTTTAATATAAAATTAATTGTTTTGATTTTATTAAAATTTAAATATTCAAATATATGAATTCCTTTTTGAATAATTATCTGAGTAATTGAGAACACACATAACCGCAAGTCCAAGGTTCGCGATTGGAGCTCTCACAATTTGCACTACGCTCAACCATGAGTTGATGACTACTGAATGAAGCTCTCATGCTTCGTGCTTCAGCTTTTATATATTACAAATAGATTTTTGTATAAAACTTTTAATATTTATTGGAATTTTTAATATAAAATTACTTTTTTTGATTGTATTAAAATTGAAATATTCAAATATACGAATTCCTTTTTGAAGAAATTAACTATATGAGTAATCAAGAAGACACTTAATCACGAGCTAAGGGTTAGCAGTTGGAGCTCCCACAATTCCCCCTACCATCAACTACGAGTCGAGAGTTAGTAAATGGAGCTTTCATGTTTCGTGCTTCAGTTTTTATATAATATAAATAGATATGAACAAAGAAAAGAAAATCAACATTTAAAAAGAACTTTTTTAACAATTTATTATATACAAATTTTGGTTCATGTTTAATTTCGAACAAACATTTCAATTTATATTTCATAAATGACGCCATTATTTGAGGAAAAACATTGCCAACTGCTTCACACATCGAGAAAATCTTAAATAGTCATTTCTTAGATGACACGTATCATGGCATAACATAGCATATGTGAAATCATATTGCTTTTCTGGTCGAGACACTTGTAACTTTCTTGTCGTTTCATCAACTGAAATAGGTGGGTTGCACAGTAACTTGATTGATAATCATAAAATTCAATTTCTTGATTAATTTTTATTATCTATATAACATAATGTATTTGTAAAAGATGAGTAGATTTTATTATATGTATAGATATTATTAATTTTAAAAATCTATAGCATCAATATTAACATCAAAATATGTATATATTAGTATATATTTTCTAAAAGGAATTTTTAGGTTTTTATTCATTATTTATATTTTAGATTTTTTTAATAAGATAATATTTTTAAAGATATCTCATCATAAAATCTGATTTCTTGATTTCTTTAATTTTATAATTTATATAACAATATGTATTTGAAATAAATGAGAAGATTTTATTATATGTATAGATATTATCTAATAATCTTGAATTTTTGAAAATAAAAATTAATGTTTCATCACATCAATATTAACATGAAAGTATGTATATATTAGTATATATATTTATACACAATATAAAAATATCAATATATGGTTGCGTGGATAACCTTCAGCATATATAGTAAGAAAAAGTATATATAAATTATATGCTTTATAGATATCTATTTTTAAAATATAGATTAGATAATATTTTATAGTTATATGAGTTGTATTTTTGTTCAAAAAATAAATTAGATTTGTTCACCAAAAAAGGAAAACAAATCTGATTATATTTTATCTAAATTCGATATGATAATTATAAATAAAAATTATCATACACATTTATTCAGTTTTCAAACAATACGTCTACAACTAGACGTGAGCTCTCGAAACGTATGTTATCCCCATATGTAAGTGAGTTGATTAAATTTATGTTTTGATTTTTTGATTTTTCTATAATTTTTTCTCTTTTTTTATCATATTCTTTCTCAAAATTAGTGATGCGAGTTTCATCTCTCGAAAAACTACACATATACGCAAGCTCTAAAAAAATAAATTTGTAAACCGCTAAATGATAGGATTGTTTATTTTATTATTTTTTCACTTTTAATTCTCAAAGGAATTTTTCTTTTGATTTTTAATTATAATTTCTTTTCAGATTGATATATTATCTCGTGTAATGTACAGGTTCTAAGACTAGTAAATAGATATGGAAAGCCCCCTTATAAGAATCGGACGTCAAACCTCTTGATCTCAAGAGGAAGATAATTGGGCCGAGACTGACGCTTCTGTAGGCCCAGTCAAGGAGATGGACATGTTGGCCCATCAGCCCAACCCCGTTTCCCCCGCCAAACGGCCTTTCGGCCCAGAACAGAAGGTTGGTTCCAAAACGACAGTCTCCTTCCGTAGTTCCTCGTCACCATCTCCAGCAAACTCTGAAGCTTGCCTCCCCGCCCTCCTTCTCTCTTTGCCCATCGGCAATGGCGAAATCCGGTTCCTCGTTGTCGCAATTCCTGAAGCGCTACCTGAAGAAGCCATGGGAGTTCACCGGCCCCCAGACCTCGCCGGAGTACCTGCCATCAGTGCCCAAGGCGACGGAGTACCGGATCCCCAGCCCCGCTACGTTCCCGCTCAAGGCCATCGTGCCGACATCCAACCCCGAGACCGTGTACGATATCAAGTACTTCACCCGCGACCAGCGCCGCAACCGCCCGCCGATCAGCAGGACCGTGCTGAAGAAGGCCGACGTCGAGAAGATGATGAAGGAGAAGACCTGCTTCTCCGTCGATGAGTTCCCTAGGGTTTACTTGACCGACAAGGTCGAGGAGGACGACAATGCCATTGGCGGCGGCTACCAGAAATAGGTCCCATTCGCCATCTTCCCCTCTCTCTTGAGCTGAAAATTGGATGCTTATCTGCTCGTCTATTTGCCATGTGACTGTTAGCATTCTGATCGGAAACCGGAAGTAGAAGTCAATTACCTTATGTGGTTTAGCCGTGATGATCTTTATCGAACCTTCAGGAATCGGTTTGTCAATTGAAATGCTGCGATTTGATCAGATTAAGTCTGCAAACTTGGGCATAGCAGAGGTGTAATTTTTCGGTCATCAATAAATGCATAGACCTATTCGAGTTAGATGTCAATTGTCTGGGCTTGACTGTTCATTCATCGAGCCTAAATTTCCCAAATTTCTGCCATTTTGCCTTCTATTTAAAGTAAGGTACTTAATCCTTCTTCTTGTTGGAGCATTAGCTCACCTGCTTAGCAGTAAAAATCATTGCTTTTGGGTTCCATTTTCATGGCTGAAAGAGTATTGCCGCAATAATGTACCAAGCCCTTCTTCGTATCGAGTGATAAATGCGAGTAACATATTAGAACCATATTGTAGATTTATTGCCTTTGGCCAGGCACCAGACTCTTTATTCGAACGCCACATGTTTGATCTCATAGACATTAGAAGGATATACTGTCTTTCCCCTCCCTACCCCCCAAAGCTTCTCTGCCTCACCTTAAGGGAACAATAGTACGCTGTGTCTGGTTCAGAGACATCACGTAGCTGTTCCTTTTTAACATCGTCTGTGGTTCGGGTGACAGCAAATCTAAATTCTGAGATAGCTGAAAGTGTAATTGCATATGAAATTGCAGTATATTGTCCCTCTTTGGCTGCATCAAATAATATGTTGCCTGAATGCTACCTTCCCCTTATAATTTGTTTGGATTTACGTCATTATAGTGCATAGTTGCAAAATGGTCTCTTTATCTATATGGGTCAGAGCAAGTTTACCCTCTCCATTCAAAGTTCGAGGATTGAATAGTTGGCTTGAACCATGCACAGCTGCATTACTTCCATTTCCCTCTATCTCCATACCACTTGAAAAGGAATTCTCTACACGTAGAGTAACACTCCCTGTCCAAATCCGTCCAACAAAACAAAGCGTCAAAAACACACCTCTCCGGTGGTTGCTGTAGCTGATGGCTTAAGAAGTTTCGAGGCATCTTATCAGTTGTCTGCGTTTACCTTTTGTGGACTTTGTATGTTAGTAATACATGAATTTTGGTCGGTACAGTATTGTCGGAATTATAGCTAAGAATCTACACTAGCTGGTTGGTTCTTAGTTGGCTAATGAAATTAGTCCCTAGAGCATTTCTCAGCTACCGGAGTACTAAGTTAGTATGCAATGTAATCTACTTTATGCTTGAGATTATTGACCCTGAGGTCTTGTCAAGCTCTGCAATTTCTGCAAAGTTAGTTAACTTTTCTGTCGCTTGCCTAGTCCTTTTACATTGAAGCAGCCCCCTCAAGTGGGGAAGCACTCTCTGAGTATTAAGTACTATTTACTTGAGTGAATTCGTTCAAGTTCAGAAATTTTATTGAAAGTTTTGCTCCTTAACAGGTTTGGCGAGCCGTGCCAACGTAGCTTGATCCAAGAATCCTCCTCCAGTCCTGTTTTATGTTGCTTCCCAATTTAAGATCCGCAATTCTTCCGGGCAATTGAGTTCTGTTCACTGTCAATAATGGTAGCTGATGGCACTTCTGATGTACTGCTGCTTCTTTTACTTCCTTCTGTATCTTGTTTGTACAAATTCCAAATGCATTTTGCAGTTTGGTGACTGAAACCTCCGGAGTTCTTCAGACCCCTTAACAAGTTTTTTCTCCCCTAAACCTATTTATGGAAACAAAAAGGGCATTTCACTTTTAACATTTCCTACTATTACCTCTGATGGAACCAGCGAGAATTTAGGTTGCTGTACATCTCTCCTTACTGCCTTTTCTTACCCGATGGCCTTATGCAGTTTCTGTAAATATCACGAGAAGCACTGGTCCAATGTAAATGAGAGAGGTCCAAGTCTCTCATATCACGGTAGTATCAGGTTAATCACTGCTCCAACCATTCTAGTGTTGAACTTGTGGGCCATGGCATATTCAAAACGAAACTGTTCTTCACAAACCCGGTTTTGCATGTGACTATAGATACGGTTAACGAGGCAGGGTGAGGAACCCAAAACGAAGACTTGAAGTTTGCTGCCATTACCAGAAGAGAACTGCGAGTCACCCTGTGATTGTTTAATTTCTGAGTCTTCATATTACTGAACAGAGTGACTGTCTGGGACTGAGAGGGACACCATGGCTGTAGTAGTTTGCCGAAGCAAACCGTGAGTTGCTCTGACTCAAAAGGGAACTTCAAAGTTCGTCTTTTGCTTCTTCTTTCACTCTCTCTGAGGCGACATTTAATTGTGTTATCAGTCTTTGGGGCCTGCTTTTGATAGGGAAGTTCCAATGACAGCTCTATTATCCTTTGTGGGGTTGAAGGAAGAAGAGAGGAGGAGCCAGAGGACAGATTTAAAAGGCGCTGCCTCTCTGCACTGTGGCTCTGTTAAGTAGGTGAAAAAAACAGATAGTGATTCTCTTCCTCTTTTTTTCCCCTTCCGATAACACTAAATCGAGGGGTCCCAGCCCCTAACAGCCTAAACCCGAAACCCGGAACCCGAAACGGAATCGCCTCACCAAATCCCTTCTGCTCATTCTCCATTATCACACGGTAAAATGCTCCCGATAACATCCTGCAACGAGCTGAAGTTTTGTCTTAACAGATATTTCATGCTGTGCGGCGCAGTAAGATTATCTAAGAACTTAGTAATATCACCGAGCAGCACGTATCCGGTAAAAGGTATCATTTCACAGTAATTCGGAGTCAATTTCTAACAATTTTGTGCGGATCTTCTGGTAAAATAAATTGTTGGCTATGTAATTTTGCATTATTCAAGCTGCAGTGCAGCGTGCATTCATTGTCCGGATCAAGATTGACAGAAACAGCCTTAATCTGTTCATTTTTATTTTTATCGATGAGACTGTGCCGCATCCGCAATCAATTAGCTGGGATTATTTCTCGCTCGGACGTTGGCTTACTCTCTCTCTGATCAGTGGCCTCAAATTATTCCGAATGGCTTTCAAATCCCTATCCCTATAGTAATTATTATCGTATAGATTAAATCCATTCACTGACAGCACAATGTATCGGCTTATGCTATATTTCGTCTTTTCATTTTTCATTTAATTTCATTATAGGTTCTTTTTTTCTTTTTTACACTTTATGTGATTTCTTGTTATATATATATATATTACTAGTGACGGAGCCCGAATAGAACGTGATTCTTTTATTTTTTTATTTTTTATTATATAAAATTAAATATTGCTATACGTTGTTAAAATGATAATTTAAAATCAATAACTATATACTATATTACTATTATATATAAGATTAATAATATTATTATTATTTTACGAATAAGATAACAAAAAAATAGTACATTACAAATAAAAGCGGTGATTTTTTTTTTAAAAAACTAATGTCTGCCAATTTGAAAGGAGATTATGCATAAAAAATTTCAGCCACGTTACATCGTGGTAATACATCATGTCTTAAGTTAACTACATACATAAATTGGAAAATTAATCCAAAAATTTTATAGAAGTTTACATGTTACAAAAGTAAAAAGTTAAAGAACTCACTTTTCATGTCTAATGGTAGACGTATCAAAATAAGGTCATGTGGGTACGAAAAATTAAAGAATCCACATACACGTATAGCACATCATATCCATATCTATAAAAAGAATATATAATTTGATTTGTTTTTTGAGAAGTAAATATAATCTTATGTGATTTTTTTTATCGAGATCTTTTCAAAAAATATTTGTAATTTATAAAATTAAAGATCGAGAAAGTAATGAATGTTCCCATAAGTCTAGATTTATATCTATGTGTTTTTAAAACATCAAGAAAATAACGACAATCTCACAAATATATATTTATATGTTTTTAAAGCTTTTAAAAAAATAAAAATTGAAAAATTCGTTTAAGAAAAGCTAAAAAATCGAGAATAATGATGGATTTCACAAATTTATATTTATATATTTCAAAATAAAATCGAAAAAATCTTTTACAAAAAAAGCTAAAATAATTGAGAAAATAATGATCGGTTCACGAATCTACATCTATATATTTTAAAAAATTTAAAACTTGTTTGAAAAAGAAAAACCAAAAAATTGAGAAAATTCCATTCAGCAATCCGGATATTCCGAGGTCATCAGACTGGATCCATTACACCTCCTCTTTATATAGATATATATATATATACTTGGGTGTGGTTGGGGACCGTGTCGATCATTTTGTGGGCATGGTAACAGACTTGGAGTTCAAGAGGCAAAAGACAAAGCCATCCATAGATAACAGAGAGAATCATTGGATGCTTCTTGGATCGGCAAACAACTTCGGAACCTGCACCTGTTCCATCCCATGTCAATGCCTGTTCTCTTTTACGACGTTAATATTTATATTTATATTTATGCGAAGCTTTATACATGCATATATATATATATGTACTGGCCAATCAATTCAATTGCTGTAGATATACTTCCCTTCATAATCGACCATCAAACTTTACATTTTTGCACCCTCTAACATTTCATTTTCCGTCACTCTCTCTGCGCCCCCCCCCCCCCCCCCCCCCCCCCCTACCCAACAAAATTATTGCTTCCCAAAGGGAACTGGAATCTCTCCCATGTCATGATTATCATGAATGCTAGCTGATCTTGCATTCGTAAATGACACTCCAATGGATCCATCTGCTTCTTGAATCGGTTAATTTCTATGTAGATAACAACTAGCTACAAACTATCCTTCGAGAAGGTCATTCGGCCCGGACCATGAAAAGGGTTGTAGGACGAGGTCGTTGACATTAACGTTCCTCTCTATGTAATATATCCCAACCCCACAACTAATGAAGCCAAACTGTATCGACAGGACTTTAAAAATCGGCATTGGAGTCGTCACATATGATGGACGCTGGGTATACTTCTTCGAGGATCGATCCCAGTCCAATAAATAAAAGCAATAAATAGAAAATTATGATAATGATCAGTTACTCAGCTCTATGCCAAAAAAAAAAAAAAATCTCACTGCCGCATTACATACTCAATGGTCCTCCTGTCTCTCTTTTTCTCTTCTGCAAGTGATCAGATTGCTTTAAAGAACCCCCTTTTTTGTTCTTTCCCTTCAAGATTTCCATTTCTAAATATCGATGGCCCTAAATCATCTAAAAGATTCAATTAGCTACATATGACATTTGGAGCTACAGTTCTATATATGTCCTGGCTACTGGCTAGCAGATCTTATACATGCATATAAATATAAATATACATACATATATATATATATATATATATATATATATGAATTGGTTCCAACAGAACAACTTCTTACTTCTTCTTCTTCTTCAACGTACATTCTGTAGATTTTTAGGGTTTCCACTTCAGTCAGCCTAGCTAGCTAGCTAGGGCATGTACTTGAAAGACATAAATGCTTCAAGTACATATGAAACCATCTGTAAAAGCTCTTATTTAAGTCTAATGAAGTCAATGAAGCTGGGGAAATATTGGAGCTCTCATTTGCAGAACTAAATTGCTCCAACGAACAGAGAATTTGCGATCTAGAATGAGGAGTTCATCGGCAACTGGTCCTTCAACTATATGGTTTGGAGATAACGAGTCCAAAATATGTCATGCAAAGATGTGATGGTCAAGCGATTGATAGAGACTTGTCTAGGGCGTATGTCATGTCCTCGGCCAGTTCAACTTAACTTAAGAGATAATACTCATGTATTTTAGGTTATAGATTTGCTCAACTACATATGATGAATGGTTTTATCGGACAACGATCATGGAAAGAAGGGTTTATCTACTTCCAATATATTGAGTTTTTTAAAGTTACATTTTTATAACAATATTAATTGTCAGTACAGTTTTTAAAATTTACTATTTACGGATGGATCATACTTCTTTTCATATGCATTTTGGGGGATTTTATTTGGGTAATTATACTGACCGACAGTACTACTTTTGAAAATTTACTGTATGATTTAATTCGGCCGACGTGTCACAACCCACGTGATCGAACCCTTACCGTATCCTTTTTTTTCTTTTTTCTTTTTTTTTTCCTCCCTTTCCTTTCCCTATCACACCCAAGCAACATGGGGGTATTTTTAAATTCCAGCATCTTTCTTTCACATTATCTATCATCTTCATCCCCAAATTAACAGCCCTCTTGCATTACTGAATCCCTCCAAAGAAGAGGAGAAACATAGATATTCCTTTTGCGTTCTAGCTACTTGGTAGGCTCTTAGTCTTATCTTTTGTTGGATCGAGGCATTTGCTGATTGACACACTGTACGGCTTAAGTTGTTCAGCCACCAAGAGAGATCGATTACCAGTTTCTGAACTTATAATTCTGCCCGAGATCATGCTTCTGGTGGCCGTTTGAAGTTCGTGTGTTCGTGCTTTTGGGTGCCAAGAGAAGAAGGTATGAGAGAACTAAACTCTCTTTAGATGGTATCTACTGTTTAGTTGGTGATGTTGATCGATATCTTGAATTCGCCAGGAATTTGTCGAAGTTGTTTTCACCAAACCCTCTCTTTTCGTTTCTCGGAGAAAGATTTAGCTATTAAACCTAGCAATTGATGATTAAGCTTACGATGTTGTAGCTTTCAACTTTCAGGAGATACAATAATTCAGTAGTAATTGCAGTTTTGTGTTATTATGTTATGATTAATGGACAATGACACATCCATGGAAATTCTGTACTTCTGGGATCAACTTAGAGGAAGATAGAGCCACTCATTGCTTCAGTTACTAACCCTAGCAATTAATATTCTTGCCTTTGTGTTATCAGTTGATTTCTTGCAAGATGTTTAGCTCGGAATGACGATAAGAGGAGTATGAATGCAAGTTCAAGAGAAAAGTGTGATTTTTGGGCCAAGGAAGAGAGAGATCAACACCCGGATCGGCTCTCCCTGGTGCCGTCCAGTTCAAGACGGTGGTCAGCATTTAGGAACCCAAGAATTGTCCGTGTCTCACGTGCCCTCGGAGGCAAAGACAGGCACAGCAAGGTTTGCACCGTACGAGGCCTGAGGGATCGTAGGATCAGACTCTCGGTACCCACAGCTGTTCAGCTGTACGATCTGCAAGATAAGCTTGGAGTCAGTCAACCCAGCAAGGTAATAGACTGGTTGATTGATGCTACCAAGCACGAGATTGACAAGCTCCCTCCTCTTCAGATGCCGCCCGGGTTTGGTGGATTCCCTTTAGTCTCTCCCGACCTTTTGGGTGCCTCCCGGTCATCTCTCGCTCCCTTCTTCGATGCTGGTAGTTCTACTTCTACATTGTTGAAGCACGGGTTGATTAATCCGCTATTCTCCAGCAAAAACAATATCAACATCAACGATAACTTGGAAGGTGAAGACATGGCATCTAGATCAAAGTACTGGGACGTGAACGATGTAATGAGGGCAAAAGGTAAGGAGGTCGAGAGTCGGGAATTTCATCTTGAGAAGGCTAAGTTTGACGAACCAAACATTCCAGCTCGGCTCAATTTCCTTCCACTTCCCAGTCTCTCTTCACACACCATATCCTTATCTCATCAACTAGGGACCCAACTCGGGTTCATGCGGCAAAGTGATCATCAAAACCACTTCACCGGTGATGGCAGCAGTAACATTGCTTCTTCGCTGTCTCTCTCTTCGAACATTCATCATCATAATCCTTCATACTTCACGACATCGACGCCGATTATTTTTCCTCCATATAATAATGCCCCGACCAATCCTCTAGTAGCTGAGAGTAACTTCCAATTGTTCAGCTCAGGTTCCATGCCGCCTCTTCATCTATTCGGATCATCAACAAGACCGATCTTGGGCGAGTATGTCAAGTTTCTCTGCCAGGAAAATAAGACCGAAAACCCACCAAGCATATGATAGCTTTGGTTGGATGCCTCTTGAAGCTTCAAAGTATCAAGTTCTAGCTAGAAGCAAATGTATCAATTCATATTGCGTTAGTGATGTATTACTTGGGTAAGTGATTCGTGCCTTGAGACACCAGTCCTTTGATATATGGTTTACAGTTTTAATTACCAAATCAGACTGCGATATTAGTTTATCGTAAGTGATATTGATATATGTATGCCAAGTACAATTACTAGGTTTTCTGTTTATTGCCAAACATATATGAGTGAAATTAAAGTTATGACTCTCTTACAATTTATATATATTGATCAGTGCGGGAAACTTTATTCGATTTTCCTTTGTATATATGCCCTCTATAAGCCTTATGATCTTGTGTGTATATACTCGTTTGGTAGTTAAGTTCCACATAGCACAAAATGATATACACATCGTGTTGGTTAAAATATCATTACATATCATGCGCTTTAGTCTTGGCACCTTGTATAAAATCTCCGAGCGTCCTCAATGAATCGGCATGCGTCGTGTACATGCTTAACCACTGATGATGTGCAAAACTTATGCAAATATGCAAGCAGAAATAATCAATATTCGGTTGCAATTCATTTCTATATATCATTAATGTCTTGAGTTTGGTAATAGAGTTACAAGGAAAGGAGATATATATATATATATATATATATATTATAATTTTTCTTGTTTTGCTCGTTCATCCATAAGATAAAACATGATATATCTATATATGTGTGTAGTTCAATGTTGGTTCAAATCCAATGGCTTCTACTAGCTCATCTTTGTCGTCAGAGAACTCTTCATTTGCTTCAGTTGACATGAGTAAACGGGAATAGTTCTCCGATCCAGTTCACAAAGTGCGCCCATGAACGTATATATATCTCTTTTACTATAATTCAATGGTCCCAAACCGGTCTATGAATTGAATCGTCAAATATCCATAAGTAGATAAGCTGGAATGAAGACACCTATATATAAGACAGGAAAAGGAAAAGAATCGGAAAGAAGAAAGCAGAAAGAAGAAGATATATTGAGGAGAGAATGAATAATTGTTAACAATGATGATGAGGATGTATCAGTTGTGCACTGAGGCGCACACACACACTTCATCGTCCAAAGTGCAAGTGTTCACTTGATCCAAGAAAGTTGGGGGGTGGGTTAAAGTAAGAGAAGAGAAGAGAAGAAAAAAGAGGGCATCAAAGTGAAAAGGCTGCCATTAATTTTTTGGTGGTCCTAAAGAGTAGAAGGGCATGCATGCATTTGCAGCAAGCAGTAAGGCCAAAAGAGGGAAAAAAAATCAATATAATATAATGTAGATACTTATATATGTGTGTGTGTGTGTGTGTGTGTATACGTATATACAGAGGGACATCTGTTTGCATGTGTGATGATAACCGATGAGGCAAGCCATGGAGACCATATATATGGATATTCCTACTGTTCGTGCACCATGCTTAGCTATACCAAGCGTGCTCTTGCTCCAGTTGCTTTTTGCCTACCAATATTCCTTTTTATCTCTTTAGTTATGCGCAAAGACGGGCGAACCTTCTGGGGAGCTGTGGTACAACGAAAAAGCGCTCTTATATGAGATTACGATCCATACACAGCCCGCGTTAATCGATCAGACTGATCAGCCTTCATGCATGAGAGGACTAATATATAGGATCTCCTGCTTCCAGAGAAGATGTAAACTAGCCAGGTAGGTTTTGAATTCGATAACTCGAGAATTATAGTAACCGCCTGGCGTTCCAGCTGGAAGGATTAGTTTAATAGCTTGTAGAATATATACTTTCGGTAACTTTTCTATGTATCCATAGACACTGCTACCGGTACAACAGAAACCAGCTACTCTACATGGTCATTGCGCCGGAGACATATATATAGCTAGCTAGTAAGTTTCGTATTCATTTGCAATGTTCAATAAAATTTTTAACCATATGACATATTTCGTCTACGTTTTAATTCATTAGTTGGGATTAACTGTTAATTAACTCTTGTTCATCGTTAACAATAATTCATACTTCGGTCTTTGTGGATCAATAATCCCATGAATATATGCTTTTAAGTCTTCCATGTGAAAGTAAGAAATATAAATTCCTACCCTTTTCTCTCTTTGACTCACTTTATTTATTAATTTGTTTTGGTAATGTGTCGACGGTGATAATGAGATTATTGCAAAGATAAGGAAAGAGAAGAAAAAAACAAAGGAGGTTTGAAATAATGTCATATAGTCTATAGCATTTTTATTTTTTTTTTCTATATAAAGGGAAAAAGAAGAGGAAGAAAATAAAAGGGGAAAAAAATGAGAATGGCAAGCCCCCGGCGAGGATCGAACTCGCGACCTTTCGCTTACGAAGCGAACGCACTACCACTATGCTACGGAGGCTTCGATGTTAGATCGTCCAATGTAAAAGTTTTAGACAAGACAGTAACTGATTTGGATATTGTGATTATGTCATTAGCAACTGTAAGGTCCAACTAAAGGAATGAGTAGATCCTTTTTATCTTTTAGGAACTGTTAACGATGATATGATATGATATTTCAATTCCATAGCTCAAATTCCAACTTCTCGATATAAAATTATTATCGTTCGAATAGCAGAATTGACGGTATTATGAAACACGACCCCATATGGCACACAACTGCACAAGAATATACAGATGTTATTTCGATCCCTGCTAGCTCGAATTTGTCCTTGGACCGGCTTTCCTGGTGATCCCGATCTCATCAATAAGCTCTTGGAAGATCACGTCCTCCAAGTCCGTGACCAGATCATATGTCTCCCTGCAGAAACATGTCCACTTGTCCTCGCCTCGCATCACATCCTCCCACAGGATGCTTCTCAAGCAGCCATCGCCCCTGCTTTCGGGATCGTCATTCCTTGGTTTCTTCGTGTTCGCCTCTAGCAGTTCTATCTCGTGACACAACTCTTTGAGAAGCTTCTGTGCAGTCAAGGTCTCTTCCACCAGCTTGTGCCAGACAATTCCCGAACCAGTGACTTTCCTCCCGAGGATCTCATTCACGGAGTCGAATATTATCCTCCGGCGGGATGTATCCTCTTCCATGGCCCCACTGTTTTTGTTTTTCCTCCTCTCCAGAACGAGGAACAAGTTGGGGTCAAATGGATTGCCTGAAGGGTGGAGTTGAAATGTGGAGAGTCCAGAGCCGAGGTCTCGAAGTAGGATGCCCGAGGATACGAGTATCTTGCAGATGTACTTCTGGTCGGGATTTGGATTCTCGCACTCGCACAGCTGGGCAACATAATCTGTGCTCTCTTCATCATTAGTCGAGCATAGTCTTTCAAGCTTCTGAATTAAGTCCCTGACATTCTGCAGTTTCTTGCGGCTAATCTCAAGAAGGCTGTCGGCTTCGTGTTTGTTTTCATTATCCCTGTCGCAATGTTCTGCAGCATAAATTAGCAACCCGACTCAGATTCCGTAGATTGTAATTCTTTGCCAGGAGCAGGTGCTGTCATTTACAAAATGTAGCTTACCTCCAAGAGAATTTAGAGTCTTTTTCACAGGAGATGATGAATCATCCGTGGACTCAGAAACATCAAGGACTGAGACAGGACTAGACTTGTGTGCCAAAACTGGAATGGCTTCCTCCAAAAGCAATCCATCTTCACTGAACCTTCGAGCCTTTTGCATAAAAAAGAAAAAGAAAAAGAAAATTCAATTAGAATATTCGAACAAATCATCAAGAGTCTTACAGATGTGCTAAAAAAATTTGCATTTATTTTCATAAGGAGAAGAAATGGAAGAAGCCTATGGTTTGCACGGAGCCCTTGTTTGGGTGCTTGGAAGGCTTCAAAGATAGCCCCTGGTAGTTGATCCCGGTTCGTACCTTTGACTCTCTGATAGTATCGCTGCCCAAACTAGAAGAGTTGTTGGGCAAGTTTGATCCAACTTTTCCACCCAATGTGCTTTTTCCTTCGTGGGATTGCCTTGCCGGAGAATCATTGCTACTATCCACACGAGACTGATCTTTTGCTATCCCACCATTTTGCATGACTCTTGAATTGAGAGTTCTAACACCAGCACCATCTCTTTCAACAAGTTTAGCTGGTTTCATTATCAGAATAGTCGACTCAATGTTCCTCGGATAATCGGATTCCTGCTCTGCACTAGAAAACATGTGGCTATTCTTTGGCCCACAACTTTTTGCCAACTCCAGATTCAGCTTAGGCCTCATGTATTTCCCCTGGTATCCCTCTCGACTTTCAGAATCCGTAGGGCATTCTTCTCCTCTCTGAGTCTCCAAAAGCCCCTTCCTTCGTATTGCTTCTAATATCTGTTTAACAGCCCCAAGATCCTTTTCCGACTGTGTACATTTAAATTCAAAAACTTTCAACCTTCTCTCGATCTCACCGTAAACAGAATGAAGAGATTCTGACTGTCTATTTGGGACTTCTACGGGCTTAGAGCCCGATGAATTTGGAGATTCGCCATTTCCACCCTTCTGCTGTTTCAAAGGCACCAGTTCTATCGGAAGCCTCGAACATGATATGTTGTTTGTAGCTGAATCCTGAATTTTCCAACTCGGTGACTGGCCTCCTGATTTCGGCCTCCTTGCGGAGTCAGAAGTTCCGATCGGTCGAACAGAATCAGGGAATGCTTCCAAGCCCATGAGCTTGGCCACCACACTCGCATGCCTCTTCTGAGATCCGCTTGATTGTTCTACATCCTTGACTTGGCCCTTCGACTTCTGAATGTTCTCCAGCAAATCTTTCGAATTTGGACTTTGTTTTAAGCAAGAGCTGGAACCTAGAACCGCACATTCCCTGCTGTCAAGAGAAATTCTAGGGAGATCTTTCGGTTTCGTGATGGTCTCTCGCGATCCGAATGATAATCTACCCGACTCTTCTCCATCAAAGGAAAGCCAAGGAGCAAGACATGCTGATCCGTAAGACGACCTCCAATCTTCACTGTCTTCATCAAAGTGCCGAGGCGTTTCTCGGAGTTTGGCAAGTACTCTCAGTGATTCCTTCAGATCAGCAGGGCCATTGATAGGTTGTTCTTGCCAAGAAGACCTCAAAGAGTCTCTCGTTGAATCTTCATGCACGTCCTGCAAATGAGCACCTGATTGGCTTTTCAAGGGGTTCCTTGAGGATGATTCAGGGAATATGATTCGGTCTGGTGAAGACACCTCGGCCTGATTCATTTGAGCCAACTCAAGAGAGAACGCGGAAGATGAGCGAGCTGATGGACAAGAGGCTATTGATGGTTCCATAAAAAGTCTTCGTTTGTCGTTCACACACTGAGCATATGATCCCTGCAGCATTGGGAGTAAGATTAGGTGAGAGTGAGCAAGTGAGCAAGTGAGCAAGAGAAGAGTAGAATCTAGGTGCGCACGTTGAGGGTATGTTGATGGTTACCGCCGGTGAAGTCGGAGTAAACTGTGAAGAGACAGAATATTAGTTATGAGAAGTTTACCGATCTAGCAATGGAGGGAAAGATTGTTACGATGAACATAGAGAAATCAATTCAACTGATGATCAGGCCCCAACTTTGGTTGAGGATACAGTGAAAATAGCATCAAAGAGAATTATCAGAAAAGAACCAACAACATCCAACCAGCACTTGTTAATGAACATAGACATAAAATCGCAACCATTAGACCATCTGCAGAGCGTTTTCCGAAGAAAGTAAAAGCTTCCACTCCCTCCATCGGGATATACACGCATATCTAACTCCTGGTTCTGGTGCCGTGAAAAGTACTCATTTGCATTCAGAAAGTTGTGGCTAGCACAATAGAATCGAAGTTACCAGGAGGAAGCCTCTTCGGGGCAATCCGGCCTCCCGTGACCAAGTGCTGGAGATCGAAGAGCTGGCGATACATCCCAGCCGAGCACCCCGTTTGCGGGTTATCGTCCACAAGGGAATGCAGCAGTTTCGCAGACATCTTCACTCCAGCTTCTTCCAACTAAGTGAGCTGGAGAGATTTTATATCTGATTCTCTTGAATCTGGATACTGACTAAACATAGTAAATGCAAAAATAGTAACACACAGTTTCCATAATTAATTCAATCTTCTGCTCTCTTCCGCTCTCCTCTCTCCAATCTGCAATCATCTCCTCCATCGTTCATTCCCATTTTTAGGCAAAATGTAGCTCAAAATACAGCAATCTTGCAAATCCCAAATGGGCAATTTCCAAACAGGAAAAGCTCAATCGTTGCCAGACAGAAGTACCCTTCATGGAATTTGCGGATGTTTCCCCAAAAAAACCCAAACTTTACCTACAAATCACGGGAAACTAGGAGGTTGGGATGGGATAGGATTATGACATTAATATTCCTGTGCTCTGCTCCCGAAAACCAAGTCAGTTTCTACCTATAGAACAGACACAGAGGAGATGTTCGTAAGGATTTCCTGCAGAACAACATGCAGAGATAATTAGGAGAGAAGGAATGTAGCCCAGAGACAGAGGGGGAGGAAGAGAGGTGCCCTTTGGCTTTTGGGTCACGCGTACTTCAGACAACACGTCCCAGACAGCATCTTTCTCAAACAAACATCCGTGAGAGAGAGAGAGAGAGAGAGATTGTCAGCAATAAAAGGGGGTCAAATGCAAGGATTTTGGAAGCACTCCAATGTCTCAACTGTCAGTTGCCGAGATGTCGTGCAGCTGACAAATTACGCTTCGTATCGATGAAATTTATCTGCAGTGCAGATTTCGAGTAATGATTAGTTCTAATAGATATATTAAGTACAGCTCGTAGGCTCACCGAAAAAGAAGCAAATCGATATATATTAATATCCCAGAGAAACGACAATTTTTGATGAGTGAAAGGCTTCTCTTTTTATGTAAAAGGATGGGGAAAAGAAACAGGGTGTTTTTGCAGCAGGAAGAGCTTCCGTTTGGTCGACAGTAGCCGTTGAAGACGTCAGTGAAAGGTTCATTTTAATTGCTCACTGCAATAACTAATTAACGATAACGGCATATTTCCTGCAGGATCTTCAATTCTTGAGGATTCTTTGGAGGAAGCTGGCATCGACAGCGTTTATGGTCGTCAGTGCTGGTAGGTTTCGTATTAAATCGCGGGGTGGTCATTGTCCGTGTCAATTGAAGTCGATATTATTAGTTCGTATTTCATTGGACTCAAAACTACTGGTTCGGTAGACTGATAAAATAATTGAATTGGGATGATGCAATTGCAGCTATCGACTCACATAGGACGGGAATCTTTTCTGGTTGGATGTTCTATCATCAGATTAGTGCATCTTGTCCACGACGTACAAAATTTATCCGATGAGTAGTCTTTTTCGAGAATTGATAGGACACATGCCGAGTCTATAATTGATTAATCACTGACCATTATTGAATAAAGCTCATTAAACCCTAACTATCACACTTGATTAATTATTGACCTAAACAATCATTGAGCTTTCCATACCTGTCCACAGGGAGTGTCCACTGTTGTTAGTTACACAAGTGGACCCAACATATTGCAACAATCTTATATATGTTTTTGATGAGCCGACTCCTTATCGACCCCGTACTTTGAATCTATTAAAGCTTGTACTCGCAGTGACATGTTATAATGAACCTAACTCGGCTGCATCAGTCAAACCTCACTCGGCTGCATCAGTCGGACAGTTTGTTGAGTTTGTGAAGTTACAGCTTGCTCAGTTCAATATCAGGTCTCACTTTTGAAACCAGTGATCCTGACCTACACATCGGTCTTGGCTCCTTGAAGTTGCCTCCTGACGAGTGCTGTGTATACGCCGTCTCTACGGAGAAGATCTTCGTGAGACCCACTCTCAACAATCTGCCCATCAGAGACCACGGCGACGACATCTGCACTCTTCACAGTCGAAAGCCTGTGGGCTATCACTAAGACCGTCCTCCCTTTCATCAGAGAGTCCATTGCATCCTGTCATTTCATGACCATAGCCCAAATCAAGTGATGTCGAAATTTAAAAAAAAAGTAATAGAATGCACATTTCCGAAGTTTTGGTCACCTGCACGAGGTATTCACTCTCAGCATCTAGAGCACTTGTGGCTTCATCTAACAAGAGGATCTTCGGGTTCATTAGTAGGGCTCTGGCAATTGCTACCCTCTGCTTCTGACCTCCCGAGAGTCTCACTCCTCGTTCCCCAACATGAGTTTGGTACTTCTCGGGGAAATTTGATATGAATTCGTGGGCATTAGCCATTTTCTGCAAAGTCAAGGCGACAACACAATTCAGACCTCTTAAGAATATTCAGAAAAAGAAAAAATGGAAAAGCAGGAAACCCACTCGCGAAACGCTGGGTGGGGGGGGGGGGAGGCTCTATATGGTCTGCATTTATCAAGAATGATTCGATTGGACTCCGGACATGCTAAAATCGAGTTGAAAAGGAACGAGCTCAACTGAAACATGCCGGCACATAATTTAACAAGGAAGATTTCTCATCTTACAGCTGCATTTTCTATATGTTCAATGCTGACTTTGCCGTCGAAACCATAGGCTATGTTCTCTTCTATGGAACAATTGAAAAGCACGGGCTCTTGGCTCACTATACTGATCTGCATTTAATTCGGGTCGGTCATCATTTTCAGTAAAAAACACAAATTTGTGCGATGGAAATACTTAATTGAATATAATTTTACCTTCTTGTGGAGATGTTCATGCGATATGTCTCCGAGAGGTACCCCGTTGATCAGAATCTTTCCCTTGATTGGGTCATAAAACCGTTCGATCAAGTTCGCAATCGTAGTCTACACAGCAAATATATGAAGTGAGAAAGTTATTAATTAATAACTCCGGGAAGCTTTACGTATCGAGAGTGGAGCGAACATCAAAGGGAGAGGAATTACTTTCCCGCCGCCACTGGGACCAACAAGAGCAACCTTTGACCCGGGCTGCAGCTTCAGTGTTATCCCCTGAAATATGTAGACACATTCTTCATTTCTTTAAAACGAACATAGAGTGTTTAGAAAGAATCATTCTGGAAAACCAAACGACGTATTTATTTAGAAAGACAAGGAAGTCGTGATTCACCTTGAGGACCATATGGTTGGGACGGGAAGGATACGCAAACCAAACATCATCTAATTCCACCTCTCCATCTTGATCACTGCAGAATACAAGCCACACGAATTAGACAGAAGAGTGAAATCTAAAGGCCACGTTGGGTATCGGTTCAAAGAAATGAAGATGAAATTGAGTTTCTTTTAGGTAATTGTCCAGCTTTGGACAGATTTTATCACAAATATGACATAACAGACACAAAACAGTTAAAGATAGGGATGGAATTATGGACTAACCCTAGAGGGCACTTATTGCCTGATTTAGGCATGGATGAAGTTCGATCCAGAAGCTGAAACACCCGTCTGCTAGCACCTGCAGCTTTCATTGCTACGGTGTACAAGCCTGAGAGTCCCGACACGGAAGATCCCACTGCCATGCATAAATAAGGCGACAAGATTTCATGAACATTAAGCAGGTATATCTAATGTCAAAGAACCAGATTATGCAGAATATGAAGAAAATTAGATGATACAGTAACATTATAATGTCATGCTGACTATAAGTGACCTGTAAGGCTGTAGAGAATGAAGGACGTGAGAGCTCCGGGAGTCATAGAGCCCATAATAGTGAGATTTGCGCCGTATATTACTACCGCAATCACTGATAGAGTAGATGCAGCATTTATACCCCCAAAGAATATTCCAACAACTTTCTGCAGCGGGACAGCGGAAGCCTCTTTGAGAGACGGAACTGGAAAGAAGGTGAGGAAATTAGTTATGAGTGGGAAAAGGGAAGACTCACAGCCTGTTTGATTCCGAGCTTAAGTGTCTCCTCGACTTTCTCAGAGTAGCGAGATATCTCGTATCCTTCTTGTGCGAAAGATCTTACAGTCCGAATTGCACCAAATGTTTCCTGAATTGAATATTGACAATATAAAATATCAACAACTGTCTGATTAACAGAGAGAGCATCCCAGTTCGGACATATTTCCAGGGCAAATGGACCATTTTATGTGATTTGGGATTATAGTAATAGCCGGATCATGAACATGGTCAAGTGGTCAGTTTGCAGTCTAGCTGGTCTATCCAGTCCTTTGATAACATTTGGAATAATACCTCAGCAATTGAAGCAGCAACAGCAGCAGCTGCTTGGGTCTTGTGGGAGAGTTCTCGGAGAAAGCGGCCAAACTGACGAACCGCAACTGAGATAGCAGGCACAACAACGAGAGCTAACACTGGAATGATGAAGCAGACATGCAACAATTAGGAAGTCCAGAGTATACTACACCTAATAAAATGGATGTACTCAAGCAAGAGATTACGTGTCAATTTCCATGACGTAGCAAACATAAAGCCTAGGCCAATAAACGCGGTTGATAGGTTTCGCAGGGCCTCAGATAGATTCGTAGTTGCAGCATTCTTAATGATTTGTGTATCTTCAGATAGCCTGCTTAACAGCTCCCCTGTTCTTGTGACATCAAAGAAGGCTATTTCCTGTAAAGTAAATACAACACGTGAGAATTAGAGATGCAGGAAAAGTGTACCAAAATCGCTTTCAAATGTATAAAAAAGACGTTTTAACAAAGCATGTAAAGAGCAAATAATACCTGATTGATAAGGTGGCTGAATAAGTTCTTTCTCAACCGAGCAACAACTCTCTCACTGGCAGAAGAAAACAACCATGCTCGAACTGCGGTGCAGACAGAACTGGAATGTTGCCAATAAAAAGATTGCTTTGTTCACAAACTTCAGAGGGTATCTCAACACTGAAGGACCAAAGGTAAACCAATACAAGGAGAAACTTTGAGATTTACTGAATATACACTTACCCAACCACAACAATCAAAAAAATCTGAAGAATGGTTCTGTTGACTGCTTGGAGTGCTTCAGCTCTCTGTGCTGGTGTGCTAATATCCCTCGACACAATGTCAATAATCTTCCCACCAAACTTTGGCTATTTCGCAGCATCAAACTTCTTTGTCAGCAACCACTTTTTATATCATAACACAAGGGAGAATACTTCATGAGAAAGACTAAGTTATGTGCTTACAATCAATATGCTCGATGTGGACGCAATCAAGAGTGCGATTGTAGCAATGACCAATTTCCCCGCGTCGGGCTTTGCCTGTGAAAGAGGTAAAAGTTTGCAAATACATTAGCCCGTAAAAACAGAATACCAGTGCAACCCAGGGAAACAAAAAGGAAGGGGAAAAGAGTATTGATTACCAGTGAGAATACTCGGCCAAATCCCACATTTGCAGCCTAAATTTTCGACATGAATAAAGAATAATGGATTAAAATATCAAATCATTATGGCCGAAGGCTTCAAGATTATATAACAGGAAATAAGAATGGATATGTTCTTACTGGCACCGCATCTCCGAGTTCCAAGTCCGTGGCATGGCCATTAACCAATGTATCATCCCTCTTTCTCCCTCCCTATAAAGCATTCCGAAAAACAACTCGACTTGTAATAGCAGATCAAACGTGCCGTTTTCAACAAACATGACTAACACTCATAGCAGGCCATGAATCTTTTGCTATTAAAAAGCTCAAAAACAGCAAATCAAACTCATCTCCTAATCTTCCAATAGGCAATCGGAGTGCTACCAAGAACAAACACTGCCATGAAACACAACCTTAACGTCACTCAAGAACCAGAGGCAAAAATCCCACCAACACAGCACCACACAATGCAGAAAACGGAAACCTGGGCAAAACCCACTTGTGCTATCTCATCGGTGCTCTGAAAGAATCACTTACTCCTCGGTGCAGCAGAGGGACTCTCTCGCCCCCAAAACCATGCATCCCGGAAGTGCTCGTTTCTGGGTTCGGCTCCAAATGGATGGGCAAGATATTCAGCCACTGATAGATGAGCAGAAGCTTCTGTATTTAGAGGTCGCTGCTAGGTCGTGCATATATACGAGTTTCCCGAGTTCTTGGTCATGAAGGTTTGATTGACATTGACTCCCCGAGCGAGGAGACACGCATGCCTCGTCATCTTCATCGTGACTGTGATCTTTCAGGCCGCTTCTCGTCTGTTTCCTTAGGTATGGACGTCACCACATACATCAGCTTAGCCCCCCCCCCCACTCTCTTATTAACTTTATTTTTTATTTTTTTTTTCCGGTTACAATAGTGACTCATGCCATACTACATTAAAATATAAATCTTAAATATTTAATAAAGGAGCACGATTAGTCCCACTGAGTATCGAAACTGAAACATCTTGATCACCAAGTTAGAGGTGTACTATTATCCTATTTCCCTCTCTTGATAACTTTATATTAATTTATCAAATGTTTATCATATTAATCATTCATTTGATAAACATATTTAGCCGACCCAATCACTGCATGGAACACACATAAAATATGTAGGCCACTAGCCATGGGAAATCCTCCCGGTATGTCGACGGTTCACGAGGGCATTGCGAATGGCCTTGTCATATGTGGTCGTAATATGGCCACGGTCCATAAACACCACAAGTACTGGATTCGCTAGTTCGCTATTTAGTGCTTTGTGGTCATTCATTAGATAAGTGACAACTTTCGCTAACATACTCTCAACTCGATACGGTTGAGATCCTAGTAGAAGTGCTCGTCGTAATTTTCCATGCTGCTAAACGGGATGTTCACGATGAAGCAATTTACTAAATGTGTCATCGGCACAAGTATTGAAAGATCATATATCTCAGCAATATTACGTACTAGTTGTGAATAGTTTTCTTTTAAACGAAAAGTATACATTAATTGGACCCATTAATTTTACTTGCTTTTCTATTTTGATCTTTTTCTTTTCTTTTGCATCTTATACTTTTATATATTATTTTATTTTGGTCCTTCACCTTTTTCTTTTTAATTAGTTTTCGTCTTGTACCTTAGATTTTTTTATTTTATTTTTTATCCTCTATTTTTACTGGTTTTCTGCTTTCATCCTCTCATCCAATTTTCAATTAGAGAAAATTCAAGTTTTTTTTTTCTCCATAATCGTGCTCTTTATTAACTAAAAACCGATGTCCATATCGGGATAGGCCACTAAAAACCGATGTCCATATCGGATGTCATTCGAGCAGAGCATATAGGATCAAATATATCTACCCAGCAAAAAAAAAAAAAAGGATCAAATATATGTGAGCTTAAAGCCAAGCTCCCAGGCCGCCATATACAGAGAGAGAACGGGAGAGTTCAAGAAGCAGGCAAACATCTTCAGCTCAGCAACTCCTATGATTCTGCACTTCACTGCTTGCTTAAGAGAAGCCAATACATTTTTCCTTCCGAAGGGACAATGCCACAAAAAATGCTTTCGTTCCTAACCTCGCGGAATGTTATAGATGTAAGCATGCCATGACCAGAGTCTAGCTATGGCACACTTGACAGACTTTCCTTTATTCTTTTTTTTTTTTTTTGTTGCCCACTCAAGCTTACTATTCCAATCTCTGCATAATCTGTTTTCTCCATTCATCTGCAGGATTTTTGCCCAAATACCTGCAGGAAAAGAACAGTGAAAGAAAAAGATGATCCCTTTGCTCCTCATCCCCTCCACATAGAACACGAGTAATACTTATGTCTTTCTTCCACTTTGTGGGCAATCTTCTTACCCCTGATGGCAATGGCAAAGCCAGTGATAAAACAGTGTCTTGGGATAGATAGAGGAGTAGCCCAAAGGAACTTAATTGTGCCATGCCGAACCATTAGGCCAAGCAACCTTTTCCCAGATAAAATTTCCAAGGGCTAGCAACCGTAAAGCTGCCTTTGGAGTGGGCACTCCATACAATCTTATCTCCTCTGTCACAAGGAGCAATCTGGCTGGCTGCAGCCACTTCAAATTGTACCAAGTCCGACATTAGTGCTCAGTTGAGTTCGAATCTCGACTAATCTCGACTTCCACTTCAAGTTTCAGTGCGCAGATTCAGACGCTTTTCGATTTCATCCTAAGTCCATCACTTCCTTTTCTTTTTAATTATACTAGGAGCTTTACGCGTTTTGTTTCTTTTTTTTCCCTCGAAAACACTAACATTATTTTTACAATAAAAACTATATTAAAAAATAAAATTTAGACAATAAAAGTAGAAGGCCTTAGACTCGAATGGGAGATGGAATGATACGAGCATAATGACTAACACCACCGTGCAAATGAGATCATCAACTGATTAATGCATCAGCATGCACTACATTACATAAAAGCCTACATGAACTTCTCAATTTTAGAAACGAAAAGCAAAAAAAAAAAAAGGGGGGGAGACGAATTTGAATATGGGCCCTAGCTGGACCATATCATGTTGGACCGTGAACGCATAGTCCAAGATTATTATCATGACTTCAATCCAAGCAGCTAAATTTGGGTCTCGTACAACTGGGCTCACATCGAGGGCCCAATCGTTGGCCATTTCCCAGAATCCATGGAATTCTTCGATTCTGCCCTATACAAGATTACAATTTCCATCCATCATACTCAACATGAAAAACATTCTCTTTTCTCCTCAACGGGAGATGGTTCCTGAGCACCAACAGCCTCACAGGCCCACAACTACAATAGTCAAAACTGTGAGTAGTCCACAATCACAAAGCTCTATGTTTGAGTTCTTATCTATATATATATATATATAAAAGTTGGAGCGAAGCATCGTACGATGCAATGTAGGATGAGTCTAGGTTCTAATTGAGTGAGTCTTCAAATCTCAACCAAAGAAATTTCAACAAATGGCACAACATTATGGTGTTCCACATCATTGATAAAATCCGAAAAGTCCGTTAACTTACAAAAGTCGAAATGTTACTAACTAGTGAAATTTTAAAAGCTCCTAACTTACATGAAAGTCCAAAATTTTATAACCATCGGAAGTCCCAAAATCTCATACTCAAGAATGCTTGAAAATCCAATATGTGTATCTCTTTTATTAATGATGAAGAAATATTCTCTTTGTTTTTTTTTGCTAACCTGGGGTGTCCAGGCTTCGCCCGACTAATCCCCATGGCTCTGTGAACCCCCGGCGACGCACGGAGCGGGTAATCACACCAAAAGCGCTCCGGTGGCCCCAAAGGGATTCGAATCCGGGATCGGGTGCAAGTTAGGCGCACCTTTAACCACTAGGCCAAACCCATTGGGATTGAAGAAATGTTCTCTTTGAATTTTCATAATTGGGGATATATTATTGTCAGATTGCTTCGGCTTTTCTACCTAAGACAAAGAGGACCTGGAAGTAGCTAGATTCTGCATAATTTTAAGATGATGAGATCAAATTTGTTATCATTATTTTGTTAGTTGAAGGTAATGGAGTTTTCCATTTTTTGTTGATAATTTTTTTTATTTTTATTTTTTGAGTGTGTTATATTTAGATGAATGTAAAGTGATTATTGATGTTCTTATTTATTCCAAATAATTATTTGATCGGGGAAATATTGTGGAATACGTATAAGTTTTTTTATACTATTGATTTACGATTGTGTATTTATGTACAATTGATGCCCCAATTTAAAATTAATGTTTCATTAGCTATTAAATAAGCATATAAATTTTTTACGTTAGACTGCATATTAGGCAGAGTTCCATATCAGTCATTCCAATTATATTATATTGTATATCTCATGCTCCTAATAGTGGTAAGCGATTTTGTCATTTCAATAGCTCTAACCCACGCATATATGTGGGTCTTTCCTCTTGTTAACACTAACGGCGAAAGCTAACTTAATCTGCTTGTGCTGCTTTAAGAAACATGTAATGTCCTCGGTCCTTCGTGTATGAAGAACTCTCATGAGAATAATGTAACTGAAAAAATATCATATTCTTGTTCAGAAACAAGATATTTTTATGATTTCACAGTTTTTTCACGAGGGAAAATTTATGTTGGTCCTTATATTGGAAACTCATTGACCACTTTAAGGTTCGTGATCCCTTAAATGTCGACTTATAAAGATAAATCGGGAACATATTAATCGTTTTCGATTGGTATGAGGGCCAATAATCATAGTCACTTGTCATCCATTTGGATCATGGACGCTACATTGATCCATCGAGCAGGGTCATGAACCATCCATAAACGTACGAATCAACGAAATAAAAATCATAATAATTAATAAAATTTCAAAGATTGCCATATAATGAACCCAAAATATATCGATTATTAAGCGAAAGTGTGCGCTATTGCGCTACGTTATTTTTGATCGAATCGAAGAATCCCCCGAAATGATGATCGAAGAAGCACTTCAAGCAACACCTAAGGTTTTTTTTTATTTGTTATCGTGATATCCATGCTTTGTTTGCTTTATTAGTGTGATTTTAAAATCACACTATTACTTAATTCTATCAACAATAAAGCAAAATAACTCATATCAAGTCAAATAATAGGCCCCATTTATATAATCCTTTTTTTACAACAAAAAAAATAATTCATACAAAGTCAAATGGTGAAAAAAAAAAATCATTTATAAACCAAAAGCAGTATAAACTTTTTCATTCATCAAATTCGAATTTAAAATTTTATTTAAAAGAAATAAAAAACTGTTTGAAACTATGGATGTTTGCTACAGTAAAATATTTGCAGACGCCTGTTTTATTTTGGAAATGAATCTTTGGTGGATCTTTGGAGTGACATTTGGGTAGACACTACACAGAGACAAGTACGAAAGCGACGGAAGGGCCCATCACAAGAACGAAGAAGCCGCCAGGAGAAATGGGAACAGCTATACACCCTAGTAGTCTAAGCGCTCCTATGATCCCGACCTACGGAACTACGGACTAGTCCTAGTCCTACTATATACGTGCAGTGCTGACTGGCTGGGACTGTGGCTAAGCTATGGAGAGATGATGATGAAGAATCACTGAAGAATCCCACTGATAACACACAACACCCTGCGAACGACACTCTCAGGCGGGTCCCCCCACCCCAACCCGCCCCCCTCTGGGCGAATCTAATGCTACCCCAGCGAGGCAGCAGCCCCCCACCTGATAGATATATATTTGATACGGTCCACATCCACACCATCCCCGGGTCTTCCCCTCCCGACAAATTTCGCTATCATCCTATCTCGGTTGCTCGTGAAATAACATCGATCAAATTATAATACACGAATTTTACTGATCTTCTCCGACAAATTTCTCGATAATCCTATCTCGTTGCTCATAAAATAACATCGATCAAATTGCAATGCACGAAATCTTACTAGTTCTTTTCTTCTTCTTCTTTTTTTTTGGGTAGGCGTCTTACTAGTTCTTTTTGAATTACTAGTTCTTACGTGTGCAATTCCGTCAATTTTGGACGGAAAGTTAGCGTCGGGCTAGATGTGAAACCAACACGTCAACGTTGGGATATCTCAGAGAAAAAATCAAGTTTGAGGTAGAACTAAGAATTTATTCAAACGTTAAGTTATATGACGTTATTATCCCTAAAAATAAAAGAAAGTTTGGGATTTTACTTTTGATAGGTAACTTTTGGAAAATTAATATCTACGAAAAATGGTTACATTGTAAAAATAATGCTATATGCAACCACTAAATATAGTACACGGTGGGAGAATTTTATCGTTTAGTGAATCGATCTAGCTCTATTAAATTAATTGAGACCTATTAAATTTTTAAATATCAATATTCATATCGAAAAAAAAAAAGAGAGGCATTTTTCTTCGGTTTCTCCTTTATTTTATTTTATTCAGTCTCAATGTCTATGTCCATCAGTCAAAGTGAGGGGGAGAAGTGAAGAGAGGAGAATAGGGGAAGAGGGGGTGGGGTGTGGTGGGGGAGGAAGGAGAAAAGATCTCTCTGCTCTGACGCGCCGCTCATCTTCCGGGGTATGCCGGCTCTCTCTTTTGCTTTTGCAGTTCCGAAAGTGACTCAGCCGAGACCACGCCAAATCTTCTATGCATATATATTTATTACAATCCAAAAACTGAAAAATATCCCAGCCGACAAAAAAATTTTATTCGACTTAACTGAATTAAGTTAATATTAATTAATTTTTTTTAATATCGAGGTGTACACTGAAAGAAGACATTTACATTTTTATTTATTATTTTATATTCTACGAACGTATCCATGTTATAAATGAAAAATTTTAAAATATATTAAAAACGTGTAATTGAAAAATATATTAAAAATAAAATAAGCATATATTGTTAAAATAAAATAAAATTTACTTTTAGATAAAATCGAATATTTTAGGTTGGAGAGATTTTATGTCTTGACAATTTTTTAATAAAAGTTCATTATTAGATATATTATTGCAAAAAAAGTATAATTTTTTTGTCTGTATAAAAGGAGGCTCATAGATCTTGTACAATGAAATATAAAGATTAATAACTACTATATGAACTACAACCTCTTAATTGACAGATAAAAGTGCGTGTCACCACATTACGTTTGCTTTCTTAAAAAAAAGTATAAAATTTAAACTATAAAGAAAACAAAAAAGGATAATCAAGAAAGAATTAGGGATGGAAGAAAAACTGTGATTATATGAGAAAAAAATAGGGGTAATTTTTCATACACATTTATCTTTATAGTTATAATATAATGGTTATTATTAATATTGATATTAACCATAAATATTTTATGAGTAATTCAGATTTACACACAAAAAAATCCTTTATAATTGTCTGTGTATATATATATATATATATATATACAGCCACAGCTTATTACCGGTTATTATTAATTATAAATATTTCCCTAATGATTTTATGGGAAATTCAAGTTTACACAAAAAGGCACTTCTTCTTTTATAATAATTTATAGATATATACTAGAGGTGTTCCCCCACTCTATCGACGAAACCATTAAAAAAATATTAATTTTTTAAAAGAACGAATACTTCACTTTTTCTTACATATAATTAAGAGCTAAATTTATCAGAAATTAAAACATGCACTTTCAAAATAGTCTTGCTTTCGTTAATTGTTTTGTTAGAAAGCAATTTTTAAGTTTGAAAAAATGAAAAGTAAATTTAGGAAGCATAAATTCGAGAAAACTAAAACAAAAATAGAATCTGAAAAATTATATTGCAGAGGGAAGTCATGGACGGAGATGGGGTTGCCAAAGATGCACCACCACACCAAAACATGAGGATTTGACTTACCACCTTGTTTGGACGGATGATTATGGAAGGTTATGATAGGGTGTGTTATGAAGGGGTATTAATAATTCATATTTGGATTTTGAAATTTTTAAGAGGAAGAGGGTTAATGAGGGATAACGAATTCTATTATAATTCATCATAATTTCTATTTTTTAATTTCATTAATTTAGAGTAATACGGAGAATTTAAAAATTCATTCATACAAAGTGTAAGAGAATGAGAGAGGAGAAAATGCAAGCGCTGTTCGGGACGCCGGTCACCTATGCCCAAGTAGCTGCGGCGCCGTCAGTGACGCGCCCCGCTGTCTCTCCCCTTCTCCCTCCATGATTTAGTATGTATTTATTTTATTCTATTGTTGTTTTTTTAAGCTAATGGCAAACTAATGGAGAAATGATGGAAAACAGAAAATTTAATGGAGAAAACAGAAAACGTAATGGAAAATACACAACTGAGTACAAAACAAACAATTCAAAAGATATATTTTTCAATTTCTAAAACCTTTCACTTTTACTATATTTTGGAAAACTAATAAAGTTGGGTTTTTTAAATTAATCATTAATATAAATATTACTATAATTAAATTATTTAGATCATACATGAAATCGACAATTTGAAAAATGTAAAAGGCGCTTGTTTTACCTGAAGTATACAATTTTGCTTAAAATGTAGTAAAAGAATAAATTATCATTAAATATGTAAAAATTAATAAATAAGTTGCTCTTTGGTTTTTTTTTTCCTTCTTTTGGGTACATAGTCGTTATATTAACATCCAAAGCAAATGAGAGAGTAAACAGAAGATAGATGAGAGAAAAATTACGAAACGTGAGATTGAGTGGAAGAGAGCTGCACATAGTTTTTGTGAGAATTTATCATTTTAATCATAAATTTATGACTCTTATTAACAGAAGAATATTAAGTATGACAAATTTGGAAAAGAAAAAGTAAAATGAAAGAACGCTGTCTTTTGTATATATGATAATATAAATGTATTTTTACTTTTTATTATCACAAAATGCATAAATCCAGTAGACAACGACATGATAAAATCTATCTAATAAAAAATCGAATCGAAAAACTGTTGATTTTAATTTTTAAATAGGAACGTGCGTTACTGTACTTATATTACGTTTTTCGAAAAATATCTTTTTTCAGCTCCTACAAGTAAACCCGATGCTTCAATGACACAAATAGATAGTTCTCTCTCTCTCTCTCATCATAATCCTTGTGGACTGATGCTCAGACAGGAAGAGAGAAGCCGGAGCCGTACAGTCCTTTGGTTAATGGAAATGGAAAAAGATACGGCTGTCTGGTGGGGTAACGATCGCCAAGAAACTCGGAAGCCCCGTTGGCGTTACATTCCAACTTCTTGGACGGCGTTACTGAGTCGGGTCGGGCCATGTCAGGACCCGAGAAGAATAAAACGGAAGGACGAGTTTCAAATATTATTGTTTTTTTTTCTTCGGTGGACATATTATTATTGCATTATTTACACAGTCAGTCCATGCACCATCATAATCCAACCCCAAACTAATATTTTCCCTTTTCACCTCTTGGTCACCTTTCAATTGTGTCCGCATTTTCATTTTCCGAGCAAGTATAATTAACAAGACAAAAATGTATGCATCTAAGTCACGTTTAGTACACTAGAATCGATGGGAATAAAATGAAATTGATATTTCATCATTTCCTTCAATTCTTTTAATGCCGTCTCCTCTATGAATTGAAAGAACATTATATTTATGATATTTTTTGACAAACTTAATGAAATTATATCTCCTTCAAAAAACTTACGTAATTATCATTTCATCATTTCAATCAGTTTTTTTTTTGAAGTTCATATATCTAAATATATGCATAAATTAAAATCTTTATAAATAGGTTCATCCTTTTTAATTATATTCAATCACATTTTCAAATTCAACTAAAAAAGATTAATTTTCTCTTAATAAAATCATATTTCATATTGTAAAATCCATTTTATTTATTTGTTTTCCATTACATTCTATTACGGTATATCAAACATGACCTTAGTTAAAATGATCTGATTTCACATGCATAAACCCTGTGTTTGATACAACGTTATAGTTCTCTTTTGTGATCGATATATATAAAACTATCTTTACTAGTGATATAACGTATGTTTTATCTCTTCTGTGGCACTTTGACGTCGATATAATTTATAATCGTAGCTTTATCATCGTGCCAGAGGAGAATCCAAAAAAGACGACTTATTAATCTTTTATTTTTCAAAAGGTGAACATGATCTGATTCTTGGTCGTGTTTGTCGAGAAAAAACATGCATTAGTTACGTTTTTAACACATGAGATCAATCCAAGGGAATATATATATTTTGTCCTGTTGGACAGACGAGTACCGGAGTACGTAAACTATATGCACATGTCATGACGATCCTCATGTCATCTAAGTGATCTCATGACTCATCAGTTGGGGTTTCTTTGCTTTTTTGCTTCATTTACTACCAGTAATTAGAAAATTACATACGAATATACAAATGATTAGACTCATACTTCACCTATCATGTCCATTTTCTATTGTAAATTGTAATTGCAGGACTCGCATGCAAGATACTTGCACTGAAAGCAACGGATTTAGTTGTAGGTCTTATAAGCATTCGCTCGCCCGTAACGTCTGCACCTTGTGTAGTAACCACGATTACGTACCCATCCACAAAAACGAGATGCATCTACTTCCACGAAGGTTACGTTGTGGACATCAATTGCCTGTCTTTAGATTGTCGATTATAAATGATTATGGGAGGCTAAATGAGTTTTAAGACATGAAAGAGAGGACACGAAAACCCTGATGATAATTATCTAATAAAAAACTTCTTGATTCAAAGTTAAAGGTTTTGTGCAGCGCTGTATCATTTTCATTTTCCATACATGGATTGATTATTTTAACAGAGAAATGTATTGGACTTATGATTTCCTCATGACCATTCCAATCATCCCCAATAATAATTGCAGCCTATATATATGGATATGAGTTGATGATATATCCATGCTTTTTTTTGGCCGCGATATGGTCCATGCTCGCATGGACAATTAAGTAATAATTAATTATTATTTAATCAATTAATTAATTTAAGAAGAGCCGAAGGGACAAGGGCAAATCTGTCATTAGATCTCATTTCAACCCACCTGCCTGGAAGTGCAAAACGCAGCGTTTAAGGCCCCCACTCCCTATCAAATATTGAGTGAGAATGCAAGTCATGTAAAACTCCATATGAAAGTTTTCTATATGACTGTAGTATCACATAAAAAATATCAGAAAACACATAAAAAATATTATTATTACAAATAATAAATTTATTTTTTATCAATCATAGTTTTTTTTCTTTTTTTTTTATATACTAAGAGTCAAAATCACAAATCTGTATTGATTCGCGGTATTTTTCATATGGTATTACTGTTATATAAAAGATTTTTTCATCTAATGGTACGTGTAAAATAAAAAAGAGGGTGTTATATAGTCAAACATTTTGATTAGGAGATAAAGATTTACACAAACAAATGATTATATATTCCTCGCTCAATATTTCCTTAGCAATGCCGTGCTTATATATAACGGTTCTCCCACCCTTCTTCTCCCTCACAACAAACAACGTACAACTTCACCACTCTCCACTCTCCATACTCTGCAACCAACTGAGCCGTCTTGTCCCTCTTCACCTCCACCGTGAACCGCCGCCATGTCGTCGTTGGAGCTCCACCCCCTCTTCATCATCCCGGCCACGTCCTCTCCCGTCCTCAGCTTCCAGCTTTTTGCCTTCGCCCTCATCTCTGCTGCAGTCTTCACTCTATTCTATGTACCCGGGGGCCTCGCTTGGGCCCTCTCGAGGCCCCAACGCCGCCACATTCCCGGCCCCTCCGGCCTCCCTGTCGTGGGTATCGTGGCCGCCTTCCTCGGGCCCCTGACGCATCGAGTCCTCTCCCGCCTCGCTGCGGCGTCCAACGCGAAGAAGCTGATGGCCTTCTCGGTCGGTTTCACCCGCTACGTCATAGCCAGCGACCCCGAGACAGCCAAGGAAATGCTCAGCAGCTCCGCCTTCGCCGACCGCCCCTTGAAGGAGTCCGCCTACGAGCTGCTATTCCACCGCGCCATGGGGTTCGCTCCGTACGGGGAGTACTGGCGCAACCTCCGGCGCATCTCGGCCACCCATCTCTTCAGCCCCCGGAGGATAGCCGCCTCGGGACCCTTCCGTCAGGAGATAGGCCTGAAAATGGTTAGCGAGATCGAATCCTCGATGTCCCTTCACGGCGCCGTTGAGATTCGCCGCGTCTTGCATTTCGGGTCGCTGAACAATGTCATGAAGAGCGTTTTCGGGAGGTGCTACGACTTCCACGGAAACGATATTGTATCGGTGGAGCTCAAGTCCTTAGTGAGGGAAGGGTACGACCTGCTCGGGGTATTCAACTGGAGTGACCACTTCCCAATCCTCGGGTGGTTCGATCTGCAGGGAGTGAGGAGGAGGTGCAGGAAGCTGGTCGAGAGGGTCAATGCATTCGTGGGTAATGTCATCGAGGAGCATAGAGCGAAGAGGGCCGCGAACGGAGGAGCAGACGGCGGCCATGGAGGTGACGATGGGTCCGGGGACTTCGTCGACGTGCTGCTCGATCTGGAGAAGGAGAACCGGCTCTCAGACTCTGACTTGGTCGCTGTATTGTGGGTAAGTTCTCCATTTGCCTTTAGTGCTGGTTCGTTTTCTCGTAACCGAACACTTGACTCATTAGTTAATGTTGCCATTTGAAATATATGTTCTCCGTTGTCTTATTAGAAAACGGTTTCCAGTTTTCCACATATGACCTGATGTGTCACCGTGCGCGTAAGTTATAATTGCTTGGGGGCAGTGGAATTCCTGTTTTCTTGAAATGATGGGGTCTCTTAGAATTCTGCACTGATTAATAAAAGAGTGTCCTTTTCGTGATTTGCAATCTGATTAATGGAAGTCCAAGTTTGTGACATGGGATGGACTAGCTACATTTAGAAACGTACTAAGTAAGGCCCAGGAAATATGCGGGTATGGAAAGTCACACTAGCGAGAAAATCGGACCTTGGACGCTTTCTTGATTATAGCTACATGAAACCGTACCGAATGGTGGAGTGGCACTTGTGGGCTAGTATAGCATTTTGGAGTGTCATATATGTCTGATTTGACGCAATTCCTACGTTGTCAATGCTTTTGTTGATGGAGTTCCTTTTCTGTGTTTTAAATCGCTTTATTCGTGTCATTTTCTATGAGAATGACAATATGTGCAACAGATGGATAGATGCTAAGAAGTTGTTAGGGTTGCATTATAAATTTTCCACCTTTTTTCATTTGTCCAAAGATATCAAGAATCTGAATAATCTTTCCCTTTGTGCCATTGCCTTTTATGGTGCTAGATTATTCTTTTGGTGGACATGTATGTCCTGAAGCCTTACCTGCCATAAATATGTGAAGATGCATGACTTGGTGATAGTAACCCGATGATCCCATTGTATTGACTTGTTAATGATGATCTGAACTTCATTCGAATTTTGTTTCGGGTATCAGGAAATGATCTTTAGGGGGACTGATACAGTGGCCATCCTACTGGAGTGGATTCTTGCAAGAATGACTCTTCACCCGGACATCCAAGCCAAAGCCCAACACGAAATCGATGCTGTCGTTGGACCGGGTCAGTCCGTGTCTGACTCGGACCTCCCGAACCTACCCTACCTCCGCGCAATCGTCAAGGAGACTCTAAGAATCCACCCACCCGGCCCCCTCTTATCATGGGCCAGGCTTGCTATCCACGACACTTCTGTAGGGCAGCACTTCATCCCTGCAGGGACCACCGCAATGGTGAACATGTGGGCCATAACTCATGACGGAAGCGTCTGGTCTGACCCGGATGAGTTCAAACCGGAGCGGTTCGTCGAGGAGGACGTCCCCATCATGGGCTCTGACCTGAGGCTGGCCCCGTTCGGTTCCGGCAGGAGGGTTTGCCCTGGGAAGGCCATGGGGCTGGCTACCGTTGAGCTGTGGCTTGCACAGTTGCTCCAGAACTTCAAGTGGGTCCCGAGTGAGGAGTGTGGTGTGGATTTGACTGAGATACTGAAGCTCTCCATGGAGATGAAGAGGTCTCTGGTCTGTAAAGCCATTCCTAGGGAGGGCTAACCCGATGATGAAGCTGTTGATGATGGTGGGCTTACGTACGGGGACGATCTGCTCCATGATTTTGTTAATTCCATATGGGGAGGTCAAATAAGCCAACTCTCCTTCTGCCGAAGGATGGGCCAAAAAAAAAAGTAATATTGGTAATTTTCATATGTTTTTTGTTTGTTTTTCTTAGGAAAAAAAAAAGAATAGGATGGGGAAGGTGTCTGTGTCGTCCTGGTTTAGGAAAGGAATGTTTTTTTTTTTCTGGGGTTTATGTTTTTATTTTTGTCTGTCTGTCTGTCTTAGTATGTTCCACTTCTATAGTTAGATATGTATATCTGCATGCATGGAATGGAAACTATATCTAGCAATATGTACACAGTCTCTGCCGTCTATATGTATTATGGCTTTGAATCAGTTTGCCACCTTCAATTGGTAAAACAAAAATGTTATGCTTGAAATTGAGTTTCATTTTCAGTAAAAAAAAAATGTTCGTGAGTTTTGATAAAATGGCTTAGGGTATGTTTGGTTTTTAAAGAATGTTCAATTTTATTCAATTTCACTTATTTTTAATTCAATAATAAATTATTATTTTTTAAAAAAAATTAAATTATTTAATTTAATTTTTAATATTAAATTTTATTAATTATTAATTATTATTTTTATAATTTAATAATACAATTATTTCTTAATTATTATTTTCTCTCAATTATTCATTATTTTTTCACATTTTTTTTCTTAATTCAATAATATAATCATTACAAATTAATTAAAATTAAAATTCAACTCAATTTTATTCTAAAATCAAATACATTCTAAAAGTTACAGGAATATAAAAATTTTGGTTGGCGACTATCAAATTATAAGTCTTTTGATTTTGTGCGAAGATAATTGTCACTTTGAATCAGTTTGCTGCCTGCAATTGGTAAAAAAAATGTTATGCTTGAAATTGAGTTTCATTTTCAGTTAAAAAAAAGTTCATGATTTTGATAAAATGACTAAAAACTACGGGAATATAGGAATTTTGGTTGGCAACTATCAAATTATAAGTCTTGATTTTGTGTGAAGATAATTGTCAATTTGCATTTCTTTCTTTCTGGCTACAAGTATAGCGAAAACTAAATAAACGAGAATTAAAATCTGGATCGAATCAATATCTCATAACTCGGAGTCGTCGACTTGCATCATTACATCAACTCTCCTTCCTATATTACACTTCCTTCTAGATTGAAATTGAAAATCGATGTGACATACGTTAATTTTCAGGTGAAAATGTACACTAACTGTTCTAAATCCTTTTTAGATTGAAACAAATTTATCTAAATAAGTGCCATTATAAATATGAAATTATGTAACATTACGGTGATTCTTAATTTCAATCCATCGACCGGAAAACAGAACGCACAAATGGAGATTTTGATTTTATCGAGTGAATCGATTCGAAGTTTGTTGCGCTGCGCTGCCCTTCCGATCGAACTGAAGGACAATCTCATCCGATAAAAATCAACTTATGAAAGGAATGTTTGTTTGTGCAAAAATTAAACATCACTCTCTTTTCCTATTCCCTCTTTTATTATTCTTTGCGCTCGTCAATAATCTTTTTAACCCATATAGAGTAGCCATTGATCATGTGAACGAAAATAAAGAAATTCCTTAATCAAGGGCTTTATTTTAATCATATAATAGTTATTCCAAAATTTCAAATTATTACCCATTACCCACCAATTATATAATTTATACACTTTTATATGATTAAGGAATAAGAACCCAGGACCAGAACAATGATACGGGGTACCTCTTTTTTAGTGATGCAAATCCAACCCATAAGAATATATTTATCCGCTTTGTGAAAAAGCTTCTCTACTTTTTGATCGCCCTATAAAAAGAAAAAGATGCATTTTGGAATTTTTGAATATCCAAATATTATTATTAGAACACACCTATTCCCATCTCAGATCTATATCACAATGCAAGTTGTTTTGGGAGGCTTTATCTTTGGATTCCCACCTACGGCAAAAATTTAAATGATCTTACTTTAAATGACGTGCTGAGGAATAATCAATAAAAATTATTTAAGAAAAAATAATTATGGTAATTATTCGTATAATTAGCACCGATTTTTTAATTTCATGCATTTTGATTAGTGATTCCTCACGTTAACGTGATAAAGTAAAATCACGGGTGTGTTTGGATTGAGAGTTGAGTTGAGTTGAGTTTTGATTTTAATTGGTTTGTAATGATTGTATTGTTGAATTATGAGAAAAAGTGTGAAAAAATAATAAATAATTGAGAGAAAATAATGATTAAGTAATGATTGTGTTGTTGAATTGTGAAAAAGTAATGAATAGTTGAGAGAATTTAATATTAAAAATTGAATTGAATGATTAAAAATATTTTAAAAATAAAAAAAAAGTAATGATTGTGATATTGAATTGAAGATAAGTGGAGTTGAGTTGAGTTGAAAATTATTGCGAATCCAAACACACTCTAATAACTTCTCCCCACCCATACTCTTGTCCTCTAACTTACGTCCGTTCCGTTCCCTGATATGTGAAGTAACTCTCTTAACAAACACATGCAAAAACTTTTCGAGGTATGTTGGAACAGTTCAAGTTAATGAAAATTTTTAGATCTTGAAATTATTTTATTTATAAAACTTGAACTCAAAACCTTATTTAAGAGGAAATGCGCGCCGAACTAATTGAATTAACTCATGTTGATTACTTAATCATCTTAAAAAAAAAAGATCTACAACATTTTAGTAAATCTTTCTCTGTGTAGCTCATACTCAAATGAGTCAAATTAATAAAATAAGTAACTATTCAGAAAAAAAAGTAACTCTTGTTTGCACTATATTTTGCTTATTCTATTTCTATAGTGAAAACGATCATTCCTGAAATTAAAAGCATAGATCTTCATTTCAACCAGCATAGATCTACAGCAAAAGATTAAATAATTAAAAATCGAGAAAAGAAAGGAATGCGAACTTTTGAACCAATCAATAGATCAAAATTGATTTTAGGGTCAAATTAAGTTAGGGGGAGATCGATTCTCGACATCACTAGACATGGCCATGATCTGAAAATTCCTGATCTCCATGGACTGTTCTCAAACTTCATCATATTCTTCAAAATTGTATCGATGCCGATCTGGTAAATTAATATATAATTCTTTCTATCGTTTATTCTCAAGTTAGAATCGGGAATTCTTGAAAAGCAATTAGATCTACAATAAAAAAGAAAAAGTAAATAGTAACAAATCGGGAAATTAAAAAAAGAAAGGATAAGACAAATGCCATACCAATTAACCAATAAATCAATCGAAATAAAAGGTAAGAAAACTCGAGAGATAGAGAGATAATATGTTCAAAGGCGATCTTAGGGGATGCTGGGCGGGTTGCAAAGGGAATTTGTGTCGTCTCAGTGCAACTGGCTAGCTAGCCCTTGTCGTTTTGACCAACTATTCACATATCTGCTGCAATAAACATTACTTATTCTACTGTCCCCACGTTGTCTTCTGAATTACATCTTTGGTAAGGAAAAGATTTGTTTGATCCGATACCATGCGCATTTGACAAATTACATTATCAGCTCACGGAATTTGCAAAAATTATTAGCATCGAAATTCACGAAGAGCTCTCAGTGGCATTTATAAGTGTTGAATTTCCATTAGAATTATACGAATCTAGGTTTATATCAACTTAAAAGCTCAAACTGATAAATGTTGGTATCCAAGTTTCATACAAACTCATGGTTATTTTTTCATTTTTTTTCTATGTGGGATTATAATTTCCAACGCCCGCCTTCACGTGTAACGTGTGGTCTATTTCTACCTACACGTTATCATATGTCCTTAAATACCCGCCCTCAATAACTGACCTTAAACCGGGCTCATCTTCAGTATTCGGGCGAGAGGAAACAAACACGGGGCGCTCTTTTGGCTGCTCTCGATATTGGGTTGGCGTAGTGCGAGCCCAAATGGGTACGTAGAAGCGTAACCTGTTTTGATATTATATTAAATTTCCATGAGTTTATATGAGACTTGGATACCAACATTTATCAGTTTGAGCTTTTAAGTGGAAATGAACCCAAGTCCGTATAAATCCAATGAAAATTTAATATAGTGTCAACACCCAAGTTCTCCCACGCGCCTTTGGCAATTGCACCCACACCACGTCAAGTCCAATATACTCGAGAGCAGCCAAAAGAGCGCTTCGTGTTAGTCTCCCATCGCCCGAGCACGGAAGATGAGCCCGGCTCGATGTCAGTTATTGAGGGCGGGTAAGGGCACGTGACAACGTGTATGCAAAAATAGACCACACGTTGCACGTGAAAGCGGGTGTTGAGGATGTTAATCTTACATTGGACAAATGAATGAATATCCATGGATTTGTACGAGACTTTGGTAGCATCATTTATCAATTTGAGCTTTTAATTGCAGATGGGTCAAGATCTGTACAAGTCAATGGAAATTTTAATAATATGTATATTCCTCATCATAAAATGATATTTCTTAAAAAATTGAGTACATCTCTTGATTTCATTAAGAAAAGTACTTAAATAAATGGTGTAGAATGTAATTTCGATGAAGAATATATAATAATCGGCAGTCAAATTAATTAGCAAAAAAATAATCAGCAGTCAAACACTTGGAAGAAAAGGTGAGTTGAAAAACTACGTTAATTGTTCCTTAAATATTTTAATTTTACCACTGGTACATCGTACCTATGTATAAATAATTAAATGAATTTTCAGCTCAAAAGGATATTTGACCTTACCGTGAGAACTTGATTTTGCAATCCCGCATTTAATTGATCAAATAATTAATAAACTAGAGCTCAGAGTTGCACCCAAGGTTATATATTGGGTATGCAGTACTATGCCCTTGTGCACTAGAAAATCATCGGTCGAGAAATTTAGTTAGATTATATTCGTTACATTCACATTATTATCTTCGAATGGATTTAACATCTGTTGTGTGACAATGACATGGGTCGTACAAGGATGAGGATCCAAAGTTTTTGGCTTTTAGATTTTAATAATGTAAAGGTTCGATAAAATTATGCATATGTATGGCGCTATCAAGTATATATCGCAATCAATTAAAGCCTTAATTTCTCTTAACAGGTGCCCGTATAGCTGTGTGATTCTATGAAAGCGACCTCAATATGGTCCAGAAAAGCAATTACACATACATCTATTATTCAGATGCCCCCGAATCTATATACATATAGATGTCTGTATTTGTATGCATATGCTTTCTTATGCTGCAAGAGTGAGCATATATAATACGATCTATATAATCAGCATATAGGCCGCCATGCCCATGATTTGCATATCTAAGTTAAAAATGAACAAAGTGGGCGTGCAGCTCCCTCATGAAGCTTTGAATCCTAGCTAGGGCAAAATCAAAGGAAAAACCTAGCTAAGCTAAAGGAACGCTGGCAGAGATAGGAAGCATAAGTACGATACAAAATTATACGCATTTAATTGATTCTGTGGCATTTATATAATTAAACACGTTAAAAAAAAAAGACTGAATATCTATGCATATGATGTATGACACAACAAAAGAAAACATTCTCTCTCTTTACACTCCGCACGTTGTTATCTAAAGATTTTGTTCTCTCTCCATATGTTTCCATCGATCATCGTATTCTCTACTCTCTTCGATTCTAAAAGATTGATTAAGTAGTTCAGAGAAAATTAGCAATAGAGAGATCGAGTTGTTAAACAATCAGGAGAGGCTAGCCCCTTATTAACGATCACCGTGGATAAAATAATATATCGGCAAAACGGCCCCGGTATTTTAAAGTTTCACCTTTGTTGATCGAGGGTTCTCTTCATTATATCGATCGTAAATAATAATGAGAGGGGAATAAAGAGGTCGGGGTGTACTCATGTACATCATGATAGGTAGAGAGCCCAAAAGGAAAAGCATGGTTCCTTTCTCTTTGCGATTCTACAATAATGTCTCCTTCTTCATGCTCGTTATCATAGGAAACGATATAAAACATTTGATGTATACATGATGCTATTCCTCGGCCAAAAGCCATCAACTTGGTGAGGTTTAACGCTTATATAATTGGACTGGGGAATCCTCCCCCAACTTGATGTTTTGGCCTATAAGAAACTCACTTGTTAATTCTTTTTTTTTTTTCCGGGTTTTTCCTTCGTCGAAAACAAAAGGAGGAGAAGAAGGGATAAGCATGCATTACGTACAACTCAATTATGTCAAGTTGGATGATGACATTCGACGCAAACTTTTTTGTTACCTTTAATGATGGAACTGTGAAACACGCAGAGAGCCAAGAGTTATATCTTTTACTTTTTATTTGGCAGGACGTCCCTGCATGAAAATATCGTATCTTTCACATCCCGACTGATTCTTATTTTCCGTCTTTCTCCACCATCTCCAAGTAGACCATCTGCGTATGTTGAATCAATGCTTTCACGAGAAGTACTCCCCGCAGCTCATACTGAGATATTAAGGGCCTGTTTGGTTTCATGATCAGATTTTAAAATTATGATTTTGATTTTAACTCTACCCACTACACAACAAAAACACACGTTTTCCAAATCAAATTTATAATACTATCTCATTTGTCTTTTTCCACGATTAAAATCAAAATCAAAATCAAAGTTATTTTAACTCTGAAACCAAACGCCCCCTAAGATTACTCTGTATTGGGGATTTATACTTGGGGCGGATCAGGATGGTTCGGAGACGAGGACGGACCGAACGGATTTAGAAAACACGAATTTCGGATACGGTCGAAGAAGAAGATGTTGATCTTGAACTCGAAGTCGAAAAGATGACAAACACGATTTTCGATGTTGAATAATTGATTTGAGGCACGTGTTAACGCTTTCTGAAAAGAGTTATTTGCCATCACACAAAATTACTAAAGGATTTTAGCAAATCTCTTTGAGAATACAACGAAATCTTTGTGTGTTCTACTATTAGCAAATTCATAGAACACTCTAATTTTTTCACTCAACATTCTGGAATTGTTATCAATAAATTGATCAATTGAATTTGGGCACCAGAGCCTTTATTTATTTGTTTTTAATGGGTACTGTCGGGAAGAAAAGTCGTGTCTTTTGTTTAAATCGTATCTCACGAAAAAACTTTTTAATTAATTAATTTAACTTCCGGTCAAGTATTAACCGTAAACAATGCAATGCGTTGGTCAAATGATCATTGGCACACATAACCGCTCGTGCCCCTTCAATGCAACACCGCCTATAATCTTCCATCAAACACAATTAACTATTTAGATACACACACACATATATATATATATTAAAACTTCAATTTGTCTACTAAATACGTGAATTACACCAAGTAATTACCAAACATGTAAACCCATTGAGTTTGCAATCTACTTTTCTCAACGCTCTTCAATTACTATCCGAGTTGACCTCATGTTTGCTCATTACCAAAGCCAGTACATGTTCGAAATCAGATATGCTTCGCGGTTTCACTTGCTAGTAAAGACTTGAGACGGGGAAAGTTGGAGGGTGTTGCGTGAAAGAAGCAAAACGAAATCGACAAGAGCAATTGACAGAAACCGTACTTGTGCGAAACACGGTTCTTGCTCCAACATCGGCTCTGTTTAATCCCAATTGCAAATTAACTTTCCAAGGCCGACGAAACAAATGCTCAAAATATCGGGCTCTATTCGTTGTCGTAAAGAATATTATTCGAATCTCAACAACATGGATTTCAGAATTCAGATTTTTATGGATACATGAATTTTACGTTTCTGAGATTGTTGTATTTATCTTTTTCATATGCGGAAACAGACCCTGCAGGTCCCCGTTTTGGATACGCCCACTGAGTATGTGTGTTGACCAGACTTGATTATGGGCTTTGACTGGGCCAAATCCGGCCCGTTCTTTAGACTTGATCATGGGCTCTGACTGGGCCGGCATTCTTTTGGGCATCGACTGGGCCAATTCGCATATACTTTAGACTCAACTTACTGGATCGGATTAAAAGCTAGCGAAATCGCATAAGACGTACCGAACCAAACCGTGACTTCCCAAATTTAACTCTTAATAATGCTTATAGAATTACAAAATTTGCAGAAAGATAATTGTTGGAGCAGAAACTCAAAATGCAATTTGAGATTAGAGTAAATGTACAAGGCAACTTTCTAGATTTGACAAGTGAATTCCCGAATCATACATTCGTAACATGAAACTCATCAACTTGACGACGCTATATGCAACAATTGTCTTTTGGAGAATCAGACAATTGGTTTCGGCATGAAACATACTCCTTTTGCCCGAATGTGCGCTTATAGGCAAAGGAAATATGCGCTGCGCCGGAACCAATTCTCTCTCTCTCTCTTTTTTTGGGCGACTATTGTCTCTCTAGGTTTTTACCTCATAAATAAGAATTAAGTCCCAATGTGAATCTTGTTTGAAAGGGTCTCTATATTTTTTTTTTCCTCGTTTTGTTTTCTACTTTTACGTCATGATGCAATGATATCTCCTTGGACTTCTCTCTTTGGTAAGCCGAAGTGTCCTCATGTGAATCATCTCCCTGATAAATCTACCAATTGTCAGGTAATTTTTTTTTATTATTCAAATATTTTTGGGGCCAAATGTGCTAGATTTTCGACCTCTTATGAATAGATGGATTAATTTGCCATACGAACTCTATAAATATCAAAAAAATAATGGCAAAATACATAAGTGCGTAAAATTTCAACCACGGTTCATTTCTTGGGAAAAATGAATATTGATAACATATTTATTTTTATTTGAAAAAAAAAAGACACCAAATATTATGAGCGTCATGTTTACTTTATAGTGAAATTAAGTATTTTTTTTTTAAATTTTTTTAACTCTGATCAATTCTCTCATTTCCTTTTATTCACTTCTTGACTGATCAAAAAGTTAAACAAGTATATAATAAACATCTTAAATAATTATAGCAATAATCTATTCTATAAATTTGAGCTTGCTCAAGGTTATACGGGACGCAATTTATACAAGGTAAGTGACCATATGCGGCATTATCTCATCCTATATGTTATGGTATGTGATCCATATAAATTAATTAGCTTAATAGGAAATGAACAGGGATTCTTTTTTTCTTTTTTTTTCTTTGTTGCAACTTAACTAAAGATATATTTCACCACAAAAAGGTGGACCAAAATGTAAATTCCACGTAATAGTTAATGGACCAAATTGTTAAAAAGTCATAGTTCAGGGACGGAGCAGTAATTATCAATTAGCTGGTCTCACGATGAAGTGGACTCCATTGTTCAAATGGGCCTTGACCCAATTCTTAAATGGGCTAAGCCTAGCCATGAGGCCCACTAGGTTTTCTTCTCCCTTCTCCTCCTCCTCTGAGGAGAGTCTTTAGTTGGGAGACACCGTTTCTCCCCGAGGCTAAGCTCTTCGACGATGGCGGCTTCAAGACCTGGGCAGCTGAAGAAGCTCCTGCTCCGCCATTTCTCCTACTGTTATGCCTACTCTTCTAGTGCTCAATCCCATCGTCTTCTTCAGTCGAACCCTGCATTTCCCACATTTTCCCCCACCCACTTCCCTAAATTCCTTCCTTTACCAGCTCTCTATCTGCCTCGGAGCTTCTTATCCACCGCAACCACCTCCGGTGAGCAGCTGCCGGAGGACGATGTAGCTCACGCCCTCTCAGCCGAGCTCCTCGAGAGCCCCGACGCGGACCCCCTGTCAGTCTCTCGGCGCCTTGCTCTCAACTTCTCTCACCTTACTCCGACCCCTCCCCTGGTCCTCTCCGCGCTTAATCTCTCCCCGGAGGCTGGCCGGACGGTGCTAGGGTTCTACGACTGGCTGGCCCAGAACCCCAACTTCGCCCACACCGACGAAACGGCGTCGTACTTCGTCGATTACTTCGGCCGGCGCAAGGATTTCAAGGCGACCCATGACTTGTTGTCCAATGCCAAGGGCATTGCCGGCCTCAAGACCCTAAATTGTGCCATCGACCGGCTTGTCCGGGCAGGCCGGCCAGTTCAGGCGGTCGGGTTTTTCGAGAGGATGGAGAGGGATTACGGGTTTAAACGTGATAAAGAGTCGATGAAGTTGGTAGTCGAGAAGCTGTGCGAGAATGGGTATGCGAATTATGCCGAGAAGATGGTGAAGAATCTGGCGAATGAGTTTTTTCCCGACGAGTATGTTTGCGACTTGTTGATTAAAGGGTGGTGTGTTGATGGGAAGCTTGATGAGGCTAATAGATTGGCTGCGGAGATGTATAGGGGAGGGTTTGAGATCGGCCCGATGCCTTATAATGCGATCCTCGATTGTGTCTGTAAGCTCTGCCGGAAGAAGGACCCATTTCGGATGGAGTCTGAGGCCGAGAAAATCCTCGTGGATATGGACTATTACGGAGTCCCGAGAAATGTGGAGACTTTCAATGTGTTGATTAGGAACTTGTGCAAGATTAGGAAAACCGAGGATGCAATGAAGTTGTTCTCTAGGATGGGAGAGTGGGGATGTCACCCGAACGAGGAGACTTATCTTTTACTGACCAGGAGCTTGTATCAGGCGGCAAGAGTCGGGGAAGGGGATGAGATGATTGATCGAATGAAGTCTGCGGGGTACTCGATTGACAGGAAGGAGTATTACGGGTTCTTGAAGATCTTGTGCGGGATCGAGAGGGTAGATCATGCGGTGAGCGTGTTTGAAAAGATGAAAGCTGATGGATGTGAGCCAGGAGTTAAGACTTACGATCTGTTGATGGGCAAACTCTGCTCGCATAATCGGGCAGATAAGGCCAATGTACTGTTTAATGAAGCTCTTAGGAGAGGAGTGCCCGTGACTCCCAAGATGTACAAGGTAGAGCCGAGATACATTAAGAAGCCAAAGGCTGAGAAGAAGGGGAAGAAGCGGGAGACTCTGCCCGAAAAGACTGCGAGGAAAAGGAGACGCCTTGCGAAGATTCGACTGAGTTTCGTGAAGAAACCGAAGAAGACAATGAGAGGATGAGGAATGCATACTGATTTCCCTCAATAGGATAGGGCAAGACATTGTTGTTCTACTGCTTTTCAGACTAGAAAGGTTTCATTTTCATCTGAATTTTGATGAATAACAGTTTCTGAGATGATTGTTCTGTTGTTTCGTGCGAGGTCTGTATATCTTTGCAGAGAATGCATCCGATTGGAACTCGACTACAATCTGTGAACAGAATATGATTATCGGTTCCGGCGAGCACATTCAATCTTGCTGTATTTACTTCAAAGTAGAGAGAAGATCATCGTTTAGTTTATTATGACTGCAAAGGAATAAGAACAATCTTAGCATGTTCACGGAAAACATCGAAAACTACAATCTCAGGCATTACTACAAGAAGAAAGAAAAGCCGAATTGATCATATCCTCAAACTTGACTATTGACTCCTTGGTAGATGTTGCTTCTTCAATGCCAATAACGAGCTGAACTTGATTGAAGATCATCCCTAGAAGCATCCCAGTTAAGGAACAGGTATATATTAAGGAACCTGATAAGCCTCGCCCTCAAACAGTTTCTTTCCAAAATCGGACTGACCGATCGGTCCCACAGGAAACAAAGGCTGCTTCTATCGGTGAGTGCTCAATCCACCTAGGCGGCCCGTTGTGATTGGACGGCCATCTTGCCACTCTTTCAGCCGTCAGAGCATCCCAAATCACAATCTGAAATGAACCGCATTTTATTACACTACACTCGAGCAGCGAAAAGAGGAATAACACTTCAGAAAATTGTATCAGAAACTAAAAACCACCTCATTGTTCGGTTCATTAATTGATAATACAAATTCTTCCGTGTCATTGAAGATAGCCTGCAGTGGGGATATTTCTCAAATTATACTGGATAAGTCATAGAAATCAAGGAGCACAAACATAGTAAGACCGTAAGAGAGGATAAGAAAAAAAGGAAATGAGTTAAGACATACTTGGCACCGCAGTTGCGTGTGCGTAGCCCCAACATATTGTCTGGCTAATCTTCCGGAACCAACTTCCCAGAGCTTCACAGTGGAATCCTTCCCACAAGACAAGATAAACCTAGAAAATAAGACACTCTAGTAATGTTGCAGAGCAAGACAGGCATACTAACACCAGCAAATCTAGCCCCGGATTCCCAAATTAATTCAGGTCAATTCAATTGCTCTTGCAATTCTAGAATTTTGAACTGGTTTGTCATTGAATAAAGGATTCTGATGAAAACAAGACTTGACTATTCTACGGCTCAGTGGGGCATATGAGAAGAAACACATCTTCACAAAATAAAGGCCAGTTTGTTGAGCAGTACCTATGATCCTTGGTGAAGGCGGCACTGGTCACTTCCGCTGCCTCGTGTGCTGCAGTTATTGTACGTACACAATTAGCCGATACCCCATCCCATAACCGAATAGCACCGTCCTTGGATGCTGTAACATACATTCCACCAGTAGATGAATATCTCACCTGCACAGCCCGCATAGTGTCAGCAAACCATCAGAACTCAGAAAGAAAGAAGTTAATGAGTGGTCATGCCTGATTAATAGCTGAATTAACCCCAAACTCCGGGATGTTTGCAGATAGATAACACTGGAAGGTATTGACGTCGTACAAATGTGGAATTGGATGATCAGTTCCTGCAAATTGTTTTAATCAACCACTCCTTAATTGCAACATCTGAAGGCAATCTTAGCACAGTACGTGAAACTTTTTGCTCTGTCTAGGATACAAGAAATGTAGATCTTTCTCAAAGAGGAGATAAATTATATTGCACACAAAATAAACTCATTCAATTCAATGGCATCAACTATAAATTTTTGAACTGAATACACAAAGTACAAAGCTAAGAGAAATTTTTACCGGCTAAAACAAAATCCCCGGAAGGATGAAATGATACAGAGCGTACGTTGTGAGTATCCTGGTTCATGAAAAATAAACAATTAATTGAAGTTGCCATATAATACTAATTGCAGGGCACTCTTCCATTCATCCACTCTTGTATCAGCGATCATAAATCAGAGAGTACACACCTGGATGACCTTAAAAGCTTTCTTAGCTGTAGCTTTGGACAAATCAAAGAACCTGAAAAAATGAAGCCCGTCACACAAGTAAACCAGATTTCAATAATTCATGTACCCAAAGAAGGTAATTCTAAGCAATGGTTAGCAGGACTAGAGAAGATAATTGATGGCCATCGGATGCAATATGCAGCAATCATTATTAAAGAAATTCATCGAAAGACTGCACACTCACACTAAAGAAAATACTTACTTTATTGTACAATCCTTTGCCCCTGATATGAGAACATTGTTCTGAGGGTGGAAATCCAAGTCATTTATTGGCTTCAGTCATTTTGAGGGGAAAAACGAAGTAAGGATTAGCAGGATCCATATCATGTTGTCTTCAAAATATAAGTTGAAAAAAGATAACATAAATTAAATGGGTTCTACAAGTCTTTGCATGTGATGATAATGAACAACTACAGAGCACATGTGAAAGTTTAATAAAGCTTTTAATATTTACTTTACGATAGATTTCTCTGAGAATGTTTTAGAGTATAATTGTCTACCAGGAAATTGATTAAATCTCTCTCTCTCTCTCTCTGTCTCTCCCCCTCTCCCTCTCTCCCCCCCTTCAGGACTATAGGTGACTATTTCTGTAAGGTTTAACCATCCATCATATATCAGTCCATTATCTTCAAGCAGTTCTTTCTGCTTGTTTCACGCAGTCTCCAGAGCAATTAATTTTAATTTATTCTGGTGAAAAGTGATCACACAAGGATATCAATAGAAGACAGAGTCATGACACTTTTCCATCTAGAACTCTGATTAATAAGTGTAAAACTAGCACAAAATTGATAGTAAATTCATGAAAAATCCAGTAAATAAACTCACATAAGAGATTCTACTGAGACAGAAAATTCTAGCATCATAAACTGATGTTAACACATATACAATCCACTGTCTTTAAATGAATCTACGAGGAAAGTTAATTTACTTGAGTATGATCATAAAATGTCCGTATAACAGTTCGTGTGGGACCATCCCGTGAATCAGGCAACATCATTTGCTTTATTTTTGACACCTGGGAAAGAAAATGCAGCCCTGTGAGATAAATGGGGAATGCACTTGACAAAGTAGTGATGGCACATGAAGATCCCACACCTCAAAGAGCTTGATAGAGGTATCTGAACTTCCAGTTGCAAAAAACCGTCCATCTGAGCTGAACCTTGCACATCTAGCAACATTCTAGAACATCAAAATAATTAAACAATCATTCATCCTGTAACTAACCATTGAAAAGAAGCCATTTCAAATAGTATCTTCCCACCAGACAGTGTCGTGAGTACCTTGTGCTCTGAAAGATGCTGGGTTTCATGCTTGGGGAAACTCTTCGACAAGCCTTTCCTGTCTTGAATGGAACTGGCATGATGACAAGGTAAATTTGGTGTAACTTCTCTCTTCAAACAGATAGTATTTTAAATCTGCCACCTTAGGCATATCATATCCTATCATTCTATGGCTGAGCCTGGACTGATGCAGAATAAGAAGGGAACAACAGTAAGCTTTTGATTTTATTTGGGTTCAAATGGACACACATAACTTGCATGTTAAAATGTTTGAATTACCGTTGATTCAAAAACTACCGCTTAGCACTTTTAACAGATATCAGACCACATCATACAGTTACTAGGTTAGCTATGATGATAAATGACAGAGAATGCATTTGGTGACGGTCAACTGCTACTGTTAAGGTCCTGGACAGCTGAACAATTCACAATTCGAGGTCCTTCTTATCTCGAAGAACAGGTGAAATGACAATGAGTCAAGGAAAATATTACAGCAACATCTTCAAGTTATACCAACAGAGCCGCGGTCGACAACTAAATGTAAGAACCGACGAATGCAATTTAAGTGACAAAAGCAGGGACCTGAAATCAGCTCCAGCACCGCGAGAACCTGGAATGGGCCCTCCCAGATCGAAGGCCCCAGAGAAGCCTCTCAAAGTTTCGTCCTTTTCAGCTGCAAGACCCTGTAATCACCTTAGAACAGAAATTCCCTCCCTTCACAGACAGCAATTCGGACAAAGAAATGGAAAAAACCTCCGACTACAACTACCAACCTTGGCGACCAGCTCAAGGAGCCTATTTGCAGGGTCCTCGACATTCAACGGCGTCATTGTCGCCGAAGCAACTACACTTGCCGCCTGTACAGAAGAGGCTTACGTTAAAAGAGATCCTTTCTGACGATCACAAGCATTATAGAGACCCATCCAAAATTTCACCAGAGGCCGTAAATGACCCGACAGGAGCTACGTGCTTGCCTGAGTGAAATTATTCTCCCGGAGATGAGCGACGATAAGGGAGTTGACCTGCCTATGGAGCTTGGCGTCCTGCAGTATCTGCTCCAAGCTTCCACTGCTCTCCATTTTCATCGACCCCAACAATCCGAAACAGCAATGTCTGAGAAACCCTATTCCAAAATCCGATTTTGAAATTTGGGAATTGAGCTGAAGTTCACGAGGGAAGCCTTCCGATCAAGTTCCCGAATTGATTGCGCGAGAGATGTCCGGCCCAATTCTAAAACCCTAAACCCCAAATTCAAGGATACTGTTTCAAGTTCATTCCTACAACTGCCGCCATTTCTTTCCGTTATATACAAATTGATTAAACTGTCCTTTTTGGGGAACGAGCATAAATATAAATAAATCATGGGCATTTTAGCAAAAACAATCAACTTCATTTTTTTCCCCTACTGTTTTGGAAAGGAAAGGGGGAATTTGTGCAATTGCAGGATTTACTTGGACAGCTCCATACTGATTCTGTGGCATAAAGGTTCTAATCATGCTCGGATAATTATTCACACTCGGAACTCGGACCTTGTGAACGGAAAAAGTTTTCCCGAAATTTACGGGTCAACAGACATTGGCATTACTTATAGTAAGGCTTTTCTCTTAGCGTTAATCGATCGCATTGACCCGTTCATGAGAATCGGTGACGCGCATAGGAAGGCTAAACATCGCAATCAATGTGTCCTTCAAAAGGCAAAGGAAAACTACTCTATTGCACTTCATTGTCTGTCTTCTCTCACACAATTATGCGTCTGGTGGATTAGATTAGGAAATTGTGAGTAGCCCAAAATATAAAAGCAAACAATCATATCAATATTGGGATAGTGATATTGAAATTTAAACTTCCTCTTGTTATGGATCCTTAACTCGATTGCTCTTCCAATAGGTTTAGGAATTTCACCGCAAATTTCTAATCTTATTGTGAAAACGGTTAATTCAGTGTGATTCAAATATTTATTGAACTCATCTAGAGATATTATAATCTTGATCTACTATGTGCAAGCAATTAACATACTCTTCTTGACAAATGTCTGTACATCTAAAATTCGAGTTCTTTTTTAAAAAAAAATATTACTCAATACTTACTTTAGAATTTCCACTTGAGTCTATAAGTGAGTGGGTCCATGTCCAATCGAAAAGCTCAAATTAGTTAGTTGTGGTACCCAATTTCTTATAAACCCCGTGTATTTCTCTTTAATTTTTCCACGCGAGACAACCTATTTCAACAACCGCCTTCACGTGGCACTGTGTGGCCTTTCTCGCCCTTTACCTGCACTTGCTATGTGAACACTTACTTTGAGTCGGGCTCTCTTCTTTTTCAGACTCCGGCTTTAACTATCTCAAGGTGTGTTTCCTCTTCCACACTTGGGCGATGGGGGTCAAACCAACTATGAGCCAGACTTCCATTTTCGGACTCGGATTTTACCGACCACGAGTTCCACACTAGGGCCTGACATGGTACGAGTCTTCACACGGGCGTGCGAAAACTTAACCTGCTCTGATACCATACATGTGATGTGCATGGCTATATTGTTTGACTCGAGAATAAGAATATCATTAATTGGGTGTTTCGTAGTTGTTAGATCTTCATTTTTTATATGTGATTGTTGTTGATTTTATTGGAATTGTCCAAATAGAATAAGCTCTAGACCATATAATACTTCGAGCATGATTGTTATCAAAAGAGAAGGGACACTATGACCGAATAATTTTTTCCCACTTTCAGGTTATAATTGACGAAAAATCTACAGTAAGTATACGTACCATTCGTGAAATTAAACGACCATCAATTCAGTACACCGACCGGATTACATAATCCCAATTTCAATTGGTTATGAAATCAAAGACACCCAAGAAAGAATCATCAAATTATTTGGCAAATGACATAATTAATATTATATAAGCGGTGGTTAGGGGACCCAAACAAGACACGGACAAAAAGCTAAAGTCTTCGAAAGAGAAGCCCCCGCACGTCCCTGTCGTTTCCCAGCTCACAGCCTCACAGCCTCACAGCTCCCCTTCTCCAAAGAAAATCTCACACCCCCACCGACAGTCTTTGCCACCAAGTGGGCCCCACTTTTTCATCCTCCCTTGCACTGTTTTTTAACTCCAAACTTCCGATTTTGGATGCTGCTTTTATGCAGCATTTGTCGCAATCATCACTTGGCATTGTGCTTTGGCCAAGATTAGCAAACTATATCAATAAACAAGCAAAGTTAACAGCTTTTCGAGCTCTCGAGATGATAATTAGCTTGAAGTAATTTGAACGCGGGAAGCGGACGTGCGAGACACGAGCTTGTCATGATCGATTCGCACCGACATGGGATGAAATATCGGAGCAAGGAAATGAGAAAAGAGATGAACTTGATCGATCTGTGAATCAAAGAGATGGAATTTTGTGTGCCTTTTGAGTGCATGGAAGACTTTTTTTTTTTTTGATAGGTAATGTATGGAAGACTCGAGTAAAGGGTATGCTTGTACAAGGCAGTAAACAAATAGCAGACAGACTGTAATCTTAATACTTTATTATGAGTGTTTGTTCTGTCTTTCATCTCTTTCTTTTTCCCCTTGAGCCTGTGACTTACAGCGGAAACTTACTTTTATATGCCCAGTCTGTTCTCACTAACAAAGCTCATCAGTTGCCCATGTGAAACAATTGTCCCTCTCTCTCTCTCTCTCTCTCTCTCTAGGCCTCTGCCTCTCCCTCTTTCTGGGCATCAGCTGGTGCAGATCTGGATTGAGGTCGAAGTCTGCATCGAGGGGAACCATGGAGTCTCTCTCTAAGCTCAGTGGCCTCACCTTGTTGCTCCTGTTCTTGCTTTCCTGCTCCACTTTCACATCCATAGGTAAGTGACCCACTTGCTCTTTCACCATTGCTGAGCTCTGAAGCTTATGTTTCATAAAAGTTCTGCTTGTTGGCTTGACCTGTTTGCTCACTGCTGAGCTGAATTGACCTCCAAGGTCGCAGCTTCAAGTAGCTGCCTCACTTCGTACCATCTCCCTAAACCATGACTTCTGCATCTAGCAACTTAATTTCGAGCATCGAAGTGATTGGTGCCTAATTTTGCTATTTATCCTTGATTGCATATAACTTCTCTCCTTGGAAGTACTTCTCTTGTTTGCACTCGAGATTCATTGAGATTCGAGATTTGGGTCGATGGATGTCTGTTTTGCTGCAAATTCTTGATCTTTTCTGCATTGCTTTATTAGTATATGCTTAGATTTGGAACTGTGGCTGCTAAGCTCTGGCTTTCGATAATGAATCGCTATTCTTGTTTGGTTGTTGATCTTGCAGAAGCGTACGATGCGCTCGATCCCAACGGGAATGTCACAATCAAGTGGGATGTGATAAGCTGGACTCCCGATGGCTATGTGGTATGCAAATCTGACCTCCTTTCGGGTGATAAGTGAGCGATTAGGATTTCTAGTATTTAATAATAAGCCGATTTCTGTTATTAACAATAAGCTGATTAAAAAGTTAAACTTTCATTTTCAATGCTGAAGTTTACTGTGGAAGATTGTCAAGAACTATGAAAAGTCGATTATAAACTGCAGAGAGTTTGGTTCTGGTCCTTACCCACTGTATAGATTCAGCTCCAAGTGTTTCTGTAGTCCTCTATATATATATATATATATTTTTTTTTTGCTTAAATTAGTCTTCCTTATGTGACTGGGAAAATGGATTATAAAGTAAAATCGAGATTATATTTGCAAATATTGCGTCTTAGATAAAAAAATGAGACAACTGGGAGACAGCCGGTGCGATTTTGCAATGCTCTGCTTCATTAATTTCCTATGTTGATTTATTGTTTTCCCCCCCGTTGGGCTGGGCAGGCTGTTGTGACTATGTTCAACTTCCAGCAATACCGACACATACAAGCCCCTGGGTGGACCCTAGGCTGGACCTGGGCGAAGAAGGAGGTGATATGGACTATGATGGGAGGCCAAACCACGGAGCAAGGTGACTGCTCGAGGTACAAAGGCAACACCCCGCACTGCTGCAAGAAGGACCCGACTGTCGTGGACTTACTCCCTGGGACCCCTTACAATCAGCAGATTGCCAACTGCTGCAAAGGTGGGGTCATCAGCTCCTGGGCCCAGGACCCGGCAAATGCCGCGAGTTCATTCCAGGTCAGCGTGGGAGCTGCAGGAACGAGCAACAAGACCGTGAGGCTACCCAAGAACTTCACCCTCAAGGCACCCGGACCCGGATACACTTGCGGGCCTGCGAAGATCGTGAAGCCCACAAAGTATGTCTCTGCTGATAAGAGGAGAGTGACTCAAGCTTTGAGTAAGTTACCTGCACTAGCTCATCGGGTGACAGTGTTATACTCGTACATGATATAATTTTTTAACAGAGGAGACTACTCTCAGTTTCTTCAATACTTCTGTGATATAGAACCGCTTGCTAACTGATCTGAAAGTTCTAAGAATATCAGAGGAAGTTGGCGTAATATATTTTACTATTTAATAACTTCCGCCTATGTTTTTGCAGTGACTTGGAACGTTACGTGCACATACTCACAGTTCTTGGCTCAGAAGACTCCTAGTTGTTGCGTCTCTCTCTCCTCTTTCTACAATGACACTATCGTGAATTGCCCGACTTGCACCTGTGGGTGTAAGAACAATGCAACAGACCCAGGAAGCTGCATCGAGTGGGTTTCCTAGTTTTCAACTTTGGTACTTAAAAATGATCTATTTCTCTTGGTTTTATGTTTTCTAAAAACTATTTTCCTTTGACAGTCCAAACACACCACACCTGCAGTCGGTTGTCTCGGGGGCACCTGGTAATCAACCTCTTGTACAATGCACAAGCCACATGTGCCCCATTCGAGTACATTGGCATGTCAAACTCAACTACAAAGAGTACTGGCGAGTGAAGATCACGATCACGAACTTCAATTACCGAATGAATTACTCACAGTGGAATCTAGTGGTCCAGCACCCAAACTTCGATAATCTCACAAAACTTTTCAGCTTCAATTACAAGTCGCTCACTCCTTATGCTGGCTTAAGTAAGTGCACTGGCATACCTTCTCAATATATATTCCTTTAAATTATTATCACGTCTTGGCAACTGTTTGTGAAGTTTAAGCTATCGATAAAATCTATCCATATCTTGACATTTTTAATTTCTGTGGTACTTTTACAGATGATACTGCTATGCTGTGGGGAGTCAAGTTCTACAATGACTTTCTCTCAGAGGCAGGGCCCTTCGGGAATGTGCAGTCAGAGCTACTGTTCCAAAAGGACAAGTCAACTTTCACATTCGAGAAAGGATGGGCCTTCCCCCGAAGGATTTACTTCAACGGCGACAACTGTGTGATGCCACCTCCTGATGCCTACCCATGGCTGCCCAACTCCAGTCCTCAGCTTAATGTCGCTAAACTAATCCACTTCACACCAATGTTGGCTTCTATTCTGCTGCTATTTCTTCACATATGAGGGTATTTTTACTCGGGCTAAATCCGAAGGTATGCTCGATCTACTGGAACACTCCAAGGGCTAATTTCATGTCACAGCTTTGGTTCGGACGTGTTGATCTCTGCTACATCAGGATTCGGAAGGTACAAGATTTTCAGGTGCATTTACAGCTTATTGAGTTTGCTTTCGAATGTCTTAGTTAATTTATTTGTTCAGTTAGATTTTGCTGTAGAATTATTACTCCATTTTGTTCAGGCTTGTCAGTCGGTTTAATTATACGTCTGTTGATGTGCGCTACGAAGGGGGAAGGAAGGGGGGGGGGGGGGGGGGGGAGGGAATTGCTTGTAGATTATCCACTTTCCACAGCAGGAGATGTTACTAGGTTTGTTGTACTATTGAATTTCAAGAAATAATAATGATATCTATACGTGCTTTATTTGACTGAATTTTGTTCAGCAAATCATGCATTTACAATGTCGTAATGAAGTCGAACATTTAGTTTCATTTCCTTAGAATATCATTGAATCGACAGCATTACGGGAAGCAAAATTGCTACAAGTGTTGAGAACTTCACCAAAATGAGTTGAGCCGAGTTTGGTAGAAAAGGGTAAGAGTCAGGCGGAGGAAGCATGCACTCATCTCCATTGAAGTAAACTTTTCGAGGGAATGCCCATCCTTGCTTCAGCGTGAATGTCTCCTTTGTCTTCTGAAGTAGCAGCTCCGACTGAACGTTCCCGAATGGGCCTGCCTCCATCAACAGGTCGTTGTAGTACTTCGTCCCATAGAACATCCCTGTGTCATCTGCATTAAAAGTCGAGCATGTTTTTAGGAAGGATTTTTTTTCCTGAGTCAATACTTTAAAAATTCCAATTGTCATGTTTGTTTTACTCACTTATAGAGTCGTACGGAACGAGGGGCTTGTAGTTGAAGCTGAATACAGTTGTCACATTGTTGAGGTTAGGATGCTGGGCTACGAGTATCCACTGGCTGTAGTTTAGTCGATAGTTGAAATTAGTTATGGAGATCTTCACTCGCCAGTATTCCTTGTAGTTGACCTTCACGTGCCAGTGGACCCGAACGGGACACATGTGGTGGGTGCACTGAAGCAATGGGAGGTTGTCCTTCCTCGGTGTGTTTATTCCCTCCTCCTGCAGTAGCTTCGAGTCGCTCCTGAAAGAGGCCGGGAAACTTCATTATAGTCTTCGGCATTGTATCATATGGAAAAGGTACAAGCAGGTGAGGATTTCGAGAAATTATCAGTTTAGTAGACTTACATGATGCAGTCCTTTTGGGTTTGGCACCCACAAGCACAAGTTGGGCACGGAGTGATGATATCGCTGTAGAAGGAGGATAATGATACGCAGCAGCTCGGGTTCTTCGAGGCCATGAACTGAGAGTAAGTGCATGTAACGTTCCACGTCACTGCAGCCAAAGATATGTGTTAAGGGACTCTGCAGCTTATCTGAAGGTCCAGTGACCTCGAAGGGCCATGGTTGGGTGAGAGAAAAATGGGAAGGACACAGAACAACATACTGAGAGCTTGGGTCCTGCGCCTGCGATCGGGCGAGAGGAAGGCTGAGGAGGGCACGATCCTTGGGGGCCCACAAGTGTATCCTGGCCCGGGGCCCATCAAGGTAAAGTTTTTTGGCAGCTTCACGGTCTTGTTGGAGGTGCCTGCTTGCCCGACGATCACCTGGAAGGCTGAGATGGAGGTGGTGGGATCCTGAGCCCACGCGGCCAAGACTCCGCCCTTGCAGCAGTTTGTGTACTGCAGGTTGTATGGAACTCCGGGGAGCAGGTCCACGACTTTCGGGTTTCTCTTACAGCAGTGAGGCACGTTGGCTTTGAACTTCGAACAGTCCCCTTGTTCTGTAGTCTGAGCTCCCACCATGTTCCATATCACTTCCTTCTTCGCCCAGTTCCACCCCAAAGTCCAGCCGGGATTCGGTATTTGCCGGTACATTTGAAAGTTGTTCATCGTGATGGTAGCCTGATTTTCCCGATTATTGATCAGATATACGTTCCTTTAATTTATTGTTGCAAAAGAAGAAAATGGCGATACTCTTATTGTTGCGAAAGAAGAAAATGGCGATACTGAAATACAAACCACATAACCGTCAGAAGTCCAGGACATGATATCCCATCTGATCGTTATATTCCCGTTTGGATCCAGTGGGTCGAATGCAGCTAGAATTTTACGAAAAACGTAACAGAAGAAAGCCGGAATCAGTTCGATAACTGTGTTGTAGAAAAAGGCCAGAGCCTAGTGATGAAGCACTTTACCAGTTTACCTGCATGAGAGATCATGATGGAGAATATGAAAACCAGGAGAAGGAACTTGAGTTTCATTTCCAGGAAGCGGACTCTAAGAACGGGGTGGTCGGGATTCGATTCCATTTCCGGACATCACTGGCTAAGTCGAGAGATGAGCGAAATGTCTTAAAAAGGGGATGTGTTAGGCTTCCATTGAAAATGAGTGCATGGGGATGTCTCAACTACTTACTTTTAGGTAAATCATCTGATGTCTTCTTCTCACCTCTCATTCACAGAATCACAGCACTTCTCAGTACCTTTCTTTCGGTTTCTGCATCTCAAAACAAGAAAAAGATCGAGAATCTGCAGCACAGTATCAGAATCAAACCGGGCAAGGCCAGGATTGAATGGATCCGACTGTTTATGAAAATCGTCGTAATTATGGATTGCATAAATTTGTCGGGTTTAAATCTTCTGGGTCTGGTGGCCAGTTGGGTTTGGATAATCACTCTGTGCAGCAGAACTTTTAAGGAAACGGCATCCCAGTAGGTCGAAGTGCCTAACTTCAATAGTCGAGTGACGTTGTATGAGCCGAAACCCACCCTTTTACAACAGCTATGAACTGGTTCAGCTGTTCAGGAGAATGTCTCTTCTCGGAAAGCAAGTGGGCTATTTGTTCACTGATTTTCGGTTTTCTTTTTCCCGATACGGAACACTATAGCTAGGGAAAAGTGGGCTTTCCTTATCTGTATGCGCTACAAGTGATCTCAGATTGAAGAGCTAAACGATGTGGTGAGACGAGTCCTATTTGTCTGACATAATCATCTCAACTTTCAACAGAACTAATCGAATCTTGATCTGATCATTAGACAGCTAATGGATAGAACGTAAATCAATAGTTAACAAGACTTTATTACGATATGTAGACATTTCACTTGCAGGGTATTCGAACGAATTTTACCTTATAATGTTGTTTCCAATTGTTTACGATAACTTTCGCTGCTCTATATTGACACAATTTTTCCTTGCCTCGATACCACGGACAAAATAATTAGTTCATACTTCTGTATGATATTTAACATAGATTCGAAACACTGGGCTAATTCCACAAAGTTGGGAGGAAGAGAGCTAATCCCAGGGATAACAATCTCTTTCCCGAAGCTGAGTTTGGGAGGGACGGATAGACATCAGGGGACGGCATTGTGCATTCATCGCCATTGAAGTAGATTTTCCGAGGAAATGGCCAGCCTTGTGCTAAGGTGAATGTGTTCTTATCCTTCCTAAGAATCATCTCCGGCTGCACAATTCCCTCAGGTACTGCCTCATTTAACATCATGTTATGGTACTTTATCCCATAGAACATGCCCGTGTCGGCTGCAAAATACAAAAAAATCCCAGAACTCAGATCAAGCCTGACCATTCAAGTCGACTATCCCGATTTTTTCCCTTTTCGTTTTACTTGATAATCTATTCGACAATATTAAGGTAATAGCAGAACAGAAAATGAGGTAGGGTTGTAAGTCTCAAGCTATGACTATTATCTTACTTATTGAACCATACGTGTTGAGTGGCTCGTACTCAAAGTTATAGACTCGGCTGATGATAGCGAGATTCGAGTGCTGAGCAACGAGAGTCCAGTGAGTATAGTTCATCCCATAATTGAAGTTAGTGATAGTAATCTTTACTCTCCAGTACTCCTTATAGTTAGCCTTGAAATGCCAGTGGACTTGTATCGGGCACCTCTGCTGCGTGCACTGCAATGTCGGGCCATTGCCATTGATCGGAGGCTGCGAGGCCACCACGCTCATGATCTTACCGTAGCTCCTGAATTTCCAGCTCAGGATTCAGGTAAAACAAGAAATTGATTTCTTTTTGGACTTCTTTTATAATGGATTATGAATTAGCCCGATGAAGCTACTGTCATTTTCGCAGCCACAGGCACAAGACAGGAACCGAGTGATCATAGAGCTATAGAAAGATGAAAAGGAAGACATCATCTCGGGTTCTTTGAAGCAAGCAGTTGCGAGTAAAGGCAAGTCACGGCCCATGTCACTTCAATAACACACACAATGTTAGACCACAAAGATTTGAAAACTGGACCGACCTGGCAGTTAAACTTCACTTACTCATTGCTCGAGTTTTCCGACGCCCATCGGGCGAGTAAAAGACCGAGGATGTCCCAAGCTCTGGTTCGCTGCAAGTGTATCCCTTTCCGGGCCCGAGCAAATAAAAGCCCTTGGGAAGCTTGACAGTAACATTCGACCTTCCTGAAAGTCTGACGCTGATCTAGAAGCTTGAGGCCGTCACCCCAGGATCCTGTCCCTAAGACAGAAGCACGCCGCCTTTACGGCAGCCTGGGAACTGCATATTTTTGGGGACATCGGGAAGCAAATCAACCATCTGCAGAGTTCTGTTGCAGCCGTGGGGGATGTTCCCTTCAAGCTTGGAGCAGTCGCTTTGGTCCTTTGCTTGGGCGCCCAGCGCGGACCAGATCACTTCGTTGCTGGCCCATGTCCAGCCCAGGGTCCATCGGGGGCTTGGGATGTGCCGGAAAGCTTGGAGGTTATTCAGAATGAACTTCATGTTAATTTGCCAGCACGAAGTCCGTTCAGGCAACATTGTTATGAAAATGTTTTGTGAAGGAAGTTCCAACTGGGTTTGCCCCGGTATTTTTTCGTGACACTCTAGAAATGAAAACAGAAAACCGGACAAGGCTACAAGATCATGGAATGTATGCTCTTACCACATAGCCATCCGGGGTCCATGACATGACATCCCAATTGATGTTGATGCTTCCATACGGATTGAACAAATCATACGGAACCAACAGAATCACAACGGCACCACAGAGAATAGTATTTCCTTGACTCAAAATCTCATTTTGCAGGAAACGGCAATATTCTTTAATCTCTCATTCTCACCTGCAGGAGCTGTTGCAGCCATGAAAAGAACTACAGAAATACCCGAAGCCATTGCATGTTTGCAGTTACCGAGGTCCATTGGAGTTTTGATATGATCGATAGGACAAGTACGTTTGCGATCGCAGTGTGATGGAATCAGTAAGTTTTCTGAATGCTTTATAGAGTAAAGTTTACCATTTAACTGCGCTTCGTCTAATTAAGATTCTGTCGCTAGATTCTTTTGGCCCCTGGGTGGAACATGATCAATTTGCTTAGCATGAGGTCGCCTCGCCAGCAAGACTTTCTCCAATAGTCGAAATACATATTAAAAACGATTTTGATTACATACCAAACCGCTTCACGCTTAATATTCTCCGGAATATTAAACATATCTTTCATGGTGAGTAATAGACAGCAATGACTGGACCAGATATATAACTACCAAATGGCATCATCATATCAATATTCCGATCAGCTGTTTGGCAAAACCCTATACAACCGCTCGGGTCATGGTGAAAGGGGTCGGTTTGCTTCGTATTATAGTAGAACGAGGGTGCCAATGTCGAGGAGTTTCATTCGAAAATTGGGTGATACTGGACATACAAATTCATTCTTGTTTTACTGTTGTTTATGAGTTAGCACAGATGAGGACTCACATGGTAATTAACCCGAGTCTGGCAGGGGCGGGAGGTGTCCTTCGCAACTAAGATTGGTCTCTTCCCTTGTGCGTCGCTCATTCCGTGAGGGCAACGCTTGCTCTGAACAGACGGCCTGTTAATTGGTCTCTGCACCTCCCCTTGGCCCTCAGTTTCACTGCCTTGCTCCAATTGACATCCGCTCGCTCCTCCTTGACAATATCATTGGGATTTTCATACCCGTCCTTTAGTTCGACTTTTTAATGTAATTCCAGGCCGCAGCCTTCTATATATATAACCTTGGCAATTCTTGGATCCAGCAGCTAAATATTCAGTAGGTGCCATGTACGAAATGTCATTCTCCTTGTACGAAACGTTATTCTCTAAGTATGAAAATATTTCATACAGAATATCAATCGACTGATTCGTACATGCAATTGACTAATTTTTTTATGCAAAATATTATTATCCTTATACGAAACATTATTATCCAAGTACGAAAATATTTCGTACGGAGAACTGTGACCAAATATTCAACCGCTGAACCTAAGAATTTTCCGTATAACCAAAGAAAAAGAGCTGACAAAAATGTACGTTGGCAATTCTCCATCATCCACTCATACATGACAACGCAATTTTTTGGGAGCGGAAACGTCAATTTCTTGATCGCATCATAAAACTACTAAATCTAGAAGTCCACTCTTTCAAAAAGCCTCTGACTGTCATTTTTCAAGGAAAACATAATCTTAGCGAGGTCGGTACGATGATGAGTGCATCTCCTGATCTCAAGATGATGTTATGATCTTACCAGAATTACATAACAATTTCAAGTAAAAACAAAAGGATTCTTTTAGGGTGAAAAAAAAAGGAGGATTTTACTCGATGTATCACAAATTACGAATTATTCTGACAATACATATATTTTAATCTCTTTTTAACGTGTTTTGAAGCTTATGTTTGGTCGTTGACAAGACCAAGTAAAATTATTGCTTGATGTTTACTCAGGTGAAAAAAAAAAAAAAGTTGTTTGTTTACCCCTTCATATTTTTCCTTCCGAGAAGACAAGGACCGATTCGAGGGAGTAGAACCAAATGGCATATGACCCACTCCAGTATTGATCTCGACGAAATGCGAGAAGAACCGGGAGTCCATGAGGAGCTCTGAGAAAGTACAGCACGATCTTTGATTTTGTAATCGTTGGGATGGAGTGGAGGAGCCAGCTGAAGTTCGAAACCCGGAGAAACGGGAGACTGGTTCCGCTGGAGGAATCGACCAACAGATCCGTTGGAAGTTTTTTTCTGGGGTGAATGCTGTAAATCAAAACTTACAGAGGTTCAAGACCGAACATAACACACTACTTACACCAGCTCCCTAAATCAAAACCAAAAAGAAACATAACCTGCTTACAACAACAACTCTCTGAGTTTGAAATTATCAGACAGCAAACAAGCAGACTGATCCATTGGAAGTTTCGGCTTCATTAGCATCATTTCGATCAGAGGAGCTAAAGAGGGATGCAGCTTCCCGCTTTAGCTCCTTTGATTGATCCAGCTTGTGAAGCATATTTTGACTGCAAAAATTGGTAAAATAATAATAAAAAAAGATTATATGTTTACTTAAGCACGGTATGGAGATCAGGAGAAATTAAGGGAAAGGAAAAGGTAATTAAAAGGATAGACACAAAAAGATGGCGAGTAGTTAGCTCAGAGGAAAAAGTGAACTCCATAATTTTAATCCCCAACATATAAATACAAGAATGACAAAAAAAGTTAATGAATTATAGTTGCATATAAAAGAAAAACCCACATGGTATCATGGTGTAACGTAGTAACAGTGAAATAATCAACCATATGTAGCTACCTTGGTTGAGCACTTTTTTTTCCGTAGAGAGGCTACCGCCGGATCCACCAACTGGAGAAAAACTTGTTTTAAAAACTTGCTGGATTGAAGCCTGTGGAGAAGCACCACATTCAGTTCCATGTGAACTATCCACACCGACATCGAGATCACCCATCGGATGGTATTGAAACTTTGGAACTCCAGCAGGTTTTTTGCACAGCTCTGACCAGATGAATTCTCCTTGCTACCATGCAAACTATGAGAAAATAACTGCCATACATACAAGCATTTTCTCGTACAAAGACCAAGTGAGGCATGGCGAGATACATTTGATGGAAAACTACCACTTGAGTTCTCCCTCTTACTGGAATTCTGCTGCTCATGCACGTCACTATCGCCAGGGGACTCCAACATCTTAGAGCCGACCGTCACTTCTTCTAGAGTTTGCTGAAGAATCTAACCTGCCTCCAGAAATTAAAAGTTTTGACTGTTCTGAAGCCACTGGCTACTTCCCGTTTCTGGGAAGCCTCTTGGGTTGCTTGAACTTACAGCAGCATTGCTTGAAGAAGAAGAATCTTGCCCGTGTAGCATTGAGCCTCCAAGACCATGAAATGAATCGGTTCTCCCAGCAGCAGTATATCCATGAATCTCTCACGTGCCTGTCCATTGTGACTGCGGCTCTGAGACTTAAGGCTGGTTAGATGGAGAGAGCAGATTATTTATCATGTATTCGTTTAAGATACCAACAAGAGCACTCAATGAAAGCCATTTCGCATGGAGAAGTTATTCACAAGAGGATGGGAGAACAGAGTAAACTTCAGTGAAAGAATTCTACAGAAAGCAAAGTGGAACCACAAGATATGATAAAACATGATTCTAACGGCATTCCCTCAAGATGACATCATTGCAATGCCCAATCCTAGGGAAGACAAGTGGACAGATCATCTCGAAAGTTTTTACTATGAGTTTCCCATGTAGAAGACCTGTCTAATGGCATAGCTTGAGCTGCAATATTAGGAGTTACAGAAAGACTTATATCACTCGAGCAGTTAGAAGAAGAGGAATCACATACAGTAATCAATTTGCAAAGAAAATCTTGGAGAAAAGCAAGCTTATATTGATTCTGAAAATTACCTATGGTTCTATGTTCTATCAAATAAACTTTGGAAGGCGATGATGTGATTAATCTGTCTACTTAACAGTCTTCCGTGGGCTGAAATAGAGCCCATTGTCTTGGAGTAATTGAATGGGGGCAAACACATCCGAAGAGTTTCAAATGTTGCAGTCTAATAGCAAGCGAAACTTCGAGATTACGAGAACCATCTGATCTAAAGGGTCGATAGAAGATAATGGAAAAGATATGTCATATCCTTTTTCCCAATACTTGCAAAGAGGAGGACAATTCTAAGCTTTTCCTGCATCAAAACCAAAAATCAATCAAGCCATGGATAGTTACTGTGAGCTACTTCCGTTTTGTTCGATATTTTCTAACCATCCATCGCTTATCTAAATGAATAGAAATTTAACATTTGCTGTTTGCACAGGGATAAGTGTCGAGCATACCTTAGCATCTCCAAGATAAGGGGAGGATACAATGGCCTTGGAAAATTTGGAATGCACCTGTTGGGCTTCATGTATGAGCTACCAGGAACAGCCATTCTACAAATAAGCTTTCCCCAAATCCCGTTTACAGAGCTACCAGGAACAGCCACTCTACAAATAAGCTTTCCCCAAATTCTGTTTCAGTGGGCTCCGATAACCTCAAAGCCTGCAAACTCCACACCTAAATAAGGGAAAATGGGGGGAGAAAAAGATTCCCGTGTTGAGCACAGGCTCATTATGAAGAATTATTGACAGGACAGGAGACTAGGAGACACGATGGAACACAATGTACTAACTTGAAGTACTTTCAACTCGTAGCTGCCTGTAGTAACTCAAGCATGGAGCAAAACCCGAAATGTCACAAAGTCTCAAAATATTGCCAGGATTTGCTCAGTGGCCTGTTCCTTATCTTAATCAGAATCTTTGTAGCAGCACTAGCAGGTTCCGATCCCTCCGGGCAGGAATCAACCTTCGTGAGAACTACATTCGAATTGCCCACTTCATTTGTTTTCTTCTGAGCAGTTACTTAACCATGCGTTGCTTAGCTCTATCCTCCCCAGAAATTCTACTCGGGAATTCCATCACGGACGCCTTTTTCTCCTCATTCAACAGCTTCGCCATCTCCTTTTCCCTTCTATTTCTTCTCCTTCTTCAAACGCTTATGTTTCAAATGTTCAGGATCATCCCGCTTCCGCTTTTCGTCCTTGTCTTTCTTCTTTTTCTTCTCATCCTTCTCCTTCCAGTGATGGCGGGACTCTGCTCCAGCAACTGAGGGGTTGTCATGATTTGCAACGGCTGAGATTGCTGGAAAATTGGAATTAACTGTTTCTGGGGCTAAGTTCATACTGCTGTCCAAGATCTTGTGATGAAGGCTCGTGAAGCTGTGATTAATGCGAAACCTTACTTGAATCCACAGTGCATTGAAGTCCCTTCCTGAGGTCTTCACCCTCACCAGCAACTTTCGCACTCACTATTCTAACAGTCACTCTGGAACTATGGTCATGACACGAGTTCACTTCTTCGAGGTTAACCTGATCGTTGCTCATGCTCACAGTTGAGTGATTTTCTTGTGTGGTGCATCCACTGAAACTGAGCTGCTAGCCCCATGATCCGGCTCGTTGATCCCTCCTCCCTGAGATTTCTTGACCATCTGATTATCAGCGCCGACTCTGCTGGACGAAGTTGATCATTTCACTTTGACCTTTACAGGAGGCTTTCTCTTTGCTGCTCATGGCTGCTCGAAACAGTATCGGGTTCCCAGGCAGTTTCTGGGATGGCCAAGGCTGAGAGATTTGGTTCTTCCTTTGGAGGGAGCTCCAAGAAAGGATCCGCACCCATGACTCGACTAGCCACAAAGCTTATACTCGTCCTATCCATTTGCACTTAACCCTTGGAAGTAACTATACCAACAATTTGCAATCATGAACAACAAAAGAGAACTGATAGCCAAAATAAATTCTCAAGTTCTGAGTGTTGACTCAGACTTGAGAAAAGACCTTACATAAGGAGCTACTTCATGCACCTACTTTCCCGCGAAGATCTGTAAGATGCAGAACAGATAGTGATGAAGAAACACATTGTTAAAGGTCACACGACCCTCGAACAGATGAAGCAGAGCAACAAGATTCAAACTGTTGATATCATAATCAGAATCGGACGACCCTCTCATCTGACATAATCTCATAGCATGCATTCCCAATTTGACTTGATCTGCCACCATGAACAGGAATATAAGCCTGAAGAATTAATGCAAACCATAGCTTAACAAAGCCTACTAAAATGGTTAGCCTACTGAGCTACGTGTCAGCTCAAAAGGATGGCTCTTCCTCCAAATACCCGATAAATAATGATAATGCAGCATCTAGGCCCCTGTACTAAAACTCAAGATCTGGGAGAGCTCTGCTTGCTTCAACTCGGATCTGCCAAACTGTCTTCAGGTCTCTAAAAGGTTTAATAAGGTCAACTGCGCGATCGTGCTCACAGAACAACATTAGATTATTCATAAGGACTTCCAAGAGAATTCTACATTATATAAGACAGATCAACAGAAATTTACAAGGGGTATGAATTCTGAGACCTTCAGAGCCATCTGAGACAATGTCCTGATGCAACTTATTGTCTAAATCCCATTGTAGCTTGGCATCAACCTGCACAGGTTGTCCATTTTGAGTACAAGAAATTAACTTAATACTCATTAAATCACCTATCAAATTGCAGGAGCTGAGCAATGCGCTTGAGAAGAGATGAGAGGAGCAAGATACTCTGCCATGACAACAAAGGAACATCAGTTGTCAAAAAATTCTGAAAAGAAGTAATATTTCTGCATGTATTAGAGAACAAAGACGCATAGACACAGATTTTATAACAACAAAATTCTTGTGAAGTAACAGTAACATCATGGCGTCACTGCTCATGGGATGGCAGTTGTCGGAGTATCAGACCTACTACTCAGAAACCACTATTCTGGAAGTCTACTCGAGACTCAAATGGAAGTATATGCCACTGCGATGAGAGATCAAGAAGAAAGCACCAATAAAAACGAGGTGCCTATAGGGGAGTTCGACTTAACCAATGACAGATAATTCAGATACTTAGGAATATCAAAACGAATTATTTTTGTGTATCATGTAGTATAAAGTAACTCAAGAACAAACCAGTTGACCAAATTCAAGTTCGCCAATAGATTCAATCAGCGCCGCAAGCCAGAACACATCGGAGTATATATTGTTGTTATTATCATTGTACTGTTGTGCATCAAGAGGATCACAAGAGAATCAAATAATGGACATTAGTTAGTCTCAAAAAGAGAACTAAAGAGAAAGGGTGAAAAGGGGAAAAGAGGAGAAGAAAAAGAGAACAAGCAACCAATTACAGATTTCTGAAGTGGATTCTACCTGAACTACAATTGGCAGCTCTCACCATGGCAACAGCACGGGGAAATAGCCTAAAGCTATTTATAGTAAAGTATGTCATTCAATCTAACTAGTGTAAGGGAAGAGTATGCAGCATAAAAGCCCTTGCCATCCTATGAAACAAACTTTATGAAATTAGCTTTAGAAAAGATATAACTTCCGTTCACTTTTTCGGCATAGCTGTTCAAACAGCTATAATGGACTGAAAAGAATGTCAACAGAAAGTTGCATCGCAATAACTTACTATACAGCCTACCTCTATGCATTACCTCAAGAGCAAAGTACTCCGGAATATCACGGAAGTCATTTGGCCTGGCATTGAAAAGACCTCGTCAATAAGCATCAGAATAGAACAGTTTTAAGTTGAAGAACTCACTTGGGAAGCCCAATGGTGGCATCAAACCTACGACCTTTGTAAAATTTTATCAAAAGGAGCAGCCCAGTCCAATCATTTTCCTAAAACATGACATGACGTCCATACTATCACCATAAGACAAGATAACCATTACCGTCGTCCAAGATAAAGTAAGAAGGCGAGTAATTAATTTCAGAATACAAACCAAAACCATTTTGCAGAGCAAAATTCTGAGGGGAGATTGACAATTCTAAATATTTTGCAATAAAGCGACAGATATGCTGGAACAAAGAGCAAAAGCATAGAACAAGGGGCCAGAATCCGAATACTATTAGGGGGAATCCATCACATTAATTTCCTTATATGATCATTCAGCAAAAAATATTTCTCATACTATACATACAAAACTAGTTATTAGAGAAAGCCACAAGATGTGAGGGAAGAACAAAAGCAGTCAATCCATGTGTAGCCTATGGACATTGAGGATCATACATGTGGAACAACTAAATGACATTAAAAACAGACAACACCAAGTTGCAGAGGAAGAAATAAACTCTGCTATAACTGAGCCAGGAAGAATTAAACTACGGATAATTTGAGCAAAAAATATTGCACCTGTCACTCCGAGCACTTGCCAATATAAACAGAAATAATAAGAACTAGATCAACGTTACCTCAGATGCTGTACGTGCTAAAGCAAACGCTGCCTCAATTCGAACTTCCCCAGAAGGCCTTCATGAACAAAACTAGTCCTATAAAAAACGCATCAAATAGAGAGTATTACGACAAAATTAGCAAAATGGCTGATCATTGAGTCACGGAGGAAATTATTAAGAGCATTTCCGACTGAAAATGAAATATGTGGCAACTGTTCCAACACCGCACTAGCCTGTGCTTGGGCAACAACATCCTTATCTTTCTCCAAGTGATTAATCTGACAAAACACACCGATAACATACAATTAAGAACATGGCTTATAGAAAAACTGTGAATAAAACAAAAAAGATGGACAGCAGAACAATCCCTAACTATGAGGCCCCTGTTATGTATTGGAAGACATTTTTGTGACTTCAAAAAATAAAGCAAAAACAAGGCAACCAGTGTGGACCTCATCTTCAGGCCAATTTCTTGGGTTTTTCTTTTTACTTTATGACAGAAAAATGACGTCTAAGTATAGCTGGTAAAAGAAAAACCAATCACCTAAAGATTACCCTAAAATTAAAATTAAAAATAAATAAAGGAAGTCTGAAAAGGCAATAGTATCTTGCTCACATCTGAACAGGTTGATTTGAATGAATTTCTGCTAGATAGCCCATCTCTGGATCAGCCCCAAACCATAGCAACGGAGATTCTGAACTGCATAAAGAAATGGAATTCATAAGGTCAAAGCAAATTTTTTTTTTAAGAGGGTTGATTAAAATCAGCAACAGATCTTATGGATTCAAGATGAACCTGGGGCGGCATCAGGTGCTACATCTCCATTATCATCAGATCCATCAGCTTTTGAAACCTTTTTTGGGCTTGTGGAATCTTCTAGCGGCAAAGCTTTGAATGGCACTATATTTCCAATAGCTGCCATATCTCCCCAGCCATTGGAAGAACTGGATGGTCATACATACCATCCAGCTCATTCACTCTAATACTCATTATCCCAGGCCGTCCAATACCAGTTTTTTGTGTTTCAGAATCGACATAAGCATTAATGGAGCATCTACTTTTGGTCTAGCTGTGCAACCCCTGATGACAGCCATATCATGTTCCTCCTCTTGTTATAGGAAAACCCATCCTTCAAGAAAAAAGGCCCAATAACATAAGGATAGAATGAAACAGTCTAGAGAGAATTTGGAGAGGTTTCAAGATGCAGGAAGGAACTGAGTAATATGTTTTCTTCACGGAAATCATACCTAACTACTGGACACCCACAAGATCCTACCCACCAAGGGAAGAACTCCTTGAGGAATGGGTGCTCAAGATTTCTGACCTCTCTGGCCAAGCAGCGGAACTGCGCATTATCAACAAGGTCTTAATCAGAAGTTTAGGCCTCAGGCATTGTTTAAAATTCCTTATCTGTAGTAGTCATGTGCTCGTCTGCTTCAATTACTATTTTCAGCAACATAGCTGTCATGGAAAAACCTCCATATGCAGGGACCTGCAAACAAGATGGTTACAAAAGCCAAGATGATTTTTCAGGACACTCCATTTGGAGGGGCGATACACACATCCAAATAAGAGGGTTGCATTGATATCGCAAACAAGTGACTATTTTATTGAATATATTATATCTTGAGTATAAAAGTCACCACCTAAAGGAGCATTTCACTTTCTTTCTATTTGGGTGACTTATGGTACAATTTATGCAACATGGTCGTAACATGCTACCAATAAGATAATAAATAACCCTAGGAAAATAGTAAGATAACTTGTTTCCATACTGTAGGGCTCCTATGAGGTCACTCTCTTACTCCCCCTCTAGTAACACTTTGGCAGTTACAAAAGTTGTGCTTAGAGAAATTGGAGATGTGTGGGATGAGTACGAGTAAGCCCGACCAGGATGTATAGCAACTCAAGTTCTTTTTGACAGTTCCTAGGTCAATACTTGCATCTATAATACAGCAGCATTGGAAATACTCCACCATACAAACATGGATCGATACCCTCACAGTAATCAAAACAGTCTTGGCTAGAAAATTGGATGCTTCACAAAATAGGGCGAGCAAGCAGACATGGAATATGCATCTACATTTTGCTATAGAAAGATTCCCATGAATTTAATGAAATATTCATAAATTACGGTGTCACAAAGATTTCATGCGGCAATTACCAATTTACTTTGTTTCTATTAAATGTATCGGCAATGCAAAAGAACAAAAGCAAGATAGGGAGGCCGGGGGTGTCTTTTTAGTGGGGTGGTGGTTTGGCGAGGCAGTCCCAGCTCTGTTGTTAATGTAGGTATAGATAATATCTAGACAATGAGAGCAGTGGAATAAGAATGACCTCTTTTGTACTCAGAAGGCAGTAGCATCACTATCATCTGCTTTGCAGACAGCACAATTTGCCTGTGATAGGCAAACCGATGTCAAACTAAAACGTCTTGATGGTTCATTATTCCATTCAAGAAAGCTAGAATTTCAATATGTAAGGTCAATAATGAGGCTAGAAGAACAACTAAAGACCAAATAATCATTATTACACATACATGAATCCATGAAATTCCCAGTATACCTGAACAAAAAATAAGCATAATGGGTGTCGCGCTCATCAGAAAAGGACGTTTGGAAAAAGAGAAATATGTAAAGGAAATCAATAGCACATCGTACTCTGAAATTTACAAGATCTTTGTAGTCTATGCAACTCATTAGGAAGCTAACCAGGACAGAGAGACCATCCAAGTGGCCCTTAAATTCGGAACAAAAATAATATAATTTACTAACTCACAAGCACCAGATTGAACTTCAACGCTACAGAGGTTCTCCTTAACAAATTATTTTAATTCTGCTAAAGATGCACATGCTGCTTATGTTGATCCAAATGAACACAAACTTTAATTCTGCTCCGGTACCGTGCCTCATTATTTCCCAGATGTTTCTTGACATATGAATCCATCAGAGAAACAGCAAGCCCATCCAACAATCGTTCTGCCACGTCACACAAATAAGCACATCGCACAACTCCAGCAAAATCTTGACATGCTTTCTCTGCTGGAGAAAACTGCACTAAACTTATGATTCCAGAACATGGTATTATCTAACATCTCTTAAACTACAGAAATGAGAACCGATAGATATATCCCAATACCATCATCTGGGGTGCACCAAACCACTGCCTGGCAAGTGCACGAGCAAGTTTATTCCTTGTGCCAATGCTCTGCGCCAACATCTTCACTCAATGAACAAATTAATCCACATGAAATATTAACACTTGGTTATCCAGATAACTCATCACATGAGAAGCACGGGACTACAAAATGGGCAAACCTTATTATCAATGACCTTCTCGTCATATAAAATCTGAGAAGGAAAATAAGTGATCATTGGGACCGGAAAGCGATTAAGATGTGTTCTAGCTCAGAATCCCATACGGTATTGGTAGGATGACATAATGAACCTATCAAGTAATCAGGAAGTAAGGGCACCAGTTTTTTCTCCATTTTGAATCCCAGGCCCCTGGATTAATAAAAAGAACCATCCCGGTTACAGCGAAATTATCTACTTATTTTGCTCTTTAATCTGTCTAAACGTTATGAGAGAGTTGTAAAACTTACTAATCATCGACCAAGCCATTATTGGAGAAACTTCTGTTTAGACATGACTTATTTTGCTCCTGCTTCTAGTAAATCATAAAGGTAATCTGTCACATTCTGCCAGGGAAAAAAATTAGAAAAACAATAAATCCTATAGGTTGACGCCACAAATTCCATCCCCAAAAACCATATTTTGATTGGGCCCCTACCATATCAACTGTACTAGAACTATTAGTTAATCATAGTCGGTGACAACATCACTGTTCTGAACAATTTGTCATGTATTGACTCGACGGCTAGAATTCCTGGGAATATTTAGCAGCCGGCACCAACAAAATAGAACAAAATTCGTTCCAAAAACATACACAGCCATATTTACAGTAATAATTGCAATCGATATTCGGTGTCATGAGAACAAGCAGCTTGCTAAGCCGAGGAATCTATGTCCTAAAGCACCGGGAGAGCTCTTGCCAAATGGGAAAACCAACCAGAAAAGCCAAGGAGAGCCAGGGACTAGAGGACAGAGTGCCAAATTACTAGACAACCTCCTAGCTCGATTAACAAAACTTATGTTGGAAAGTGTTATCTGGGACTCATATCTTGTCCAGAAAGACAGCAGCAGGCATGCCAAGCATCTCAAAGTAGCATCCTTCAAGAAGAAAACTAATAGCAACAACATCGTACATACATATTAATGTACATCCAAAGAAGATAAATAGATGATATATATATATATATATAGAGAGAGAGAGAGAGAGAGATACATGCTGGACAAGTTCAATCAGTCAGCATATTCAGCTAGCAAAACTATCAAAGAGCAAATCCTGTGCGTCTGAAAGTTGCGCAGCTTCATCACCCAGACATTACCTCGGCGAGGAAGTGAACCGATATTCTAATTATTCAGAAGAAAATATCATGAAAGCATTCACGCGGTGGGGCAAAAATACATAAGCGAATCCCTTCTTCATTTTGTTTGAGCAAATCCATTTTTTTCCTCAGTGATGTCTTTTGACATTTAATCAAATAGACTACTCCTTCATAGACATTTGCATTTTGGAAAGAACCAAATCTAAGGGACTTTGCTGAGGAAGGTAAAATATATCAGAATTGTTGGTCACTTAAGAACCAAGCAACTCATACAATGTAAGACAAAAACATGGATAATTTCTACCTTTAGCCTCCCTTCACGCATGTAGGCAGTTTTGTCTTGTTTCATCATAATTTCCATGATTAGAGAGATGTGACATCTTAGGAAAAGGAAGCTCAAATGCATGAGAGAAAGGAGAAACAGTATGTATTGAATCCAAAAAGCAAAGCAGGTGCTTTCCACTTTGTTTCTTTTAACCACAGAGAAATAGGAACATTCAATATTTCAAGACACTTGAGGAAAGTCACTGAGGAATCCCAGTACCATACCAAGTTAAATCTGCTCAGGAGCATCAAAAAACAGTGAACCAAATTTGGACAGTAAACAAGACACTTAAAAGAAATCACAGATAGGTCGCTTCACTCCGGCTCGACAATCGGATTCCCAGCAGGGCATTTGAACATATCAGGCTTCGGAGGCAATTCCACCTTTAGCAGCTTCTGCAGAGCGCCAATGACTTGTTCGACGTCCCCTCCTCTCTTAAGCTTGGAGACTGCGACTTCCAACTTCCTGTTTCTGCAGATATGGAAAACAATAATAATGAGAAGGGAAAAACACACAACACATGAGAGCAAGGCAGAATTATTTATATGACAAAAGCATGAAACCAAAGTTTTCACTTGCCACGTGCTCGTACAGTGACTTCACCAAATTGTAAGCGCTGAACTCAATGTGCTCCTCTATATCAGCCTCAGGACTTCAGCAATCTAAGGGCAATTTCATAGACATTGTTTGGCACGTTAGGAGAGGCGAACGTATCATGATCCTTCCCAAGATGGATCCTCACCCTCTTCCAGCTCGAGCGGGCACCTCGGAACCAGCAGAAAAGGCACTTCCAGCTAACTTTGTGTTCGACCACAATAGCCTTGTCAAGGCAATTAAATCGGATTCTTCCTGACTCATATGAGCAGCCGCTACTCCGGATGAAAGTGCGGCAGCTAGCAAAACAGCAGCACCAGCTGGTCAGGGATCTTGGAAAAGAACAATGGCATCAATAGACAAATCACGCAAAGCAGAAAAGAAAACGACTCGACTAAGAAGTCAATGCTGGAAGGGGGCTAATCCATCTCTTCTGGCCGATGCCGGGGAAAGACTTTCTAACAAATGAAATCAATAACAACTGTGTAGAAGGATTTTATAAATGTTGTTAACCATTTGTTGTTCAACTTTGTGTGCTCATTTTAATCTTATTAATTATTATTGTCGCAACCTCATCGCCCAATTATCCCTCAAACTCTCACATTTTCAAATCCAATTTTAATCCATTTGAAGCACATTCACACAGCTTTAGTTTGGCACAATAATTCTTCCTCAAACTCTATGTAAAAACCCTGTAACAATAGTAATTTGTTGCACACCGTTGTACTAACAAGTTACACTGTCAAAACTTTTTGTATTAACAAGTTACACTATCCAAAACATTTTCTATCGCATTGTTACAGCTCTAGACCCCTTCCACTGTCACGTCGTGATTTTTCCCACCACTCGTCATCGAGTTCAAATTTGTCCATGTCATCTGCCACGTAAACAGAGACTAACGATATTAAGTCAAAATTGATGAAATGTACTATTTTGCTATGTTTTTCAAACTTTTTATACCTCTTGTGCAGAGAAAAACTTTTTATACCAATCTTGCAACTTTTCAAAACATTTTGTACTAATGACGCAATTTCCCACGGAAGAGGAGAATAAACTCTCTCTTTGTCAAGACAGCCAATGGTGTTCCGCCACGCGTCTCCGGACTTTGTCTTTATTGGTTGTTTTCTTTCCCATTTCTAGCGTTGACTTGCTCTTTCGCTTCTTTCTTATTTTTGGTCGGAAATTGAGAGTTACGTTAGGCTTTAATCCACGTGACCAAATCTCTAATTGAACCCAAATCTTTCCCAAGCAATCGCTCAATTTCTATTTTAAAAAAAAAAGGCAAATCAATTCTGATAGGTTGCACCCGCGTTACATACGAGAAATCAAATTTTCGGCTTATTATGGATGTCCTTGCCTTCATTTGGTCATGTTGTTACGACGAGATGTGCATCCTTCGTCCCGAGCCAGCAAGGAGTGCGGCGCATGGCCCCTTTCTTCACCATTAATGCACTAGAGAAATTTGTAAAGATCGATTGAACTAAAATTGACTGATGCCTTCACTAGATCGACGAAGAACGACGTGGAGACTTGAATCATGTGGATTTGGAAGAGCATAATATCAATGATATCGAATATGCCAATCAATTATGTAATTTTTAATTATTATATGCTCTTCTATTATTAAATGTATACATCCCTTTTTAGGGAAAAAAATATCTATCTGCTTATATTTAATAAAAGAATATTACATCACCCAAAAAAATAATTTAAATGAAAATCTTAATGGGAATACTTCAAACGTGGGCGACAGTAAGACCCAATTACGGCAGGTCTCTTAGCTGGACCTCCTTCCACACCTTTCGCGACCGCATGCACCGGGTGTATGAATGCGCACACCCATGTAATACTTGGGCCTTCATGCACCCGGTTCATAGAAGTATTGGCTCCCTTCAGCCTCCCTCCCGTTCAAATACTTGACCTTTGACCGACAAACCCCTCACAGCTTCTCTCCCTCTACTCTCTCTTTCTGTCTCTCAAATCTCATCGGCGCTCCGCTCTCAACTCAACGACGATGGCGAACCCGAGCTCCTCCGTTCCGGCGACGCCGGTGCTGAAGGACGAGCTGGACATCGTGATCCCAACGATCAGGAACCTTGACTTTCTCGAGCAGTGGCGGCCCTTCTTCCAGCCCTACCACCTCATCATCATCCAGGACGGCGACCCCACCAAGACCATCAATGTCCCCGAGGGTTTCGACTACGAGCTCTACAACCGCAACGACATCAACCGCATCCTCGGCCCCAAGGCCTCCTGCATCTCCTTCAAGGACTCCGCCTGCCGCTGCTTCGGCTACATGGTCTCCAAGAAGAAGTACATCTACACCATCGACGACGATTGCTTCGTAAGTAGTATTTCCCATGGGATTCCCCGATGGCTCGATCCTCGGTTCTATGTCGGTCTTGTTTCCATATCCAGTCGAATAACTCAAATTTGATCATGAATTGATAGAGTTATCTCCTGCTTGTTCGGTGAGTTGTTCAGTTAAAGTTGAAATTTTGCTCATTGATTTGATCGGTGAAAGTGCATCGGGAAATCCTCGACGAGATTGAATTCTGTTCGGTTTGACTTGCTTATTAGCTTCGATTTTCAGTCTCTTTCGTAAAAGATACTGCTTTGATTTGGATATATAGGATTAGGAAATGATTTCTGGCCATTTAATTATGTAATGCGCCAACATTGACCCTGTTCTTGCATGTCGAGGCATAACAGATTACTGCATTGATGTTGATATGAACCAATTTGATCCCGGAATTTGATTGCCTTCCAGCTTGTATGCCGTGTCGATCTGGGGGTCCCATCTATGAGTTCAGGTTAAACTTTGAAAGGGCTAGTTTAGAGTAGATCTAACTTCTTGAAGCGAACAGGTTGCTAAGGACCCGAGCGGGAAGGAAATAAATGCTCTGCAGCAGCACATCAAGAACCTCCTGAGCCCTTCGAGTCCATACTTCTTCAACACCCTTTATGATCCATACAGAGAGGGAACTGACTTTGTTCGGGGGTACCCCTTCAGCCTCCGCGGGGGTGCTCCAACTGCTGTTTCCCATGGCCTCTGGCTCAACATTCCCGATTACGATGCTCCCACTCAGCTCGTCAAGCCTCTTGAGAGAAATACTAGGTACCAGATAATATTGATCTCTTTGTCAAAGAGAATATCAGTGAAAATGGCTTTTGTCGAATTGACCCTGTGAATGTCTCCCTCTCAATGAATCCAGGTATGTGGATGCTGTGTTAACCATCCCGAAAGGAACCCTCTTCCCCATGTGTGGGATGAATCTGGCTTTCAACCGGGAGTTGATTGGACCCGCCATGTACTTTGGCCTCATGGGTGATGGTCAACCCATAGGGCGCTACGATGATATGTGGGCTGGGTGGTGCACCAAGGTAACATACAAGGATTTTGAAAATATGAGAAATACCTATGGATCTTTTCCCTGTTAAAATATAATTTTCAAGAAAATGTTAGTAAGACCCCACATTTTCAAAAAGGAAAAGTTCTCACCATTGACCTGACCCTGTCACTAAAATGATTGATCATGTCAATCACACTTTTGATCGAGTGAGTCGTAAAGCTCAATTATTGTGATTGACCTGGTCTAAAAGGATCATTTGTAGGACAAGTCGAGCAAAAATCTCATTGAAAAATATAACTGTACATGTTTTATTGGATCTGATATGGGCCTCACATATTTCTCTTTGTATGGTTTAATTTTTGTAGAAGTTGCATAGTAAAAAGGCACCTATATCCCCTGGCTGTTCAAATCCCAAGAGTTTCATGCCCCGCACCTTCTAATTCATGCCCCGCATCTTCTAATTCATGCTTTAATGTGGGTATATTTATCGTAGCTGGTCTTCACCGTGGGATTTTTTCCTAGGTTATCTGCGACCACTTAGGTTTGGGGGTGAAAACTGGGCTCCCCTACATCTGGCACAGCAAGGCCAGCAACCCGTTTGTGAACCTCAGGAAGGAGTACAAGGGCATCTTCTGGCAAGAAGAGCTCATCCCTTTCTTCCAGTCCGTGTCCCTTCCCAAGGACTGCACGAGTGTCCAGCAATGCTACATCGAGATCTCGAAGCAAGTCAAAGCTAAGCTCGGGAAGGTGGATGACTACTTCAACAAGCTTGCCGATGCCATGGTCACTTGGATTGAAGCTTGGGACGAGCTCAACCCTTCATCCTCAGCAACTGTGCACAATGGAGCTGCAAAGTAGGGAATTCATTTTCCAGATCATTCGGCTATCATTGCTTTGAAACAGTGTTTGAGCCTTAAAGCTATTGTATCTTTACTATTGATTTCGCTGATCCTTTAGCTACTCCACCGAGTGCCGGAGTAATTTACTCAGCAGGTTTGAAAGTTTATTATTACTGTTATGATTCTTTTCCGATATATGTTTATCTAATTATGTGAGGCTAGACCAATAAAGAGGCTGGTGATTTTGTACCGAACTAGATTCAAATAGGATTGATTGTGATTCAGCTATCTATTTATTTGAGAAAGGATTGACAAGATGTTCCCTGGTCGATCTCGATTGCAGAAGGGCCAAATCCTGTCCCACTGTTGGGAGGTAAAATGCGCAGACACACAACATTCAATGTTTCTTGATTTTGAACTCCGAAAGAGCTCGTGTTTCTGTAGATTTATTCGCAATCGGCATGGAGGATTGCCCCGTTTGGGGCTCTCAAGTAACCAACCCATCGGCTATTGAATCAACAGCTCGTACAAGTAATCACGAGTCTATTTTCTTAAGAATAATATCTCATTATGGGACAATATTTGCATTCAATCTTCTTCTCCAGCATCAAGAACTCCTTGATGCTGGAGATGCCATTTGCTGGAGATGCCATTTTGCACTCACACTGTTCACCGTGGGAGATTAGGAGTTTTGTGTCGGATATTAGATCTACTCTTAATCGCTTTTCGAATTGGATATATAGTTGGATTCTAAGGTCGGATAATATCCTAGCTCATGACCTAGGCCATCTTGGCTTAAGTTCAAATTTTGCCTCTTTATGTATTTTTCAGGGTACCCGAACCTATGTATTTTTGCATACGCTAATTCTAATTAATGATAGACCTTATTCAGCTAAAAAAAAAGCATCAAGAACTCCTTTTGAAGTTCATATATGAATCTCTGGAAAACAGATGCCTCTCTCTTTACACATGCGCGCATATATATGCGCGTGTGTGTATATATGTGTCGAAGGACGGACGCAGATTTTGAATAAAGGAAGGCAAAAGGGAGTGAAGTTTCAGAAGGGGGGGGGGGGGGATGGGGAATGAATTTTTATAGATTAGTGTGTTTGATTTTAGAGTTGAGTTTTGATTTTAATTGGTTTGTAATGATTGTGATGTTAAATTATGAGAAAAATTAAAAAAGTGATGAATAGTTGAAAAAAAGTAATGATTGTATTATTATGGAAAAAGTGACGAATAGTTGAGAGAATTTATTATTAAAAATTGAATTGAATGGTTAAAAAATTCAAGAAAAATAAAATAGTAATAATTGTGTTGTTAACTTTTGTTATATAGTGAGTAGAGTTAAAGTTAGAGTTAAAAACTTAAAATCGAATTAGGAAATCAAACGGGGTAGAGAATCGAAGAATAATAATATATAAAGTTTTATGTAGTCGGGCCTCCGTCCATTCATTCCTATGCGAGTATATATCCAAACAGACATTTTCCAAGACATTCTAGGAAAATGCTTGCCTGGCTTATTCGATTCTTCCCATCTTCTCTTTGCAGTGTTTTCATGTGGATGCCCCATGTGCAGTCTCCTCTCGCCACACAATTCTGACAGTCACTGGCAACTTCTCCGTATCCAACTTTGGCATAAAAAAAAGATCCAAGATCCATAACCGGGAACGCAAGCAGCAATCGGGATTACGTGATAAATCGGAATGCCGTCGCCTGCTCTCTGTCTATCGCTTGCTCTTATAAATTAATTCCGCAATGGAAAAGCTTGAGGCTGAGCACGAAGGGAGACTACCCCGAGTTCTGGAATTTTTGCAGTGGAATTCTGAAAATGCAATATTCCTAAACATCGGGATGGATATCTATCAATAAGTTTTACGCAGAGACTAAATATGAGCAGAGCAGGAGATATATAGAGCTCCTTTGAACTACACGTGAATCCCACGATTTTTTTGATTAAGTAGTGAATCACACGATCCATGTTACACACTTTGGACCATTAAGGTGGAGTAAGCAGAAAACTAGAAGCTAAATAATTTATTGCAGAAAATTAGGACATTAATCCTATGTTCTTGATTCAGGTCATGCCACTCGAAGAAACTTCATGTGCTCCTATGTATAATAAATTCAGGAAACCAACTACCACGTTGATGCTCAGACCACATAAACTTGCGCCAGAAATTAAAAAGGCAGAAAAGATCATCATTTCATAGTTTCTGCTCTCCGGTCGAGATAAGATGTATCTGCTGTGCGTTCGTGAAAGAGAACTTTGGATTATAGCCATTTCCCAGTTGATTATCAGTAATGTGAGTTGCAGAGGAGAAATTAGTACCCGAGAACTGACCTGAACCTGATAGTGCGGAATTTTCCGACATAAATCGGGCAGATCTATGGAGCTACTGAGAACTGATATACAACTGAATAACCGTTAGGAATCCAAAGTTCAGACCTTTAAATCTGCTCTGAAAGAGGTTAGAGAGCCCCTAACTCAATTCACAGGATTAAATACAAAAAATTTAGAATCAGGCAGTTGAAAAAGTCCAGTCACTTCGGTTTATTCTATTCCACACCAATCTACCGGAAAACATCTCTCCAGTTCCCTGTGATCGGATGCTTTGCTTCCCTGGAAATATAAGAAGGATGAAGTTCAATGTCTATGACCGGAAGCTCTATCAATCAACAATACTTCGAGTTTCAGTTTTCAAGCATGGAAAGTACAAAATTAAGTTTTCATGTTCTACTTGATAATGTTCTTAAAGTCCAATCTACGTGTTTTACCTTGAAAAGGTGAAAACAGATATCGGGAAACAAATTCTCAATATGATTTTGTACATTACCGTTTAAAGCTTCAAGTGAGCCTAGTACAAAAGAAAGGATCATCTTCCCGCTTCACCTTCATGGACCGTCTCTGATGCTCTACACGATGGAGCTGAGAAGATAACTGACTCAGACTAATTGTAGGACCATCATCACAGGAAAGTTTGCCTTTCTCGTGTAAAACCTCCGGTGCTCGAAGAATCCCTTCAGAAATCTCAAAATTAACTGTATCAGCACAACCCGAGATTAGAATCGGACTTGTTTGGTTTCCTTCTCCAGAACTTATCGCCGAGGAAGTACGCAGCTTATTCGGTACCTCACTCATGATCTTATTCGAAACCTGGTTCAAGCTGTAGGAAGAAGAATTTTGAGATGGGGATGACAGAAGAGAGAGAGCACAACCCGATTCTGAGAATCCCTGAAGGGCTGATGCTGAGTTGAAAGCCGAGAAGTCCTCACTCCCCAATGTAGAGTCTTGAAAGAAGGATCGCGAGGCAGAGATTTGCCCGCTGAAGATTCCCGTTGATGTGGAAGAGCTGACTCCAGTTTCGTGGGCAAAAGGGAACTGTTTTTCCAAATTAGTGTAAGGTGAAATGGGGGATTTAGAATGTAGATGCCTGCTTGGGAGAGGAATGGCTGTTAAAGGGCCACCATAATCTGCTCTGTCCTCGAGTTTGATTCGCCCGTATAAGTCATGGGTGCTATATTTCTCGGGATTCAAGTTGGTTCCATTGGGCAAAATGTCCTGGCATATAAAGGAGGTTGGTGCAAAGGCATTCCCTTGGAACCTATTGCCTGCAAATATGAACTCAAAGCATGTCAGCATGATAAACAGACATAACTTGAATCAAAAGCATGAATAAACTGGAGATGTAGAATTCAAAGGGCAATAGAAATTTCCCAGTTAAAGAGAACTAATAAGCAAAATCTCGAAATGCTGAACGGAATAATAGGAGGCAAACATATACAAAATAAACGCTTCTGCAGAAAACACGACGGTCTGAATCTGGCACCCAAAGATTAAATACTAGCGAGAAGAATTAGAAAAGCACTCTCATTTTCAACGACTGATGCTGTGATTCGGGTTGTATTCTGATAACTGTAGAGTAGTAATTTAAAATGTCAACAAACAGTGTCGTGCACAAAATTCGACCACAGATGACTTTATCCTATGGAATATTATTCGGCGGACATGAGAGAACTAAAGAAAGAGATAAGGGGCTCACCGAAAGGTTGGAGCAATCTTCCGCTTCTACCAGAATGAGCACCAACTTGAGGCTTCCGGCGACGTTCGTTGTGGCCTGCGAGACGTTTTCGGCAGCTTCTCTTTCCATCATCAAACTCCGCAAGCAAATGAAATCTGCAAGACGCATACAATCATAAAAACCACCAGAGGCCTTATTTATTTCTGCTAAAAATAAATTCAATCACTGTAAGGATACAAATCAATTCATGAATCCGAAGTCGACGACAGAAGGAATCTATACAAACCTACTGCATTGCTGGCAAAATCTCTGCTCGATGCCGTTCACGATCACCTTAGCAGTCTTCGAGTGGGCCTCACAGACTTTATGCCGCTTGTGGTAGTCCTTTGATGAGCTGAGGTCCTTGTTACACCCGTAAACTTGGCAATAAGCTGTCTGAGAACTTATCCCTCCTGCTCGACCTCTCTTGGAAGGAGCCGAAGATTCGGGATAAGAAAGGACCGGTCCTCTTCGTGAGAACTTTGAGCTGTGGTGATCCCTAATATCGTTGAATCTCTCCAGTTTCAGATCAATGAGGGATGAGTCTCGGCTGTTGGAGTCCACCACAGAACTGGAGAACTTCGAGGTGGAGTCGTCTTCCTCAGAGAAGGCATTCAGGGAAGCCATGATCGGGGTCATATCTCTCCCGCCGCCAAATCTACCAGTTAGAACATCGGATCCCGAATCAGAGGGCAACTGTTTCGCGATCATCTGCTGAATCCCCAGTTCTGGCCCGAAACAACGTTGACCCATGTCAGCTGGCGGCTGACCTCCGGAGATCAGAATGTGATTCCCAAAACAGGAAGGAGTCTTTACCAGTTCCCCATTGGGGAACGGGTTCCTGCTCCTCGAAAGCGAATCCGGAGGCGATATGGATTCACTGTTCGACCCGAATCCCTTCCCTTCTGAGACATAAATCCAAGAAGATTCCATCGAAAACTAACACACAGTCGCAATATGGGAATCAAATTTCTTAAAAGCACCCTCCTCAACTCAAATGGAACTATCCCATCTTCTTAGGGGCAAACCAGAGCAATCACAAAGTCCTCGAATTTCCTCTCTATCCGAAAAGAACCGGCGAATTGTCCGCTCCCGGAAGAGAAAACTCGGAACCCGAATCAACTAAAGTAGCAGCAGGAGAGAGCAGAATCAGTAACCTCAGCCCACCATTACCAATCAAGAAGCATTCAAGTGCCCTATCTGCTAAAGAAGAACATCACTGAAGTAAAGGCCACTAAGGAAAGGCAAAATAGAGGCCAAAGTGGGCAGTGCAGATAAGCAAGTGAAAAGGGCACTTATTGGCTTCACAAAAGGACCGACTTTTCTGCCCATTTCCTAGAGAGAGAGAGAGAGAGAGAGAGAGAGAGAGAGAGAGCTTTACCAGTGGAGTGGTGCTAGTAGAGGAAAAGAATGATGGGGCTGAGGAGGAGGAGGACCATGCACATTAATGGCTCCAAACTCCATAGAAGAGTTCAGTTCTTTGAAAGCTATACTTGTAGAGGGAGGGAGGGAGGGAGACTAAACGGAGGGGCAGAGAAACACAGAAACTCATGGATGGAGGTTTAACTCCTTTTCCTCACCATCTCCACACCCTGTTTTGTTATTTCCAGAAATTAAAAAGAAAGATATATTATTATTATTATTATTATTATTTTATTAACCATAACTTTTTTTTTTGAAGTACAATTTCGAACTTTCTTTTTTATGAGACATCAACCCAAGAAGTCCTTAACCAGATAATCTCAACTTGCCTGTTGGGCAGATTCCAGTTACATGTTTTCAGTACCCGATGAGCTTGAAGCCCTATGCGTGGTGGTCGCCAAGGTGGTGTGCGCGACAAGTGCATCAACACATGAAACACAATTTGCCAACTGCATAAGAACTCGTGACATATATTATTTTTCATAATTTTTAATGAAATCAAAAGTTTTTCATTCAAATTATCTCGATAATAAATGGATGAAACAACGTGTCATCTTTCCATCAAGGATTCATGTGTCTTTATCGTACTTGACAACGTAAGTTCAAATTTCGATGGACCTTTGAACTCATTAAATAATTGATGAATTTCTATCGATTTCGTACTTGATGTATAATGTATATGGGGTGGGTGGTAATGCACAAAGGTATGTCAGGAGAGGCTCAATTATGTTGGGATCAAGAAGACAGGCCCCACAAATATTCATTCAGCCTCAACTTCCCCCTTCCACGCCTTTCGATCTCTTCGTGTACAGAATCAATCACTGTTATTTTCGGTTCATGAATGCGTAAGCTGAATTCATTTGCTCTTCGTGTCATAGACCACATCTTCTCATCCGTTGGACATGAAACTAATAACCATATGTCACGTATATCTGATAATTAGGATCACCCTCCTCATTTTTGGGGGCATAAGTCTCAATCCTTTGTCAGGTGAGGCCCACGCGCTGGGTTTTGCCAGTTGGGCCGGTTTGGTTTTAATTGGCAGGAGCTTACCCATCTTTTGACAAGTTCATCAATGGCGTGGAGATTGGGCCCCACTTCTCACGTTTTCCTCAGACTCATTTTTAGTCCGATTGAAATTTGTCGGTGTAACAGTCCACTTAAGTTAATATATTTATTTTTATATATTATATATAAATCACGAGGTATTGTGCAATTATCACACTACAGTTACGTATAGTGTGTTTGATTTTAGAATTGAATTGAGTTAAATTTTGATTTTAATTAATTTGTACCGATTGTAATTTTGAATTATGAGAAAAAGTGAGAAAAAGTAATGAATAGTTGAAAAAAAGTAATGATTGTATTGTGAATTATAAAAAAAATAATGAATAGTTGAAAGAATTTATTATTAAAAATTAAATTAAATGGTTAAAAAATTGAAGAAAAATAAAAAATAATAATTATATTGTTGACTTTTGTTGTGTAGTGAGTAAAGTTAAAATTAGAGTTAAAATCTTAAAATCGAATTCGGAAATCAAACGGGTCAATTTCTCTGCAGCATAAGAACTTAAAATCCGCTAAAAACACTTCAAAAATTAAAATTCGAGTGATAATTATTCTTGACCGATACACGTATAGGTATTATAGTCTTTTTTTAATAAATGAAAATTACTGGGGCTGCTGGTCAACCAATCATTTTTTCCATAATGTCTTCTGTCCCTGCAAAATATATAAATCGAAAGTTTAGACAAGTCTTTTCACAAAACACGTCCCACTGGTCATTCATTTCTCTGGCATAATTGAAGTTGGAAGAAAAGGAAATTTAAAAACAAAAAATGTTTTGATAAGTTGAAAGGAAAAAAATAATATAAAGAATCTATCATGAAAAAGGAAAAATATCTTGGGTCAAGAAACGGCAAGATTACATGTTGAAATTGGGGGAACGAACAAAAATAAAGATAAAGAGAGAAGCAAGATTAACGCAAGGAAGTTTCCTGGGCAAGGACATAAAAATTTTAGGAGAAAAACAAATGTTCGGGTTCTGAAAAGCGCATCTATTGGAGATATAATCTTTAATATTTGATCTTTCATAATTTTCTAAGAAAAACTCGCCGAAAAATGGGACAAAGAGATAAAATTGAGAAAATAGACATATATAAATTAGGTTTAATATCCTAAAAGATGCACGACATTTGTACTTTTTTTTAAATATAACACAACTTTTATATTTTTTTAAATATAACACAACATTTGAAAAGTAACACAGAAATACATGACATTTGCATTTCTTCCTAAAAATCGTGCTGTGCATATGGAAAAAACAAATATCGTGTATTTTTATACTACTCTCAAAAGGTCATGTTGTATTTGAGAAAAAATGTAAATATCGTGTATTTTTATGTTATTTTCTAAATATCGATCTATATTTAGAAAAGAGTGCAAAGATCGTACCTTTCTTGTTAATTAACCCTATGTATTATGATAATTTCAATCCTATTACCATTTTATTCCTTAAATTGACAAAAATAAGACCAATGAACTCACAAACAGATCAGTTAAAAAAAAATAAAAAGAGAAGCGCCATAATTCCGACCACTATTGAGCATCGAACTGTAGGATTCAGTGATCCCAACCGAGAGCATGTGCGGGCACGTTAGGTTAAACCACTTTCCCTTTGTGATTCATACTTTTCTCCGAGGGAAGAAAGATAAGTGGGAATGGGTGGACAGGGTTTAGTTGAGGCAAGGCAAATATCCATATCTTCCCTTTTCTTTTCTTTTTTTCTTTTTTTAATTTATAAATTTCCACAGTGGGGCATTTGATTTGATTTTCCTTAAAATAAATTTTCACTTTATGATTCAATGCTTATTCTTTTTAAATAAAATCTTGAATTTGAGTCTCATAATAAATGAAAAAAATGTGTTGTGGGAGAGATTTACCTCATAGTAAATCGACTTAGAGCTAAATTAGTTAAGATTGTTTGGGTTTTCAAATTCCAGCAAGCACACTGGAAAAAAAAAATCACTTTATTCTTTCCTTTACTGCTTTTGTATGAACTTGTTCTTTACCTTTGTTTGTCCCATTCCTATTACTGGAGCTTCATGACACTGGTTAGCATTGTCCTACAATACTCCCACTTTCATTAATTAATTAATCAATCAATTATTTTTGTCCAATTTTAATCATCACAAAAACATTCTCCCTGTGAAACATGACATGATCATATTTTTCAAGGAAAACGATTACACGAAGTCAACGTCCGACATAAAAGCACACCGTCGATCCTTTGGAGGTTCGGCGATGAGCATAATGATCGAGGTCCCCTTAGATTTTATCGAGCCGCGCATTCGGGTAAGTGATTGAGTTCAATAATGCAAGTTGTTTGTGACATTTTTGTTGTTTCCCTTGAGGATGCCATGCCGCAATTAAACCATGCAAAAAGTCAGCAGTAATTATCCAACACGTAGGAAAAAATATATATAAAAACTCTCTTGTAATTTTGGATCGGGACAAATTACACTTTGTACTTTTGTTATGGACAATTAATTCTCTTGTAGTGTACTCCATTAAACATAAGTGTTACAATGTTAGTTTTTTTTTTTCATTTTTAGTTCTCAGTCTTTAATATTTTAATCATTTTGATTCTAACTCTTTTTTCTTTTATCATTTCTATTATCAACTTTTCATTTTTTTTTCATTTTAGTCCTAAAAAGAAAATTGAAAGGAAAACAGAGGTTGTCGGCGTCCTCCATGAGTGCTGGCGACCTCGGGAGTGGCCTCAGTCCCCCGAATCGACTGGAGCTCCGAGTGGGAGTTTCTGATCAATTTGCAGGCAGGGGCCACCAATCGACAATCCCAGCCCCTCCACAGAGGCCATCGATACCCATGGAGATCTCTGACGACCTTAATGGAGGGATCGGGGTAGCTTATTGGCAGTCCTAACCTACGAATCGATCCCACGAATCGGGACTTAGGGTCGCCAATCGGCGACCACAACCTCTCCACCGAGGTTGTCGGTACCCACGAAGGACGCCGATGACCTCGGTCGGTGATCCTGACTCCTCCTTTCTTTTAGATTTTCTTTCTAGAACTAAAATGAAAAGTTAATGATAGAAATGATAAAAGAAAAAAGCTTTATAATCAAAATAATTAAAAGGCTAAAGAGTGAAGATTAAAAATGAAAAAAAATTAATGTCGTAATCTCCTATATCTAATGGAGTACACTACAGGGAAGTTATTCCTAATAAAAATACATGTTTCAATTTGTCTCGACCTCAAATAACAATCATTTTTTTGTACTTTTCTAAAAAAATCTTTTTTCGGTGAATTATAAAGGAAAAAAAAATTTGCCTTTAAATTTTGTCCGTAGCCGCCACTGCTGACTCTAAAGCTATCTTTATTGTTTATAGATATCAGAGTCATTCTCAATTTCCCTTCCATGATTGTTTTCCAGAAATTGAAAGAAAACAAAAATAGAGGACATTAATTATTATATTCAAAAGAAACTCGAATAAATGAAAAACCACGGTGGGTTAATTTTGTAATCACAATTATAAAAGCTCCCATAGATAAAAACATTGCATAAAAATTATACATCGCTTCTTTTTTTTTTTTTGGTGTAACGCGATATGCTCTGGACGTACTTTGCATATAATAAAAAAATGGCACTTAAATTAAGACAAATTCTGCTAAAAATGAAAAAAATTTGATAATTAATTGAGAGAAACATATCTCATGAAAAAAAGTGGGGCTTGCCTATAGCTGTCCCCTGGTGGTGGGTCCAACTATTGGGGGATGACTGACAAGTCAATATTTGAAATTTTGAACCTTTGCCACTAAATATATAAATAAATGACCCAGAAAATAAAATGTATATATTTATTTGGCCAGGCTCAAGTCAGAACAGACAAAATTAATCAGAATAATTGAAAATACGAGTGCATATATTATTGACAACTTCAATGCTATTTGTTACAAATCATTGATAATTTTTGTCCAAATTTTTCGATTTTTTTTCTGGTTAGATAAATCCATCAATCTTAATTACAAGTAGAACTTTCTTCTTCTTTTTTCTATAAGTAATTCTTGTCGAACATATCGAAAACTGTAAGTACAATTCCCTATGATTATTACTAATAATTTGAATCATTAGTCTGAATATAACTAAATATTTTATTACTTGTCAAAAAAATATTTTACTAGTTTTACCATGATTTGCAAATAATGATATAATAATATCTGCCAATATAATTATGACATTTTAGCACTTTGAGTTTTGGCTTATTCCACACCATATTCCCCACGTGGCAGCCTTCATATATATATATATATATATATATATGTATGTATGTCGTTGTCATAAATGTTAAAATAAAATATACCAGTCAATTTAATTATTGTTGATTTCCGATTCATTAAATCTCGATCGACTTGCTTTTATATCCTATCGTTTATATTCCTATTCCTATATGCTCTGAATTTAAGAACTTGGTCAAGCTTTAGGTGGAAAAATTACTTCAATGATACAAAACCTTTTAACTTATAACGCGGACGTTACAATTTTTTTTTTTGTAAAATTTGATACAAAACGTATCAAATTGTTTCAATCAAGTACAATTCGTCAATTTTCGTCGACGCCGTTAGTAATTTTTGACGTGGCAAGTCTTATGACACGTAACTGAAAATTTTAGCATGATGTAACAAATAGGTACATAACCTTATTAAGATGTAACAAATTTGTACAAAACTTTATTAAGATGTAACAAATTGGTACATAACTTTATTAAGATGTAACGAAATGGTACAAAAAGTTTTATATGATGTAACAAATTGATACACCTAATTAAAATAATAAAAGGAGAGATCCGTATTGAATGGTGCTTGCCAACGATGGGAAAATCCGTATTACGATAATATGGAGTCATATTACCATGAGCGAAAAAATATCTGGTAGTATGAATTTGCATCATAAATTTTGGTCCCTTTGAATTTCGAGAGAAGTGCATAAGAAATATTGGAAGAGAAAATAAAGGGAAGATCTTTCATTCCAAAAATGTTTGACAGGATCGTTACGTGCCATGTCAGAAATTTTTGGAATGAAAGATCTTCCTTCTATTTTCTCTTCCAATATTTCATTTCGAACTTATGTACTTCTCTCGAAATCTAGAGGGACCAAAATTTTATGATGCAAATTCATACTACCAGATATTTTTTTCGCTCATGATAATATGACTCCATATTATCGTAACACGAGTCTTCCTATCGTCGGATATGCATAGATCCCGCAGCACCATTCAATACGGATCTCCCCTTTTATTATTTTAATTAGTTGTAGTTGCCCTTTGTTCCGCAATTTGTATAAATTTATTACATCATACAAAACTTTTTGTACCATTTCGTTACATCTTAATAAAGTTTTGTACCCATTTATTACATCTTAATAAAGTTTTGTACTCATTTATTATATCATGCTAAAAGTTTTCAATCACGTATCATAAGACTTGCCACGTCACGTGTCACGTCGGAAATTCTTAATGGCGTTGACAGAAATTGACGGATTGTACTAGATTGAAACAATTTGATACGTTTTGTATCAAATTATTATAAAAAAAGATTTTGTACTGTTCGCGTACAATTTAAAATATTTTGTATCATTGACGTAATTTTCCAGCTTTAGGTGCCGCAGACAAAAGAGAGGCCATGGTTGTGGTGTGCAACATCTAAAGTTTCCCGCAGAAAGCCATGTTGCATCCGGGCTCTACGAGTCGATCTTGAAATGGGCAAATATTATTGTTCCATTCCAACAACACTCTAACAATAACTGCTCGTCTCCTTTCCGTTGTCGTTGAATAATAGAGAACTTCGTGTGGCCCAACGATGAATTGGAAGGGGACTGACTCATTAATGCGCACGTAGGGTTCGATCAAAGAGGGCCGAAAAAAAAAAATATGTATACGTATATATCTATGATAATCTATATATAAGTTTCCATGTGATTGCTATATAGTATGTGGACACACATTAAGACACTTTAAGAATAGCTAGCTAATCCTAACTTGGAGCTTAACTTACACTAATCAAAAAATATATGCAATGATTTCCACCGAAAAAAATTTATATATACATGCAATGTCTTAAGTGTAATAAATGTTCAAATTATACATACACATGCATGCATACATACTTATATATATTGGACCAACATAAAAAGGAAAGCATATGTGACAAGATAAGAAACTCAAAAGAATTGTGTTAATGATAGGAATGATCTGAGATTTTGGTTGGGAGGGGAGCCGGACAAAACCTAATGCACTAACTTACATTATCATATTGATAATATATATATAGATACATATGCATATAATTACAGGATAAAACATAGAACGAAAGCTCCATTATAACAAATGCAGAGGAAACCAACCAAAAAAAGGCACCCACCTTCCTGCACACAAAAGGGCTGTCTCTTTTCTTCTACTACCCAACTACCTCCTCCGAATCACATTTAATGGTCCCTCCCTCTCCCATTAATCAAAACCCTACGAGAGCAAAATCACTTGCTAGCAGACCAAAATCACATCATCTCGAGAGCAAAATAAGGTATACAGTAAAATCAAATCATTCATTCTCAACTTAGAAACTAGAAAGTAATCTTTTAATTTGATTATTCTCACTGACCATTTAAACTTTTCATGTCCTCTTTTCTCAATCGCTTTTCACATACCGGCACTATTCCCAACTTTTCTTCCAATGAGTTAGGGGCCCCACACCCACCTTCTCGCACATTATTATATATGGCCCTTGGCATTGCATTGTCATTTTCTTACAAGAAGGTTAGGGCTTCATTTATGCCCTTAAAAGTCGTCACTTTCCCCATCCCGGAGATCCCCGGGGGGGGGAGGGATGGGGAGCCCCTACTCCCTCCTCGCATTTACTAATTAACATATTCAACGTTCCCCCCTAATCAATATGCCCATATAAGTATGCCTAACTACGCTATATGAACTTATAATAATCTACATCACTAGCTAGAACTAACCTAACTATACTATAGTAGATTGATCTCGTGCATTTTTAGATACACGTGATTAAATTATTTGTTGTGTCGACTGACTATTGGTAAGCCATAAAAAGGGTTATATAAGATCAACCATGCACGTTTTCTAGAAACGAGGAAGCATGTTTATCATGTAAACCAAATCATACCTATAGGAACAATCAAGTACGAATCTCCATTGCGGCATACCTCAAAGTACAAGAAATTTGCACGTCTTTATTTCTCTCCGTACACAACATATATACTTATTAAATACATTATCCTTTATATGCTGATGATATATATCTTTCACAAAATTTATATTTTCCATTAATAATTATATGTTGGCGGGGCTGCCCCAAAATAATAATAACATTATGCATCTTCAACTCGGATCTAAAACCTTGAACGTTGGATGCAATAAATATCTATGAGAATTGAAGTAATTAGATCCCGGCTGTCGTTTCCAAGCATTGCTTTTTCTTTTTTTAAAACCCAAGATGAAAAAAGAAATAAAAAATCTTCGAAGCATTTGTTTGCATGTAAAAGTTTTGACATCGATAATTTTATAAATATATGTGGATTTCTTCATCATATTATAGCACTCACGTTCTATCTTATGATCATCCACATATGTTATAACGTTGAGAAAATATAACAGTCTTTCCGAAATTTATGCTGCATATTCTTGAACCTAACTACGGTCGCCCTTGCAGTTCTTACAGTGTCTCGTTTATTCGATGGATTGTCGTGATAGTTCAGCTGAATCAAGTTTGAATGGATCTTAATTAGTTCGAACTCACAACATTCTATATACATATAAGGTAATTACACTGGTGGTCCAAAAAGTTTTATTAATGTATTAAGTTGGTCCAAAAAGTTTTTTTTGCTACTTGATGGTACAAAATGTTTCAAAAGTATAACATGATAGTACAAACCGTTATCTCACCATTCACACCGTCAAGTGAAGCTGACGTGGCCGAAACGTGATCGACACGTGGCTCTGATATGTTTTTAGGAGTTGATGGAACGTTACATGATGGTTCAAACTCTTTTGAAGTTGTTACTTAATGGTTCAAAATGTTTTACAGATGTAATATAATAGTACAAAATATTTCTTTAATTAACTTAAAGGTCCACCCATGTCAATGGCGAGATAATGACGTCAATGGCGAGATAACGGTTTGTACTATCATGTTACACTTTTGAAACATTTTGTACCATCAAGTAACAAAAAAAACTTTTAGAATAACTTGATATATTAGTGAAATTTTTTAGACCACCAGTGTAATTACCCAATATACATATATATATCATACATTTATAGGTCACACATGTATATAATATATATATGTATGTAAAGGAATGATGTGGCGCGGCGTTGTGTGTTAGGGGTGGGGGGAGGTTTTGATGGGTCCAGAGGGGACAAAAGCAGTGAATGCTACCCAGCTGTGAAGCCCTAATTAAAGGGTAGGAAGGGGGGCAGGCTTAACCAACTTCTTGGGGGCCCAATGGCCGAATTGGACACATCCCCGATGCCCACACACTACAAAACACTACGACTGCCTTTTCAGTAACACTCATGAACAAAAAAAGAAAAAAAAAAGAACTAGAGAGTATTATACAATCACGTAACTAATTAATAATTGACATATCTAAAAGAATGCAGTTATAATCTATACAATTTCTCTCCCCATCATTACATAAGTTGAATATAGATTGAGTTTTATGCAATTACGTAACGGCGTAATACTCACTTATTATACTTTCAAACTCCCTCCAAGTGCACGCATTAGCCCCTTCCTCATGCAATTGTCTCTTTCAGGATTGCTCCAACTCATCCTGCTCGCTCCCAGCTTCAAAGAGTGCAAATGGGTTAAAACAAATATCACAAGCCTACCGCGAATTGCTGGCGCAATTATGTACTCACGTGGACGGATTTTTTTTTTTTTAAATAGTGCAGGAGTTTGAAAACCCTTGAAATTAAGCACTAGCTGTTGGTGAATAATATTAAAGTCAAAGGCTCAAGTGTCAACCGTTTCCGATTAATAAGTTGAGGATATCTCATTATTTCAAAAAAGAGATGATACGCCTGACAATTTGGTCTTTCTCCAACCCAAAATCTTCAATTAATAGGTTATGGTACTCAATCTTTTATAAAAATATGAAATTCCTCTTATATTTTCAATGTGGGGACTTAGCTCATTGTAAACTCTCAATATTCGCCTTTACGTGGTAAGGTGTGGTCCATCCACGTGCTATTAAACACCCGTCTTCAAGATGGGGGACAAACCAAACTAACCACGAGTTCCACACTCGGGCCTGATTTAACATGAGGCGCATTCTGGGTTGTCTCAAATTGGACCTAGCCACACTCGGGCCAACACAGGAGCATTTTTCGACTACCCTCACAAACAAACCTTAAACCTGACGTGGTATGAGTCCACACATGTGGACGCGCGAAAGTATAACACACTCTGATACCATGTAAAATTTTCATTGGAAATATGTAGATATGGTCCATATCCACTTAAAAGTTCAAGTTGATAAGTTGTAATACCCAATCTCTTATAAACTTATGAAATTTCTCTTATATTTCCGATGTGAACTTAACTCATTCTTAACTCTCAACAGTCTCTCTTTAATTCTCTAACGACCAAACGGAGAAGCAGTTTTTTCTTTCATACTTGGTTTGTGACGCAGCGTATACGCGAGGAACCTGTCGCAGACCCGTTGATTCGCGCACGAATACCGGAACTACAACCTTCAATCCCTATTGATTTTTCGAATACCTAGGTAATTGACATCCAACTTGGATCCAATCCAAGAATTGGGCAAAGAGCACAAAAGCTCCAACTTTTATTAATAATCCAAAAGACGACTCTTTCAGCCCTAGGGCTTACACAAAATTTAAATAGGATTTAAGAAAACCTAAATTGCATACAAAGAAATAAACTCTCCTAAAATTGCAAAAACACCATACTTAACATAAAATTATCTGTTTGAGACACTAAACGATGGAATTCGCCTAAAATATCGAAATTTCATGGCCAAATGCCGTAAGTTTTGCTCCATATGCCATTTCATTCGAAATAAGGTCGTCAGAACCTATTTTTCTTCAAGTACCGACTTGCCAGGTCTTCTGCCGCATCATTCTCCTCTGGGTGGAGAGAATTCGCCATCGAATTTGCCCTAGGAGTCCAGAGAGCTTCAGACTTGTTGCCTGAGGAATTACAAATTCCAAGGTACCTGCAGCTATTTCCGCTTCTTCAATTGCTGCCGCAACAATCTCCACTATATAATCGAAACCCTCTTCATCCATCCCATCAGGGTAGAAGAAACCGATGAATGACTTTCCAGGAACAACAGTTAGTGGCTGAATCTTGGCTTGGAGAATAGTCTCGAGGTCAAAGTACTTGTCAGGGATCCACCCTTCTCTCATCACCTCTACGGAAAAGTTAACTTCATCCTCGTCGCAGCCCATTTGCCTGCACCCTGCGATTACCGCATTCCATGACACGGTATTCTTCTTGGGCATTGCTCGGAAGACACCAACCCCATCCTCAAGCATCCCTCTCTTAAGGTATCAACATATTAGAGTAGTGTAGGAGACCACATTCGGGTCATTCATGTCTTTGAAGTCTCTCCGAGCATCTTTTGCGGTCCTCAACTCTTCATGTTCAGCCGGGCTCATCCTGTAGTGTGGTATGTTCGGAAGGGATGCTTCAAGTTGAAAGTTGATATGATGTTGAATGTCTCGGAAAGGTGGTAGACCATCTGGCAGTTTCTCAGGAAAGACATCCTGAAATTCTTTCAAGATCGGTAAGGACTCACAAGATATATGTCTTTCCTCTACAACCTCCCCACCTACGAGAGCAAACATTAACTCTGCATCATACAACTCCTCCTGAAACCGAACAAGGGACATCAAGTTGGCTGCGGAAACCAGATTCGCAGGTCGGGGCTCGTTGGTGTCCCTGTCTCTGTTCAGAACCAGTACAATCTTTAACCTCTTATGCGTGAAGCTGTATTTATTGGTCCTCCTGTCATGGCTCATACTCCTGTCAAACTGCCAGGGCCTTCCCAACAACAAGTGACACGCGTCCATCATGACAACATCACACCACACAGAGTCCCTATACCGAGAGCCAATAGAGAAAGTAACCAGCGCGCGCTTTGACACACTCACTTCACCTCATTTCTTCAGTCATGCCAGCTTATACGGTTTGGGATGTGGCTCAACTCGCAGGCCCAACTTCTGCACGGCTTTAACAGACACAATATTTTCGTAACTGCCCGAGTCTATCATGAAATGACAGACTTTATTCCCGATGGTGCAGGTGGATTGGAAGATATTGTTACGCAGCCAGTTTTCGTCCGCAGCTCTCGGAGTCATACAAGATCTCCTCACCACCAGGTTGGGCACCCCATCTCCTGTCACAATCTCCTCCTCCTCTTCGAACTCGGCCTCTCCATCACCTCTCTTTACATAAATTGCGTCATCAAACTGATCATCTTTGATAAACATCGCTCTCTTTTCTCCCTTTCTGCACTCAGACTGTCAGTGTCCGGGCTCTCCACACTTGAAGTACTTCGCTCCACTATCGCTCGGACCAATGCTAGCAGGCCTCGACGGATGCCCTGGGACAGTACTAACACCACCAGCCCGTACGACCCCACCAGTTCCTGCAACAGTGACACCTCCACTGAACATCCCGCTGCCGACTCGCTTCTGTTGTCTTTCAACTATCAAGGCCCTCTGATGGGCGGAAAACACGTTAACAGGGTTGAACAAATTAATCGTGTCCTGTAACTACACTCTTAGCCCGCCAATATATCTCGCCACCAGCTGATCCTCGGTTTCCTGAAGCTCGTTACGAGCAACCAACTGGTAGAACTCGTTGGTGTAATCATCCACCGACCTACTGCCCTGCCTCAAGTTCTGGAGGCGTTGGTACATGATCCTCTGAAAGTTATAGGGCAGAAAGGCAGCCCTCTTCTTTTTCTTCATCTTCTCCCACGACGTGATCTTACGTTTACCCATCCTGCTACAGGTACGCTTCACCTATTGCCATCAAGCCATCGCCCTACCACGCAACCGAGTCGCCACAAGCTGTACCCGCTTAGTCTCAAGTACCCCCTTGAACTCCAAAACCTATTCTACCGTCGCGAGCCAATCTAGAAACTCTTCTGGCTGTAAGCCCCCTTGGAATTCAGGAATATCGGTCCGAATGCCCGTCTCCCATCGCTGCCTGTCTTCCTCAATTGGACCCCTTTGCTGTCTTCGTGGAATATCAGCAAAATAATTCCCCCCTTTTGACTCCTCTTCCGTTTCCTCTCAATTAAGGTCAGAATTCGGATTAGGGTTTCTCAAATTCTGATTCTCCATAAGTGTAACCATCTGTTGTATTAGTTGCTTCATTATACGATCCAACTGACGTAGCGTACACGTGAGGAACCTATCACAGACCCGTTGATTCGCGCACGAATACCGGAACTACGACCTTCTATCATCTGTTGATTCTACGAATACTAAGAATAAGTATCAAACTCGAAAACAAATCCGAGATTGGGAGAAAGAGCACGGTAGCTCCACTTATTGATAAATTCGAAATTAACTCTCTTAACCCTAGGGTTTTACAATGCTTAAATAGAATTAAAAGCGCATAAATTGCATAAAAGATATAAACTTTTCCTAAGATTGTAAAAATGCCCAAATAACATAAAAATGCTTGTTTGAGGCCCTAAACGATGCAATTCGGCCAAAATCTCGTCTTTTCACAGCCAATGGTGTGAGTTTTGCTCCGGAGGCTGTTTTCCTCGAGATAGGGTCATCATAACCTATTTTTCTCGAAATACCAATTTGTCACCTCTTCTGTCACATCATAACTGACGCAGCAGCGTACACGCGAGTAACCTATCGCAGACCCGTTGATTCGCGCACGAATACCGGAACTACGACCTTCTATCATCTGTTGATTCTACGAATACCAAGAATAAGTATCAAACTCGAAAACAAATCCGAGATTGGGAGAAAGAGCACGATAGCTCCACAACTTTATTGATAAATTTGAAATTAACTCTCTTAACCCTAGGGTTTTACAATGCTTAAATAGAATTAAAAGTGCCTAAATTGCACGAAAGATATAAATTTTTTCTAAAATTGCAAAAATGTCCAAATAACATAAAAATGCCCGTTTGAGGCCCTAAACGATGGAATTTGGCCAAAATCTCGTCTTTTCACAGCCAAACGCTGTAAGTTTTGCCCTGGAGGTTGTTTTCCTCGAGACAGGGTCATCATAATCTATTTTTATCGAAATACCAATTTGTCACCTCTTCTGCCGCATCATTCTCCCCTGGGTGGAGAGAATTCGCCTTATGAGTCTAGAGATAAAATTATTCACACAAACATACACATCTTCCATACTTGACCGGAAACCGATGTCAGCTAATACTTCAGAACGGATGATTGGAAAAAATACCGACTCAAAACACTCTGCTACAGTGATTGGTTCGATAGAGACATCTGACATCCTCGTCCTCATCTGTTGATTCGAGGCATAGTACTTCTCAATTTCCTGCTTCAACATCGCCTCCCTCCTATCTTTTCTTTGCGAGTCCATCCTCTTATCGATGGCCTCCCAGACCGCATCAACCTCCTTATCGTCCTCATCATACTCTGCAGAAACAAAGAGACTCACATCAGTCCCCTCAAATTCGTTGAATTTCCAATTCTCGTCATAAGCCTTGTCATCTCCCTCATCATCCTCGTCAAACTCGGGCTCTCCATTGCCTCCCGTTAAAAAAAATGCGTCGTCAGACGAACCTTTTTCGATAAATATATTCATGTCTCTTTCATAATAGGAATCATACTCGACAGAATCATTCTCTCCCTCTGACTCCTCGCAAGATTCCTCTTGCTCAAGATTAGGGTTAGGGTTAAGGTTCGGATTAGGTTTTTCTCGATTCTGGTTCCCTATAAGTACAGCCATCTGCTGTGTTAGCTGCCCCAACATACGATTAATCCTTTGATCCATTTGCTCCATCCTCTGTTCCAGATGTCGCAGGTTGTCACACTCAAGAACATCGTCCACACGATCCCTTCTCTTGGGCGGCATGGTCGATCAAGATCAAACCGTAGGCTTTGATACCAACTGGCGCAGCGTACACGTGAGTAACTTATTACAGACCCGTTGATTCGCGTACGAATATCGGAACTACGACCTTCTATCATCTGTTGATTTTACGAATACCAAGAATAGGCATCAAACTCGAAAACAAATCCAAGATTGGGAGAAAGAGCACGGTAGCTCCACAACTTTATTGATAAATTCGAAATTAACTCTCTTAACCCTAGGATTTTACAATGCTTAAATAGAATTAAAAGCGCTTAAATTGCACGAAAGATATAAAATTTTCCTAAAATTACAAAAATGCCCAAATAACATTAAAAAAATGCCCGTTTGAGGCATTAAACGATGGAATTCGGCCAAAATCTCGTGTTTTCATAGCCAAAAGTTATGAGTTTTGCTCCGGAAGTTGTTTTCCTCGAGATAGGGCCATCATAACTTATTTTTCTCGAAATACCAATTTGACACCTCTTCTGCCGCATCAGTTTGTTCAATCCCGGCCAGATGAATCTCAATAACTATATCCGGATACTTATTTTGGGTAGTTGAGGTTGGGCACATTGATTATCAGTAGCACTCGATGGTTGTGATTAACACATGATCTGAGAAGGCCGAGTCTGGCCAAGCTAGTTAGACAAGCTCAACAGTATATAATCGGGAGGAGGAACTCGTCCCTATTTGTCCAATCACATCTCAACCAGATGAATCTTAATAATCATATTCAATAATATTATCAAGATACAACCTTTTCATTTAGACCCTTATTTCCATATATAGCGGGGGGCAGACACTCAACAATAGGATTCCCAATAGGACCTATACCACTCAACAACTGTGATCTAGATAAGTTAGTTAGATAAACTTACGGATATATAGATATTCTCGCACTTACTTGGCCTCGTTGAAGTAAAATTGGTTTAGTTTCGCTATCTACTGATTCAATTCAAACTCGTCGTAATAAAATCTCGGACGAATCTCAACTGTTGTTTCGTGTACCCGACGGATATCTAGCTAACATGGGACCCGCACACGTCAAGTGGAGTTATTATTAGCTTGCGATGTGTAGTCTCATCGGTGATCTCTTTCCCTGCAGTTATGGCGCCACCATGAAATGATCTTTTGCTGGGAGAGACGAAGACGACAGGAGACAGCTTTGTCATGTTCTTTCGTATTCGCAGTGAAGATGGAAAGATCATGGAAAGGACCATAGTCCTGTTGACGTTCTTGTTTTGCTCTTACGGCAATTTCCCTCCTCCATCCAAATTTGTTTAATGCCTACTCATTAACCCCGCAAGATATCGGTTTTGGATTTTCGTCGTGGCTTGAGCCTCGGCATGTTCTTCCCGAACAAGTAATATGTGCCCGCGACATGAATAAAAGGCGATGGCATCTTTTAGCACTATACTAATTCATAGATTCTTCAAATGAATCACAGAGTGTAAAAGAATCTCGATGCGATTGGGAGATTCTTTCAGGACGACTTCCTTGCCCGAATCTTGTATTGCTTGGTCGATTTGTTTCGATAAATTGCTGGGCCAGCTTGGTTCGATAAGGTTTATGGGCCCGAGATATATCAGTTAATTGGGCTTGCCGTAGCCCAAGAATATGTCTGAAGCCTGGTTTGTAGCAATATACCCAGTGGCCCATTGGTAATTATGGGTTCAGGGAAATGGCCCAACCCACTAAGCTTTGGGGCATATGAAGTGCTTTTTTTTTTTTTGGGTTATTATTTGCCACATTTTGAAGATTTCCTTGTACATGTCGTTGTAGAAAATCTTACGAAGAAAGAGAGACAAAAAGCAAAAGGAGAAGAAGATGCTACGTATAATGTACTATCTTTCATGAATCTAAGAAAAAGAGTAATATCACGTAGGCCGAGGCAGAATGCTGAAAATAAACGAAAGGCTACAAAAAGGATTCATCGATCAAATTTATTCATGAAAAAGTGAAGGTTCTGAGTTAAAAATTGGATCTGAGCAACCGTTAAACGATCCACATCATTGAGTCGAATACTCGAGAAATTTGCGTATGAATTTTGCCAAGATTGCGTATATAGTAACTAGCAGGCCAACTTTGGGCAAGCAACCCCGTCGGTTCTTCTAGTTCTAGAACCAAATGAAAAGGCTGATGGCAACTCCTTATTCTCATTGTCTTTCTTTTCATCTCTACTTAATTTTTAGAGATATAGAGTAGATCGAAAGTCCATTTTCTTTTATTTTATTTTATTTTCGCTTTGTGGCATTTGATAGAAGCATAATTGAGCCTAGTCGAATTGAGTTACAGTTGGCTAGGCCATTGAGCTAGGCTGGAAGGCCCAGACAAGCACTTGAGCTCACGAAGGCCGGGTTTTGGTTTGCGTTGGAATGAGCTCGAGTTGGCTCAAGGTTGAGCTTGATAAGCCTGAAATCAGGATTAAGTTTGAGGATAGTAAAATTAGGCCAGCATGACTATGCGTAAAATAAAATTAAACCAATCCCTCATCATAATGAAATGAACTATAGTATATCGACATGCGGTTTATGATCAGTTTTTATCATGTACGATGGTCATATTAATTCTTAGGTAGAAAGCTCGAGAATGTGCACGAGCTGCTCTATTCGGAAGCTTGACTTGACTCAACCTCCCAAATTCAAATCTCAAATAATCAAATCTTATAGTAGCTCGTGAGCAGGTTCGGCTCCGTTCCGCATGATTGATCATTTTTGAGAATAGGACTACGTTGAGAAAAAGAAAAAAGAAATTGAGAAAAGGACTTCTAGAATTATAAAAAAAAGAGGGTAAATTGTACCGATAGTCCAAAATTTTTTACAAATATTTCAATATGGTATAAAAAGTTTTTTCGCTACTTGATAGTACAAAATGTTTCAAAATTGTTTCAGTATAGCATAAACCGTCATCTCGCCATTATCGCAGTCAAAT